>NC_090448.1:1055963865-1056588865 GCF_031143425.1 Pleurodeles waltl
TCCTGTATGTTTTTATTGGTGTTTCTTTTGTGGATATTATTTTATCCAAATAAAGATTTTACTTACTTACTAACTCTTTAGCAGGAGTAACCTGGTCCCGGTATCTGACCTGATCTAATTGAAAATAATCATCCCACAAATATTTTATCACTCTTGCTCAATATCAGGCTATAACTTATCTACAATAATTACAATATATTAGTATTGTTCCAAATGTACACATTCTGTAATCTATGTCTAATCCCCAATCATGGAAGGATCATTACCACATTATCCATCTATGGCCCACTTTTTGTAACCCTGACCACTAATTATAGACTGGACACAGTGTATTTATAACATATTTATGCCTTACACTCCGGTTATTTATAAAAAAATAGTGGTACTCATTATCTGTATTGAAGTCATTAATGGTAGGTCTAAATCTACCTTTCCATTTAGCCTCTAACTATAGTAGGTATTATTCTCTATTTCCACCTCTAATATGGTGGAAAATTTGCCTTCCACTTGTGCACTTGCTCCATTAATTATTCTACAATAATGTAGGAAATACCAGTGTATATATAGTATGGACTACAAAGTAAATTATTCATCAATGTGGGACCACTTCCTGAATACAAAGAGCTTGTTGAGTGATTGATGATAAACAATTATATATGTTGGGTTGGATGTCATTTTGACCCTACCTGACATCCCGAACTGAAAATTACGAACTGGTCTTCTCTCTGGATGCTATGGATAGCTATGGTAGAATATTGTGATATGTTTTAAATAACTCAACAAAATACCTGTATTTTTTTTATACATGTTTATTATCTACAGCCTTGACAAAGTCCCATGTAGGATGAAACATGTCATCTGGTAATGAAATATTAGAATTTGAAAGAAAGTCTGTGAACTAAAGGAAAATAAAGCATATATTTTAAAGCATGGGTGGCATCTCATCTGGTTAAATTGCAAGAAGGGACAGATGTGGGATAAATTAATTGGAGCGATACATTGAGGTATAATTGAATTGTGACTGTATTAGTATTGTATTACCCAATAATGAAGGAAGCCCATGTCAGGAAGTATGGCCTCACCCCTGAGAAGGTCAGATTTGAAATTCAGGGACAACCAGAAGCTGCCCCACCAGTTTTTTGTGAACTTTGTGGATTATTTTTTCAAGTCCTCCCTCTCTTTCTACATGTTGGATTTGTGTTTGTGACCCTTAGTTTTTGTGTGTGGCATGTGTGTGTGTGGGCTGTGCATGAAGTTGTGCATGGCCTGCATTTGTGTGTGAGGACCTGGCATCATTTATTGTGTGTGTGATATGATTTTATAGTCATATGCATGTGTGTAGCTATCTTATGTATTATTTGTGGTGCGATGTGTTGTGTTGGTGTTGGGTGTCATTGTGTGGTTGTTGTGTGGGCATTTGTGTGTGTGGTGTTGGCTATGTCCTCTGCGTTGTGTGTGGATGTGACAACACATTAATTGTATGGATGTGTGTTCGTGTTGTGAGGTTTTGTTACTTGTTGTTCTGTGTATGTGTTGTGATATGGATGTGTGCAGAGAGAGTGGTTGGTGAAGCGTCTGTGCAGTTGCGGTTGTGATGTGGTGGTATTGTGTATGACTGTGTTTAATAGTCGCGGTGTTGTGTGTGTTCGTGGGTTGGTGTGTGTATGTCCTGTGTGTGTTGGCAGTGGTGTGTGTAGTTCATGTGTGTAGTATGTGTGTGTATGTTGAGATGTGTGTATGTTCATATGAGTGTTCAGGTACGTGTATCTGTGTCCGTCGCAAGGCGTCCCGGCTGTGTGTGGGTGTATACTAATGCCTTTCCCTCCAGTGTGTGCAAGATGTCTACTTAAGGTTGTTTTCTTCGTCACTGAACCTGGCATCGTTGTTCATAGCCACAGTCTCTCAGGTCTCTCCAGTGGGTGGTTTGCCCACTGCTTTATCCTGGGGAGTGCAAAGCTACAGTCTGTCAAGTCTCTCCAGTAGGTGGGTTGCCCACTGCTTTATACTGGGGAGTGCAAAGCCACAGTCTCTCAAGTCTTTTCAGTGGGTGGGTTGCCCACTGCTTTATCCTGGGGAGTACAAAGCCACAGTCTCTCAAGTCTCTCCAGTGGGGGGGTTGCCCACTGCTTTATCCTGGGGAGTGCAAAGCCACAGTCTCTCAAGTCTCTCCAGTGGGTGGGTTGCCCACTGCTTTATTCTGGGGAGTGCAAAGCCACAGTCTCTCAAGTGGATGCCTTTCTCCACTGGTTCTGGATGGGGCTTTGTGCCCAGAGTGATTCATCCTGCCAAGGACTGAGGTAGTGGATGTCTTTCTCCACTGGTTCTGGAGGGGGCTTTGTGCCCAGAGTGCTTCATCCTGCCAAGGACTGAGGTAGTGGATGTCTTTCTCCACTGGTTCTGGAGGGGGCTTTGTGCCCAGTGTGCTTCATCCTGCCAAGGAATGAGTTAGTGGATATGACACTCCACTGACGGTGGTGCAACATGCAAGCTGGCCAGGCTCTTGGAACTGACCACCATCCTCGTATGATAGACCACTGAGGATGGCAGCCATGTCTGCGGTGGTGCCACTGGCTCAGGATGTCGCGGGGCCGCTGGCGGTGCTGGCGGCGGTGTCAGTAGCGGCGGTGCTTGCGGCGGACTCTGTGGCATCGGTGTTTGCGGCGGACTCTGTGGCATTGGTGCTGGCGGCGAGCTCTGTGGCATCAGTGCTGCCGGCGGGCTCTGTGGCATCGGTGCCGGCGATAGGCTCTGTGGAAACGGTGCTGGCGGCGGGCTCTGTGGAAACGGTGCTGACGGCTGTGTTTTTGGCGGCGGTACTGGTGGCGGGCTCACTGACTGCAGTGCTGGTGGCGGGCTCACTGACTGTGGTGCTGGTGGCGGTCTTTGTGGCGGCGGGTTCAATGTCTGCGGTGCTGATGGCGGGCTCAGTGTCTGCGGTGCTGGCGGCGGTGTCTGTGGCAGCGGTGCAGGTGGCAGTGCTGGTGGCGGTCTTGTCTGCCATGCAGGTTGGCGTCGACGTGGACCTGCCTTTGATTTTCTGGCCCTTCCCCACCTTGGATGGTGGCGTAGCTGTCTTGGCACTTTCCACTTTTCTTTTGCTTGAGCCCTTGGTGGCAGGTGTTTTCGCCTTCTCCCTCCGGGATGTGGGCAACTTTTTCAGTTTTGGAGGTGGGGAATGTCCTTGCCCTCGCTCATTGGGACACTGGCAGCCCTGTTGCTTGGCGCACTCGAAAATCTATTGCTGGCACCACTGTGCCCGGGGATGTGGTGGCTGAGGTGCTGGGTTGGGACCTGGGAAGGCGTGCCCTAGGGGATGGACGGGGGAGGAGGTGTAGGGAAGAGGTCAACATTTGATAGGAAAAGCTTTTTAGACACACTGGGACGGGTAGATGGAGGGGGTTTGGGAGTGGAGGAAGAAGTAGTGGATGTAGGAGGTGTACGTTTGCTGACTTTGGGTGAAGGTGCATGGGCTGGAGGCTGTTGTGAGGTAGATGGCTGTTGCGTGGGTGTGTGACTTCGTTTGCATACTTTGGGAGGAGGGCTCACTGACACACTGGGAGAGGACACAGGGGATGTGTGAATGGTAGTGGGGGTGGTGAGTGCACGTGAGCGGTGTGTGGTGAGGGGCGTGCTGGTGATGGAGGTAGTGGCTGAAGATGTAGTGCATGCAGGTGTGAGTGGAGACAAGACAGGGATGGAGGAGGGAGACGTGGAGGAGGGGGACACAGTGGAGGCAGTGAATGTTGGTATGTCTGCATGGGTATGATGCTTGTGTGAGTGTCTGTGGGATGTGTGGTGCTTATGTTTGCCTGAGCCACCCTTGTGTGTTGAGGTTTGTGCACGCTGGTCTGATGGTGTGCTTGGGATTGGCTGAGGTCCGGGGGATTGGGTCTGGGTGGAGAAGGTTAGAGGGGGAGGCTGGACAAAGGGACAGTGGCCGCCATCAGTGCAAAGGCCAGAGCCTGAAATGCTCGCTGTTGGGCTGCCTGGCCAGAATGAATGCCCTTCAGGTATGCATTTGTTTGTTGCAACTGCCTCTCTACACCCTGGATGACATTCAGAATGGTAGACTGCCCAACAGTGAGGGATCTCAGGAGGTCAATAGCCTCCTCACTGAGGGCAGCAGGGCTGACTGGGGCAGGGCCTGAGGTGCCTGGGGCGAAGGAGATGCCCACCCTCGTGGGTGAGTGGCCATGGGACACACGCTGAGGGGCTGCTGGGAGGGCGGTGCTGGTAGGGGGGGTGGCAGCTGTACCTGTAGATGCGGTGGGTACAGAGTGGCCCGCCACCGCAAGGGAGCTCCCATCAAAGGAGGAGTTGGTGTCGCTGGTCTCTGTCCCCGCCGTGGAGCTCCCCTCGCCCTCCGTCCCACTGGTGAATTCAGACTCCGTTGTCTCGCCCTCCAGGGCCATGTGGGATGCCGCTCCCTCCTGCTCCGGTGGCACTGCTCCTCCGCCTGATGATGCTAATGCACACAAGAACAGGAAGACCACAAAAAGAGGGGGGGGAGAAAGAAGAAAGACATGTTCAGTGCATGCAATACCGCTACCGCTGGCGGACACTACAGACACAGCAGCCCTCTGCACTACGCCATGCAATTAGAGTTCCCTAATTATTCCCAGGGACATGGGGTACAAGGCCTATGCCCGATTGCTGCACACATGGAAGTCACAGGAGCCTGACTAGGTGTAGATGGCTCTTACCACTGGTGGGTTTGGGGTGCCACATAGCCTGCTTCACAAAGGGTCCTTGCCTACAAAGCTCGCCCTGGCCTAGGGTAACCCACTGCCCACCTCCCCCACCCAGACAACTCGTAATGTGCGCAGAGTCAGATGGATGTGACGGTATTCACCCCCTTGTGGCTGCTGTGATGCCCTCAAGCGCCCATCCAACTCCGGATACGCCACCGCCAGGATCCGGAACATTAGGGGGGTCATGGTACGACGGGCACCCCTCCCATGTTGGGAGGCCATCCCCAGCTGGGCCTCTGCCGTCTTCTTGCTCCAGTGGCAAATGTCCTCCCATCTTTTCCAGCAGTGGGTGCTCCGTCTGTGGTGGACCCCCCAGGGTCCGGACGTCCTTGGCGATGGCACGCCAAATATCCTTCTTCTGGTGGGCGCTGACCTAGAGGAATAGTACAGGGGAAAAGGATGATCTTTAACCGTCCGGACCGTCACAGTCATTGGCCCACGTTCCCACCCTTGCCCTGACGCACATACACTCACCGTCCGCTCATGCAGGCGTCAGTCCCCCCCGTATCTTCCATCCACACCACTCCAAATAGGCATTGCCCATACAGCATGCTCACAGTGTACTCACCTGTATGTCTGGAGGACTTTAGAGTAGCGTGTACTGGGGGAGGACCCCATCCACTAACTTCTCCAACTCCTCCAAAGTGAAGGCAGGGGCTCTTTCCCCAGACACATGAGCCACCGTTGCTTCCAGACTGAGTTCACAGCAGCACTTGCAGTGTAGGGGGTCTCCTGTCGAAGGTCAGGTATCAAGTGAGTGAACAGACAGAAAATGGCAGTCACGTCCACGGCGGTGCGTACCGTCACCGCCGGCGTACATCGTCATTGGCTCCTGGGACCCACAGGGCCCAATGTTAACCAATGCAGGATTGCACTGCGGTCTTCGACCACCTACCGCAACGCTGCACAGCGCCAGCGCAGTTACCTCATCTCCCCTTGTCCCACATTACAGGTCAGGCAGCCGCCATTTGAGGTGGCCACATGGCATTATTTTGAAATGCGTCACACCTATCTAGGCCTTGCATACACACAGTGACAGGCACATTGCGGATTGACAAATGTGTGCAATAAATTCTTTTTTTACTACTTCAGTGTTGGCTGACTCTGTGCTCGCTGTTCTCGTCCATAGGGCACGTCCGCTGGGGCAGGTGAGGAGATGGTGGCATCCTCCGCTGTACAGACTGCTGGTGGACCTGTTGACAATAGAAGGCAGACACATCATTATCACTTACAGACTTGATCGTGCCACAATCCAGGAACTGTGTGCCCAGTTGGAGCCAGACCTGATTTCAGCTATCCGCCATCCCACAGGAATCCCCCCTCTAGTGCAGGTCTTGTCAGTACTCCATTTCCTGGCAAGTGGGTCTTTTCAAGCAACAGTGGCCATTACATCAGGGATGTCCCAGCCTATGTTCTCAAACGTGTTGTCCAGAGTGTTGTCTGCACTGCTGAAACACATGTGCAGCTACATCATTTTCCTTCAGGTGGAGGATTTGCCCACAGTGAAGGGTGACTTCTATGCCCTGGGACATATCCCCAACATCATATGTGCCATTGATGGGACACATGTGGCCTTAGTACCCCCCGCAGGAGTGAACAGGTGTACAGAAACAGGAAGAGCTACCAGTCGATGAATGTGCAGATGGTGTGTTTGGCCGACCAGTACATCTCCCATGTGAACGCCAAGTTTCCAGGCTCAGTGCATGACGCTTACATTTTGAGGAATAGCAGCATCCCTTATATGATGGGGCAACTCCAGAGGCACTGTGTGTGGCTAATAGGTGAGGACAAGGACCCTATACTGTGTGAATAATTGTCTGGGTCTGGCGTTGTCCCTAAGGGTTAGTGTGTGTCTAACAGTTGTCCCTCGACATTTGCAGGTGACTCTGGGTACCCCAACCTGTCATGGCTACTGACCCCAGTGAGAAATCCCAGGACAAGGGCAGAGGACTGCTACAATGAGGCACATCGGCGAACTAGGAGAGTGATCGAAAGGACCTTCGGCCTCGTGAAGGCCAGCTTCCTGTGCCTCCATATGACAGGTGGTTCTCTCTACTACTCACCAAAGAAGGTGTGCCGGATCATCGTGGCCTGCTGTATGCTGGACAACCTGGCTTTGCGACAACAGGTGCCTTTTCTGCAGGAGGATGGTCCAGAAGGAGGTCTTGTGGCAGCTGTGGAGCCTGTGGACAGTGAAGAAGAGGAGGCAGAAGAAGAGGATATCGACAACAGAAACAACGTGATCCAGTAATACTTCCAGTGAGACACAGGTAAGTAGACATCACGCCCTCCTACATCTTATACAATTGTTAGACCTATCATATGTCTGTCACTTTCACCCAGTGTATGGACCCTGACTTGTCACTTTGCCTTTCCATTTCACAGATATGGGTCCCACTGTGTGACCTCTGCTAAATTACCTCATAGACTAGAGCTGTGTGACATAGGTATGTTGACAATACAATGGACATTCCTATTTTCCTTAGTTGTAGCAAATACACATTTGTGAAAGCACAGACTGACTCCAGATTGTTTTGTGATTCAAGGGTGTTTATTTAAGTGCAAATTAGTGGAGGGGGTTGGAAAATGGTCAGGGGTGATGGTGGAGGAATGTCCATGGCAGAGTCCAGTTATTTGTCTCACAGGTGCATTGTCCAAAGGGGCATAGGAAGTGGAGCTAGGGCAGTTTAAGGATGAACAGGATGACGAAGTGGGACAGAAGGATGACTTTCAGGGTGGTCTCATTTCTTGGCGGGGGTCTTGGCATTGTTCTCTGTCTTTTTCCTGGATCCTAGGGACCGTTTGCGGGGTGGTACTCCATCTGCAGGGGGTGGGATGCTGGTGTCGTCATCCTCTGGCGCTGCCTCCTGTCCACTAGCGCCGGCGGAGGTGGTGGGCTGTTCATCATCAAGGCTAGTGTCAGGGGCCCCTTGTTGCGCCACAGTGTCCCTCCTGGTGTTCACAAGGTCCTTCAGCACCCCTACAGTGGTGACCAGGGTGGTGTTGATGGACTTGAGTTCCTCCCTGATCCCCAAATACTGTTTCTCCTGCAGCCGCTCGGTCTCCTGAAACTTGGCCCGTCCAGTTGCCATCATCTCCTGGGAATGATGGTACGCTCCCATGATGTTGGACAGGGCCTCGTGGAGATTGGGTTCCTGGGCCTGTCCTCCCCCTGTCACACAGCAGTCCTCCCAGTTCCCCTGTTTTCCTGTTCCTCTGTCCCCTGAACCGTGTGCCCACTGCCACTGCCCCAAGGTCCCTGATATTCTTGGGTTTGTGGGTTTGCCTTATTTCCCTGTAGTGGTGGACACACTGCTGCTTGTCGTGTCCTGGGGACAGAGGGATGGGCCTGCTGGGTGGGTGCTGTGCTGGTGTTTCCTGAGGGTGGAGGCTCTGTGGTGGCATGTGCCAGTGTGTGGGGAACCGACTGTCCCGAGGTCCCAGATGGGCCCGGCTGGTCATCTAGATCCAGTTGCACAGAGCTGCTGTCGTCACTGTGGGCCTCTTCTGTGGGGGGGTGGACATGTCTGGCACCGCCTGTCCGGTGACGTTGGGTAGGGGTCCTGCAGGGGTGTAAAGGCATGATTATTGCATCTTTGTGTGCCATTGTGTGCAATGGGTGGGTGACCCTGTACCCCAGTGCTTACATTCTTGTCTAGGACCTTGTGTGATATTTGGTTTGGGGATCTGTGTGGGGATCTGTAGTGGACATGCTTTGGTGATGGGTGTCCCTGCTTTATTGTTGCATGCAGGGCTTGGTGTTGGGATGGGTGGTTTGTGATAGTGGGACATATGTGCGTTTTTGGAGTGATGGGGGTGACGGTGAGGGTGGGGGTATGTGATAGCATGCAGGTAGGGTGGGGGATGTAATAGTTAAGATTTGACATACCAGAGTCCATTCCTCCTGCTACTCCTGCAAGGCCCTCAGGATGCAGTATAGCCAAGACCTGCTCCTCCCATGTTGTTAGTTGTGGGGGAGGAGGTGGGGATCTGCCACCAGTCCTCTGAACTGCAATCTGGTGTCTTGAGACCACAGAACGCACCTTCCCCTGTAGGTCGTTCCACCTCTTCCTGATGTCATCCCATGTTCTTGGATGCTGTCCCACTGCGTTGACCCTGTTGACGATTCTGCGCCATAGCTCGATCTTCCTAGCAATGGAGGTGTGCTGCACCTGTGATCCGAATAGCTGTGGCTCTAACCGGACAATTTCCTCCACCATGACCCTGAGCTCCTCCTCAGAGAACCTGGGGTGTCTTTGCGGTGCCATGGTGTGGTGTGGGTGATGTGTGAAGTGGTGTGTGTTGTGATGTGTGAGGGGATGTGTTTGTGTGTGTTGTGTGAGGTGCGTGGTTGTTGTGTGAGTGATGGTGTTGTGTGCCTGTGGATGCTAGTTTGTTGATGGTGGTGTCTCTCTCTCTGCTTCTTTCGCAATTTTTGTTGTAGGGGTTTGTGAGTGATGTGGGTGTGTGTTATATATTGTTTTGGGTGTGTGGGAGTAGCATGTGTATGTGTATCAGGTGTGTGTGTTTCGATTTGTCCAATGTGGTTGTGTTTTGTAAATGTGTGTGTATTTAGAGAGCGGCGGTGTGTACCGCCAATGGAATACCGCGGTTGAAAGACCGCTTCATGGATTCGTGGGTCGTGATAGTGTGGGCGTATTCCTATTGGCGTGACGGTGGAGGTTTTGTTATTGCCATTTTATCACTGACCTTTGGTGTGGCGGACTTGTGGGGTGTCTAGATTTTGGCAGATTCTGGCCTGTGGGTCGTAATAGCTGTAGCGGATTTCCGCGGCCGCAGCGGTGTGTTGGCGGTCTTCTGCACGGCGGTAAGCGGGATTTACCGCCAATGTTGAAATGAGGTCCTATGTCTGTACACAACTTTTTTTTATTTTTGTTATTTTACTGAGTAGTGCATGTCAATATAGAAGCAATGTGTTAAGAAAGAGAATTAAACAATAAATCAAATTAAGGTCACATTGTAAAATATTATTGACTAACTTCTCAGATTTCTAAATACAAAAAACATAATACAGTATCAATAAATGCAATATGAGATATTATTCATAAGGCATCCAACTGTGAATTAAATCTTAGAAGTAGACCTATAAAAGAAAATCTGGAAAGAAAGAATTACACAATATGTATGAAACCATATATTGTAGATATTTAGAAGATAGTTGAGATAGTAATATCATGCAAATCCACATATATAGCTTTTCAAATGGAGATATTCCTGCCAATTCAACAATGTTGAATAGGTGAGCAGTAAGTCCTAATTAAAATAACAGTGTTAATGGGTGAAGAGTCAATTGTCTTAATAATAGCATGACTCAAAACAATAATAAAAATGTCTTAATAAGGATAGAAGGAGACAAAAAAGATGAAGGGTTGTTAGCGCATCAGAACCTTAATAAGTAAACTTACAAGGAGACGCGTTTAGGTCGACAAACCTTTGGACCACGTGCGGGGACTTCCCAGTACGAGATGTCTTCTTGCAATCACAAATCAATAGATCAATGAACCAATCAATAATTACAATAACTAATCAACAAACTAATCAATAACATTTAATAAAACTCAATAAGTTGAACACACCATGACCTTTCAGTCATGAATAGCCACACCAATTTAGTTAAGTGTTAGGATATTTATTTCCCTATTGGTTACAACCTAATGTCATCTCTGTTAATCTCATTAGCAATAAACCTCATTAGAAACTCTTCTAATTAGCACCTAAAACACAATTAATCAATGCATAGAGAATATTCATTCAGTATTTAGGCACATCATTAATATGAAGCAACTTAGCAAATTCTCAGTAATACATGATTCAACAAAGCAAGAACTCAGTCATTTGTCTATTTGCACAAGATATTAGTGAACGCCTTAACTAACCTCAAATTAGCATTAGCATGTTGGGCTTCATGCAAAACAGTTTAGCAAACACAAATTTAGAAAACATCTAAACTATGGCCTCTATCAAAATAGCAGTTGGTACCTAGAAAGAAAAGGCAAACAGACAATTTCAATTTCGCATCAGAAAGTTACCAATCCAACAGATCAGCAAACAGCGTCAGTCCTCGTCCTCAGGACATCAATCGAATCGCCATCATCAGAGATTAGACAGGGCAAAGTCTCAATATAGCATAGCTAAAGAATAGGACCCTTCCCTCATATGGAGGAGAAGTAAGTATCTGGCAAGAATGGGTAGAGGATGGGTTAGAGTATCAGGCCAAAACACCAGAGGAATAGTGGCAAGCCCTCTGGAAAGTGAGCGAGAGTGAGTGAAAAAGTGTGTGTGTCCGTTTCTTCTTGGGTCAAGCCGTTAAATTAAAACTGTCTAATTAGCCCTTAACTCCTCATTGGATAATCATTGGTGCATCGTTATCTCTGTCCAACAATTTTTCAAGCATCTTGCCAGAATTTTCCACAAACCACAGTTCTCATGTCGCGGATTGGTCCATGTTATTGACGTCTTCATCGGTTGGAATGTCAGGTAGGAAAAGTTACACTTTGCGCTCCAGTCGGTGTCTTCATTGTCTTCTCCTAATACAGTTAACCTTGCACCTGTTACAAATTACACTGTTGCATTCAGCAAGTACGTCGCCTTGAGCAAGTCGGTTCTCATGAGAAAGAATTTACTATGGCTACACACACATAACTTCTGGAAAAGTACAGCTGTGTCCTTTAGAAGAACAGCACATTACACATAAGAAAATACAGCTTGATATGAGGCCAGGCAGCTAGGCCCGGACCCTCGCTAAGCTAAGGGGCTCTAATTTAATAAAGCAAACTCTTAACACATAACTTCTAATTATGATAAACTAATACAAATTCAAAACATTATTGCATAAAAATTCAGAATTAGCAAGCTTTTCATTAGTCTTCGTATACATTGGTAGCCACTCCCAGTGGGCACATTTCAAACGTGTGCATTATTTTCTATGTTAACACATTTTCTATGCAGCTTCATCACACAATATATTGCAAGCTTTTCATGTTAGTATGCTTTTAAAAGACACACTCCAACAGGGTCTCCTTTGTTGTATTTTCTAATTAGGGGAAAAAATGTAAGGATGAATATTAATAGAATATGTATTAGCTAGAAAGGGTTTCAAAATGTTGATGAAAATCCCAACATTATCTTGCAGTCTGTAAATCAGCTTTTCATATGATGTCATTTTAAACATTTCAATAAGCCATTCATCATGTCTAGGACGTTGTGGTGTTCTCCAATGTCGTACTATACCATTTTTTGCTACAGGGAGTGCGACAGCCATCAATCTTCTTGTATGGTTTGTTAGATTTGGGAAATAAGTAACATCATATAATATAATTAATTTTTCTGTTAAAGAAATGGCTCATGTATAGCTCTGTGTAGAGAGGAAGTTATGGAAGACCAGTATTCTGTCAAAATTGGACATCAAAATAAAATGTGTTGTATATCACAGTCCGCATGGGGACACCTCAACATTTCGTTCCTGCCTCTCTGATTCCTATATCCATGTTCATAATACCATTTGTCTAGTCTTCACTGGATTAAGCTACATTAAGTAACCTAGGACGTGAAGTTGTGCTTGTAATGGTGATGAGTGTAGTTTATGCACTATGAGATTATAAAATCCAGAGACCGCTCCTTTAAATTTCCCCCTAATTTCTAAGTATTGTAAGACTGGTGAATCCTCAGGTATCCACAGAAATGGTCCTAGTCTACTAAATAGAGCTTATTTCAGTTGTATTTCCCCTCTTGAGAGCTAGGGAGCTGAAATTCTATCTGAAGCATTGTAAAGGTTTAAAGCTTGCCATATAAAGTGAATAAATGATGCAACATTAGAATACCTGCTCTCTCCCATACATCCCAGGCAATGGTCTCCCTATTCTCATATCAGCACTATGCCACTATGCACTATGTCATATGAGAGCCTTATTATGTAGCCTCATGTTACTCTTAAGGAGTTTGTGGGTGTGTATCCAAATCTTAAGCATAGATTGAATAATAGGGTTGGAAGTTTGTAAAGCAGGTGATTTATGAGTATAAAACATTTGTAAACCTGAAGATGCCTGTACAGATTGCCTTTCAATACGAACTCATAGTGGGGGTCATTCTGTCCTGGACAAACCAATTGCGATAAATGGAGGGCTGAAGTGTAATGCTCAATGCATGGTAAACTAAGGCCACCATATCACCTGTGAGCAATCAACTTGAAATTTTGAGGCTAGGCCTCAGAGAACCCCAAATAAAGGGGTCAATACCTTTGTCAATGTCTCACAAATTGCTATTTTAACTGTCAAAGGTAACGTACCTAAAACATAAGTGAAACGAGGTACTATAATCATTTTCACAGTCCTGGACTCTACCCCAAAAGGACAGGTTAAGATGGGACCAATTTTCATACTCTGATTCATTTTAGCATTATGCAGATCTAAGTTATCTTGAATCATACCTTCTAGACCTGTGTTGATATAAATACCTAGATACTTCAGGAGATCTGCTGTCATTTGCAAATTGTAGCCTAAGATAGCTGCTTTTGTTGTACCCTGGGATAATGGGAGAGCTTCACTCTTATTCCAATTGACTTTGTATCCAGAAATGTTTGAGAAGCGAGAAATGGTAGACATGAGAGCTGAGAGTGAATTAGGTAGATCAGTAGGTGTAATTAGTATGTCACGGGGAAAAGACAATCGAGGGTCCCTGGTTTAATGCGTAGCCCATCCAGGGAAATACTTGAATCCAAGAAAAATAGAATGAGCTACAGCTAATATTCACTGTTGTTTACAATGTAAAACAACCAAAACATCAAAATAAATGAAATACAATAACCAATGTTTATTAAATATGTATGTACAAAAACAAAAACAAGATGATAATCAAAATTGGATTAATATAAATATTTACATGTTCAAGGGAAAAACACACACACTAACATATAATAAATAGACAAATACAAAATATTATACAAAACAAAACATACAAGATAATAGAAACAAAACACGGAAAAAGAACAAGGAATCCAACACTGTCCAAAATACAATAAAATACAAATTGAATGTATATAATTTCTCTACGGCACTACTTTGAAGCCTTAACAATATTCACACTTATAACATATTATGACTTAAAACGAGATCAAGTCTCTACCTAATTTATACAGAAAAATTACTTGGACCCTGGAATTCATATTCTGTTCTAACAATTGAACTGTGGCTTAGTTCCTACAATTGTTAGAACAGAATATGAATTCCAGGGTCCAAGTAATTTTTCTGTATAAATTAGGTAGAGACTTGATCTCGTTTTAAGTCATAATATGTTATAAGTGTGAATATTGTTAAGGCTTCAAAGTAGTGCCGTAGAGAAATTATCTACATTCAATTTGTATTTTATTGTATTTTGGACAGTGTTGGATTCCTTGTTCTTTTTCCGTGTTTTGTTTCTATTATCTTGTATGTTTTGTTTTGTATAATATTTTGTATTTGTCTATTTATTATATGTTAGTGTGTGTGTTTTTCCCTTGAACATGTAAATATTTATATTAATCCAATTTTGATTATCGTCTTGTTTTTGTTTTTGTACATACATATTTAATAAACATTGGTTATTGTATTTCATTTATTTTGATGTTTTGGTTGTTTTACATTGTAAACAACAGTGAATATTAGCTGTAGCTCATTCTATTTTTCTTGGATTCAAATAATTAGTATGTCATCTGCATATAAAAGTAGTTTTGAGATGCGTGCTGGTGTGGGAATGCCTGCTATTTGTGAACACTGTCTTATTGCTGCAGCCAGTGGTCCAAATGCAAGAAGAAATGAGACGGGTAATAAAGGGCAAACCTGGCGGGTACCTCTTTGCACTAAAAGGTTTTTGAAAGGAAACTGCCACAATTCACTTGTGCAGAAGGTATCTCGTATAACCATCTAACCTTAGAGATTTATTCATTACCTAATCCCAACCTATGCAATGTATGTAACATATAGCTCCATTCAATGTGGTCAAAGGCCTTTTCAGCATCTAAGGATAACACTACTCTGTCTTCTCCAGCATCCTTGGAAAACCAAAGTATGTGAACCAAAGTGTAGAGATAGCTACGAGAGATTCCGCCTGGCATAAATCCAACTTGAGAAATATGTATGAGTTTAGAGATAACTTATTTGAGTCTTTTGGCAAGAATGGTGGCGAATATCTTCGAATCTGTATTCAGAAGAGAAATCAGACGATAGTTACTGCAGTATACTGGATTTTTCTCAGGTTTGGGGAGGACAGTTATGATAGCTTTGTTTGAGAGTGAGGAGAGACTACCAGCTTCCTCTGCTTCTTTATAATCCTCATAAAGGGCATCCATTGCTTCTGGATTTACCCCACAGTAAAATTCCCCAGGAAAACCATCTTCTCCCGGTGATTCATTGTATGGGAGATTGGAGATTGCTTGCGCAATTTCATCCTTTTTTTTTTGTCCTCCAGTATGAGCCGGTCCTATTCATTGAGACAGCGGAGCGTTATTTTATCAAGGAATTCCTGTTCTTTGAGGACGTCATTATCAACTTCTGAACTATATAACTTTGTATAATAATCTGCAAACATATTAGCTATTGCTTGAGTCTCAGTTATTAGCTGACCTTCAGGGTTATATATAGCTGGAATAGCTGTCATAGCTTCTCTCTGTTTTAATCGTGCCGCAAGTAAACAGCCTGCTTTTTCTCCTTGTTCAGAACTGCGAGCCGTAAGTCTATTTAGCATATATTCTGCTTTGGAAGTATATAGTGTATTAACCTCCATTTTAGCCTTTTTCAATCTACATCTCGAAGTTTTAGTTGGATTAGTAAAATGAGCATGTGTCAGTGTTTTGATATCATTTTCCAAAATGGCCTGTTGTTTTATTCTGCATTTATTTGATATGGCAGAATCCCTCATAATTTGCCCCCTTATATTGGCTTTTGCAGCTGCCCATAAGATTTTTGGAGAAACTGAGCCTTTGTTATCTTTCATATATGTAGTCAAATGTGATTGTAAATGTGACTTTTCCACTCGTAGTTTGTAGCGAGATATGTTTCATCGCCATGATTTCCTACAAGAGCATTTCAGACCCCAATTAAGCTGGAGACTGATAGGAGCATGATCTGACAGTGCAATTTCTAAAATATCAAAATCTAGTACTTGTGGTGTAATAGAATGTGAAATAAGGAAGTAATATATTCTATAATGGGTATGATGTACTGCTGAGTGATATGTAAACCCCTTATGTGGTAAACACTAGAGGGTCGATCAAACCATGATCTTCTCAGATGCTTCCCAGTATGGCTCTATCTCTGCTATGACTTGTGTCTAAGGGACCCATTCTGTCTAAGATCACACCTGAGGCAAGATTCTAATCGCCTGCCAGAACTATTCTGGAAATTCAGATTTCTATTAGAACTGTAAAGAATATGGTGTACCCAATTTCATTTTAATTTTTCTGATTCTATATCAGATAGATGTGTCTCCTAGATGAATTTGAGACCCAGACTCTGCAGGGGAGGAAAGGAAACCACTGATGGTAAAAAGATTATAAGAACAACCACTCCATGGAGTTATAAAGTCCATCCAAGAGATAATCTGCATATACAACTACAGTATGAAATGTACATGGTTATTGAACAGTAATATTTGAGAAAAGGAAATGAATCATATCTATCAGAACTAATAACTGCAGTAAAACAGTAATACAATTATATCATTACATAGCATGCAAATATATACTCATCTAGCTGGAAGAAGTGATAGTGGAAGGTTGAACATCAGTTACTTTATTAAAAGATGTGGATGACTTTAGAGGTGATCTCGCTTTGTCTCTGGAATTTTCCTGCATGAGTACCCCTACGCAGTAGACCGCTTTATCTCTGTCAGACTGTTTCTTAAAGGTACAGACGTGGAATCTACTGGTACAATGGCTTTGTGAATCATTCTGTAATTGAAGTGGACGATCCATAGATGTTTTGTTCAGGGGTGGTGGTGTTGGTGTACAGTCCATGTGTTGGTCATCTAAGCTGTTCAGGAAGTGTACAGATCCACAGGCTCTGTGTAACCTCTTGATTTCCTATCCATTGTGATCCACATTGTGGCAGGTTAAAAAAAAATCATATTTGATATCCCATTTTCGAAGTGTTGGCCTAAGTTGCAGAAACACTTTTCGTTTGGCATTGGTTTTAGTGGAGAAGTCTGCAGCAATAAATACTTTATGTCCTTCCAAGGACCATTTTTACAAGCAGCTGTTAATATTTGGCAGACCTGTTCATGACGTAAGAGGCATGCAGTAATCGTTCTAGGTCTAGATTCAAGAGTTGATGTTGAAGTTCTTGACCGAATTCTGTGAGCTCTCTGCAACTCAAGGGGATGCTCATAAGATATGTTCAGTGGCCACGATATTAACGTTAGTAGCAAGTTCTTCACATCATTACTGACTTCCATTTTTTCTGGAATTCCATAAAAACTAATGTTATTTCTTTGGGCCCTGTCTTCCAAATCTATACATTTTTGTTTAAGGTGCCAGATATCCGGGCCCAATGCTCCACATTATCTAATTTGTCTTCCAAAAGAGTGGTTCTTTTATCTAGAGTTTCCACTTTGGTATGAAAAGAGTTTAGGTCCATCCGTATTGTCTTCATTTCTGTTGCGAGATCTGAAAATTTGACATCCGTAGATCCCAATCTTTGCCCCACGGCAGAGATCTCTTTTAAAATAATGTCCATAGAAGCAATGTCTTGTGGGACAGTAGTAGAAGTGCCCAGAGGTAGAGTGTGTAAACAAAGGTTTTCTATTAGATTTGCCACTGGCTATATTGTTACACTTCAATGTTAGAGAAGACAATAAATAAGTACAGCTTAGTAATCAAATATGGTATCCAATCGCAAAGTAGGTAAACAAAGCTACATATTTGAGGATAAATAAAAACCTGGTTAATGCCAAAGAGGTTTGCACATCCGATCCTGATGGGTAAGTATGATTGTAGCGAGAAATTCTAAGTCCTTAGGAGAATATGCCAAATGGGTGCCAAACCTAGTCTGACATCCAACCACCAAGGAGGTCGAAATATCACTGACTGGAAGGCCAGTCAGAGAAGGATATAGTTTTAAATACCAGGGCACACCAAAATTGTCCACAGAGTGTTCATCCAAGTTGAACAGTACAAACAGAATCCAAAGACACAATATTGAGGTTGATGATAATTTATTCTTGTTGAGAATCCAAAATACAGCCGACACTTGTTTCGTCACATAGACTTTATCAAGACAAGTTTGGAATTCGAAATTAAAAAAATTAGAGTTTGTCCTCAGAGACCTCCAAGAAGGTATCGCTGAAGGTGGAGGCCATGATAAGCCTGATTATATTACCCCGTGCACAGATGCGTCGGGAAGCTACGTATTTAGATGGTGACAGACATCTGGGTTTTTAAGTTTATGGCTATATGTTTTCAAGCGGCCGTTGCTGAAAAACAGTGAATCAGAAATGTTGCACAGTTTTCGCCTGCCTATCCAAATTCACTTTACCCCCTGTGCTGATATGAATTCCAGTGTTTACTTAATTTCATAGTGGAGTCTGAATTGTCAAATGGAGAGAAATACCTCAGAAGTGAAAGTTTATTTGCTTCTCCTACAGCAGCCTTTTGACATTCAAGAAGAGGAATTTCACTTATCTCTTCAGAATCTGGCTGTGTTTCATGACAGAATGAGTCATTTTCACAAACTCTCACAGCTGTAGGAATGGTGTACAACACTCACTTGCCCAAGTACATTTACTCCACACACTCTGTAGACATGAAATTCCAGCGCTTACATAATCAGGTAATGGAGTCTGAACTGTTAAATGAAGAGAAAATACCTCAAAGTTGAGAGTTGTCAGATGCTTCCCTTTCCTGTGAGGAGAGTTCAACCAGAGGTCACCAGTAATTTAATTTCCCTGGGGCAGCCTCCCAGTTTTAAACAGCAAGAAAGCCCGTTATCTCTTCACCAGCTGACTGTGTTTCCTGACAGAAAGTGTTGGAGCTTAAAGGCTTCAATTAAGAACTTGCACTTCAGAATAACTTCAGATATATGTTGGTGTTATCTCATTCATGTTGCCTTTCATTCTGGTTCCAAGAAGTCTTTTTGACAGCTGTTTGGGTAAGCCTTCCCCCCTCCGGTCTCAGAGTGCAATATTAAACCAAGTGCTGTATTTCTGTGGTACTAGCCTACAACCAATGTCATCTTTGTGCTTTGCACAATTATCCATAGTGTGCACTTCCCATCTTTTTGCTTTAAGAACATCTGATACTTTGAGCCATTCACTGCATAGCCAATTCCCAGCCCTTGTTTCCTCCTGAAACATTCCCACCAACACTGGTAATTATGATTGGCACTCCACGCCCAATATTTTGCAAATCAAACTGCAGATAATATTTCATCAAAATGTAACAAGCGGCTATTGCAGCAGGAAACCAGTGATGCTGTAGGAAAGTAAGAACAGACAAAAAGTAAGCTGCTTTCAGAGATCTGTAGTCCTGAGCATCTTAAAATATTATTTTACATTTGGGAAGGGCAAAGAACAGCATGACATTTCCCTGGAAAAGATAGTACCCTTGGCCTTTATTGCTAACTGTAGTGGTCCAGTGGGCTAGTTGAAACTGTAAAAACAGAAGAGTTTTGAAGTTATTCACAAAGATAACTAACACTTGTGAGTAATTTACACATGTAATTTACTCTTACTAATTTACTTCTTTTTGACATTCCCAAAATCTGAGTTGAAAGTTACTCAACAGTGTAGACTTACATGTTGACATCCCCAAAAAAAGACAGTGGAGCCAAATTTATGAGTGAAACTTATTACTGCCAAAAAAGAAACAGACGTTCAGCAACCACTGATACTGCATCACCCTCCCTCAGAAAATAATGGCAGTATGGACTTAAAATAAAACCCAGATGAATTAATGTAAATTAAATTGAATTATTTAAAATAGTTGAACACATACATAAATATATCTTAGGGCCTGATAACGACACTGGCGGTTTTCTGACCACTAGCCTCACAGTGGCAGTCAAGACCGTCACTGTTGTGGTGGTTCGACCGCCACATTAAAACCCTGATGGTCAGATCACCAGGGTTCTGCCAGCACCGCCAGTATCCATGATCCTGATGGCCTGGCGGTGGCAAAGATCATAATCTGCTAGGGCAGGGCTGCATGCAGTGCTGCCTGCGGATTACAACCTTGTTCTCTGCCAGACTTTCATGGCGGATACACCACCATGAAAAGGCTGGCAGAGAACAGGTGCAGGGAGTTACAGGGGGCCCCTGCACTGCCCATGCACTTGACATGGACAGTACAGGCCCCACCCAGCACCGTTGCAATGTTCGCTGTCTGCTGACAGTGAACATTGCAAGGATGCTGGTGCACCCTGCGGGCTACAGCATTGCCGCTGGCTCGATTATGAGCCGGAGATAATTCTGTAGCTGGTTTCCTGCTAGGCCTAGCAGGAAAATCCTAATAGCTCAGGTGGGGTGGTCTCGACAAAGGCGGCTGCCACCCTCTCAGGAGTTTGGCAGGTCAGCTTTCCTGTCTGCCAAACTCTTAATTGAGGCCCTTAATATTACAAAAAAATATATATATATATTTATAATTTAATTATAAAATGTTTAACAACCTGTTGCGAATATATAAATTAATGTAACATAATTTGTAATTAACATATAACTAGATTAGTTTGAAATAACTAAATACATCACTTTGAATAATTATTACTGACTAATAAACAAGTTTACATTTTTACTTTGTGAGAATATATTTTTTAATTTAAAATACAGAATTATTATTTTGTTTAATTTACCTTGCGTTTTGTTTACTTTGATATATATTTAAATTAGTTAAAGATTTAATTTGAAAGTAAGTTGAAACTGCAATTGCATTTTTTATTTTATTTTAGAATTAAAAAAACAAATACAATTAATTTTCATTAATGTTTAGCATAAACATATTTTCACTACTTTTATACTGGCAGATCGCCACATTGACTGTGGAGTCGACCTTTGGTAAATTATAGAGAAAAGTTTATTTAGCTCAAAAAACAAGTAGTATTTTTTATATTAACTATTAATATAAATAAATTGTATGCATATATATCAAATGTTGATCAAAATTAAAAAAGTTACCACAATGTAAACTGAATTTTAAACTAAAACTATAATTAATTTAAATATATTCAATATACTAAAGATTAATTTAAATATACATGCCTACCTAAAGTAAAAAAAGATTTTTTTGTTAAGCATTAATAATGAATAAAATCAATCTATGCAATTGATTAGAAGTATTTAACAAAAAATAATGTTACATTGTTGAACCTGGCCCTTTCTGATGGTCTCCCACAGATTGTTGTCTTCCTTCTGCTACTGATCCCATTTCTGTTGGCATTTTGTTGTGCACTTTTTCCTAGCTAACCAGTAATAAAGTGCTTGTGCTCTCTTGTTAAAACATGAAATAATTGCATTCTACCTGATTGGTACTTTTAAGTGCCCAGTAAATTGTACAACAGGTACCTAGGGCCTGTAAGCTAAAGGTAACAATGGGCCTGCAGCATTCATTGTGCCACCCACTAAAGTAGCTCTTCAAAGCATGTCTCTGGTATGTCACTTATGTACCTAGTGTAGTATTAAACCTGGCAAAAGAAACCTTTTGCAGGCCTAAATCTTCCTAATACTTATAAGCCAGCCCTAAGGTAGGATCTAATGGGTCATAAGGCAGGATGTATTGTATTTAAAAAAGAGGACATGTTTTACATGTCCTGGCAATGAAAAACTCCTAAAGTTGTTTTTCACTACTACTGTGAGGCATATCTCTGCCAATTACTAACAATGGGTTACCTCTTTATATTTACCTTTGTATTGGGCGCAGATACAAATATACTGTTAAAACTCAAAATAATTTTAATTTAAAATCCTCTTTAATGGTAAAGTCGGATTTTAGCTCACAGTTCTAAAAATGCCACTTTTAGAAATTTGGCATTTTCTTATCCAACCATTTGTGCCTTCTGCCAGGTTCCTAGGTCATATGACAGTAAATGGCTCTGCTGACGGGGGGTTAAGAAATCCTGAAGTTTGGGCTCTGTGCAACTCCAAATGGGACCCTTGATGCCAAAACTGTGCCACCCACGGTGACTGCCAATGTAAAGCTCCAGTGAAGACCTGCTCTTTGTGCTACAGCAATCATCAGTGATGATCGGCAGCATGAGATCTGCGTTACAGCAATGACACCCTTAGGTGATTGCCAACGCGAAGCACCAGTAGAAACTGTCTGCGACGCCAGACTGGCTCTTCGCACTACAGTGACAAAAGCCCACACCTTCAGGCATTCTCTTCAGGCTACAGTGACAACCATCCGTGATGCTCTCCCTGCTCCTCACAGAATCCTCCACCACGCGTGGAACTCTTTGCATGGGACTTAGACAATGTAACTCTTTCAGCAGAAGTAACATGCCAAACTGAGAGATATATCCACCTCAGTGGATTACCCCTTCCATTCCGCTAGTTGGGAAGTGGATCAAACAAGGGTGAACCCGAAGGGACGGCACCTTTATGCCTTCTAGCGCATGACTTGGTTAGCCCCAAATCCTGCCCAGATAGTGCAGTGGTACCAACTTTTATTGGCTGGGGCTGTAGCTCCACAATTGATTACATATTTGTTTCCCAGAACCTCTTATCCCTGACCAATGGGCTTGAAGTGATTCCCTCAGTTTTCAGTGACCATAAGCCTTTGGCAAGTCAACTTAAAGTGCCCTCCCAGACTAAACTGAGAGAACTTGGTCCCAGACTAAAACTATGGACAAAGGACAATGGTACGAGGGTAGTTTGGTGCTCGGCAAATCTGGCGTTTATTATGGACCAGGTGCAACCCTCCCTTCCATCACAGCAAACCTTAAGTCAAATGAGCAGTGGGAACCCTGCCATTTGCCTTACAGGTTTTTCTGAACTCCTGTCTTATATTAGGGAACTCATGAGTAGACCAATTAAAAATGTCCCTTTGACTGGCTGCCCGTAGTTTGATAGATCCTGTAGGGTAGCCAACACCTCTCTGCACCAGGCACTTAGCCAAAATCCTAGAGACAAAACCACTGTCATTACTTGTAGAAAGGCATATACCCAGTCGGTAAAAGAGCAGAAGGCTGAAGTTAAGATAGAACAGTAGGAAAATGTAATAGAAGCCTCTAAAAAGAAGGACTCCCAGGCTTTTTGGAGGTTAGTCCAGGCTGGCCTCCCAGATGGCAAACTGACAGAAGCAATTACATTGCATATCCTCCCTGATGCTTGGGTTGGCCATTTTTCAAATATCTATGAGGCTAATGAGGTAAGGGGTCAAACTGTACAGATAACCTTGCCCTTGAACCCTGGCTTCCGCTTTTTAGAGAGTGAGGTCCTAAAGGCGATTTGTGATAGTCTCCAAAATAAGGCCCCCAGTCTGGATAGGATCCTGATGGACCTTTTCATAAAGTACCCAGAGTTTTGGGCCCCTTTGTTTACCAGGATTTTTATTATGGTATGCATGGTTGGACCCCCTATATCGTGGCAAACGTCTGTAGTGGTGCCAATTGTTAACAACGGTAGTACTCTAGACCCTCGGTGTTATCTGCCACTCTCGCTGCTCGACTCCTCCTCAAAATTAACAGAGAGGGTGGTTTTGAAATGTTTGATCTCTTGGGTGCAGGAGAAGAACATTCTTTCTTGGGCCCAATATGGTTTCAGGAAAGGTCTGGGCACTATTGAGCAGTGCCTGAACCTTTACCTTCTTAAGGCCAAGAACAAGTATGTGAAAGGTGGGTCCATTCTCTTGGCCTTTATAAGCTGGTCTAGCAAGTTTGATTATGTTAATAGGGAAAAGCTCTGGGGAATTCTTCTAAACATGGGTCTTGATGATGGCCTAGTAGGTCTTTTGAGATTCCTTCACCGGGGCAAGAAGACAAAAATGAGGTATGGGTTGAATGGTGAGACCACCTCCCATTTTGCTGTAAGTCCGGGTGTTCGCCAGGGTGTGTCCTTACCCCCATTCTACTTCTTTTATACATGAATGACTTAGAGAAAACCTTGGTTTCTACAGGAGCTGATGTGCCCTGCATACACAATAACACCATTCCAGCCCTACTGTATGTGGATGATGCAGTCTTACTGGCAAGGACTTCAAATGGGCTTAAACTGCTGGTGGATAGTTTTGTTGAGTTCATGAAAAATTTAGACCTTGAAACCAACTGCTCGAAGACCTTTGTAATGGTTTGTGGCCCTAAAAATACCAAGACGTGCCATATGAGGATAGGAGAATGAACTTTAACAAAAGTAGGTTCCCTCTCATATCTGGGGCTAGAATTTGACAAAGCTTGTAGGTGGAGTCCCTGCTTAAAAAACAGGGTTTTACGCATGGTGCGTACAGTGGGTATTACCAATATAGGGTGAAATCTGGTTACCCCCATACTGGAGGTTTATAAGGGAAAATGTCTGCCAGGTGTGACCTATGGGATGGTGTTTTGGGGGTACAAAGATGTTTGGAACCTTCAGGTAGAGGAAAATCGATTCTGTCGCCGGTTGTTCGGTGTCTCGCCCTCTACTCCCCTTTTTCTGTCCACCAGGAATTGGGTCTTGAATACTTACAGGATAGAATTAGTGTTGCCCCGTAGGAGCTGTGGTGTTCAATTTGGCTTAATAAAGACGCCGTCCTCAACCAGCTGATAATTCAGGATTGCCTTCTTGTTGATCCCGCTTGTTCAATCCCATGGCTGAAATATTTTAAAGGACTTCTGAATGAAGTGGGTTGCCTATATTGGATTACCAAAAAAGACAAAACGTGGATAAGTGACCGCTTCTTTGAGTTAAGGTGGGCGGCTCATGAATCAAATGAAGTGGTCAAGGTAACTGTCAAAGATTACTGTATGGTACAAATGTGCCCGGGCCTAGACCCTTATTTATTGTTTGGACACAATGTGTATGAGAGATTGCTTTTAACCCGCTTCATACCAGGGTCCCTTAAATGGTTACTGCCCTTTCCTTAAAGACAGTTCTCCTCCAGCACTATCTGTATCTTCCCCTGTGAAGAGCAATCCCCACAAACACTGCTACATTTCATGTTCTTCTGTGAATACTATGCTCCTCTAAGAAAATTGCACTTGGTACCTCTGTTACGAAATTATAGCTTTACCAATTGCAGGGCTGCACTGCTTTCTTTTTGCCAGTTAAATGATTATGAGGTACGTAGCTCCGTGGGCCTTTTTCTGAAAGGAGCGGTGGCTTGGCGTAAGAGGACACTGTTTTAAAACAGTTGGGATGATTTGCTCGTAGGCAACGACCTGCAAGTGTTTTTAATATTTTCATGTTTTTACATTTCATATGATTTCATAAGATAGGTGTTTGTTTGAATTGCATGTAGGGGAGGACCTTTAAGTGTTATTTTATATTTTATATGCCTCTTTATCTTGCATGAATTTTAGTATCTTGAATTTATGTATGGTCTCAGTGATTTTCCTGTATGTTTTTATTGGTGTTTCTTTTGTGGATATTATTTTATCCAAATAAAGATTTTACTTACTTACTAACTCTTTAGCAGGAGTAACCAGGTCCCGGTATCTGACCTGATCTAATTGAAAATAATCATCCCACAAATATTTTATCACTCTTGCTCAATATCAGGCTATAATTTATCTACAATAATTACAATATATTAGTATTGTTCCAAATGTACACATTCTATAATCTCTGTCTAATCCCCAATCATGGAAGGATCATTACCACATTATCCATCTATGGCCCACTTTTTGTAACCCTGACCACTAATTATAGACTGGACACAGTGTATTTATAAGATATTTATGCCTTACACTCCGGTTATTTATAAAAAAATAGTGGTACTCATTATCTGTATTGAAGTCATTAATGTTAGTTCTAAATCTACCTTTCCATTTAGCCTCTAACTATAGTAGGTATTATTCTCTATTTCCACCTCTAATATGGTGGATAAATTGCCTTCCACTTGTGCACTTGCTCCATTAATTATTCTACAATAATGTAGGAAATACCAGTGTATATATAGTATGGACTACAATATAAATTATTCATCAATGTGGGACCACTTCCTGAATACAAAGAGCTTGTTGAGTGATTGATGATAAACAATTATATATGTTGGGTTGGATGTCATTTTGACCCTACCTGACATCCCGGATTGAAAATTACGAGCTGGTCTTCTCTCTGGATGCTATGGATAGCTATGGTAGAATATTGTGATATGTTTTAAATAATTCAACAAAATTTCTGTATTTTGTTTATACATGTTTATTATCTACAGCCTTGACAAAGTCCCATGTAGGATGAAACATGTCATCTGGTAATGAAATATTAGAATTTGAAAGAAAGTCTGTGAACTAAAAGAAAATAAAGCATATATTTTAAAGCATGGGTGGCATCTCATCTGGTTAAATTGCAAGAAGGGACAGATGTGGGATAAATGAATTGGAGCGATACATTGTGGTATAATTGAATTGTGACTGTATTATTATTGTATTACCCAATAATGAAGGAAGCCCATGTCAGGAAGTATGGCCTCACCCCTGAGAAGGTCAGATTTGAAATTCAGGGACAACCAGAAGCTGCCCCACCAGTTTTTTGTGAACTTTGTGGATTACTTTTTCAAGCCCTCCCTCTCTTTCTCCATGTTGGATTTGTGTTTGTAACCCTTAGTTTTTGTGTGTTGGCTGTGCATGAAGTTGTGCATGGCCTGCATTTGTGTGTGAGGACCTGGCATCAGTCCCACTGTGATGGGTATTTATTGTTTGTGTGATATGATTTTATCGTCATATGCATGTGTGTAGCTATCTTTTGTATTATTTGTGGTGCGATGTGTTGTGTTGGTGTTGGGTGTCATTGTGTGGTTGTTGTGTGGGCATTTGTGTGTGTGGTGTTGGCTATGTCCTCTGCGTTGTGTGTGGATGTGACAACACATTAATTGTATGGATGTGTGTTAGTGTTGTGAGGTTTTGTTACTTGTTGTTCTGTGTATGTGTTGTGATATGGATGTGTGCAGTGAGAGTGGTTGGTGAAGCGTCTGTGTAGTTGCGGTTGTGATGTGGTGTTGTGTATGACTGTGTTTAATAGTCGCGGTGTTGTGTGTGTTTGTGGGATGGTGTGTATATATCCTGTGTGTGTTGGCAGTGGTGTGTGTAGTTCATGTGTGTAGTATGTGTGTGTATGTTGAGGTGTGTGTATGTTCATATGAGTGTTCAGGTATGTGTATCTGTGTCTGTCGCAAGGCATCCCGGCTGTGTGTGGGTGTATACTAATGCCTTTCCCTCCAGTGTGTGCAAGATGTCTACTTAAGGTTGTTTTCTTCGTCACTGAACCTGGCATCGTTGTTCAAAGCCACAGTCTCTCAGGTCTCTCCAGTGGGTGGTCTGCCCACTGCTTTATCCTGTGGAGTGCAAAGCTACAGTCTGTCAAGTCTCTCGAGTAGGTGGGTTGCCCACTGCTTTATACTGGGGAGTGCAAAGCCACAGTCTCTCAAGTCTTTTCAGTGGGTGGGTTGCCCACTGCTTTATCCTGGGGAGTACAAAGCCACAGTCTCTCAAGTCTCTCCAGTGGGGGGTTGCCCACTGCTTTATCCTGGGGAGTGCAAAGCCATAGTCTCTCCAGTGGGTGGGTTGCCCACTGCTTTATTCTGGGGAGTGCAAAGCCACAGTCTCTCAAGTGGATGCCTTTCTCCACTGGTTCTGGATGGGGCTTTGTGCCCAGAGTGATTCATCCTGCCAAGGACTGAGGTAGTGGATGTCTTTCTCCACTGGTTCTGGAGGGGGCTTTGTGCCCAGAGTGCTTCATCCTGCCAAGGACTGAGGTAGTGGATGTCTTTCTCCACTGGTTCTGGAGGGGGCTTTGTGCCCAGTGTGCTTCATCCTGCCAAAGAATGAGGTAGTGGATATGACACTCCACTGACGGTGGTGCAACAATCAAGCTGGCCAGGCTCTTGGAACTGACCACCATCCTCGTATGATTAACCACTGAGGATGGCAGCCATGTCTGCGGTGGTGCCACTGGCTCAGGATGTCGCGGGGCCGCTGGCGGTGCTGGCGGCGGTGTCAGTAGCGGCGGTGCTTGCGGCGGACTCTGTGGCATCGGTGTTTGCGGCGGACTCGGTGGCATTGGTCCTGGCGGCGAGCTCTGTGGCATCAGTGCTGCCGGCGGGCTCTGTGGCATCGGTGCCGGTGACAGGCTCTGTGGAAACGGTGCTGGCGGCGGGCTCTGTGGAAACGGTGCTGACGGCTGTCTTTTTGGCGGCGGTGCTGGTGGCGGGCTCACTGACTGCAGTGCTGGTGGCGGGCTCACTGACTGTGGTGCTGGTGGCGGTCTTTGTGGCGGCGGGCTCAATGTCTGCAGTGCTGATGGCGGGCTCAGTGTCTGCAGTGCTGGCGGCGGTGTCTGTGGCGGCGGTGCAGGTGGCAGTGCTGGTGGCGGTCTTGTCTGCCATGCAGGTTGGCGTCGACGTGGACCTGCCTTTGATTTTCTGGCCCTTCCCCACCTTGGATGGTGGCGCAGCTGTCTTGGCACTTTCCACATTTGTTTTGCCTGAGCCCTTGGTGGCAGGTGTTTTCGCCTTCTCCCTCCGGGATGTGGGCAACTTTTTCAGTTTTGGAGGTGGGGGAATGTCCTTGCCCTCGCTCATCGGGACACTGGCAGCCCTGTTGCTTGGCGCACTCGAAAATCCCGCTATTGCTGGCACCACTGTGCCCGGGGATGTGGTGGCTGAGGTGCTGGGTTGGGACCTGGGAAGGCGTGCCCTAGGGGATGGACGGGGAAGGAGGTGTAGGGAAGAGGTCAACATTTGATAGGAAAAGCTTTTTAGACACACTGGGACGGGTAGATGGAGGGGGGGTTGGGAGTGGAGGAAGAAGTAGTGGATGTAGGAGGTGTACGTTTGCTGACTTTGGGTGAAGGTGCATGGGCTGGAGGCTGTTGTGAGGTGGATGGCTGTTGGGTGGGTGTGTGACTTCATTTGCGTACTTTGGGAGGAGGGCTCACTGACACACTGGGAGAGGACACAGGGGATGTGTGAATGGTAGTGGGGGTGGTCAGTGCACGTGAGCGGTGTGTGGTGATGGGCGTGCTGGTGATGGAGATAGTGGCTGAAGATGTAGTGCATGCAGGTGTGAGTGGAGACAAGACAGGGAGGGAGGAGGGAGACGTGGAGGAGGGGGACACCGTGGAGGCAGTGAATGTTGGTATGTCTGCATGGGTATGATGCTTGTGTGAGTGTCTGTGGGGTGTGTGGTGCTTATGTTTGCCTGAGCCATCCTTGTGTGTTGAGGTGTGTGCACGCTGGTCTGATGGTGTGCTTGGGATTGGCTGAGGTACAGGGGATTGGGTCTGGGTGGAGAAGGTTAGAGGGGGGAGGCTGGACACAGGGACAGTGGCCGCCATCAGTGCAAAGGCCAGAGCCTGAAATGCTCGCTGTTGGGCTGCCTGGCCAGAATGAATGCCCTTCAGGTATGCATTTGTTTGTTGCAACTGCCTCTCTACACCCTGGATGGCATTCAGAATTGTAGACTGCCCAACAGTGAGGGATCTCAGGAGGTCAATACCCTCCTCACTGAGGGCAGCAGGGCTGACTGGGGCAGGGCCTGAGGTGCCTGGGGCGAAGGAGATGCCCACCCTCGTGGGTGAGTGGCCATGGGACACACGCTGAGGGGCTGCTGGGAGGGCGGTGCTGGTAGGGGGGGTGGCAGCTGTACCTGTAGATGCGGTGGGTACAGAGGGGCCCGCCACTGCAAGGGAGCTCCCATCAAAGGAGGAGTTGGTGTTGCTGGTCTCTGTCCCCGCCGTGGAGCTCCCCTCGCCCTCCGTCCCACTGGTGAATTCAGACTCCGTTGTCGCGCCCTCCAGGGCCATGTGGGATGCCGCTTCCTCCTGCTCCGGTGGCACTGCTCCTCCGCCTGATGATGCTAATGCACACAAGAACAGGAAGACCACAAAAAGAGGGGGGGGAGAAAGAAGAAAGACATGTTCAGTGCATACAATACCGCTACCGCTGGCGGACACTACAGACACAGCAGCCCTCTGCAGTACGCCATGCAATTAGAGTTCCCTAATTATTCCCAGGGACATGGGGTACAAGGCCTATGCCCGATTGCTGCACACATGGAAGTCACAGGAGCCTGACTAGGTGTAGATGGCTCTTACCACTGGTGGGTTTGGGGTGCCACATAGCCTGCCTCACAAAGGGTCCTTGGCTACAAAGCTCGCCCTGGCCTAGGGTAACCCACTGCCCACCTCCCCCACCCAGACAACTCGTAATGTGCGCAGAGTCAGATGGATGTGACGGTATTCACCCCCCTGTGGCTGCTGTGAAAGGCAGGGGCCCTTTCCCCAGACACATGAGCCACTGTTGCTTCCAGACTGAGGTCACAGCAGCACTTGCAGTGTAGGGGGTCTCCTGTCGAAGGTCAGGTATCAAGTGAGTGAACAGACAGAAAATGGCGGTCACGTCCATGGCGGTGCGTACCGTCACCGCCGGCGTACACCGTCATTGGCTCCTGGGACCCACAGGGCCCAATGTTAACCAATGCAGGATTGCACCGTGGTCTTCGACCACCTACCGCAACGCTGCACAGCACCAGCGCAGTTACCTCATCTCCCCTTGTCCCACATTACATGTCAAGCAGCCGCCATTTGAGGTGGCCACATGGCATTATTTTTAAATGCGTCACACCTATCTAGGCCTTGCATACACACAGTGACAGGCACATTGCGGATTGACAAATGTGTGCAATAAATTCTTTTTTTACTACTTCAGTGTTGGCTGACTCTGTGCTCGCTGTTCTCGTCCATAGGGCACGTCCGCTGGGGCAGGTGAGGAGATGGTGGCATCCTCCGGTGTACAGACTGCTGGTGGACCTGTCGACAATAGAAGGCAGACACATCATTATCACTTACAGACTTGATCGTGCCTCAATCCAGGAACTGTGTGCCCAGTTGGAGCCAGACCTGATTTCAGCTATCCGCCATCCCACAGGAATCCCCCCTCTAGTGCAGGTCTTGTCAGTACTCCATTTCCTGGCAAGTGGGTCTTTTCAAGCAACAGTGGCCGTTGCATCAGTGATGTCCCAGTCCATGTTCTCAAACGTGTTGTCCAGAGTGTTGTCTGCCCTGCTGAAACACATGTGCAGCTACATCATTTTCCTTCAGGTGGAGGATTTGCCCACAGTGAAGGGTGACTTCTATGCCCTGGGACATATCCCCAACATCATATGTGCCATTGATGGGACACATGTGGCCTTGGTACCCCCCGCAGGAGTGAACAGGTGTACAGAAACAGGAAGAGCTACCATTCGATGAATGTGCAGATGGTGTGTTTGGCCGACCAGTACATCTGCCATGTGAACGCCAAGTTTCCAGGCTCAGTGCATGACGCTTACATTTTGAGGAATAGCAGCATCCCTTATGTGATGGGGCAACTCCAGAGGCACTGTGTGTGGCTAATAGGTGAGGACAAGGACCCTATACCGTGTGAATAATTGTCTGGGTCTGGCGTTGTCCCTAAGGGTTAGTGTGTGTCTAACAGTTGTCCCTCGACATTTGCAGGTGACTCTGGGTACCCCAACCTGTCATGGCTACTGACCCCAGTGAGAAATCCCAGGACAAGGGCAGACGACTGCTACAATGAGGCATATCGGCGAACTAGGAGAGTGATCGAAAGGACCTTCGGCCTCCTGAAGGCCAGGTTCCTGTGCCTCCATATGCCGGGTGGTTCTCTCTACTACTCACCAAAGAAGGTGTGCCGGATCATCGTGGCCTGCTGTATGCTGGACAACCTGGCTTTGCGACAACAGGTGCCTTTTCTGCAGGAGGATGGTCCAGAAGGAGGTCTTGTGGCAGCTGTGGAGCCTGTGGACAGTGAAGAAGAGGAGGCAGAAGAAGAGGATATCGACAACAGAAACAACGTGATCCAGCAATACTTCCAGTGAGACACAGGTAAGTAGACATCACTGCCTCCTACATCTCATACAATTGTTAGACCTATCATATGTCTGTCACTTTCACCCAGTGTATGGACCCTGACTTGTCACTTTGCCTTTCCATTTCACAGATATGTGTCCAACTGTGTGACCTCTGCTAAATTACCTCATAGACTAGAGCTGTGTGACATAGGTATGTTAACAATACAATGGACATTCCTATTTTCCTTAGTTGTAGCAAATACACATTTGTGAAAGCACAGACTGACTCCAGATTGTTTTGTGATTCAAGGGTGTTTCTTTAAGTGCAAATTAGTGGAGGGGGTTGGAAAATGGTCAGGGGTGATGGTGGAGGAATGTCCATGGCAGAGTCCAGTTATTTGTCTCACAGGTGCATTGTCCAAAGGGGCATAGGAAGTGGAGCTAGGGCAGTTTAAGGATGGACAGGATGACGAAGTGGGACAGAAGGATGACATTCAGGGTGGTCTAATTTCTTGGCTGGGGTCTTGGCATTGTTCTCTGTCTTTTTCCTGAATCTCAGGGACCGTTTGCGGGGTGGTACTCCATCTGCAGGGGGTGGGATGCTGGTGTTGTGATCCTCTGGCGCTGCCTCCTGTCCACTAGCGCCGGCGGAGGTGGTGGGCTGTTCATCATCACAGCTAGTGTCAGGGGCCCCTTGTTGTGCCACAGTGTCCCTCCTGGTGTTCACAAGGTCCTTCAGCACCCCTACAGTGGTGACCAGGGTGGTGTTGATGGACTTGAGTTCCTCCCTGATCCCCAAATACTGGTCCTCCTGCAGCCGCTGGGTCTCCTGAAACTTGGCCAGTCCAGTTGCCATCATCTCCTGGGAATGATGGTAAGCTCCCATGATGTTGGACAGGGCCTCGTGGAGATTGGGTTCCCGGGCCTGTCCTCCCCCTGTCGCACAGCAGTCCTCCCAGTTCCCCTGTTTTCCTGTTCCTCTGTCCCCTGAACCGTGTGCCCACTGCCACTGCCCCAAGGTCCCTGATATTCTTGGGTTTGTGGGTTTGCCTGATTTCCCTGTAGTGGTGGACACACTGCTGCTTGTCGTGTCCTGGGGACAGAGGGATGGGCCTGCTGGGTGGAGTTGGGTGCTGGTGTTTCCTGAGGGTGGAGGCTCTGTGGTGGCATGTGCCAGTGTGTGGGGAACCGACTGTCCCGAGGTCCCAGATGGGCCCGGCTGGTCATCTAGATCCAGTTGCACAGAGCTGCTGTCATCACTGTGGGCCTCTCCTGTGAGGGCCTCTTCTGTGGGGGGGTGGACATGTCTGGCACCGCCTGTCCGGTGACGTTGGGTAGGGGTCCTGCAGGGGTGTAAAGGCATGATTATTGCATCTGTGTGTGCCATCGTGTGCAATGGGTGGGTGACCCTGTATCCCAGTGCTTACATTCTTGTCTAGGACCTTGTGTGATATTTGGTTTGGGGATCTGTGTGGGGATCTGTAGTGGACATGCTTTGGTGATGGGTGTCCCTGCTTTGGTGTTGCATGCAGGGCTTGGTGTTGGGATGGGTGGTTTGTGATAGTGGGACATATGTGAGTTGTTGGAGTGATGGGGGTGACGGTGAGGGTGAGGGTGGGGGTATGTGATAGCATGCAGGTAGGGTGGGGGATGTAATAGTTAAGATTTGACTTACCAGAGTCCATTCCTCCTGCTACTCCTGCAAGGCCCTCAGGATGCAGTATAGCCAAGACCTGCTCCTCCCATGTTGTTAGTTGTGGGGAAGGAGGTGGGGATCTGCCACCAGTCCTCTGAACTGCAATCTGGTGTCTTGAGACCACAGAACGCACCTTCCCCTGTAGGTCATTCCACCTCTTCCTGATGTCATCCCATGTTCTTGGATGCTGTCCCACTGCGTTGACCCTGTTGACGATTCTGCGCCATAGCTCAATCTTCCTAGCAATGGAGTTGTGCTGCACCTGTGATCCGAATAGCTGTGGCTCTACCCGGACAATTTCCTCCACCATGACCCTGAGCTCCTCCTCAGAGAACCTGGGGTGTCTTTGCGGTGCCATGGTGTGGTGTGGGTGATGTGTGAAGTGGTGTGTGTTGTGATGTGTGAGGGGATGTGTTTGTGTGTGTTGTGTGAGGTGCGTGGTTGTTGTGTGAGTGATGGTGTTGTGTGCCTGTGGATACTAGTTTGTTGATGGTGGTGTCTCTCTCTATGCTTCTTTCGCAATTTTTGTTGTAGGGGTTTGTGAGTGATGTGGGTGTGTGTTATATATTGGTTTGGGTGTGTGGGAGTAGCGTGTGTATGTGTATCAGGTGTGTCTTTCGATTTGTCCAATGTGGTTGTGTTTTGTAAATGTGTATGTATTTAGAGAGCGGTGGTGTGTACCGCCAATGGAATACCGCGGTTGAAAGACCTCTGCATGGATTCGTGGGTCGTGATAGTGTGGGCGTATTCCTATTGGCGTGACGGTGGAGGTTTTGTTATTGCCATTTTATCACTGACCTTTGGTGTGGCAGACTTGTGTGGGTGTCTAGATTTTGGCAGATTCCGGCCTGTGGGTCGTAATAGCTGTAGCGGATTTCCGCGGCCACAGCGGTGTGTTGGCGGTCTTCTGCACGGCGGTAAGCGGGATTTACCGCCAATGTTGAAATGAGGTCCTATGTCTGTACACAACTTTTTTTTATTTTTGTTATTTTATTGAGTAGTGCATGTCAATATATAAACAATGTGTTAAAAAAGAGAATTAAACAATAAATCAAATTAAGGTCACATTGTAAAATATTATGAAATAACTTCTCAGATTTCTAAATACAAAAAACATAATACAGTATCAATAAATGCAATATGAGATATTATTCATAAGGCATCCAACTGTGATTTAAATCTTAGAAGTAGACCTATAAAAGAAAATCTGGAAAGAAAGAATTACACAATATGTATGAAACCATATATTGTAGATATTTAGAAGATAGTTGAGATAGTAATATCATACAAATCCACATATATAGCTTTTCAAATGGAGATATTCCTGCCAATTCAACAATGTTGAATAGGTGAGCAGTAAGTCCTAATTAAAATAACAGTGTTAATGGGTGAAGAGTCAATTGTCTTAATAATAGCATGACTCAAAACAATAATAAAAATGTCTTAATAAGGATAGAAGGAGACAAAAAAGAGGAAGGGTTGTTAGCGCATCAGAACCTTAATAAGTAAACTTACAAGGAGACGCGTTTAGGTCGACAAACCTTTGGACCACGTGCGGGGACTTCCCAGTACGAGATGTCTTCTTGGCATCACAAATCAATAGATCAATGAACCAATCAATAATTACAATAACTAATCAACAAACTAATCAATAACATTTAATAAAACTCAATAAGTTGAACACACCATGACCTTTCAGTCATGAATAACCACACCAATTTAGTTAAGTGTTAGGATATTTATTTCCCTATTGGTTACAACCTAATGTCATCTCTGTTAATCTCATTAGCAATAAACCTCATTAGAAACTCTTCTAATTAGCACCTAAAACACAATTAATCAATGCATAGAGAATATTCATTCAGTATTTAGGCACATCATTAATATGAAGCAACTTAGCAAATTCTCAGTAATACATGATTCAACAAAGCAAGAACTCAGTCATTTGTCTATTTGCACAAGATATTAGTGAACGCCTTAACTAACCTCAAATTAGCATTAGCATGTTGGGCTTCATGCAAAACAGTTTAGCAAACACAAATTTAGAAAACATCTAAACTATGGCCTCTATCAAAATAGCAGTTGGTACATAGAAAGAAAAGGCAAACAGACAATTTCAATTTCGCATCAGACAGTTACCAATCCAACAGATCAGCAAACAGCGTCAGTCCTCGTCCTCAGGACATCAGTTGAATCGCCATCATCAGAGATAGGACAAGGCAAAGTCTCAATATAGCATAGCGAAAGAATAGGACCCTTCCCTCATTTGGAGGAGAAGTAAGTATCTGGCAAGAATGGGTAGAGGATGGGTTAGAGTATCAGGACAAAACACTAGAGGAATAGTGGCAAGCCCTCTGGAAAGTGAGCGAGAGTGAGTGAAAAAGTGTGTGTGTCCGTTTCTTTTTGGGTCACGCCGTTAAATTAAAACTGTCTAATTAGCACTTAACTCCTCATTGGATAATCATTGATGCATCGTTATCTCTGTCCAATAATTTTTCAAGCATCTTGCCAGAATTTTCCACAAACCACAGTTCTCATGTCGCGGATTGGTCCATGTTATTGACGTCTTCATCGGTTGGAATGTCAGGTAGGAAAAGTTACACTTTGCGCTCCAGTCGGTGTCTTCATTGTCTTCTCCTAATACAGTTAACCTTGCACCTGTTACAAATTACACTGTTGCATTCAGCAAGTACGTCGCCTTGAGCAAGTCGGTTCTCATGAGAAAGAATTTACTATGGCTACACACACATAACTTCTGGAAAAGTACAGCTGTGTCCTTTAGAAGAACAGCACATTACACATAAGAAAATACAGCTTGATATGAGGCCAGCCAGCTAGGCCCGGACCCTCGCTAAGCTAAGGGCCTCTAATTTAATAAAGCAAACTCTTAACACATAACTTATAATTATGATACACTAATACAAATTCAAAACATTATTGCATAAAAATTCAGAATTAGCAAGCTTTTCATTAGTACTCGTATACATTGGTAGCCACTCCCAGTGGGCACATTTCAAACGTGTGCATTATTTTCTATGTTAACACATTTTCTATGCAGCTTCATCACACAATATATTGCAAGCTTTTCATGTTAGTATGCTTTTAAAAGACACACTCCAACAGGGTCTCCTTTGTTGTATTTTCTAATTAGGGGAAAAAATGTAAGGATGAATATTAATAGAATATGTATTAGCTAGAAAGGGTTTCAAAATGTTGATGAAAATCCCAACATTATCTTGCAGTCTGTAAATCAGCTTTTCATATGATGTCATTTTATACATTTCAATAAGCCATTCATCATATCTAGGACGTTGTGGTGTTCTCCAATGTCGTAATATACAATTTTTTGCTACAGGGAGTGCGACAGCCATCAATCTTCTTGTATGGTTTGTTAGATTTGGGAAATAAGTAACATCATATAATATAACTAATTTTTCTGTTAAAGAAATGGCTCATGTATAGCTCTGTGTAGAGAGGAAGTTATGGAAGACCAGTATTCTGTCAAAATTGGACATGAAAATAAAATGTGTTGTATATCACAGTCCGCATGGGGACACCTCAACATTTCGTTCCTGCCTCTCTGATTCCTATATCCATGTTCATAATACCATTTGTCTAGTCTTCACTGGAATAAGCTACATTAAGTAACCTAGGACGTGAAGTTGTGCTAGTAATGGTGATGAGTGTAGTTTATGCACTATGAGATTATAAAATCCAGAGACCGTTCCTTTAAATTTCCCCCTAATTTTTAAATATTGTAAGACTGGGGAATCCTTAGGTATCCACAGAAATGGTCCTAGTCTACTAAATAGAGCTTATTTCAGTTGTATTTCCCCTCTTGGGAGCTAGGGAGCTGAAATTCTATCTGAAGCATTGTAAAGGTTTGAAGCTTGCCTTATAAAGTGAATAAATGATGCAACATTAGAATACATGCTCTCTCCCATACATCACAGGCAATGGTCTCCCTATTCTCATTTCAGCACTATGCCACTATGCACTATGCCATATGAGAGCCTTATTATGTAGCCTCATGTTACTCTTAAGGAGTTTGTGGGTGTGTATTCAAATCTTAAGCATAGATTGAATAATAGGGTTGGAAGTTTGTAAAGCAGGTGATTTATGAGTATAAAACATTTGTAAACCTGAAGATGCCTGTACAGATTGCCTTTCAATACGAACTCATAGTGGGGGTCATTCTGTCCTGGACAAACCAATTGCGATAAATGGAGGGCTGAAGTGTAATGCTCAATGCATGGTAAACTAAGGCCACCATATCACCTGTGAGCAATCAATTTGAAATTTTGAGGCTAGGCCTCAGAGAACCCCAAATAAAGGGTTCAATACCTTTGTCAATGTCTCACAAATTGCTATTTTAACTGTCAAAGGTAACGTACCTAAAACATAAGTGAAACGAGGTACTATAGTCATTTTCACTGCCTAGACTCTACCCCAAAAGGACAGGTTAAGATGGGACCAATTTTCATACTCTGATTTCATTTTAGCATTATGCAGATCTAAGTTATCTTGAATCATACCTTCTAGACCTGTGTTGATATAAATACCTAGATACTTCAGGGGATCTGCTGTCATTTGCAAATTGTAGCCTAAGATAGCTGCTTTTGTTGTACCCTGAGATAATGGGAGAGCTTCACTCTTATTCCAATTGACTTTGTATCCAGAAATGTTTGAGAAGCGAGAAATGGTAGACATGAGTGCTGAGAGTGAATTAGGTAGATCAGTAGGTGTAATTAGTATGTCATCTGCATATAAAAGTAGTTTTGAGATGCGTGCTGGTGTGTGAATGCCTGCTATTTGTGAACACTGTCTTATTGCTGCAGCCAGTGGTCCAAATGCAAGAAGAAATGAGACGGGTAATAAAGGGCAATCCTGGCGAGTACCTCTTTGCACTAAAAAGGTTTTTGAAAGGAAACTGCCACAATTCACTTGTGCAGAAGGTATCTCGTATAACCATCTAACCTTAGAGATTTATTCATTACCTAATCCCAACCTATGCAATGTATGTAACATATAGCTCCATTCAATGCAGTCAAAGGCCTTTTCAGCATCTAAGGATAACACTACTCTGTCTTCTCCAGCATCCTTGGAAAACCAAAGTATGTGAACCAAAGTGTAGAGATAGGTACGAGAGATTCCGCCTGGCATGAATCCAACTTGAGAAATATGTATGAGTTTAGAGATAACTTATTTGAGTCTTTTGGCAAGAATGGTGGCGAATATCTTCGAATCTGTATTCAGAAGACAAATCGGACGATAGTTACTGCAGTATACTGGATCTTTCTCACGTTTGGGGAGGACAGTTATGATAGCTTTGTTTGAGAGTGAGGAGAGACTACCAGCTTCCTCTGCTTCTTTATAATCCTCATAAAGGGCATCCATTGCTTCTGGATTTACCCCACAGTAAAATTCCCCAGGAAAACCATCTTCTCCCGGTGCTTTATTGTATGGGAGATTGGAGATTGCTTGCACAATTTCATCCTTTTTTTTTTGTCCTCCAGTATGAGCTGGTCCTATTCATTGAGACAGGGGAGCGTTATTTTATCAAGGAATTCCTGTTCTTTGAGGACGTCATTATCAACTTCTGAACTATATAACTTTGTATAATAATCTGCAAACATATTAGCTATTGCTTGAGTCTCAGTTATTAGCTGCCCTTCAGGGTTATATATAGCTGGAATAGCTATCATAGCTTCTCTCTGTTTTAATCGTGCCGCAAGTAAACAGCCTGCTTTTTCTCCTTGTTCAGAACTGCGAGCCGTAAGTCTATTTAGCATATATTCTGCTTTGGAAGTATATAGTGTATTAACCTCCATTTTAGCCTTTTTCAATCTACATCTGGAAGTTTTAGTTGGATTAGTAAAATGAGCATGTGTCAGTGTTTTGATATCATTTTCCAAAATGGCCTGTTGTTTTATTCTGCATTTATTTGATATGGCAGAATCCCTCATAATTTGCCCCCTTATATTGGCTTTTGTAGCTGCCCATAAGATTTTTGGAGAAACTGAGCCTTTGTTATCTTTCATATATGTAGTCAAATGTGATTGTAAATGTGACTTTTCCACTCGTAGTTTGTAGTGAGATATGTTTCATCGCCATGATTTCCTACAAGAGCATTTCAGACCCCAATTAAGCTGGAGACTGATAGGAGCATGATCTGACAGTGCAATTTCTAAAATATCAAAATCTAGTAGTTGTGGTGTAATAGAATGTGAAATAAGGAAGTAATATATTCTATAATGGGTATGATGTACTGCTGAGTGATATGTAAACCCCTTATGTGGTAAACACTAGAGGGTCGATCAAACCATGATCTTCTCGGATGCTTCCCAGTATGGCTCTATCTCTGCTATGACTTGTGTCTAGGGGACCCATTCTGTCTAAGATCACACCTGAGGCAAGATTCTAATCGCCTGCCAGAACTATTCTGGAAATTCAGATTTCTATTAGAACTGTAAAGAATATGGTGTACCCAATTTCATTTTAATTTTTCTGATACTATATCAGATAGATGTGTCTCCTAGATGAATTTGAGACCCAGACTCTGCAGGGGAGGAAAGGAAACCACTCATGGTAAAAAGATTATAAGAACAACCACTCCATGGAGTTATAAAGTCCATCCAAGAGATAATCTGCATATACAACTACAGTATGAAATGTACATGGTTATTGAACAGTAATATTTGAGAAAAGGAAATGAATCATATCTATCAGAACTAATAACTGCAGTAAAACAGTAATACAATTATATCATTACATAGCATGCAAATATATACTCATCTAGCTGGAAGAAGTGATAGTGAAAGGTTGAACATCAGTTACTTTATTAAAAGATGTGGCTGACTTTAGAGGTGATCTCGCTTTGTCTCTGGAATTTTCCTGCATGAGTACCCCTACGCAGTCGACCGCTTTATCTCTGTCAGACTGTTTCTTAAAGGTACGGACGTGGAATCTACTGGTACAATGGCTTTGTGAATCATTCTGTACTTGAAGTGGACGATCCATAGATGTTTTGTTCAGGGGTGGTGGTGTAGGTGTACAGTCTATGTGTTGGTCATCTAAGCTGTTCAGGAAGTGTACAGATCCACAGGCTCTGTGTAACCCCTTGATTTCCTATCCATTGTGATCCACATTGTGGCAGGTTAAAAGAAAATCATATTTGATATCCCATTTTCGAAGTGTTGGCCTAAGTTGCAGAAACACTTTTCGTTTGGCATTGGTTTCAGTAGAGAAGTCTGCAGCAATAAATACTTTATGTCCTTCCAAGGACCTTTTTTACAAGCAGCTGTTAATATTTGGCAGACCTGTTCATGACGTAAGAGGCATGCAGTAATCGGTCTAGGTCTAGATTCAAGAGTTGATGTTGAAGTTCTTGACCGAATTCTGTGAGCTCTCTGCAACTCAAGGGGATGCTCATAAGATATGTTCAGTGGCCACGATATTAACGTTAGTAGCAAGTTCTTCACATCATTACTGACTTCCATTTTTTCTGGAATTCCATAAAAACTAATGTTATTTCTTTGGGCCCTGTCTTCCAAATCTATACCTTTTTGTTTAAGGTGCCAGATATCCGGGCCCAATGCTCCACATTATCTAATTTGTCTTCCAAAAGAGTGGTTCTTTTATCTAGAGTTTCCACTTTGGTATGAAAAGAGTTTAGGTCCATCCGTATTGTCTTCATTTCTGTTGCGAGATCTGAAAATTTGACATCCGTAGATCCCAATCTTTGCCCCATGGCAGAGATCTCTTTTAAAATAAGGTCCATAGAAGCAATGTCTTGTGGGACAGTAGTAGAAGTGCCCAGAGGTAGAGTGTGTAAACAAAGGTTTTCTATTAGATTTGCCACTGGCTATATTGTTACACTTCAATGTTAGAGAAGACAATAAATAAGTACAGCTTAGTAATCAAATATGGTATCCAATCGCAAAGTAGGTAAACAAAGCTACATATTTGAGGATAAATAAAAACCTGGTTAATGCCAAAGAGGTTTGCACATCCGATCCTGATGGGTAAGTATGATTGTAGCGAGAAATTCGAAGTCCTTAGGAGAATATGCCAAATGGGTGCCAAACCTAGTGTGACATCCAACCACCAAGGAGGTCGAAATATCACTGACTGGAAGGCCAGTCAGAGAAGGATATACTTTTAAATACCAGGGCACACCAAAATTGTCCACAGAGTGTTCATCCAAGTTGAACAGTACAAACAGAATCCAAGGACACGATATTGAGGTTGATGATAATTTATTCTTGTCGAGAATCCAAAATACAGCCGACACTTGTTTCGTCACATAGACTTTATCAAGGCAAGTTTGGAATTCGAAATTCAAAAAATTTGAGTTTGTCCTCAGAGACCTCCAAGAAGTTATCGCTGAAGGTGGAGGCCATGATAAGCCTGATTATATTACCCCGTGCACAGATGCGTCGGGAAGCTACGTATTTAGATGGTGACAGACATCTGGGTTTTTAAGTTTATGGCTATATGTTTTCAAGCGGCCGTTGCTGAAAAACAGTGAATCAGAAATGTTGCACAGTTTTCGCCTGCCTATCCAAATTCACTTTACCCCCTGTGCTGATAGGAATTCCAGTGTTTACTTAATTTCATAGTGGAGTCTGAGTTGTCAAATGGAGAGAAATACCTCAGAAGTGAAAGTTTATTTGCTTCTCCTACAGCAGCCTTTTGACATTCAAAAAGAGGAATTTCACTTATCTCTTCAGAATCTGGCTGTGTTTCATGACAGAATGAGTAATTTTCACAAACTCTCACAGCTGTAGGAATGGTGTACAACACTCACTTGCCCAAGTACATTTACTCCACACACTCTGTAGACATGAAATTCCAGCGCTTACATAATCAGGTAATGGAGTCTGAACTGTTAAATGAAGAGAAAATACCTCAAAGTTGAGAGTTGTCAGATGCTTCCCTTTCCTGTGAGGAGAGTTCAACCAGAGGTCACCTGTAATTTAATTTCCCTGGGGCAGCCTCCCAGTTTTAAACAGGAAGAAAGCCCCTTATCTCTTCACCAGCTGACTGTGTTTCCTGACAGAAAGTGTTGGAGCTTAAAGGCTTCAATTAAGAACTTGCACTTCAGAATAACTTCAGATATATGTTGGTGTTATCTCATTCATGTTGCCTTTCATTCTGGCTCCAAGGAGTCTTTTTGACAGCTGTGTGGGTAAGACTCCCCCCTCCGGTCTCAGAGTGCAATATTAAACCAAGTGCTGTATTTCTGTGGTACTAGCCTACAACCAATGTCATCTTTGTGCTTTGCACAATTATCCATAGTGTGCACTTCCCATCTTTTTGCTTTAAGAACATCTGATACTTTGAGCCATTCACTGCAGAGCCAATTCCCAGCCCTTGTTTCCTCCTGAAACATTCCCACCAACACTGGTAATTATGATTGGCACTCCACGCCCAATATTTTGCAAATCAAACTGCAGATAATATTTCATCAAAATGTAACAAGCGGCTATTGCAGCAGGAAACCAGTGATGCTGTAGGGAAGTAAGAACGGACAAAAAGTAAGCTGCTTTAAGAGATCTGTAGTCCCGAGCATCTTGCTCAGGAAACTCGAAAACTAATTTTTTAAGTCGGTATCAATAAAGCTCCAAACTCCTTTATAATTTTGTCTGGAACTATCCATCATGTATATGTAGCTTGGTGCCTTGTGATTCATTTACCTAATCTTAGGAGCATGTCTGTAATTAGGTATCTTGCAGAATGTTCAGAATGATTGAAAGGATTGCTTTGGGATTTTAGGTTTCATTGCTGGAAAGGGGTGACAGATTACTCTCACACTGTTTATTGATTGGTGTGTGCATGTGTGGTTGTGCTTCAGAATGGTCAAAATGGTTGATCCACCAATGGATGAATGTATATGTGATTGAGTGCATGAATGGTGATTGGGTGAGTAACTGGGCCAATAAATTATTGAAGGATTGAGCGAGCAGCACTGGGGGACAAGAAGGAGCAGTTTCCTGCCACAAAAGGGACCATGTCAACCTCTAGCATTCTGGTCTCTGCATACTGCACTCACAGACCGTACCCATTTATCCACCCATGCGCTCATTAACCCGTCACTACTTCACAGTTCCATGCACATGCTTTTGCATTCATCCGTATACATTTTATCTACGTATTCATTAGCTCGTCCTTCTATCCACGTGGCAAATCTTTCACCTCTTTATCCATAAATATACTTATAGTCGTGCATAATACAAACTAGTTCACATGCACCACACAGCATAAATATATGTGCATTCCTGTATATTCATGGGAAGCTCTGTGTGGTTTTATGTGCGTGTGTGCCAGTTGGTGTGGTGTGTGCATAAGTATTGCCTCTTTGCAGGCATACCTGCTGGTGACACTCAAGTCATGTCCATGCACTACTGGAAAGCCAGAACGGCTGGCTTTACCAGTGCTTGTCAACTAGGTAAACGGCTTAACCTCATGTAAACATTCACAATAAATGACGGGGTGGTTCATCCCGACCAAACCATTCTGCTTTTCATGTTGTGGATGCGCAACACTACAGGTGCCTTCATAGCACAACCTTCATTTACCTCTTGTAGCCGTGCTGCAATCCACTGGTGAGTCGAGCTTTTTCACTTGTTAGCGCTCAAGCTCTCTGTAACAAATTGCTGGAGAGGTTGGCACACAGCAAACAAGCAACAAAAGAACTGCGTTGCAGAGACACTGCATGGAAAAAGATGGCTATTGTCATGGCTTCTCACTAATATTAATAATAATCTATTTACTAACCTATTCATTACTACTGCAGGTATGATTATGTTCATAAGTTAAATGGTCCTTCAGAGGCCTGGGGAGGAGGTGAGTAAGAAAAAGGTGTGGTATAAAAAAAAATAGTAAAAATCACTGGCTTGACGCAAGGCATAGAAAAGAAAGTCATGGTTTGGTTTAGAAAAGCCATTTTGAAAGGGATGATTTATTCAATAAAACAAACATGAGACTCCTAAAAAGGAACTACTATTGGTATATAAGTATGTAAGCATACTATGATACTTGTCAGTTCTAATCTTTGAGTATAATTCTTTGTTTTGTATTTTTCACATAGCATTCAATCACTCAAAATATGTCCCGGAAAAATAAAGGTTAACATACAACATATAATGTATATATGTACTTATTTAACTCCTAATTCAAGTAAACATCTGTTTATCACATAGAATGCTCTGCTTTTAGTGGGGGGACCTTTCTTTTGCAAAATAGCTTTTACATTGAAGTTAATAGTCCATTCTGCTATTGCTGCTTCTTAAACAGTGCACTTTTTAGGTCGAGCCTTGGAAGCGCGCATGCACTGTCTCGCGACATATTGTAAACTACTTCTGTGGGCTTTCACCACACCCATTTCACGCCCATCACTTTAATTCGTTCCTTGGCCTGCTTTGCAAATTTCCCTTGATTTCAGAGGTAAATGCTTTACCTTTGTCCTGCCTTGATGCTGTTTTTGGTACCGCCCTGGAGACTGAACCTGTTACATGTATTACTGAATGAATGGCCATATACCTTAGTGTGGCACACTACTTTTTTCTTTTGCCTCTCCGCTCCGTGCTCCGTGTCTTTATGTTGTTTCTTCCTCTTCCTTGTTTTTGGACATGATGCTGTTCTTATGTGGTGTCTGCGCCCAAAGGCTGCAAGCCAGAGGGGTGTTATTTTTTTTTTTTCAAGTTTCATATAGCACAAACTCGATCCGAGGAGCGCTTTAAATGAGTATCACTTATGTACAGGTTACGCATGACATTTCTTTTACAAAACATTCAGCCTGTGGTGGTCCTATGACAATGGGGCCACCACCAAACTGTTCAGCACAATGCGCTCTTTCTGTCTAAGTCATCTCTGGGTCCCCTCACTAGGTTGGGGGGACCCCAAAATACCAACCCCCTCCCACCATTCAGTGTCTTTTTAAGCTATAAGCTCTGTCATGGCTGGAATTTTTCTTTTACACCTGGTAATATTATTCTAGTAGGCCTGAAAATGTGTAATCCACTATGCCCTCTAGAGGCTAAATATATGGTTACATTGCATTACATTCTGCCATTCTTTTTTTAGGTGGTTATGCTCTCTAGGGGCTGACTATATGGTTACCTGGCCATGTTTCCTACAAATGCTATTTTTATTGAGGTGCCTTCTAGGGGCTGTTCTGAGCATTACAGTCAAGTTTCTACAATATTCACTGTACTCAGAAACTCACCACATAATGCTTTGCGGGTATTCCTTTCACAAAACATTTTAGCCCATGACCATCATCGACATTTTCAGCACAACACACTCTTTCTATCTAGGTCATCTCCCTGGTCCCCACACTAGGTTAGGTGGGGTAGCAAAATAATAACCCCTCCTACCATTCAGTGTCTTTTTAAGTTCTCTCATGGCTGGAACTTTTATTTTCCAGCTGAAGTCGTTTCTGTTTTCAGGGCCTTGTTTGTAAAAGGAATGCCCTCCCAGGAAACTACCAGCAAATCAATCTGTTGGATGTAAGTGGGAAGGTCTTCTCAAAAATCCTTTTGGGGATGTTAAAGGAGTAGGCAGAAGCATATTCTATTATGTCTCAGGAACAGGATAGTTTTAAGGAGAACCACTCGACAGTTGACCACTGCTTTAGCTTGTAGGCCATCACAAAGAAATTCATAGAGCAGGGTGGATTATTTTATTGATGTTTTGTTGATTTCAGTTCCTCCTTTGATTCAGTCGATTGAGTATTGTTGTGGCAAGTGTTAAAGGAATGTGGGATCTCTAAAGAATTGCTCTCAATTTTTCAGGAAACTCCACATGGATAATTGGAACCAAGTTGAACTGGACAGTGGAGGATCCCTTTATAAGATAATTAACATAAGAAATGGCCTGAGGCAAATGTGTGTATCGGCACCAACACTGTTCTCTTTGTTTCTGGCTTATCTCCCTAGTATCCTATGTCAACCAAATACGTTTAGCCCGAAAATGAATGGTACACAAATTAGCTGTCTCTTCTATGCAGATGGCATAGTGATTTTTGATTTGACAGGAATCGTGCTTCAAAGAAAATTAGATATATTTGAGGATTACTGCAAGAAGAAAAAATTAAAACTAAATATGGAAAAGACTAAAATGCTTCAGATGGGGAAACATAGGAAAAGCATAAGTTGGGTAATAAAGTGAATAGAGAGAGTTAATAAATACAAATACCTAGGGGTATGGTTCTCTCACAACTTAGGTTGGAAGGATCACCTTGCCTCAACACAAACCTGTTGGTAGGGGCATTAAGTAAATTTGACAACTGCTATGGGGTGCCCTTCATCCGACCAGGCTATGATAAGGCCACAGCTCCAGTATGCTGCTGAGGTGGTCAGCTAGGGGATAAATACATCTGAGACCTTGAAGAAGGAAGTTGCTTAAAAATAACTTCTCTCTCTCCCATCCTCTTCTATGATGCAGGCAGTTAGAGTGAAAATGGGCCTACTGGGCTGGATGCATTTAGTACATGCAGAGATAATACAATTTTGGGCACGAGTAGATAGTGTGAAACCTCTAAAATCTCCCATGTAAAAAAGAGATATTGCAAAGTGAGCTATCCTGGGCCCGTGGAGTTAGAGGAAAGATCCAAACTTGTGCTAGGGAATTGAAAATAAATGTTGCAGAGGGTACCGACCCAATAGGAGTGAGTAAGGTGGAGCTGAAAATAATAACAATGCAGGTTTCAATGGATGAGGATCTCATTTACCTGAGGAATAAGCAATCTGTCTCTACTTATTAAGTTCATGGATGAACGATGAGACCTTTCCCTGTCTGGAGAGATTTCCAAATATTAAGATGTGTCAAAGTCTCTTGAGATTTATATGTGGGTTAAATGATGCTTAAATGTCAGGGAATCATGATATCCTGCTAAATGAAGAGAAAATCTGTCAGTGTGGCCTTAGTGTAAAAAGGGAATTAAATGCATGTCCTAGTGGATTGTCTGTGGTTTTACTTCAATGGAAGATCTTTTTAAAACCTATATTGTTTTAAGTATGGCATTAGGGATAGGGGACAAGCAATTCAATATTGGTTGAAATTAGATTTCTTAATGTTAAGTGTGCCATCCGGTGAATTTATTTTCTGTTGACACTTTTTTACAGTTAAACTGACATAAATTAATCAACCTGAGTGGAGCATGTCTTTTAATGCACAATGATGTTTTAGAATATACAGATTTTATTTTGAATGAATTGTGTTTTATTGTATTTTATACTTGTGTTTTATTTCAATTGTTTGCACCGGATTTTATTATGTCATTGTGTTTCCAGAATTTGTTTAAAAGACTAAGGTCTAAATAAACATATGTCTGACTATTTGACTGACTGACTGGCTGAAGACAGACACAAGCGTGAGGGTATGTCAAGATCCCTGAGGGATCTTCACAGATTACAAAGGGAATCGCAACAAATCCAAATGAAGGAGGCAGCTAAGAAATTAGTATACAGGAACCAAGCCTATAACAAAAACGGCAAAAAGGCCAACAGACTCTTGGCCTACAAGCTTAGAAAGGTGGCAACACAGAACCATATCAACGAGATAGAGGATGAGGAATGGCACTTATCTCAAGGCATGATGGAGATTCTCTACATGTTCAAACAATATTGCTCCGCCCTGTTTCAGTCACAGGCCCTAGATGAGCAACATCAAGATAAGTATCTCCACCATGCTTGCCTCACTTAGGCCCATATTTATACTTTTTAGTGCCCCATTTGCGCCGCTTTTTGATGCAAAAACGGCACAATTGTATTTTGCAAATTTGCACTGCTTTTGCGTCAAAAATGACACAAATGCGGTGCTAAAAAAGTATAAATATGGGCCTTAGTGGCACCACTATGGATGTGTACTGGGAAGTGTAGGTCAGTCCCATAGTGGAAGTAGTGGCTGTCTGGTGAAACAAAGCTCACTGAACTTCCTCTGTACCCTTCCCCCTGAAGTGGCTGCCTTCCACAGCCTGCTCCAGTTAATAGGACAATTTAATTGCTGCACCATCAGCTTTCTAGAGGTTATCAGAAAGATTCCTGTTTTTCACCACCCATCCATACTTGAAAGTGAGAGAGAGCATATGTGACAGCATGATTTCTCTTGTATATAGATTTCTATACCATCGTACCTTTGCATACATGGGGAAGCTAATGACAAGCCTACAAGGGATGGTCCAGAAGGATGCAATGTAGTATATTTATGAATGTATTTATTCATTTAATGATGTTTTTATTTATTTATCTATTTTGTGATTTTATATATTACAAACCAAACGGAGCAAGGTGTTACAGTGGTTACATAAGTAAATATTAAGGTATGCATAGGTTTAAATGAAAGGATACATAAGTCAAAATCAAGCGAGTAGTAAATAGGCATAGATATATAATTAAACACTGCGTGCTACATGAGAAAAAAATCGGAGAATACATAATTGTAAATAAAGGTAATAGTAGATAGCCTCATGAATGGGAGGTAGTCATGGAGGATGCAGTGGTAGGAACTACCAGGTAAAAGCTATATTACATTTAAGTCAATTGAAGTTAGTCTGACTATGTCAGAAGTCGAGCTAAGAGGGAAAGTAGTTCGGAAACAGAAACGTTTATAAGTGTATTTTGAAGGCTTTGAAGGCGTTAAGATTTCTGGGTGATAGTGGTGATAGGTTTCAGATCTCAGTGGTACTTCCTGAGAAAATATGTTTCTTTTTTTCTTTCTTGATTGAAAGGGATTTCCGAAAGTAGTTCATCAGAGCTTCTAAGGGTCAGTTGACCGACTGAGATGCATAGCCTTTTAGTTTGAAGTGCCATTTTGGAGAGCATTGTGGGTGATGCATGCTAGCCTATTTTCAGAATCTTTGCAACACGTACCAGAAATAAGCCAGTAGCTTTCCAGGACTTTACATAGTAGCCACATTCATCTTACAACTATATCTGTCAACATTTGGCATTCTTCAATAGCTTCCATTTTCTATGCTTTAACTTCTTTCATTGATTTTTTCCATGCAGCATTTTTCCCTTCTACCATTTTCTTCTTGGGTATCCTTGTGCCCTTAAATATCATATTCTCCTAGCCTACTCCACAGCAATATTATTAGCTTTGAACTACTGTAAGCTGAAGTCATAGTTTAAACACACAAAATTGAATCAAAACAATAAAAAGAACAGAAACAGAAAATAGAAGCAACACAAACACAGAAGTGCACTTCTTTTTAGAACAATCTGCATATGTGATCATGCAAACTGAAATCACTCACATTGCAAGAGAACCACCATTTTAAGTGAGCTCATCCATTGGTCCATGCTGTATGCTGTGGTGGACGGAAGCAAAATGTTGACGTCAGTTGACCAGACCAATGGGTAAGGGGGGCTGTCCCAAAACTCCTCTATGTGTGTATATATATATGCATCTTTTAATTATGTTTTTGCATGAGGTTGGCAAGATAACTGAAGCAGAGGATTACAAGGGGAGCATGGTGGCTGGCTAGCGGCCGGTCGGGTGCCGCTGCCTGGGTGGTGCTGATACTGCAGACAAGAACAATAATAATGCTCACCTTGCTATGGGGTGTGTAGGGTAGACAGGGAGGTCCCCCCCTTCCCGAGCTTTTTTTCTCCATCTTAAAAGTTAGCTGGGTGAATGGTGGCTCTGGTTTACAGCGGCAGTGGCGCTCCGGAAGCTTCATGCTGCACAGTGGTTCTTGCCACAACGAGGCTGTGAAGTGGTGAGCATCGGCAGAAACAGCACCAGTCCCGGCATCCGGGGCAGGGAGAAACTAATAAGAAGGAAGAAGATGAAGTATGCTGCAACTAGAGACAGCAGGCAGTACTACACTCTAATGGATTTTGATGGACTGCAGTCGGACGTTGGCCTGGTTTGGGTGCACGGGCTAGCTTAGTTACTCAGGCTTTTCAATGCATTAGGCGCATGGCCCACAAGCAACAGGAGAGTGGGAGCATAGATAAGATTGTGCTTTGGCAGGAGAGTGTTAACAGACACAATTTGAGGTCCTGCAATTCCCTGTGGCCGGCTAAAAAGAACTACGTCAAACTGGACCAGGTTAAAGTAAAGGAGCCAGCAAGACAGATAAAATCTCAGGCTAGGACCACTCAAGTCAAAGCCTCTCAGTTTGGGAAATCTTCTGCAAAGACAGTGGCAGCCACTCCCCCAAACCAGAAACAGGTCCCCATAGTCAAGAAATCCCACAGAATTAGACTCTCACTAAAATCCTATTTTAAAATATGGTCTGACCTTAGTGGGGTCTCCGGAGTGGGTGAGTAAAAACAAATCTCCAGCCTGGATAAGGTGAGGCAGATGGAAGTAGCGAAGGCTGTTAGTGGAAAAACAATGAGTGAGAGCAGCAATGAAACTAGGCGCATGGAAACCAAGAGCATGGAATCCGAAGATGTGAACACTCTTGTAGCCCACACAGTAGTAGAGACTCATAATACATTTTCATGCTTGGTAGTGGAAGAAACAGACCCAGTGGAAGGGGAGAGCCCAACGGAGGAGAACAGCGGTCACAGCAAGACTAGGGCTACTGAGTGCTCAGGTACAGGGGACAGCGGGCGTAAAGGATGGGACGCGGTCCAGCAGATGTTCACTCAATTAACCCAGGGAATCAAAGAACGTTTTTCAACCTCTGAGGCAAATCAAAAAGAGATACAGGTGACCAGTTCTAGCTCAGAAGCAAAGATAGAGAGTCTAACCCAATCTGTGCTGGAGCTAGAAGGTGGACTTCAGGATCTCCAAACAGTGGTGCAACAAAATACTCAGGAGGTGGTGCATCTGAAGCAGAGAGAAAAGGCTCTGTCCGTAAGACTGGAAAGAATGGAAAATAATGTCAGAAGGAATAATGTTAAAATCCTGGGGGTGAAAGAAGGGATGGAAAGGTCGGATATTAAGGGGGTCATTATGAACCCTGGTGGTTCAGCCCGCCATGCCGGCGGCGGGTAAAAAGACTGCCACCGGCATGGCGGGCTGAACCGCCATATAAAGAACACATGGAGGGCAGACATAGGCGGCCCTCCTCTACTGCCAGGCTGCCTCCGACATGCAGCCTGACGGTGGAGGGAATCATTGTCTGACAGGGTAGCGCTGCTGCCCCTCAGATAATGATCCCTACTGCCACCAGCCTTTCCCTAGCCGGTTCCCCCACCAAGAAAAAAGGCTGGCGGAAGGGGTGCAAGGGCCCCTGTGCAGTACCCCATTGTGCAGTTCACTGCCCGATTTACGAGCAATGATCTGTGCAACGGGTGCAGCTGCACCCGCCGCACAGAGGCATTGACGGTGGCTCCATGTGGAGCCGCCGGCAATGTCTCGGCCAACAATGTTTTCACCCGCCGGCCCAGCAGAATGTACATTATACGGCCGGCAGGATCCCAAGGGAATGACCACATGCATGAACACGGCGGTTAACACTGCTGTGTTCATAATAAGGGGCTAGATAATTTGTAATTAATTTACTGAATAGTGTCTTTCCACAGGAAGATTTTGAGGTTAATATAGAGGCAGAAATCTAGTTGGTGCACTGAGATCCTTTTAAAATGTACCCTGGGCAAAAAAAAGGCAAAAGATTTTGGTGAATTTTCTGTCATACTCTGTGAAGTAAAAAATATTGGGATTATCTCTGAGAGTGGGACCATGCAAGCATTGGGGCCACCTTCAGAATTAGATCCAAGATCTCCAAAGAGACAGCTGACAGACAGTGGGAGCTGGGAAACAATTTGGAGGAGTTAAAGAAGTTGAGAGCTATGGCACAACTAAGGTTTTCTGCCATCCTGAAGGTTATGTGGCAGACTAAGATGCACAATTCTTCAGATCCAGAGGACGTGGATAATTTGATAGCAGAGGCGAAGAAGGGGGAGCAGCCTACCTGAAATTAAAGTGAGAAGTAGGGCAGTATTGACACGCCCAAGGGGCTGAGCTCAAACGGGCATTAGAAAATGCCTAGTAAATACAGTTGGAAGGGTTCCCTTGTTGGGGGCACTTGTGGTGGGGAGCATGAAGGGAAAAAATTAAAAACGTTAATTTCCTAAATTTAAAACAGGCGACTAGCACACAGGGGGAGCACCAAGTAGATGTGCAGGCCTTGGGCAAAAAGGAGTATGGGAAGGATGGGTACAGAAGAGGCAGGTGGGATGCAATCTTTGTCAATTCTTTGCTGGAACATAAACGGGCTGCATGCAACAAAAAGGCAATAATTAGTTTTACAATCTTTAAAAGAGTTTAAATCTCAAATAAGAAACCCTTTTTTTTGAGACAGGAATGCAGGGATCTTTTGCTAAAGCAGAGATAGCTAGAGAATATAGTTGCCATGGGTCACGCACATTGCACTAAAGGGATAGCACTGGTATTTAAGGTAAAGCCTGAGGTGTAGTTAGTTCGCTATAAGGTGGATGAAGGGGGGCGTTGGACATTTGTGGAAGTAAAGGTACACCAACTCTTATACACTTTAGTAAGTTATTATGGTCCAAATGTGGATGATATCACCCCCTTGTCACAGCTTTCCTCAAATCTGCTCCACTTTAAAGTCCCCATCATCTTAGGAGGAGATTTTAATGTCATACTTGATAACACTTTTGATGGATCCTTAGTACGGATACAGATTAGTTGCCCAAGGATGAGGGCATATTTGAGGGATATGATGGAAAACTTTAACCAGTTTGAGGTACTGCGAAGTATAAAAGGAAACTGTAGGGACTATACCTTCCATATTTAAAAAAAGAAAGGTTATTTTTCAAGGTTAGATTATTTTTTTGTGGACAAGAAGGGAATGGAGAAAGTAATAGGAATAGAACATATCACAATTTACTTGTCAGATCATGTGGCTTTGCTGTTAAAAAGTGAGTTGAAGAATTTATGGTGGGAAAGGATGTGTACGCTTGATAGAAGAATTTTGCTGCAGGCAGAGTTAGTGGCAAATACACAGCAACAGACAGATAAGTTATTTTCCTGGAACTTGACATCTGATCCAAGGCATGTGGTTTTGGATAAGTAGAAGGCCTGGCTGAGAGGGCTCTTAAGAACATATCGGTACATTGGGTAAAGCAGGAGAAACTCTAATTCTCTCAATTGGAGGAAGAGATAGTGAGAATGGAAGAAGTGTTAACAACTAGTCTATTTAGTGAGATAAGAAGGGTGAATATGTTAGAAGATCTGGAGGATCTGCAGCTAAAGTTTAGAGTTAAGATGAAGGAAAAAGCATTACAGCAGTGGGAAGCCAGTAAAGCAAGGGAAATTACACATGGGGATTGTTGTGCATAGCTGCTTGCCTGGAAATCGGGGTTGGAAATGAGCAAGAATAGTATTAGGAAGATTATGGTTGGAGATTCGGGGATCGTTACTGAAGAAAGTAGTAAGATCAAAGCTGCTTTTAATAACTTTTTTCAGGATTTATACACTGAAAATCTGGAGGTAAATATGGAGGAAATGGAAAGGTGGCTTCAAAAGAAACGTCTCACAAAAGTCTCTAGTGATCTAGATAAAACAGAAATAATGGCTTGGAATCAGAACTGTGGGGAAGGAGAAGTGTTGCTGAGATGAGATATGTGCATACAAATAACTCAAGATGTAGGGAAAATGGCAGCAGTAAATCTCGAGAGGGGTACTGTGAGATTGGAGCTTTGTTAAAAAGATGGGAAAATGTCCCACTTACTATATATGGGTGAATAAACTTGGTGGAGATGTCTATTTTATCTGTAAGCAACTTTTTGTTTGACAATATCCTGTTAACCTTTGATAAAAAGGCCATTTTGAAATTACAAGGGAAGATAACTTCATTTATTGGGCTAGTGAGGGTATACATCTATCCTGGAAAAAACTGAGGAGGAGGGTTGGTTTAGGCCGGTTTGGGCTCCCAGATCTTTAGCTTTACTACTGGGCTTTCCAGTTAAAGAATAATTAGATGCTGCTACTATGCCCAAATGAGTCCCTGGTAGGGATCCTGTTTAGAGCAATGCTTTCGGGCTTTTCTGTGGAAGGCTTCTCTTACAAATTCGGGGCACCAACATTTATCAAGAAGTACAGACTGAAATGTATGCGGGCAGCAGCCATCACCTGGTATGAGATTAGATCTCTTCTGGGCATTTCTTACTACAGTAGGTTGTCTCCCATATGGGATTCCCTTGGGATGCCAGATTGCTTGCCGGATAGCCTTGCTAAGCCCTTAAAACTAAGTGGTGTCACTTGATGGGGGCAGTTGGTGAACAACGGGCAGAGGTTAACCTGGGAGTATTGGAGCAATAAGACAGAGAGGGCTGTCTTCAGATTTAAGATTTATCAGATGAATATGTGGCTCAAGAGTCAGGGTTGGCCTTGAACCAGGACAAATGGAAACAGATTTTCAAGGTCGTGGGGTCATGAAGGAGGTGGCACGGTGTTACAAGCATCTCCTAGTCGCAGCGGGTGAAAGGATGAAAGTGTTGTTTGCTGTGTGGAGTGGATACTTACCAGATGCAGAGCTGAGAGAGTTATGTCAAGTATCTTTTTGTACTTTCTATTCAGTGGTCAAGCCTGCTGTACTAAGGAGAAATCATTTCTTCACTCTCCACAGAGTGTTTTTGGACTCCTGAGAAATTGGCAAAGGTAAGAGGGAGTGCATCCTCTAAATCTAAGCGGCGTGGCAGCAGGAATGCAGATGATGTGCATATGTTTGCCTCTTGCTCAAAATTGGAGGAATTCTGGACTGCGGTGGGTAAGACCATCTCTCGCTCTTTGGGTGTCGCAATTTAGGTAAGCCTCTCTTTAATTTTGTTTGAGATAGAGCATCAGAATACGAGTGGCCCCTCTTCTAATGTGCATTATTGAAGCTTCATTTTTTTAGTTAATACTGCTTGCAAGAAGGGAAATTTGCGAGTGTTGGGCTCAAATCTTTGCCCCTACCTGGCAAGCCTGGTAAAGATCAGTGGTCTTCCTCAAGGCAATAGAAAGGAGAAGGGAAAACAAGAGTGAGGAAGGTGGATTTTGGGAATTGTTGAAGTTATGACATGTTACTCTGTCCGATGATTACTCACTCTTGAATCAGTGAGACTGGGAAGTCTGTCCTGTTCTGTGGCCAAGTGAACTGATAACTAGTTTGACTATGAGTGCATGGGGTGTTGGAAACCTAGTTGGTGCTTATTGGTGGTGCTATGAAGACAATTTAAAAAAAACAAATAATAACTGTTTTTTTGCCTATGCAGGGACATCCCCAATCTTTTTGCTTCCTGCCTCCTATTTTTTCTGACCTGTTGCTGTTGTTTTTTTTTACTTTGAGCACTGTACCACTGCTAACCAGTGCTAAAGTGCATATCCTCTCTGTGTAAATTGTACTGTTGATTGGTTTATCCATGATTGGCATATTCGATTTACTAGTAAGTCCCTAGTAAAGTGCACTAGAGGTGCCAGGGCCTGTAAATCAAATGCTACAGTGGGCCTGCAGCACTGGTTGTGCCACCCACATAAGTAGCTCTGTAATCATGTCTCAGACCGCCACTGCAGTGCCTGTGTGTGCAGTTTTAACAGTAAATTCGACTTGGCAAGTGTACCCACTTGCCAGGCCTAAACCTCCCCTTTTCTTACATGTCAGACAGCACTAAGGTAGGCCCTAGGTAGCCCCAAGGGCAGGGTGTAGTGTATGGTTCAGGTAGGACATATAGGGGGTCATTATGACCCTGGTGGAAGGCGGAAAAGCGACGGTAAGACTGCCAACAGGCTGGCGTTTTATTTTTTTGTATTATGACCATGGCGGTTACCGCCATGGTCAAACGCCGCTTCTCCGTTCTGCCCGCCAGGGCAGAGACGACCGCTGGGCTGGAGACCTGGGTCTCCAGCCCGGCGGCCGTCACTATACAGCCGGCGGTATTTGGACCCTGCTGACCGCCATGGATTTCATGCTGTTTGAAACCGCCATGAAATCCATGTCGGTGAGCACTATCAGTGCCAGGGAATTCCTTCCCTGACACTGATAGGGGTCTCATTCACCCCCCACCACCACCCCCACCTCGACTCCCTCCCCTACCCCCCCACCACCCCTGCCACCCCCCAAAGGTCCGACGATCCTCCGGGAGGGGACGGGAGCCATGGGGGCTGCTCCGCCGACACCACACCGTCAACAGAACACCGCCACGGCGAATCACAGGACGTGATTTGCTGGGCGGTGTTCTGTTGGCGTGGCGGTGGAGCAACCTCCACTTCCCGCCTCCCGCCAGTATGGCTGTTGGCGGCTCTCCGTCCGTAAAAGGACGGAGAGCTGCCAACGGTCATAATAGGCCGAGCGCCAAACCGCCACTACTGGCGGTCTTCCGCACGGCGGTCCCTCGGCGGTCTTGGAAAAAGACCGCCAAGGTCAAAATGGCCCCTATAGTAATGTGTTTTATATGTCCTGACAGTGAAATATTGCTAAATTTGTTTTTCACTGTTTTAAGGCCTGTCCATCTCATAGGCTAACATGGGGGGTACCTTTAAATGTGATTAAAGTGTGGATTCCCTTTGGGAGCGGATGGACATATGGAGTTTGGGGTCTCTGAGCTCACAATTTAAAAATACATCTTTTAGTAAAGTTGATTTTAAGATTGTGTGTTTGAAAAATGCTCTATACCTGAGGTTTTTTAAAAAAAAGACTTTAGTATGTTCAAACTTATGAAACGTTTGGTCCATTTGTGCACTTATACAAAATGTATGCATTTATTTAGCACATTGAGAGATTTTTTTTATGTGATAAATATTTTTGTTATTTGCATTTCGGTAGATGCAATAAACTTTGCAGTCACAACAACCACCCATCACCCAGCCAACCCAATATACAGGAGTGAATTACTCACTTAGGCATAATTATTCCAGTATCCCCTGTCCATTGTAGCATTTTAACTCCTCAATCTCCCCTTCCTATGAATCAGGATGATCAATGAGGGTTTGTTCTCCCTTGCGACCTGTACGTGACCTAGTGGCATCTGAGTCTTCCATCCTCAATCCACATTTGTGTCCCAGCACACCAATATTTTCTTACATTTCTTCAGACACCCTCTACCCCTATAGACTTCCTTTTCCATTAACCTGCTGTGTTCCATGCCTAGTGTCCAGTTTTGATAGGAAGGGGGAAGTCCAGAGCCCCATATCTGTACAATGTCTTGCTTGGCCACAATGCATCCTACGTTCACTATCAGTTTCTGGTAACGGCAATGGTCTGTTGAGCCCCAAATCCCCTGTAGTGCCAGTTTGGGTTGCAGTTTCAGAGGCAGCCCTGTTGCTTCCTCCAAGTGTTCCCCACTGTTATCCAGAAGGTTTGTATGCAAGGACAGTCCCAAATAGTGTGTAGAAGGGTGTCTTCTAGCCCACATCCTCTAAGGAAAACTGCATTCCCTGCCCTTCCTATTCTGTGTAACAATGTGCAGGTGCAGTATGCCCTCTGTAGGACCTTGAGCTGGATCAGTCTGAAGCTCTCTTTTATTGCCACCATCATGGCGAACTTGAGCGCCTCCCGCCAATCATCCTCATCTACCTCCCCAAAGTCTTGCTCCCATTTTCCCTGTATTTTCAGCAGAGAGGGCTGTGTTTTCCTCTTTAAACATACATCAGTAAGATCAATGTATTTTCTACCTGTCGATCTAACAGCCTATTTTCTAATGGGGAATCTTCTTGTGATGCTTATTCTAAGGACACACATTCTCAAAGAGTGTGTCTCCTTTGACCATATTGTAGCCACTGCATTTCTGACATCTGGTATTCTTGACATAGAAATGCAAAGGGGACCATCCCATTTGCATCCCACACATCTGCCAGAGTGGATAGGCCAATTTGTCCCAACCTTGAAATCCTTGTAACACCACCACAGGCTTTAGGCTGGAGCCCTCCCACAGCGGTGTTTGAGTTAGCCTTCAGCTCCATCCCATTTCTGCAGTCAACCTCTTCCAGGTCTCCACTACTGTCCCTGTGGCCGGGCAAGCTGTGGGTGGGAGCTTGCCCCTGTATAGTGTGTGTTGGTAACTGTGTGCCCCCATACCAATTCTGTCTCTTCTAAACGCCAGGTTCTCCCATTCCACATAAGCCCAGTCATTCACCACACTCAGTTGTGCACATTTGGTAGGGTGATACCCCCTTTGTATTTTGAACTTTGAAGGATTTTCATGGCTATTAGAGGCTGCCCCCTGCACAGAGTAATATTTGCAAAAGTGTGTCTCCCTTAGTGAAAAAAGTATAGTATTTTGTAAGTACTGTTTAGAAGTATATACGCAAATCTTGGGAGTGCTAAACATTGCTACATTCTCTAACATTGAGAGCTGTAGCGACTGCCAATGTTTCACATCGTGCTCCAGGCTCCTAAGCAGGGGACCCGGGTTTGCCTCATAGAATGTATCTGTACTTTTAGTTATCCATACCCCTAATTATTTCAACTGTGATATTCTATCCATAGTGGTATGGGGTAAGTTTCTTCCTGTGTTTTGCTTACCATCAAAAATAGTAAGGATATATCCCAGTTTATGGCAAAACTGTAGTGATCTCCGAATATGCGGAATATATCCCGCAATCTGTCCAGTGACAGAGCCACTTTATTTAAGTATAGGAAGATGTCAGCATATAAGGATATTCCCTCACCCTCTCCATTTCCTCCTGGCCAACACACACCCACTCCACCAATACCGCTATAGCCAGAATGAACAACATCAGCAAGAGTGTTCATCCATTCCTGGAGTCCCTTTGTTCTCTGAACTCCCTTGATGTGTGACCGTTAACACACACTCTGGCCTTAGATTGATCATATGACAATTTGACTCACTTGATATATTTGGATCCAAACCCCATCTTGGCCAACATACCGAAGAGGTAAGCATACTACACTGAGTCGAAAGCTTTGTTTCACCTTTCTGATTGGTGAGTCCCCAGTCATTGCAAAGTTGTTATGTATCCTTCTTAAATTCAGCTTAGTTGAGCATGAAGTGATTCTGGACCAGATGTACCAACTGTGTCACCACCATCCTCAGTCTGTTCAACAAAAGTTTGACCAACATTTTTATGTCAGTGTTAAGTAATAATATGGCTCTATGTGAGTCACATTTATCTGGGGGCCTTCCTGCCTTCAGGATAAGAACTACTGTTGCTGTCCGCATATCATCTTGTATCGCCCCCTCTTGAAATGCTTTCACATAGGCCACATGGGGATGTGCCATCGTCCTCTTGCCCAGTTCCTTAATAGCTCCTCTTGGAACCCATTTGGTCCTGGGGCCTTCCCAGATTGCATTGGTTGGCTGAAGAGACTGCCTCCACTGTGATGTCTTCGTTTAAGTCTTTTGCACAGTAGTTGAATCACAAATTCATGTTATTTACCCCTGTGTAGAAGTCATATTCTCTTTCTTCAGTGTGAAGTGACCTCCAGAAGGTCACACAACTGTAAACCCTGTTTAAATTCCTTCAATTTCCCTTTAGTGGCCTCGCCTTCCACCCATGAGCTCATCCTATCTTTGCTTGTGTCTAGTCTCCTCCCAAAATCACCAGTGCCGTGGGGGCCCCCATTAAATGGTTCCCACTTTCCTCAGCATATCTGCATGTGGACCCGGGGGAGAGGGGCATGGGCATAGACTAATAAAAACACTTTTCCCTCAAGTTCTCCCAGGATCGCAGTGTAGCACCCCTGTATGTTTGTCCACAAGCACTTTACATGGAATGGGAGTTTCCTGATAAAAATCAATACTCCTCTTGAACCGGATCTGTACTGTGAATATCCAGGCAGTTTTTAGCTCCCCATACTGCAGTGTTGCATGCCAATGAGGTGTGTCTCCTGCAGGTATATGATATCGGGATTGTTTCTGTTTATGGCTTTGAGTAAAAGGCTTTTCTTCACTTTATTGCCCAGGCTGTTGACATTCCATGTCAATAGCGTCAGTGTTTGAGTATGTGTCAATGTGTGCACATTCGGTCCTGTTTAAGACCTATTCATTCCTCTGTGAGTAATTTGAATAGGGAACACCCAGTCCCAGTCATGTGCTGGTGCTGTGATAGTGCCCTAACTTTATCCCCTCCCTTAACATATGGTGATTATAAAACTAACCATCCCCAAGCCACAGTACATTTGGACCCCAGCTGTTCCTTCATCTGGACGGCACCGGCTGCCCTCCATCTCCCCATTCCTGGCCGTGGGCCTGACCATAGATCTAGTTGCTCGAGCTATGTCCAAGCCTCCTGTACAGTTGGGAGGGACTAGACTCTCCTTTAGTGTTCTACTCTTAGCTTTGCTGGATAGATAAGTGAATACTTAAGTGCTAACTGGCACAGAACTTGTTTGACAGGTACAAAAGTCCCCCGTTGCCACGGAACTAGGTTCAAGTAGTATGGATGTAGATGCACTTTGTGGCCATCAATCTGCCAGAGGCAATTCTTCCTGGCCGCTTGGAGGATAACATCCCTATCGCTGAAGTTCATCAGCCTCAAGAAGATGATCCGGCATGGGCTTGCCCTGGGCTTTGGAGGACTGAATGGGACTCTGTGTGCCCGCTCCACTGAAAAGAATTGGGAGGCTTTACCCTGTAATACTATGTTGGCCAACCAGTACTGCATATAAAGTTCAATGCTAGCTCCTTCCGATTTCTCTGGTACTCCCACTATTCTGACATTATGGCAACATGACCTGCCCACTGTATCCTCCAGCCTGCTCACCAGCAATTTTACTTCCTTCTCCATTGTGGTATATTTTTCAGTGAGATCCTTTACCTGTATCACAGTGGCCCCCAGTTCATGTTCTGACTCCTTTACTCTCTCCGTTAGTTTCCAGTGATCACCTCTCAGTAATCCCACCTAGCCCACCACTGCTATTTGGGTTGTCGTACGAACAGCCAAGGAGGCACTGTCATCACTCTTCCCGGGGCTCTCTGTCCCGGTATCGACAGCATCCCCATCTTTGTAGTTTGTGGAGCACCATTGTCCAATTAAGTGCTCATCCCTAGCATCTGTAGCATTTAGGCTGCTTTTCTTAGGTCTGCACCCAACCTAGGTGCATCCGCCTCACTCTGTCCTTGCGTTGTTGTGAATATTCAGAGTGTTGCCCCTGCCTTCATTGTGTTGGGGCCCAAGTAGCACTGTGTTCATCTCACCCTTAGATCTGAATAGTTGTAGTGACGGCTTTCCTGCCACCACTTCTGTCCCACGTATGCATCTGTGTCAACCATGGGGGGGTGTTATGGAATGAGGTGGCATAAGACTGTTCCACCTCTTGTGGTGTTGCAGGTGTCTTTGCTCTACCGGTCCCCGCATGGAGTTTCCATCCACCGTAAGTAGTGGGGGGAGAAGGTGGTGGGTGGTTGTAGTCCTGTTCTCTGGTTGCCCCTCATCATCTACCAGCTCACCCCCGCACATGTGTGGTATCAGGTGTTTGTCTAAGGCTCCATTGCCCCCTCCTGGGCTTTGCTGTATGTGTTAACTGTGCCATCACCAGATTACTTCTCAGGGACATGAGAAGACATGGGAGAGGAGGGTGAGTGAGGGGGAGCCAACAGGTCCAAAAAGATCATCTCCCCACTGTCTTGAGTACCTTTCCATGGATTCAGGATTTCCTCAGCAGTCCACTTTTCCCTGTGGTGTCCTCTTATTATTGACTGAGAAGTTGGTTCCCGTATAGTCAGCACTTTACCCCAGGGGCCGTCTCTCACTTGGATTCAATCACCAGTCTCAAGGCCTTGTGGCCATCGATGTACCTCAGTATCTCGCTCCATTCCGAGCCCGCCACACACCCCTAGTAGTGAGGGCGCCACAAAGAGGTGTTGGAGCTGGCTATATGTGACCCCCAATTTTTTAGGTTTACTGCCTGTATCTCCACCTCCTGAAGCCTCAGCTGTGTCCACCTTCTTTTTCCTAAACCAGGCAAACCAAGGGGAAGAAGACGTCAGAGGGGAAGGTCACGTCAGTCCCTATCCTTCTCTACAGCTGCCTACCACCAGCTAACTCCCAATTTAACTAAAGGCAATTTTTGGATTTAATCATGTAGTCACCTATTGAATAAGTGGTATCAGCAAATGCAAAGTTGCAGATCCCACTGCTGCCACCAGTGTAAGAGCTGGCTCTCTATATAGTGTGCTAGAATTAAGTATTCTGTGCAGACAGTCCAGTGGATCCCCAATTGGTTTTGCAGAGGCAAATGTAGATAGGACTAATACTCTATTTTGTGGTTGTGTGGGCGAACACTTAGGCTTAACAGAGGGTAGTGCTAAGCATTTGTTGTACTAACAGAGGCAATAAATGAGACACACTCAAAGAATAAATCAGAGGCAACTAAGAAAAATAAAAGTGTTTCAAACCTAAGAACTTCATAATCAGGTAAGTAGACTTTTAAGCATAAATACGTTGCAGTTTCAGAAATCAACACTTCATGCAATTTGCAGAGTTCCCTCAATGTTATCCTACAGAGGAAAAACAATGTTAAGCAAATACAGGGTTAACAATGACTTATGAGGTTGAGCTCACAGAACAAAGGTAACGACTGAGGACTGATCAGAACCACACCAAGAAGTAACACAGGGTGGCACTGGGTTGGCCGGGTGCAGAGGGGCAGTAAGGCATCAGATGCCCAGTGATTTTCTATGGGAGTTGGAGCTTGTGACAAACTGGCTGCAGGCTCTGGCTAGGAAGCCAGTCAGGGCAAGTAGTAGACATGGTGTGCTCGAAGACTTGGGTGCACCTTTGGTCCTCTTCTTCTGCATGAGTGGACCCAAGGAGGACTCAAGCTCTTAGGTGCTGGGGGATGACATTGGCACCAGTGATCCTCCTCAGATGGGGTGAGGGGCGATGGGTGCAGTGGTTGCTGGAGGTTTTGGGTTTTCTGTCACCACAAGGCTCTGGAGGAGGGGCCCTGTGTACAGAGGCTGCAGATATCTCAGGTGAGTCCAAGATGGATGGGCAACTGGGGATGCGCGTTGGCACTGTTGGTTGGCTTCACCTCTGGTCATGGACGTCGGGTGCAGTGGTCAATTCAGGTGTCAGATTTCCAGGGATCCAGCAGCTGCATAGTATTTTCCTTGGAGTTTCTTGTTGCAGAGCAGGTCCGCTGCTTGTGGGAGACTTGAGTCTTTGTTGAAGGCTGGACAAGTTGGCTTCTTGGGCAGGGTCCTTTGAGGTCAGCAGGCAGTCTGGCGTGGTCAGCTACTTCTGCTTTTCCTCTTCTACGAGTGCACTTTAATTTGTCGTCGTCTTTATAAGGTCATCAGGATCTGAGTTCTAGGATTCAGGGGTGCCACCTAAATACTCAATTTAGGGGTGTTAAAGGGAGTGCTAGGTGATAGATAATGGGCTGACCACCTTTAGGGTGACTACACCCTTCTTATAACCACTTCTGCAGGGAAGTGGGCATAACCCTAACCCTACTGGCCTAATTCCTCCCAAGCAGGATGGAGAAATTTGAAAAGTAGTGTCCACTTGAGCTCGTCCTTTTTAGGGGTGGGATTGGCATGAATTGGGCACTCCTCTTATTTAACTCATTTTCCTACCTGTGCTGCTGCCAAAAGTGGGGTCAGGACAGGGAGGCTGGTAATCTCCGCCATTAGTTGCATTACAAAGGCAGTAAGGCCTTTGAAGCATCCACCCTGGAATGTCCAGTCTACCTGAGTAATGAGGTAACACCTTTGCCCAGTGCAGGCGTTTATCTCAGGCCCTCGAGAGCACTGTCTCTCACCTTGGTGGGCCAGAAATGCATCTGTGGTGGCTGAACTGTTCAGGAACAGTAAACCAGCAAGCTAGTAGCTGGTAGGAATTCAGGGGGCATATCTAAGGTGCCCTCTGTATGCATTTATCAATAAATCCATCACTTGGGCCGGTAAGGGTTTATTATTCTGAGATGTTTGATACCAAACATCCCAGGATTCAGAGCTCATAGTTTGTGGCCTATATGTGTTCCCTGTGTGGTGCCTAACTATGACACTAAGGCTCTGCTAACCAGAACCTCAGTGCTTATGTTCTCTCTGCTTTTAAAATTGTCACTGCAGGCTAGAGACCATTTTCACGAATTCTGATTGGCACACTGGAACGCCCTTATAATTCCCTAGTATATGGTACCTATGTACCCAGGGTATGGGGTTCCCGGAGATCCTTATGGGATTCAGCATTTCTTTTGCCACCTATAGGGAGTTCAGAAAGTTCTTAAACAGGACTGCCCCTACATCCTGACTGAAACAACGTCCATGTTATTTCACAGCCATTTTACACTGCACTTAAGTAACTTATAAGTCATCTATATGTCTAACCCTCACCTAGTGAAGGTTAGGTGCAAAGATACTAAGTGTGAGGGCGCCCTGGCACTAGCCAAGGTGCCCCCACATGGTTCAGGGCAATTTCCCCGGACTTTGTGAGTGCGGGGACACTATTACACGTGTGCACTACATATAGGTCAATACCTATATGTAGCTTCACAATGGTAACTCTGAATATGGCCATGTAACATGTCTAAGATCATGGAATTGTCCCCCCATGCCAAATCTGGTATTGGGGTGCCAATCCCTTGCATCCCCAGGGCTCCAGCATGGACCCCGGGTACTGCCAAACCAGCTCTCTGGGGTTTTTCACTGCAGCTACCACTGCTGCCAACCCACAGACAGGCTTCTGCCCGCTTGGGGTCTGGCCATCCCAGTCCCAGGAAGGCAGAACAAAGGATTTCCTCTGAGAGAGAGTGTTACATCCTCTACCTTTGGAAATAGGTGTTAAGGGCCTGAAGGGAGTAGCCTCTCCTGGCGTCTGGGAATGCTTTGAAGGGCACAGATGGTGCCCTCCTTGCATAAACCAGTCTACACCGATTCAGGGATCGCCCAGCCCCTACTCTGATGTGAAACTGGACAAAGGAAAGGGGAGTGACCACTCCCCTGTCCATCACCACCACAGGTGGTGCCCAGAGCTCCTCCAATGTGTCCCAGACCTCTGCCATCTTGAATGCAGAGTTGTGAGGGCACAATGGAGGCCTCTGAGTGGCCAGTGCCAGCAGGTGACGTCAGAGACCCCTCCTGATAGGTGCTTACCTGATTAGGTGGCCAATCCTCCTCTGAGGGCTAGTTAGGGTCTCTCTTGTGGGTTTCTCATCAGATAACGAATGCAAGAGCTCACCAGAGTTCCTCTACATCTCTCTCTTTGATTTCAGCCAAGGATCGACCGCTGACTGCTCCAGAACGCCTGCAAAACTGCAACAAAGTAGCAAGAAGACTACCAGCAACATTGTAGCGCCGAATCTTGCCGGCTTTCTCAACTGTTTCCTGGTGGTGCATGCTCTGAGGGCCGTCAGCCTTCACCCTGCACTGGAAGCCAAGAAGAAATCTCCCGTGGGTCGATGGAATCTTCCCCCTGCTAACGCAGGCACCAAACTTCTGCATCACCGGTCCTCTGGGTCCCCTCGCATCTTGACGAGCGTGGTCCCTGGAACACAGGAGCTGGATCCAAGTTACCCCGACAGTCCAGCGGTCCTTCTGTCCTGATTTGGTGGAGGTAAGTCCTTGCCTCCCCACCCCAGACAGTAATCCTGTGTACTGCATGAACTGCAGCTGCTAGGGCTTCTGTGCACTTTTGCAAGGAATCCTTTGTGCACAGCATAGCCCAGGTCCCCAGCACTCTGTCCTGCATTGCTCAACTCACTGGGTTGACCACTGGCTTCATGGGACCCTCCTTTGTAGTGTTGAGACGACCACTGTGCTCAGATTTCTTGAACGCCTGTTCAAGTGCTTCTGCATGGGCTCTCTGTGTGGCTGAGCACCCCCTCTGTCTCCTCCTCCAAGGGGAGACCTCCTGGTCCTTCCTCGGCCCGGGCAGCACCCATTATCTTCAACTGCAACTCTTGCAGCTAGCAAGGCTTGTTTGCGGTCTTTCTGCGTGGAAACAACTCTGCATCCTCCAGCACGCCATAGGACATCTTCTGTGTAACTGAGAAGTTCCTGGCATCTTCCGTTGTTGCAGAATCTTCAGCTTCTTCCACCCATAGGCAGCCATTTTGCACCTTCATCCGGGGTTTAGTGGGCTACTGTCCCCCATGGACACTTTTATGTCTCTTGGACTTGGTCCCCTTCCTTTACAGGTCCTCAGGTCCATAAATCCGTCTTCAGTGCTTTGCAGTCAGTTGTTGTCTTTGAAGAATCTCCTATCACGACTTTAGTGTGTTTTGGGGGAAGTAGGGTAACTTTACTCCTACTTTTCAGGGTCTTGGGGTCGGGTATCTTGGACACCCTTAGTGTTTTATACACTCCCAGCAATCCTCTACACATTACACTAGGCCTGGGGTCCATTCGGCCTGGGCCTAGGCCTGGGGGGCATTCCACTTTTATAGTGTATGGTTTGTGTTGCCCCTAGGATTATTGCATCCTATTGTGTTCTACAGTGTTTGCACTACTTTTCTAACTGTTTACTTACCTGATTTTCGTTAGTGTGTATATTTTGTGTATTTTACTTACCTCCTAAGGGAGTATATCCTCTGAGATATTTTTGGCACATTGTCACTAAAATAAAGTACCTTTATTTTTAGTAACTCTGGGTATTGTGATTCTTATGATATAGTGCTATATGATATAAGTGGTATAATAGGAACTTTGCATGTCTAAGCCTAAGCTGCTCTGCTGTAGCTACTAGCTACCTCTTTCAGCCTAAGCTGCTAGAACACTACTAATCTACTAATAAGGGATAACTGGACCTGGCACAAGGTGTAAGTACCATCAGGTACCCACTATAAGCCAGGCCAGCCTCCTGCATTACTACTAGGTGTAGCTCAAAACATATCCCTGGCAGGTCATTTGAGGCAAGGCAAGACCTTCTCCAGGCTTGTCCCCCACTTCTATTGGCCCTGAATGATAACAATATCAGATGCATTCTGCAAGTCCTGTCCCACCCACTAGGCCAGTGGGAAATCAGGGAAAATGCTAAAAGCTCCCCTGATCTCATTATCCTTCATTGGCACCCCCTTTGAAAGGGTGGGTATCAACATCATTGGACCCTTGGACCACATAACAGCCTTAGGCAACAGGTTTGTCCTGGTATTGTTGGTCCATGCCACCCTCTACCCAAAGGCCATTCCTCTAAGGTCAGTACCTGCACCTGTGGTTGCTCGAACTCTGATGGGGATCTTTACCCGTATTGGGTTCCCCAAGGAGGTAATGTCTGACAGAGGAACTAACTTTCTGATTATGGGCCTGCCTGAGTACATGAAGCATAAGTGAGACGTCCTTTTGCCATGCCGTCTCTTTGCCTACAGGGAGGTGCCAAAGAAAGGAGTAGTGTTCAGCTTCTTTGAACTCCTCTATGGTCACCTGCCTGCTGCAGGAGCAGAATTCACAAATCCCCAATGTTGCCAGAAACAGAACCAACAGGTCACCTCTCTTGCGTGGGTCAGAACCAATGCAATGGGACTCGCATTGCTTGCATCTTGGAACCAGCACATTACATTCAGGATTGACACTCCAATACGTTTCTCAGCGCAAGTTCCTCTCATCTCTATTGACGGCAGCCTTGGGGGTCTGATCCATCCTCAGCCGGACAAAGATCAGCAGGCAACAGGGTAGCTTATCAAGGCAGGGAGCAGTACTTCATGGAAAGCAATCCAGCAGTGTGGCTCTTCTTGTAGCACAGCGGTCCTTCTGGCATAGCTCTTCACAGGTCTAGTAGTGTACTCATTTGGTAGGGTCAGAGACCCTTGAAGTGGGAGTGACTTCAAATAAGGGTCTTTGAAGTGCACAGAGGTCCTTTCTTCTTAGCTCTGGCTCCAGATTTCCAGTGGTGTTAATCAGCTCTTGGTGTGGGGATAGACTCTCCCAATTCAAGTGTAGGTGTCAGCTTCCTTCTACTCTTCCTGCCCAGGAAAAGCAATCAGAATGCAGATCAATGCAGATGAGTGCTCAGACTCACCTAACCTTTCTGTGTTTGTGGCTGTCTAGAGTGTTGCACAAAGTGTAGCTGTCACCACTCCAGACATTCAGTGGAGGCAGGCTGTAAGACACAAAGAGAAGCGCCCATTTTCTAAAAATGGCATTTCTAAAACAGCAATGTTAAATCCCACTTTACCAGTAAAGAGGATTTATCATTACCATTTCAATGATACGAAACATGATGTAGCTACTCTTTTCTGATCAGGAATTACAGCTTAAAAAATATGAAGGAATTCCCAAAGATGGACTATGAGAGGAGTAGGCCTCACAGCAGTGAAAAATGACATTGGGAGTTTTTCACTACCAGGACATGTAAAACATAAAAGTACATGTCCTGTATTTTACTTACATAGCACCCTGCCCTATGGGCTACTTAGGACCTAGCTTAGATGTTGGCTTGTATGTAAGAAAAGGGGAGTTTAAGGCTTGGCAAGAAGTTTTAAATGCCAAGTTGAAAGTGGCAATGAAGCTGCACACACAGATTCTGCAGCGGCAGGCCTGAGACACTTTCCAAGGGATACTTAAGTCGGTGGCACAATCAGGGCTGCAGGCCCACTAGTAGCATTTAATTTACAGGCCCTGGGTATATGATATAGCACTTTAGACGGGACTTACAAGTCAATCAAATATGCCAGTTGTGGATACACCAATGTTGCCATGTTTAGGGGAAAAGAACATGCACTATAGCACTGGTCAGCCATGGTAAAGTGCTCAGTCTTAAAGCCAAAAAATGATACAGCAAAAATCTGAGGCAAACAGGCAAAAAACTGGGGGAGAACACTACCCTAAGGCTGACATTGCTAACAATTCATAACTCCTGTTCTATTGATTAATACATTTTTGTGATTTTCATGTTAAATATTTTATTCAATTTTACTCTACTGTTCTAAATTGCTGTGGGTTTTTACTTGTATTGTATTTTTACATTATTACTCTTTGTGTACTGCACAAATACATTACACATCACCTCTAAGTTTGTCAAGCTACCAAAGCGTTAAGCACAGATTAATTTAGTGTTTTTTGTGGCTCACCCTGACAGGGATTGTTGCTGTTGATTGAACAAGGGTCACCCCCACCTTCAACAAACAACTCAATTTCTCACATTGGTATTCAGAGGCATGGGTCTGTGTTTTTGCAGTACTATAGTGATTTGTGTTACACAAACATCTAAAATAAATAGTTTGACACCAGAGATTACCTCTTTTTAAATGTCCTAGTTTTCCATTGGCTGCTTTCTCCCCTTTCTTAATTTAAATACCCTACCTACCTTTCTCACCATGGAGATGGAGCTGTGCAACTTTGACACCCTCAGCAGGTCTGAGCTACTGAAGCGTTGCAAACAGAAAGGGCTAAAAGCAGACAAGAAGGCTGCCAAACTGGATATCCAGGTAGTCTTCAGGGCCTTCGAGGAAGTGCATAGATGGCAGTCCACTTCAGGAGATGATTATGTTGACAATAATGAGGGGGAGGAGCACTCTCAGAGGATAAGGAAATTAAAGACCCAGCCCTGTTTCCTCAGCTGCAAGTAGAGCCCAACTTAACCCCAGCAGATGAACTGGATGCTCATAATGGGGCAGGGAGCAGTGTGTCTGTCGGAGTCCTGTCCCCAGATGAGCTGTAGGACAGGGAGATGGAGGGAAAGTTCGAATTGCAGTTGGCCAAGATGAAGCTGGAAATGAGGGCTAAGGGAGAAAGAGCTTTGGGCAGAGAAAAACCTGAGACAGAGTGTCTGGCTGAGAAGAAGCTTTTGCTGGCACATGAGATGGGACTGAAGGAGCTGGAGCTAAAAGCCGGACAGATCCCAGAATCCAGCAACTATGGTGGCACTATTTCTGTAGTGTCCACTGGACAGGAGAGGGTACACTTACCACAAAAACCAGTGCCCAATTATGTTGTAGGAGAGGATATGACAAGTAGTTTTCTGCTTATGAGGTAGCTCTGAGGGTACACAAGGTTCTAGAAGAGTATGGGGAGGGGGGTTAGCTTATAGAAGTACATGCCTCCAGTGGGGAAAGACTCACTTCTCACACTTGAGGTAGATGACCAGGGAACAGACAAAGTATGTCTCCATGAAAGCTATAGGTGTTGCTAAATTTGAGCTGATCCCTAAGGAGGTTCAGCAACAGCAACAAATTCCCAAACCAGTGTTCAGTGGACTTCTTAAATTAAGTGAGGGGCAGCAAAGGTGATGAATTTGTTTTGCGGTGCAACTTAATTTTGAGGGACCACAAGCTCATTACTTTTTTCACAGAGCTGCACCAACACCTAGTGGATAGCAAGGTTAATGACCACAGGAAACTTGCTGAGAAGGCACACCTCTGAATCAGCCCCAGAATTTCCAAGAAGGCATTTGGGGGGGAGAGACTTTCACAAGGGTGGTCAGGTTTCCCACCAGAAGAAAGAGGGGGGAGATAAAAACAAGATTGAATTCTCTCAAGGACCCTAACATAGTTCTCAGGGGAAAGGGTCCCATTTTCAATGTGGTCACCAAAGGAAAGGCTTTACTGCTAAGAATACTAGTACATATGTCCCCAAGAGTTATAAGTGTCACCATTATGGGCACACCAAGGGTGACAGCAGGTGTCCCAAGAGGGCACAGCTCCCCATTGTGGGCAGACCCTGGAGTTGTCCAGTATAGTGCTTGGGAAGGAGATGGCCCCAGTCTGTTTTGGAGAGACAGCTGAGGTTACCCTAGTGTCCCTGGGTGACAATGAGATGGTGCCCAAAGCCCTCATACCTTCAAATACTCCCACGCTTAGGCAATGAGTCATCATCAATGGGCAGAGGGTAGAGGCTGTATTACTACTGGCAGGTTTCATCTGATGTCCTCAGAGCAGGTGATACTCAATATATTCCACTAGGTTGTAGTAGGAGACAATGGGGAGAGCCACTAGCCTGTGGCTCTGATTCCCTTGCTCTGAGCCCTGCCATGCCTGTGGACTGTCTGTTATGGAATGATCTGGAGGGCATTTAGACAGAATGTCAAAAACAGAAACATTGTGGACTAAAATATCATGCCATCAATATAAAGGACACAAATATTGTGAAGGTAAGTTTCTATAGCTAAGGAAAGTTTTACTATATATAGCTCTACGTATATGTACCTTGAAGATATATATATCTTCAAGGTACATAGATGTGGATTTAAGAATAGTAAGTGTATGCTTACCTATTTGTACTTACCTTCTCAGTATTTTTGACACAATATTATGTGCACACAATATTTCTGTTTACAATATTCTGGCAGTGCACACCTGTAATGTTGGGGTTTTGTGAGTGTGTCTCTGTGACCACCAAGTCAATGGCTACCAGGAGAGGAGTCTAGGATGTCTGGAGCCTGGAAAATGGCCCAGACAGCTAATAAGAGAGGGAATAGCAAGGGTTATGGGAAGCAAGCCCCTTAATGTCCCACAGTTCAGTTCAATGGGGCACCAGGGGATGCCACCAAGAACCTACTGGGGAGGATATTGGCTCACTTAGTGACCTGCCTGAACTTGCTGGGTGGCACTTAGAAGGAGAATCCACCAAGGAGGAGTTCTGAAAGACACAGAAGGAGTGCCTATCCATGGAAGGCATAATGCATCAGGCTGACGCCTAGGCAGCTGCTGATACCTCTGGAGATCACCTCATAAACTGGAAGAATTATCTCCTTTATAGTGAGCCCAAGGAACCGGTGATAGATAGTTCCCCAATACTATGGGGCCTTCCTACGGGTGGAGGCTCATGAAATTCCACTGGAAGGACAGCTGGGCAGGCAGGACAGGACCTTTTCCAGGATTGTCCCCCATGTTCATTGGCCCCAGATGAGAATATCCTCAGATACATTCTGCAGGACTTGTCACATCTTTCAGGCCAATGGGAAAACGGGGAAATAGCTGAAGTCTTTCCCGAATCCCTTACCTGTCATTGGTGCCCCTTCGAAAAGGTGGGTATCGACATTGTAGGATCCTTGGACCTAAGACAGCCTTAGGCAACAGGTTTACCCTGGTCTTGGTGGACCATTCCACTATGTACCCAAAGGCAATCCCTCTGAGGACTGTGACTGTACCTAAAGTGGCTAGGGCCCTTATGGGGATTTTCATCCAAGTGGTATTCCCCAAGGAGGTTGTGTCTGACAAGGACACCAACTTCATGTCTGCATACATGCACGTTGTTCACACCATACCATCCACAAACCAATGAGCTTCTTAAAAGAATCAACAACTCCCCAAAAGCCATGATTATAGATCTGCCTGAGCCTTTGAGGCATAAGTGGGACTTTCTCTTACTATGCCTGCTTTTTAGCCTCATACAGGGGGGTGCCAAAGAAGGGAGTTGGGTTTAGCTTACATTTTTTCTGAGTCTGAAGGTAAGCGCTGACCCGGCGTAATCTACAATTTGTATCCGACTAGTGCCCCATTGCGATATATTTAGGCTATGACCCTGTCTCATGAAACTATGGCCATCATTTTGATCTCGGCTGTCCAAACATTGGACCGCCAAGATCACCGCAGCGGAAGGAGCACCATTGCTGACGGTCCTATGACCGCCATATACTGACAAACCGCCAGACGCCATACTGGCAGTCAGTGGTGGAAGTGGATGCTGCTCCACACTCACCGCCATGTCAGCCAGACACAGCCACTCCTATTATGATGTAATGATAGGCATGGCGGTGTATGGAGACGAAGCGCTGCTGGTGGAGCAGCATCCAGGGAGCCCGGAGCAGCGCCACGGAAGAGGTAAGTACTGTCCAAGAGGGAAGGGGGTTGGGGGTCTGTGTATGTGGAGTGATTGGGTGGAAAGACCTATAGTTCCCTACAGGGATCACACCAGGAGTGATGGTGGGTTACCAACATCTGAAAAATGAATTGCCAAAGGGTACAGTGAGTGGGCATAGAGGTGGGAAATAACAGCATGCCAGTGCTAAAGATAATCTAAATAATGACAATGAAATGTGAAGTAACACTGTTTTACCTGTGTGTCATTGGAAGTATTGTCGTATCACTGCTGTTCTGTTGTTCTCATCCTCATCCTCTGCCTCCTCATCCTCACTGTCCACAGGGTCCACGGCTGCCACACGGCCATCTCCAGCCTCCTCCTGACGCAGAAAAGGCACATGGCGTCACAAGGCAATTTTGCGCAACATGCAGCATGCCACGATTATCTGGCAGACTTTATTGGATAAGTAGCACAGGGATCCACCAGTTAGATGGAGGCACCTGAACCTGGCCTTCAGGAGGCCAAAGGACCTTTTGATTATCCTTCTTGTTCGCCCCTGTGCCTCATTGTAATGTTCTTCTGCCCTTGTCCTGGCATTCCTCACAGGGGTCAGTAGCCATGATAGGTTGGGGTAACCTGCGTCACCTGCAAATATCAAGGGCCAACATTTAGCCACACTCTATCCTATATGGCCCACACCATACCCATACACCAACAGATACTGGGTGGGAACCAGGGCTCACCTATTAGCCACACCCGGTGCCTCTGTAGTTGGCCCATCACAGTTGGGATGCTGCTATTCCTCAGGATAAAGGCAACATGCACAGACCCAGGATACTTAGCATTGACCTGGGAGATGTAGTGGTCCACCAAGCACACCATCTGTACATTCACTTTCAATACTTACTCAGCAACCTGAAGGGGCAAAGCAGCCAATAGCCTACTTTTCAGTAGCATTAGATCCAGTAGCTGCCGCCCTTCCAGGTTGCTTGAGGAGCTTTGCTGCACCTGTCTTGTCATACAGCAAAGTGAACGGACTGCAATAGACTATACACTTATTGTATTAATCCCTTATTCTGTTGTGATTTGGTGACTCATACTCAAACTCAGCATCTGACAAGAAGCTGCCTGACAAAGCACAACCAAGTTATTCTTGCAGATGAAAGCTTTTCAATTGGACGCTGCAATACCCTAAATCCTGCCACATTGTTGCCAATCCCTGAGGTAGAAGCTACAGATGACGGGAACAACAATTGTGATCATGGCTGCATTGATATGACAGAATTGTGTGCCAAACTATGACCAGATATTCACGATGTAGAACTTGAACTGGCTGATTTTATTTTATTTGTAGATGGGTCTTGTCTGAAAGATCAAGGAACATTGACAGCAGCATATGCGGTTAGAGCAATAAAATACATTGTTGAAGCATCATACTTGTGTAATATAAACTCAGTACAAGCAGCAGACCATTGGAATCAAATGAATATTGTAATACTGAAAAAGGAAGCAAAACTTGTTTTTTGTCAACATCAGTACAGATAATAGAGAAACTGTTAAATCTCCAAAACAATGTGCCGAAGGATGAAAAGAAAAAGTGGTTTATAATAGGTTGTACCAAGGATGACAGTCAATTGTGCATATCAGCTGATAGAAGATATGTTTTGCTAAACTGTATTCTGAATCAAATGGCAAGATAGATGCAGAGGCCCACACATGTTGGACATGGTGAATTTTCTGAATTTTTAAGACGTTTTGGCTCAATCCTCATTTCGGAGCTTTAGCTTAAAGCTTGTGTCAGCGCTGTGTTTGTCAGCAGTTAAATGTTGGCTAAGTCATATTCAACATTCTGAAGGTCCTTTTACAAGGTTAAAGACTAATTTCGTTGAAGTGCCTCATTGTATTGGGTTATGATATATTTTAGTAATTGTCTCTTTTCCAGGAGGGTGAGGCCTACTCAGCTAGAAGGTGTGACATATTCACTGTAGCCAAGCTCCTTTTATTAGGGAGTGGATCGCCAAGATTTATTTTGCCAACTTCTTCATGATCATCTCAGGGTAGTCACTTCAAAAGTAAATTAATATTTTTTTTATGTACAACACTCAATTTAGACCACAAATTCCACAGTAGATATCAACCAGAAACATCAGGCATTGTACAGTGAATCAATGGTACTCTTAAATCAAAGTCATCCAAAGTGTGTAACTCAATGTCACTGAAATGGCCAGATGCCCTACTACTGGTAATGGGCAGATCCTTGGTATTTCGTCAGCTGATTTTGTAAACTTTTTGATACTCTGTCCTGGACCATTGAAAATGTTTGGCTGGCATAGTATGCCCAATCTCTCAGTCATTTAAGCCCCAACACCTTCTGCAAGTGAAGAACTCTGCCACAGCTTGGAATCTAGTGACTGGCTTACAGTGAAGAAGAACGGTTGAAAGAGCTGCTTGGAGCCGAGGTGACTGGGCCCTACAAAGTCATACTACAGATAAATAAGTGATAACATCAACTGCTGAAAAATGTGAGTTCATTACATAGATCCAGAGGGGGTGGACAAAAAGACTAAATTGTGTAGCAACAAGTTCAATCTCAAGAAAATCAGAAAGCAAGCAAAAGTTCAAATTTTAAACGCCCCTTGAGCAAACCAAGCTGTTTCAGTTGAAAACTGCACAGATCAGGTGGCAAGTAAAGATGAAGATGCAGTAGGTGTCATAACAGGGTCTCACTCAATCAATCAATCAGTGATTGCTGAAGCACAGGTAGTCACTCGTAGGGTCTCAAGACCCTTGAGACCCATAGTGTCTCAAGGGTCTGAAGATGAAAGTTGGATCTAAGATGGATGTCCTGAGAGTGTGAGAGGGACAAGATTGCCAAAACAAGACCACAGACATGAAACAGTTGAAGAAGAAACAGAACAACAACCAAAACAAAAAGAGACAGATCTGAGTGTCAGTGAGTCAGAACAGCCAGTGGTCAGAGAGAAGATCTACAAGAGTAAGAGAATCAAACAAGAAGTATAGATTACCTGAATTGACATTTATAATGAAGATTGAACCACAGCCAAAAGATGTTAACTTGAAGGAGTATCGGTTTGTTTTTGATTAAGCTCCATGATCCTGCTGTGAAAAGAAACTGGAGAAAATCAGCATGGTATAATGTTTGATGGAGTTCTGAAAAATAACTCAAAATCTCAGAATTGTTTTTGATTTTGTTTTTAATTCCTACATCATTTTTCTTAGGTAGAACCTGACTTCTTACAAACCAAAGAATACTAATTTTGTACCTTAGGTATCCAGTCAAAGGTTGTAGGTTTATCATGAACATTTCTTTGAACAGAACTTATATTTGGTGAGATTTTAATGTTTGAAGATGTTCAAGTTTTAGATTTTTGTACTATATCTAGTAGTTTAGATTTTTGTTTTTGCTAGAGTGTTTTTCTTTTTTAGAAGTTGAGCCAGACATAAATTGGACTGTTGACTATCATCAAGAATAAACTTTGCAGTTTTCATATTAATGATCTTGGTAGGTATTTTAGTTAGCTTTTACCCCTCAATTGGAAATGTTTCTTCTACGTCTGAAATTGGATTTCATATTAAAAGTACTGCTTCTTGGGTTAGATTATTAGAACACAGAGATATTTCCAGAAGTGATTTAATAAAAATGTTTATGCCGGTTTGTTAAATGAGGTTCTTATAATAATGAATGTTAGAATTTGTTATGTATGTACATCCTCAACATCTTCTGTCTTAGAGAGGGTAACCTACAATCTGGTTTCACTTTTCTATGGATTGTCATGCAGTGTCTTGATGTCTATTCTTCATGATCAAGATTCTTAGCAATAAACAATGTAAATGTCTGTCTTCCGTTCTGATTAAAATTGGGAGTTAGATTTGAACAAACAAGCATGTTGAATCAACTAGATATATTAATATGAAAAACTGACATCAATAATGAGAAGAGTGTGAGCAGATTGAGTGATATAGAACAACATTTTATCAGAGAATTTAATGAGAGATTAGTAACTCAAAGATACATCCAATACTTAGAATTGAACAGAAGAAGAAAGGAGTTGTGTGTATGAGGTATGACAAATCTGAAAATCTAGAAATGGTTGAAATGACTGGATAAAGTAAATGTAGTTACTATTTACTGGTGGATGATGAATATATGATGGGCAGAGTGCCTATATACATAGAGAAATGTATTACCACTGTTCACAGATAGCTTATTGTAATCTGCAACACAATTTGGCAAGCACCTGTAATTTGCCTTTATTTTTTCTAGAGTGTATTAAATAAATGAAAAGAGTGAAGCTGAACTTAGAAGAGTGAAGCATGGATTTGGACAAGTGCTCATGGATATTTCTGATGTGTTGATTCCTCCTATTGGCTTTACTAGAGCTGCTGGTGCAAGAAATTAGTGAAGAGATGATTACCATCCGTGCTATGGTTTCACAGAACAGGCTTGCTTTAGAATTCTTCATGTGAAGGAAGGTGGTGTGTGGGTGTTTTCAAAATCCAGCAGTGTTGTACATTTGGGTCAGAAAATAACAAACGTATTAATCTATATAGTAGTAATATTACTAATATTTTGCATGAGGGGTAGTGTCTTGAAGAGATTGTTGTGTGGGAGACTATCAGTGCATGTTTAATGCAATGGAAGATTAAATTGTGAAGGTTGGTAAATTGTTTGGTGATGTGGGTGCAGGAATGATGGTAAAATTTGAAACCTTTCCATTATTATTTTACTATGTGTAATTTAATTAATACGTATATTTAAGTTCTTAGAAGTAATATGTTTCAAATAAAATTGTGGATACAAGAAAGAAGAGATGACAACAACCAGAACAAGGAAAAATGCCGATATTGAAATCAACAACTTTAAAGCTAGCGTTTTTAATGAAATAAGAGCATTGGAGAATTCAAGTAAAAATAAATAGAAAATGTGTTAAATAATGCCTTAAGTTGTGTAGTTTGTGGTGATATATATCAACAGAGTTAGAGACTGTAAAAATGATTTTAAAAATAATACATAAAGGCCCTCATTACGACCCTGGCGGTCGGCGGTAATTTGGGGAAAGGTACTGCCAACAGGCTGGCGGTACCTTTTCCCAAATTATGACATTGGCGGTTTGGCTCAAGCCAAACTGCCAATGGACCACTCCGACTGCCAGGGTGGTAACGGCCGCTGGTCTGGAGACTTTGGTCTCCAGCCAGGCGGCCATCAGAATCCCACCATCGGAATTATGACCCCAACTACTGCCATGGTTTTCGTGGCAAGCATACCGCCATGAAAACCATGGCGGTAGGCACTATCAGTGCCAGGGAATTCCTTCCCTGGCCCTGCCCCCTTCCCCAGAGTCCTCCCCCACTCCCCTTACCCCCTGCACATTTACACACCTACACGCGCACACCTATACACACTTTCACACACGCATACCCACATCCACCCACGCATGCACACATACATACCCACACACCAAAACACACATCTACATACTTTGTCGCAAACAGGCATTCACAACATACAACATACACATACACTGACATTCAGTCATTCACACACTCATTCAACATGACTCACACCCGCATGCACGCAAACAGACACACACCCACCCACAACACTCCCACACATGCACACAACAACCCCGGCTCCCCTCTCCTGTCAGAGAACCTGACTTACCTGCTTGCAAGGGGTCCTCTGGCTGGAGATGGGACGTGGCGCTGCTGTCAGCAGCAGTGTCAGCCAGCAAAACACTGCCAGGCCGTATCATTGCTCATGGTAAGGTAGGCAGTGTTTTGCTGGTGTGGCGCTGCTGCTGACAACAGCGCCACCTTACCTCCATCCGCCGCCATGAACGTCGACAGTCATAATGCAGGTAGGCGGTTGGTAGCCACAGCGATGGTATGTTGGCGGCCGTTGCCGTGGTGGTAGGCGAGAGTTACCGCCAAAGTTGAAATGTGGGCAAAAGGGGGTTTAATTAATATGAGCAGGTGGTAAATTATGTAATTGGGCTGTATCACATAACATTGTTTTAAAAGTTGACATAGCTAGGCCTCAAGTTCACTCGCAGTTGTTGTGCATTGCACATTTTCTTGTTTCTGTCTCTGTGAAGCTCAAAAATATCTCCTTTAGCATTTCGTAAAATAATCTTAATTCAATCAGTTTTATAGTTGTTTTTTTATTTTATCTTATAAATGTATTCTTCTTCATGTTTATAATGTTTTTGCAGAAAGGAGCAGAGCTCAAATGTATCTTTACAAGGTCATGTCCACTGGCTAATAGGAGGTTGTGTATGTAATTTCAAACACACTTTTGTTTTTTTCTTGTTTGGTACAATACAGGACTATTAATTAGTATTAGAGCAAGTGATTTTCCATGCAGTGTGTTTTCTGTTTCACCAATGGACAATGTGATGTATCATTTGTTCCACTCCATGCTATCAGCCTGATCCTCAGTTAAACACCACATAGCATGCTTTCCCTTGCTCTCTTTGAAGGCAGGCTCCATGTCAAATTTCGTATTGAATTCATACTTAGAGATTTCCTCTTGCTTTTAAAACTAAGCAGTCCCTATGACAATTTGCTCTTTAACTTATTGTTTGCCGTGTGCTATCCCTTACTTGGTTCTTTTAGCTAAAAGATGACTCAATCTCTAGTAGCCTATGCTAATTCACATGTATTTGCATTTTGAGAATTATCTGCATTTAGAATTGATCTGGCTAGCTAACCATTTTTTATTCTGTAATGATTTGTAATTTTTAAAATTTTAAACTTTCATGGTTTCGACTTCGAACCTTATCTGATGTATGTGATTTTACATGTTTTTTCTCTGTTCCAGGGTTATCGTCCTTTGGGACCTCTACAAGACTCCCAATCTTTAAAAAGGACCTCTCATGATAATAATAATTTAATGTAGACAGTTTTTGGGAGAGCAGCAATTAGTGTCCACCTTCATTCTAAATCAATCATCACATACACATACATGCGTACATTCATGGCCCTCTACTAATATAGATTGGTACATGGGCAGCACTTGTCCCGATGTTTATTTGGGATGTGTGTGCCCAGCAGATTGTTTGCCAGATTCCCTTGTTGATTTACATTTAGATTGAATTTGGAAGTGTAGACCAGAGATGTGTTTTCACCTAAAACCAGATTAACTTAGTGAAGGGAGATCAACATTGAGTGGAACAGTCTTACTTATGTCCAAAGATCCCTCTTTGAAAGGAAATGGAGATGCAAAATGAAGGATTATCTCCCTAGAAAATATGTAAATGACACTGCTAAGATTCAACATGCTACCCATCAGTAGTTAGTTGTTAGTGGGATATTTGGTCATCTCATGGATGCAGGGGTGTCATCCCTGTGTCCATTAGGACCTCCACAGCTCAACTTCAATCTAGGAAAACACTAAACACATCTCTTTAAAGAACATTATGCCACAACCAGGTAAGAGTAAACTGCTGTTATGAGAATCCAGCTGCCCATCAAATCACTCATTGACTGCATCTTTGTGTTTCCCCTCTGCTGCCTTTTGGCTTGGTTCACACTATTCATATATCAAATACATACATTCATGCCTCTACTACTGTAATAAAGTATCTGTTGAGATTAGCATGCATTTCATTCTTTTCCTATTATTGGCACTGTGATTTCAACTAGATAAAACTATATTTTATAAAAAAGCTTATTTTCTGGTACTGTCCCATCTTCAGTGAGAATAACATATCTGTTAGTTACAATGTGATGTTTTAGTTGCCATTGTCATAGGAATATTGTTAACATTTACATTAACTTCTGTTTTTAAACAATTTATTTTTATTAAGAGGTACTTTCAGAATAAATCATTAGTGATTAGTTGATTAAGAGTGTCAGTTTGCAGGGGCGTGGCCAATTGCTGGGGAAGATGTCTGCTTTTTAGAGCGGCTCCTATAATTCACCAAACCAATCTTCAAACATTCGCTCAATTATCCGATCAGCCATGCCTAGGTTTTCAAGGCAGTAGCAACTGGTGAAACCAAAGTACCGATTGCAGTTTCTACAGGCTCCCGAGCTGAAGTCTGCGGCATGGTCTGGAAGGTAAAGTGTAGCCATGGCCTTGCATGAGCCAGCACAAGTGAAAAGCACAGAAGGAAGATCCATCCACTCACCCTGCCACCAAAGGAGTGGATGGGGGGGACTCATGGTGACCTCCCACCTGGCTTGCAGTGATCCTAACAAGCGCAGAATTGGCCCGTGGGTGGTAAGGGAAGGAGAAGTGGATGCCTGGCGAACCATCAGGGCCCCACGTGACTGCACCTTGTGAATACAGCCACCCACTGCTGCAACAAAGGCAGTCTGGATAGTGAAAACGCATGTAGGGTGAGTACGGTCCTTTTCTCATCCACTTCCTGTGTTTAAGGCACACCTTGGACCTAACGTACTTCAAAGTGATCCCTTTGCAAAGGTTAGAAATAGCTGTGTGAAGGAACGTGTGGGGGTGCTCACTCATACTGCCTGAAATGTGTACTTTCGTTACTGACCTATTTATGACACCCTACAAATTTAGCCAACTAGTGACTGGACTCCTTCTCACTTCTCGCCGGCCTCAGAACATTAATTTTCCATACATTCTTGACAGTCCTTGAGGTACGCGACCGTGAGACTCTTGCTCGAATACTGTAGCGACTTTGCAATATCTATCCCAGCGTCTGTACCTTGAGCTGCCATTGACTGTGGCTGTGAGACTCCTTCAATACTACAACTTCTGGGCTTCTTGAAAGATCTTCCATTGCGACAGTCACAACAATGCCTTTGCCCACATTGACAAAGCTCTCTAAACTCAAGTTGAAAATCCTGCAGAAGATGGAGGGAATGGAATTGGGAAACTCGACAGGCCACAGGGTGGCCTCTACTTGCCCCCTGGCAGGCGGCGATGGGTACAGGGAAGGTTCTCCCTAAAATTCCAACATCTACAGTGCCTTGCAACTGACTAGAAAATAACTTTTGAAACTGAAAAGAATGACTTGGGGTAAAGGAACCTGCACAATGCATCAAACCAAACTTGAGAAGTACGCCCTACCCAAAGATCACATTGACAACACAGGGGCTCACACAAATCAGGCATCCACAGAACAGCCTCCCACGGAAGATGAGCCTCTCACACTCTAGGAAATTATGGAAGTAGTCCAGGGGGTTTGTACCTAATTGGAATGCAAATTTGACTCTGTATCCACTGAAGTCACATTAGTCAGAATTGATCTCTGTAACATAGGAGCCAGACGTAGAGGACAAAGTCACCACTCTCAAAACTGAAGATACAACCCTGAAAAGTCAAATCACCAAGCAGGGAGCATCCACAAGAATACTGGAGGATAGAATGGAGAATTTCGAGGGCTGCTCTAGGTGAAACAATGTACAAATTATTGGGGTTCCTTGGCAATCAGAGAGGCCAGCGGCTGATCTCTTCATAGAAAATCTCATCCTTAAAAAGCTGCAGTTTAGAGGCCTTTCCAACTATTTTACAGTGGAGCCGCCCCACCAGCTCCCCGACACCCCCACTAAACCAGTGGCCCCTCTCATTCCATTATAGCTCAGATTTTTAACTACGCAGACCGAGATGTCATCTTGGAAACGTCGTTCAGTGCTCCACCACTTATTGATGAAAATGCAGTCATTACCTTCTTTCCCAACTTTACATTGAAAGTTCAACTACATAGGCACAACTTCCTGAAGGTCAAGAGGGCTTTGAGAGAGTGGGAGATAAAATATTCAATGATTTTCGTAGCAAAACTGAGAATAGTGGCAGAGGGTAAGGCCTGGCACTTTGAGAGACCCGAAGAAGCGTGGGAGTGGTTGGACGGCTGGAGGACTGTTAGCGGCCCCCAAGTCAGACCTCTAGGGGGACAGCGGTGGCATGATACTGACTAGCCTGAGATACCAGAGAACATACAAGGTTCACAAAGACCACATTCCACCTCACCAGAACAGAGATCCTCATTTGAAGTGACACAGATTCTAGTTATGGGGAACATGAGAGGTACAGCTCCTAGCTGAGATGAGTTTCCGTATCATCAAGAGACTAGGCAGTTCTACAAATGATACTGCAGCCCTGTGAGCCTTCCTCTACATTGTGAACATTATGGTCATGCAGAAGTGACTTTGGTAACATTTCTCATTTCTTTGGGGAGAGGCGGGTGGAACCACACCTGGAATTGGTTACAGTCACACACTGTTGACATAATGCTTTGGGTGGCAGGCGCTCTGCAAAGTTGGGGGGGCAGGCAGTTCAAAGTTCACCATGTAGGCAGACAGGAAGGGGTGTTAGTCATGGGAATTTTGCTGCTGTTCATGTTCAGGTTTAGAAGTGTCACATTTTTATGTTGGACTGCAAATCAAGTATGATCCACTCCCAAGGGAGAGCGCCTTCCCCCTAGATTACTGCCCATCTAAAATCAGTCATTTAGAAATACCACCCCATACCCAGGTGTACCCATGGCTAATCCGATGATGTACTCTTCTATTAAAATGCTTTCCTGGGATGTAAACATACTGGGGATAAATACATACACAGAATGGTTTTACACTGTATTAAGAAACGAGACCCAGACTTAGGGCCTGATTACAACTTTGGAGGAAGGTGTTAATCCGTCCCAAATGTGACGGATATACCACCAGCCATATTACGAGTCCATTATATCCTATGGAACTCGTAATACGTCTGGTGGTATATCCGTCACATTTGGGACAGATTAGCACCTCCTCCAAAGTTGTAATCAGGCCCTTAGTTCTACCTCAGGAAACCTACCTCAAGGAGAACTCATATCAGGCCTTGAATAGATGGGAATAGAAAATGACCGCCCATGTGGCATACACCAGTGATTCAAGATGGATGGGCATCCTAAGACACAAAACATTAGAATTTACTGCACAACATACCTGGTGAGACACCCCAGGGCTGTTATGTGGCCTTCAATGGAATATGGTAAGACAAGTTGGTTAACATAGTGTCAGTATACATACCTCCACGGCTCCATTACACTACACTCCTAAAGTTGAGAGCACTACTGCATGGCATATTGTTGATGAGAAGTGACTTTAACATAGCACTAGATGATGATATTGATCACTTGCCCCTGAGATTGGCAGGGACCTCCCGCCACCCTCTAGTGGATTGTCTGTTAGCACTTGTGACTGTAGATGTGTGGCGTTTTCATAACCCGATGGCTTAATAATTTGCATTTCACTCTGGGGCACATGGAGTCTTTTCCGTACTTACTATGTTCTTACACTCGCAAACTTTACCTCCCACTTCAATGAGGTCCACAACTTAGTAAAGGGCATCTCAGATAATTTTCCGTTGTGGGTGGTGTATAGGTTTCCAAGTCCTCTGCCTAGACGTGGTATACAATTTCATATTTCAAGATACCCTGAATAAAATAGGCCCTCCTTGAGACCACTTAGCACTACTTCAAGGAAAATGAGGGATTGGTAGACTGTGCAGACACACAGAAGCTTACACAGAAGCTTACAAAACTGTAATACAGTTGATCTCGGGGCATGTAAAAGACAAGAAGGCACAACATGTGATGTTGGTATGTGAAATCGAAGACCTAGAGGCCAAGCTTGCTAGTCAACCAGACAGTGACATTCAGCATGTGTTACGCCTCAAAAAAAAAGAGAATGTAGAGCTATATCTATCAATGCGGCCAGGACTAGTCACCGTGCATTGCAACACAACACCGCCTTTATGAAGTCAGGACAGAGCTGGGACACTCTTAGCCTGGCTTAACAGGTGTGAAAGAGCAAACCCCTGGGTGTTAGAGGTGCAGACAAATGCTGGAGAGGAGATATGGGGAAGGGAGGAGGTCACCAAAACCTTATGCTTATGCTCGGCACTGCTACGGCAGGGGCATCCCGAGAATTGCTGGTCGATATATAGCTCCCGAGACTCTCAAGCGATGATAGAGCATTGCTAGAGGAAGACCTCACAGAGGAGGAAATAGTTAGGGCAATACAGGAGTTAAATTCTGAAAAAGCAACAGGCCTCAATGGGATCCCAATTGAACTCTGTTAGAAATGCGATTTCTGGTAAGCTAGGGTATGCACCTAAGCCAGGCAGAACCCACCCATTGTAGACACACCCAAGATAAACCCTACTCACCCCCTTGGTAGCTTAGTAGCTTGGCATGAGCAGTCAGGCCTATCCCAGAGGCAATGTGTAAAGCATTCGCACAACACACACAACACTCATGACACACTAAACACACCACAAAGGAAACACAACACCAAGTTATATAAAAATAAACTGTATTGTACAAATCATTAGACCAAACACAACATGTCAATAATTTCTTGCTCGCCAAGCAGTTATCAGAACATTACACTGGTTACTAGTATTCTGTGTAAATCAACAGTAGTCATAATATAACACATAGGTTACTGGGTATTCTGCAACACAAGCAGTAGTCAGGCTAAACACATCCCCAAACAATGCACAGGGATTAGTAATACTGTACAAAGCAGGCACTTGTCATAATAAACACATTTGGATAAATGCCAGGATGTCCCTCTGGGTGCACATATTATTGAAACCTTCCTATATGGTACATACCAGAATCAACATGCCAGACCTCATAATATAGGAGCCTGCGATTACCTCATCCTTTGAGGGGTAATTTGACTCCACGCTGGCTTGTATAGGAACTCCTGTGTTCCTTTTACATTGAGGGGGCCCCTAACTTGAAGTGGCGGAAAAAGGGGGACCACCCTGGCTGGAACCAGCGGAGCATCTTCATGGAGCCGCTCCTCTGGGTTGAGGCAGTCCTTCCAGCAAAGGTGGACAGGACTGCCCTTCAACAGGTACAGGGCCTTCGTCGAGGTTCCTTCCCGTCCCATGAGGGGCAGCAGGCCTTAAAGACTCCCCAGATACATAGAGGCCCGGGGAAGCCCTCCAGGGCTTCCTGAGATAATACGGTAAAGGGTAGGGGGCACTCTGAGTTTTCCCCGCTAGGCAGCCGCTCTTCCCCACATGAGAATGAGTGTCACCACTGCGGCTCTCTCTCTCACCGCGACGGCCTCCCGGACTCCTACCCTTTCCTCAGGGAGGTAGGCTGGCTTAGGGGAGAGCCTCCCAGCTGCCGCGCATACCCAGCCGCAGTGCTTCCACGCTCACCTGGGCCGTGGCAGTGATTCCAATGGACAGCGGTTCCTGTTTGTGCACCGGGGGCACTCTTCCAGCGCTCCTGTGCCCCAGGAGTAATAATCCCCAAGCGCACTCCGTGCACTCGGGATTTTCTTAACCCTCCCGGGTTACGGCAGTGAGGCTCCCTCGGGTCACACTAGAAAGCTTTCTCAAAGAGCTATGCTCATCAGATGGAACACTCTTCTTTGTTCTTACAGAAATACTGTGTAACAAATAGGTGCAGAGGGAAGGGGCCACAGCACCCAGCCCCTGGAGAGAGAAAGAGGGAGCTCAGGGCTACAATGCCCCACAGACAGGCCAGTGTTAGAAATGGGGTTTCTGGTTGGCTAGGATGTTCACCTAAGCCAGGCAGAACCCACCCACTCTAGTCAGGGCAAGGGAGTTACACGTCCAAGATAACCCCTGCTCACCCCCTTGGTAGCTTGGCACAAGCAGTCAGGCCTAACCCAGAGGCAATGCGTAAAGCATTTGCACAACACACACAATACACGTGACGCAATATGTACACCACAAAGTAAACAAAACACTGAGCTATGTAAAAATAAACTGTATTGCACAAAACAGAATTAGATGAAAAATTACATGTCAGTAATACCCTGCTACCTTAGCAGTTGTCAGAACGTTACACAAGTTACTAATACTCTGCAAGGATAAGCAGTTGTCACATTAGAACACATAAGTACCCAGGATTCTGCAACAAAAACAGTACTCAGGAATCACAGTAAATAAATGCAGTTGTCATATATTCATCATACATGTCCATAAAAGTAACATTGTTACGTATGGCAAGTCATGAAAAACATATATCCATAATGCCCATAGCAGGAACATTGGGCAATATATACCCTTAGCAAAAATGATCCTGGAGCATACCACCGACCCAGTGTCCCCAAGAGTCCCTGGTTCTGTAGAAAAAGGCACCCCTAGTGCCTGGAAGGATAAGGTGGGGCTCCTGGCGCTCCTGTGCACTCCACAGGGGCCATGTTCGGCTCCTGGGGGAGAGGGGTGGCTGGCACCCTCTCCTATTCCCTCCTGAGGCCTGCGATCTCTGGGGAGCCCCCCCCCAGGCCTCCACTGGCCCTACCACCATGGGGGGGTCACCAAATAATGCCAAGGATAGGTTACTGGGGCGATCGTGCCCCTAAGGCAGTGTCCGGGGGGGGAGGAACGCCCTTTCCTCTCCCCGTGCCTGTGTCGTGCAGACTGGTGAACCGCCTCAGGGGAAGAAGGACCTCCCGAGGCTGGAGTTCCCTCCAGTCAAGAGGGAAAGGAGAGGATGCACGCCGCGAGCGCTTCAGAGCCTGACGCTCCACTAGCTTCTGGCCCCGTCGTACCAGAGTCGGGTGCGCAAACTCCTCCTGGGCCGTGGCTGTGACTTTGGCTCTAATTGAAGACACTCTGTGGTGTCCTTGGAGCGAACCTTGCCCCAGGGGCATTGACAAGAGCACGCTTGCTCCGGTTTCCTTTTCTTTGTGCCCCTGGGGCACTGGGGAGCGCGCAACACTTGCGCTTCCTCTAGTTTAGACGCTCGGGCTGCGGCGGTGATTCCGACGGCTGTGCAGCACTTACGAGTGCAGGGGAGCTTCCCAGGAAACCCCAGGTCGCGGCGGTGATCGTTCCCAAACTACAATGTGCTTTTCAAAACGCGAGGAGACACGGACAGGCCCTGGGTCGCGACAATGATTTCTTGGGGGTGCAGGAAGCTCTGTTTCAAGCGCAGGACAACACTCTTACAGCCCGGGTTGCGGCAGTGATTGGATTTCCCGGCAACTGTGCACAGGAGGCGCAAGGGGCCCAAGGAAGCACTCTTCTAGGCGCTTACAACATCCAAAGGAACCCTTCTCATGCAGGAGATGATTGCAGGGGTCAGGAGCCATGGCACCTTGCCCCTTTGGATAAGCGTGAAAAAGAAGCACAGGGCTGGTGGACCCAGCTACAGGCTAGCACAAGGGTTGCATATGGTGGCAGTTCCTCCTAGTGACCAGGCAGGTCACAGGTCAGCAGAGCAGCAGCAGTCCAAGGTGGGTCCTGGTGAGTCCTTTCAGCAGCATCCAGTGTCCAGTTACAAGTAAGTCCCAAAGTGTCTCTTCAAGATTCAAGAATGTCCAAATTGTGGGGAAAATTCCCCTGCACTTACACTCAGTTTGCAGTGTCTCTTACTATGAGGAGGAGAGGGGGTTCCAACCAGTTACAACTGGTTCTGGGAGTGCCCCTTCTCTCCTCCAGCACAGGCTCCAACCATCAGTGGGGGGGATAAACAAGTCCTTTGTGTGAGGCCAGGGCACAGCCTTTACAAAAGCAGGTGTGCCCCACATCCCCTTCTCTCAGCCCGAGAAGACCATTCAATATGCTGATGCATCTCTGTGACACCTCCACCCTCCCTCTATACAGGCTGTCTGAAAAGTATGCACAAAGCCCAGCTGTCACTCTGCCCAGACTGGGATTGGAGTCTAGCTGCAAAACACCACAGTCATAAGCACAGAGAAATGTTCACTTTCTATTGGCATTTCAATAATGGTAATAAAACGTCCACCTACACCAGTAAGCAGCATTTCTCACCACCCTTACAACCATACCAAACATGCCTTTGCTCCCCCTCATAAATCAGACAATACCCCATAGACATAAGGCAGGGCATTCCCAATGCAATCCTATGAGAAGGCGGCACTCACAGCAGTGAGAAACCAAATAGGCTATTTGTCACTACCAGAACAGGCCACGCAGCCAGGAACATGTCCTGCCTTCTACATACATAGCACCCTGCCCGTAGGACTAGCTAGGGCCTTCCTTAGGGTTGACTTATATGTAGTAAAAGGGGAGTTTTGGGCCTGGCAAATAGATTTAGATGCCAGGTCCATGTAGCAGTAAACTGCGCACGCAGGACTTGCGCTAGCAGGCCTGAGACAGGTTGGAAAGGCTACTTCTGTGGGCAGCGCTGCAGGCCGACTATTAGCATTTGATTTACAGGTCCTGTGTATAGGGATCCCATTCTTCAAGGGACTTTCAGGTAAATTAATTGTGCCAATTGGGTATAAGCCAGTCATACCAAGTTTACAAGGAAGAACACATGCAATTTAGCACTGATTAGCAGTGATCAGGCAAAAGGGGTTAGCAAAATTAGGAGGAGAAGGCACGAAGTTTAAAGAATGACCCTGTAAGGGGGCCAGGTCAAAAATTACCCCTACCAACATAAAGCCGGGGGGGGCAATCAATACCTTAATGGTCTTCCCTGCTTGAGGCAATAGAACATGGACCCTGGCCCGCAACTGCAGGGGCACAATCCAGTTCTGGGCCACTCTCAACCCAGTTGGATCCCTCTGTCTATGCTTCCCAGACAATCTAAGCTAACTCATGAAGGTACCCTAGTTGTCTGTGGCCAGAGCCAGGTCCCAGGCCACCCAGGGGTGGTAACCCTCGGTGCAGAGCATCCTCTCTCCACCCTACCTCCCACCAGTTCAGGGGTTCCACCCTGCCACTGGTCCTCCAGCCTAGGGACAGGTCTCAAAGACTGAATAGGGTTCAGGGAAGGGTCCTTGCTCCCCCTGCCCCTCCTTCTAGGGTTCCGCACCCTCCCTTTGAGAGTGGTACCCCCAGAATCCAGAACTGCAAGGGCTCTGGGGTCAGTTGTCCTGCTTAGCTCACCTATTAGCTCAGGGGAGCCTCTCTGTAAATGATTTCCCAACCTAGGGTCCTCTCCATCAGGCTGAGCTGGGGTCAGGGAAGAGTCCTTCTTCCCCTCTGCTCCTTCTCCTAGAGTTCCGCACCCTTCTATCAGGAGTGATACTCCTAGATGTAAAAACGGCAGAGAGGCTTGGGACAGCTGTCTCTACTTCCAGGTCAAGGGGGTTGCCCTGGACCTGGTTCTCCCCAGGGTCTGTACCCTTGGGCTGGTCATGAGTTAGGGGAGCGTCATCCCTCTCCCTAAACCCCTTCCCCTCAGAAGTGGTACCCTTAGAGGACAAATCAGTAGGGATGCTCGTTAACAGTGCCCTTTATCCCCAGGTCAATGGGGTTTCCCAGGACCTGGTTTGCAAACCTAGGGTCTGTAACCTTGGGTGGGATTGGAGTTAGGGGAGTTTCATCCCCCTTCCGCAAACCCCTCTGTGGAGGCTTCTGCATCTGTAGGAGGCTGGCCTGGCTTATAGTGGGTACCTGATGGTATGTACACCTTGTGCCAGGTCCAGTTATCCCTTATTAGTAGATTAGTAGTGTTCTAGCAGCTTAGGCAGATAGAGGTAGCTACAGCAGAGCAGCATAGGCTGACCTAGGAGACATGCAAAGCTCCTACTATACCACTTATATCATATAGCACTATATCATAAGAAGCACAATACTCAGAGTTACTAAAAATAAAGGTACTTTATTTTAGTGGCAATATGCCAAAAATATATCAGAGTATATACTCCCTTAGGAGGTAAGTAAAATACACAAAATGTACACACAGACCAAAATCAGGTCAGTAAACAGTTAGAAAAGTAGTGCAAACACTGTAGAATACAATAGGATGCAATAGGCCTACAGGCAACACAAACCATATACTCTAAAAGTGGAATGTGAACCACAAATGGACCCCAGGCCTAGTTTAGTTTGTAGAGGGTCGCTGGGAGTGTAAGAAAACACTAAGGGTGTCCCAGATACCCCACCCCAAGACCCTGAAAAGTAGGAGTAAAGTTACCCTACTTCCCCAGAAACACACTAAAGTTGTGATAGGAGATTCTGCAAAGGCAACAACTGATTGCAAAGCACTGAAGACGGATTCCTGGACCTGAGGACCTGCAAAGGAAGGGAACCAAGTCCAAGAGTCGCAGAAGTGTCCAGGAGGGGGCAGGAGCCCACTAAACTCCGGATGGAGGTGCAAAAGAACTGCCTCCGGGTGGAAGAAGCTTAAGATTCTGCAACAAAGGAAGATGCCAGGAACTTCTCCTTTGCACAGAAGATGTCCCACGGCGTGCTGGAGGATGCAGATTTATTTCCACGCAGAAAGACCACAAACAAGCCTTGCTAGCTGCAAGAGTCACGGTTGAAGAAAATGGGTGCTGCCCAGGCCCAGGAAGGACCAGGTGGTCGCCCCTTGGAGGAGGACACAGAGGGGTCACTCAGCAGCATTGAGAGCCCATGCAGAAGCAGGCAGCACCTGCAGAAGCATTTGAATAGGCGTTCAAGAAATCTGAGCATGGCAGTCATTTCAACACTACAAAGGAGGGTCCCACGAAGCCGGGGGTCAACTCAGCGAGTTGAGCAATGCAGGAAGGAGTGCTGGGGACCTGGGCTATGCTGTGCACAAAGGATTCTTTGCAAAGGTTCACAGAAGCCCTAGCAGCTGCAGTTTACGCAGTGTAAAGGATTACTGTCTGGTGTGGGGAGGCAAGGACTTACCTCCACCAAAGTTGGCCAGAAGGACCACTGGACTGTCGGGGTAACTTGGATCCAGTTCCTGTGTTCCAGGGACCATGCTCGACGAGACGAGAATGGACCCAGAGGACCAGTGAAGCAGAGGTTTGGTGCCTGCGCTAGCAGGGGGAAGATTCCGCCGACCCACAGGAGATTTCTTCTTGGCTTCCACTGCAGGGTGAAGGCAGACAGCCCTCAGAGCATGCACCACCAGGAAACCGCCGAGAAAGCCAGCAGGATTAGGCGCTACAAAGTTGCTGGTAGTCGTCTTGCTACTTTGTTGCGGTTTTGCAGGCGTCCTGGAGCAGTCAGCGGTCAATCCTTGGCAGAAGTCAAAGAGGGAGATGCAGAGGAACTCTGGTGAGCTCTTGCATTCGTTATCTGAAGAGAAACTCACAGGAGAGACCCTAAATAGCACTCAGAGGAGGATTGGTCACCTAACCAGGGAAGCACCTATCAGGAGGGGTGTCTGCCGTCACCTGTTGGTACTGGCCACTCAGAAGCCTCCACTGTGCCCTCACACCTCTGCATTCAAGATGGCAGAGGTCTGGGACACACTGGATGAGCTCTGGGCACCACCCCTGGGGTGGTGATGGACAGGGGAGTGGTCACTCCACTTTCCTTAGTCCAGTTTCACGCCAGAGCAGGGGCTGGGTGATCCCTGAACCGGTGTAGACTGGCTTATGCAAGGAAGGCACCATCTGTGCCCTTCAAAGCATTTTCCGAGGCTAGGGGAGGCTACTCCTCCCCAGCCCTTAACACCTATTTACAAAGGGAGAGGGTGTAACACCCTCTCTCAGAGGAAATTTTTTGTTCTGCCTTCCTGGGACTGGGCTGCCCAGACCCCAGGAAGGCAGAAACCTGTCTGTGGATTGGCAGCAGCGGTAGCTGCAGTGAAAACCCCAGAGAGCTAGTTTGGCAGTACCCGGGGTCCATGCTGGAGCCCCAGCGATGCATTAGATTGGCACCCCAATACCAGATTTGGCATAGGGGGACAATTTCATGATCTTAGACATGTTACATGGCCATATTCGGAGTTAACATTGTGAAGCTACATATAGGTATTGACCTATATGTAGTTCACACGTGTAAAGGTGTCCCTGCACTCACCAAGTCCGGGGAAATTGCCCTGAACAATGCAGGGGCACCTTGGCTAGTGCCAGGGTGCCCTCACACTTAGTAACTTTGCACCTAACCTTCACCAAGTGAGGGTTAGACATATAGGTGACTTATAAGTTACTTAAGTGCAGTGTAAAAAGGCTGTGAAATAACGTGGATGTTATTTCACTCAGGCTGCAGGGGGAGTCCTGTGCAAGAATAGTCTGAGCTCCCAATGGGTGGCAAAAGAAATGCTGCAGACCATAGGGATCTCCTGGAACCCCAATACCATGGGTACCTAGATACCATATACTAGGGAATTATAAGGGTGTTTCAGTGTGCCAATCAGAATTGGTGAAAATGGTCATTAGCCTGCAGTGACAACTTTAAAAGCAGAGAGAGCATACGCACTGAGGTTCTGGTTAGCAGAGCCTCAGTGATATAGTTAGGTACGACACAGGGAACACATATAGGCCACAAACTATGAGCACTGGGGTCCTGGCTAGCAGGATCCCAGTGACAAAGGCAAAAACAAACTGACACACAAGTAAAAATGGGGGTAATATGCCAGGCAAGATGGTGCTTTCCTACAGCATCCCCCTTGCAGGATTGTACTACCAGACAGCAGAGCTGGTGGGAGACTGGTTCCAGTTGTCCTCCCATTTTCTCCTGACACTAGGGTATCCCCTTCAGTGGATGACTTCCCGACATAGACTAACTTCCCTCCCTTGGGCCCCGTCGGGGTGCTTTCCAGGGGCTGCGGCGAGGCATAGAACCATCTAGAACCTGCACCATTCCCACTCTGACACCTGTCTGGATTGACTAAGTTCTCTCCCTTGGGCCCCCTCAGGGTGCCTTCCAGGGACTTCAGCAGGGCACAGAGCCATCTAGAACCTGCATCCTTCCCACTCTGAAACCTGTCCGGATTACTCTGAACCCTCCCCGCACTCTGGTGGGGGAAACCTGAGCCATTTCCTTTTGGGTCACTCCCCAGTGCCTTTTCAGCTCCTATAGCACTTAGCCAGAGGTCGGCCTACTTTGCAAGTTCCGTGGGGTCAGAGAACTTGCTCTGTGACAGATGTTGGCATAGCCCTGGAAAATAAGAATGGAACATGTGCTCTCTGACAATCAGATTTACCAGCCCTTCATAAGTGTTTGCTGTGCTACCCTTCATCCATCCTTCTAGTGATTTACAGAAACCCTCCACAAACTCCTCCCAAGACTGATGAGACCACTTCCTGCTACCTCTAAACCTCAAGCTGCAGTCATCAGGGGAGAGATCATACTTTTTATAGGGCCTCTTTGATGAGGGGATACTCCTGCCTGTTACTCTCTTCTAGGGCCAGAAGGGCACCCCTTCCCTCCTCAGGAATATAGCTCCCGAGGCCAGTCTCTTAGTCCTTCTCAGGGATCCTCCACACAACCAGAGCTTCTTCATACTTCCTCAGCCACTGGTGTATGTCTTCCCCCTTCTTGAACCCAGGCAACAGGTATGTGGGTAGGTCAGGATTGTACCTAACAATACAGTCAATTATGCTACCACCACTGGACTCCACCTGCAGAGCTGGTGAGTACAGATTTGTCATACTGCACTCTAGAGTGAGTCTTTCCAAGGCAAAGCCTCAGGTCCCTCTCTTCCTGCCTATCTCTGAGCTCCTCAGGTGACAGGGAATGGGAGGGGCACTGCTTCTAGGCAAAGACCCAGTAAGGGACACTCTATCTATGGGGCCCTCTTTCCCTACTGGTGTCCCTGGCCAGTCATCTTCTCCCTCTGTACCAAACTCTCTGGGGTCAGTGTCACCCTGGGGTGTGGACTGGGAATCCTCCCACTCAGAGTCCTCACTACTCTCATGGTCCTTTTCAGGGTCACCCTCAGACCCATCACTCCCATGGCCCTCCTTTACTGTCACTACCCAGTGCGCCTCCTCAAAATTAAACAAGGCTCTCCTAAAGTCCCCCATATCGGATTCTCCACATACAAGTATACCCCTCTCTCTTGGCCCTCCTTTACTGTTGCTACCCAGTGCACCTCCTCAAAATGAAACAGGCCTCTCCTAAGGGCCCCCCATATCAGATTCTCCACATACAGGTATACCCCTCTCCCTGCAGAATCCCTTTATCTCCTCTAGAGTGTAGTCCCACAACTCGTCTATGTCAAAGGTGGATAATGAGAGCAAACACAGGTGTAAAACAACAAGAGTCCCTAGTGCTAGTATATGACACAGGAGTAATAAATCAAAATGACTGGTTTGAGAGAACAGGATAATAATTTTAAAGAAAAAGAGAGTTAGAACAAGTAATGGTCTAAGTGCAATTTGTGGTGCAACAATGAGTCACAATGGTATTGTGCAAGTCCTATCCTCACCACTGACAACCAATACTAGAAATGGAGTTTCTGGTTGGCTGGGGTATGAACCTAAGCCAAGCAGAACCCACCCACTGTAGTCAGGGCAAGGTAGTTACACACCCAAGATAACCCCTGCTCACCCCCTTGGTAGCTTGGCAGGAGCAGTTATCCCTGTACAATCATTAGGAGCTAATTCTTCAAGTGACACCTTTTGAACAACAGACAGAATGGAATGTATACTTTTTGTGTTCAGGTGAGGAATGCTCTTATTACTTAAGGGATTTGACTTGGTCTTTTTACATGCGCGACTGAGAAAGGTCCTGCTCCTTCGATAGTGTTTAGCCGTCATCCTTATCATAGACTGTGGCCCCTGACTGAATACAGCTGAACACTGCTGCTTTACCATCTAGAAGGACGAATACAAGTATAAGTCTAAGGAAAGTGCAAGATCACGGACTCTGAACTGGGGGTGGAGAGCAGAGGGGGGAATTGAAACACAAGGCTGCACAAGCTCAAACAACGACAGACAGAAGGAGTATGGGCCACTTTTCCACACTTATCTCTGTCAGCTCTGTCTCTCTCCTTCACTCTTCTCCTTCTTCCTTCCTCCTTCCTTCTTCCTCCATCCTTCTTTAAGCACCAAGCGGTGTCTAGGCGATGACTTTACCCCAGAAGGGAGAGCTAGGCACAAATAGGCACTACGGGGTTCTATTTTCCTCTTTCCTCCAGACACTAGCAAGTTTTCCTCTCCAGCCCTCTTCAGCCCTCACGCTTTCTCCGCCCGCTCCACGGAAAGAGTCAGGATGTTGGACCGGGGACAGAGCCAAACTACTCCAAAGAGGCAGTACGGTTCAGAGTGGTGACCAATAACTATAGTGACAATAGAAATGTCTAAAGCGAGGGCAAGGGGCACTACGACACCTGGCTCCGCAACACTCCTCCGCCCTCATCTCACCTCTCCTCTCAACCGGTTCCCTCTGCACTGCGCTTCTCTGCACTTCATGGCATCGCTCGTCTCTCAGGGAGACCCACATTTCTGGTAGTGCATAACTATCGATGTCCTCTTTTGATGCCTCCGACTGTCATCCGGTGACTACGGGAGAGAGGGGGAGAGACCTCTCTTCTTGCTTCCTGTCTTCTCCTCCTCCTTTCCTGCAGCGGTTTTTGGCCGCAGTAATGCGCCTTGGCGTCTCCGAGTCTCTCGTCGGCGGCAGTGCAGCAGTGTGCTCCTCTTCGCCTTACCGCACCTCCCCGCCGATCACTACCCAGCACTGGCGAGTCCACTGATGCATACCGACGTGTACCGTCACAACTCCCCTGTAACCTTCCGACGTTCAGAGGTAGCATTAACGCGAGGCTTAAAGGGCAGTGAAAAGGTAGCAGCATCGCCAAGGGAAGTGTCCAGGTTTCGTTTGGTGCAGCTTAAAGTCCCTCACAGGACATATTTTTCTAGCACTGGGTTGGTAAAACTGGGTAGAACAGTCAATCAACAATGTTGAAGATGCTGTGGTCAAATAGGCACCATTGTTCATATTGTATTGATCTGCCTCGTGCTGCAACAGTTTTGGGTAGCTGTGATTAATTGTATGAATACTGTTTGTGGACACAATATAGAACCTGACGCCAAATGGTTCCTCCTCAATATTTGGGACATGTCCAACTTGAACCGCATGGACCAAATTTGGGTCACCCTGTGGGAGGGGGGGCTACCACCACAACTTAGACACTGGAAAACTGATATAGACTGGTGCAAGTTGGTGGAAACTGTGGAAAAGGAAGGGAGTGGATGTCCTCACAAGTGGATACAGGTGTGGGCAAACTGGAATGATTATAGAGGAAACCCTTGTACTGTCACTACTGAGATTGGCTTTGATCTATTGTCGGTTGGCCACTCTATCTTATCAGGAATTAAAGGACGGCAGGGGAAGATGTGATGGGAGATGTTTAAGAGATTGTGGGATTAGAGATCATTATTTTTATTTATTCAAATCATTTTAATGCAGTGTATGACAATCTTCTTAACTTTTCTTTGTTGTCTTATTCTTACACTTACACCAACAAACAATTTTTTTTTAAAATCATTAAAAAAAGAGTGTCACAGTTTGGCAACACTGATTTGTTCAGGCCCTTTCATCTTTTCACTCCCAATGCAAGGGTTGCAAGATTACAGTAATAACAATACTACTACAACTGCTACTACTATACTACTACTGATGAGACTACTATTATTCTCACTATTATTATTAGTTTTATCATCATTATCATTAGCAAATCCTCATTTGTATGACAAATTTAGTATTGAAAACATAATGAATACAACAAAACACAACACAATATATTGATGCAGATTTGTTTAATGAAATCAATGTATGTCTTTGATGAGATCATAATTATGAAATGAGAATTAAAAAGTAGCATCCATCTGCTGTTTCAGCATTCCATTGACCACTGTGCCAACTTTTAGGAATGCATGGGGCTTGCAGCAATGTAGTCAGTTCGGGCACCCCAAACACCCACATACTTGATGTGCTTCCCTGGTTTAACTGGAGCTTTGTACTCCAAGTAAAATTTGCCATTAACATACACTTTATAAGATTCTGCCAGGCACTGAATGTCAATCTGAAAGCAGAAAAAGGAGAACATTATACTACTCAACTATTATAACCATAAATACATTTGCAGTTATTTTTACTTGGCTACACAGTGGCATCTACTGGCAAGTAACCTAGGTATTACCTCATAATTTACTCTTCTTCACCCCAGTCCTCAATAATGGGAATGTAGCAAACAGATGGCAAATGTTCAGAAAACATCCACACAAAGCCAGTTGTAAAAAGTGACTTACACAAATAGTCAGGATAAGAGAGCACCAATGTAATCCAGACAGCAAAGAAAATAAACTGCATCTTCAAATAAACTGGAAGCCACACTCAATACAGCACTCCTAAAGGAAGCTGAAAAGACATCCCAGTATACAATGTGAAACAAACATGGCTATGTGCAAAAGTTGGTACCGTACATATATCAGACATGAAGACTCCCTTTTCTGTCACCCAAGAGATTACCATCTCTCTCCTTGACCATCCCGAACTAAAAAAAAGGAAGAGCCATCTCAGAGGTAGCACAGGCTGAAACGATTTCTGAACAGATGCAACCCCTGATCGGTTTATATTCTCATTCAAAATGCTGGCAGAAGAGTGCCCTGGCAAGAGCCAAATATGTTAATCCGTGGAACCCCCACTGCCTCGTGATTTCCTAAAAGTCCTTCAGGCTGAGGGTCCTTTTAGGATGGACACACTCAGGGTTTTGATCTTCATATGTATGACCTTTAATGATAAGATGTTTCCATCAAAATAAAGGCTCTGCCCAAGTTAAAAGGGGATGAACCAGAAGAGACAAGGAAATAGACGTGGTACACACAGTCTGTTGATATATGAATTTGTCACAAGGTTATTCTTCTGCACTAGAAGGATAGGCACCAAGACCACTCACCTGTGTAGTGATATTTGTGATTTGACCACTGACTCCGTGTCACACCATTTTGCACTTGGCTTAGCTGTCCACGGTCACATTATTGGTCATCAGTAACAGACTCCATTAAAAGTGTGAGTATCTTTCCATTCAAAACATGTACAAAATATGTTATGCAATGTGTTTTCTATTCTACGTGTCTGCTTGTTCTTTTCTCACTAAAGGGCTAGGACATAACGCAGAGGAGTCAATCAGTCAACACGATAAGGATGTACTAGAATCAAGTTTATGGTACACCAGGGAACGGTTTAGGCTTGGGAGAGATACCTTGGGAAACTGGCCAGTTTCAACCTGTTTCTTTCAACTCTGATCTAAAATAGGCAGAATTGTTTAATACTTCTTACGGAACTTGAGTTTTTTTTTCCAGAAATCTCCTTCCTCGTTTAAGATATATAAGGGACCCAGGTCGACAGTGGGAGATTCAGAGACCTCCTGTGAGGGTAGATTTCTCTCTTTCTCGTTGCGGTCGAACCGGAGTCAATGACTTGCTGGCAGGAGAAAGACAAAGAACCTGACAGGCCCTACGGTGATGCATTTTTATTCATTATTTTCTTTGCATTGTGTATGAATATGTACATATATCAATATAGGCGTTTGTATCTTTGCATGTAAATATTAGATGTTTATAGATTGAATGTTCTTTGCACATGTTCTTACTTCATTGTTGCACAGTTTAAAAGTACACTTTTGGTTATACTGACCTTCTTTTACGAGCCTTGCAAAAAGATAATAATAAATGTCTTCTTTAGATGAAAAAGTGCATTCCAGAGAATCTTTTCGACTCCTCTCAGTGTGTGTATTTTGGCTCAGTCAGCAGTAAAGCACAACACTTTGGTGTATCGTCGGGGGGAGGTGTTATAAGTGAAAATAGTATGTTTGAAGTGAAAATATGTTTAGCAAGAAAACTAAACCATCTACTTCCAAAAACATTTGTGAACAGAGTGTTTTTCAAATTCCTGGATAGTGCTGGGGACCCTATGATGTATTAGCTAATGAATTTTCACATTTGGTTGGTTTATCGGAGAGCTGGGATGAATGTTTAAATGAAGCCGATCCAGCAGACGTTATGTCTTTCTTAAGAAAAGTACTGAATGAAGGGAATGATCTTTCAGTTCATGGCAGACGGGGTGGTGTAATTTTGTCTGCCTACAGAAAAATTCATGAAAAATGTAAACAGTTAGAAAGGGTGAATAAAAAATTGGAAAAACAGTTTGTTGATTCAAAGAATACTGTAACCCTGTTGTCTTGTCAGAATAAATTATTGCAAGTTAAGGCAAACACGTATCAAACCATCGCAGAACGTGCAGCAATCAAGGAAGCTCAAAACAAATATCATAAACGTAGAGGAAGGATAAATCAGAAAAGGTTCATTTAGTCATTGCTAATGCTGGTTTGGACTGGTGCCCAGATTCGTCTTGGGATAGTAACATTTGGACCAGCAGTGATCGGTTAAATTCTAGGGATGAGGAGACTAAAAAAGGTGGGGGACAGGGGGACCTAGAAGAGCAGAATGTAGTGCGTACACAGCCAATATTTAGACGAAAATTTCAGCACACACCACAATATCTGGCAGGAGCTGCACTACATGCTCTAGAAGATTACACTCAGCAAGAAGTAAATGACATTATGGATCGCTTTAAACAGAGAACAGGGGAGTCCCTACTTGCGTGGGTTGTAAGGTTGTTTGAAACCAGCGCATCTGGTGTTATGTTAGATATCAGGGACTCTCGCACGTTCCGTACTGTAAGTTCTGACCCAGTAATACAGGAACAGTTCAGGGGTTTTCTAGGGCAACACCAGACCACATTGTTACAAATAGTTGTTGATGGATGTAATCTGAAGTATCCCACTGATTCAGAGTGGCCTCCCAATGAGAAACCCTGGTATACTTTATGAGATGCAATGCAAAGAATTAAGGAGGAGGCAATGAAATCTGCCATTTTCTTGGGCAATGCACACCAATTGTTAGATGGACCGCTTACTGTGCCAATAAGAAACAAAATAATTCACCTTGATCAAGCTTCCTATAAGCAAGTAATTATGACTTTAATAATCAATCAGACAGGGCAGGCTTTGAAAGATGTACTAGAGGTGTTCAGAGAGTTAGGTGAATTAGGAATTTGGGATAAACCCGAGAAATCTTCAAGGTCTGAGTGTCGCACAGATAACAAAAGAGTGTCCAGGAAAGACATGTTTATGGCGTTACTAAAAGATGGTATCAAGCAAGAGCAGATCAATGGGATCTTGTGGGAGATGTACCGAAAAAGAGGTTTGGATCGAAAGGAAGGCAGCAGAAAGGTAGACAAGCAAGATAACAAGCGTGAAACGCAGAGCCAGTCACAGTTATCAGGGGAAGGAAAATAAAGGCAGAAAAATGTTTCCTGATGAGAGAGGGAGGAAAATCTGGACAGTAACTAGTTACCTTTTGAGAACAGGAACGGGGCGAGCCTGCTCTCAAATATGAAAGTATATATCCAGAACTCAGTTGGGCAAAAGTTGTCAGGTTTAAATCAGACTAGGAAACTAGCCAAGCTCGGGTACAAACTTGGGCTTGTCAAGATAACAGATCTCATGTCGATTTTGAAATACATTGGAAACACAAAAATGCGCAAAAAAGTTTGAGCCTTAGTTGACACCGGGGCAGAGGCCTCTTTGATTTATGGAAACCTTAGGACATTTAACGGACCGCATTACACCATCACGGGTTGGGGGGAAGGCAGGCCCCCGCTGGGCAAACCACAGTACAAATGAAAATAGATAGAACAGGCAAAAGAGAATATACTGTGCTGATTGTGCATCTTTTGGAATACATACTTGGAAATGACATTTTGAAAGAAAGGACTTTGTTTCTGGATGATGGTTGTTATCAGTTTGGAACAAAAAGATACATTTCAGTGGCAGCCATGAAAGTGGTTTGTTTAAAAATTCCCCCAGTGAAGGTGCCCTTGGCAACTAAAGTAGTTCATTTGAAACAGTAATGCATACCTGGAGGGCATGATGAAATAAGTGAAACCATAAAGGACATGATTGAGGCTGGTGTGATAGCTCAAACTACTACTGAATGGAACAATCCCCTCTGGCCGGTTAAACAACCTGACGGGCGGTACAGAATGACAATTGATTACCGCGAGCGGAATAAACATACACCCCCTTTGACAGCCACGGTTCCAGACACCATCACTTTGATTGAACGAATACAGAAACATACAGGGACATGGTATGCCACCATCAATATTGCCAACACGTTCTTCTTCGCCAGAATGTCAAGAACAATTCTCATTTTCACACTGTGGAAGACAGTTTCATGTGTTATCTTTGCCAAAGGGATAAAACATAGTCCCACTATCTGTCACCGGCTGGTGGCAGAGCACCTGGGTGAAGTATCTGTCATTCCAGGTGTGCAATTGACCCATTACGTTGATGATGTGATGATTCAGAGAGAGACAGAGGAACAGGTGCAGATTCAGTTGGAGAGAGTGGTGGAACTCTTGCAGTGTAGGGGGTGGATGATTAACACAGATAAGATACAAGGACCATCTCAAAATGTGACGTTCTTAGGTATTCAGTGGAATAAGGGACACAGAGACGTGTTACCGCAAGAGAAGCAAAATATTCTCGAGTTTGCCACACACTGCACTAAGCAGGAGACAGAGAGATTTATTGGGTTGTTTGGTTTTTGGAGACAGCATATCCCTCATTTGAGTCAGATTTTGGCCCCTCTGTACAAAGTGACAAGGAAAAAACATGAGTTTAAATGGGGTGAAGTGCAGCAGTGTGCTTTTGATTTGGCAAAGGAAGCAATTCAACAGGCTTTAGACTTGTGGCCAGTGCAGGAGGGAGACATTGAGTTACATGTAACTGTTTAGGGACAATATGCAAATTGGAGTATGTGGCAAAAACAAGGAAGGACGAGGGTGCCCTGGGGTTTTGGACTAGAAAACTAGCTGACCCTGGGGAGCGCTATACTCCTTATGAAAAAACGTTTTTGGCCTGTTATTGGGCTTTAGTGGATACTGAGCAAATAACACTAGATCATAATGTAATTCAGAGACTTGAAATACCAATCATGCAGTGGGTGAGGAGTTCACCTAAATCTCACCGTATAGGACATGTACAAGAGGCTAGCATCATACGCTGGAAATGGTACATACAAGACAGGGCTGCACTGCAGCCCCACATGAACAGGTGTCACAAGCCCCTGTAGAGGTAGAGGAGAAGGTGCAGGAGGTACCACAGGTAAAAGAGTCACCAGTGAGATGGGATGCGCCATTGGAATCCTTGTCCCCTGAGGATAGAAAGCATGTATGGTTTACTGATGGTTCATCCAAGTACGTGGGTACCAAAAGACTTTGGAAAGCGGTGTCATATGATCCAGTTACCAAAACGTTAATGACCACTACAGGAGAAGGGAAAAGTAGCCAATACGTAGAGTTGTACTCTGTGTATCAGGCTCAAAAGCAAGAGCTGCCTGGGACTTGTCATATTTACACTGATTCTTGATCCACTGCCAATGGGTTAGCCACTTTGCTTCCCACACTGCATGCTCATAATTGGTTTGGAGGTGTGGGGCAAACAGTTGTGGCAGGAAATTTGGGAAATGTTAGAACAAAGTAAAGTCATGGATGCTCATTGTCCCATTGACTCACTAGATTGCTGGTTCAGTTTCCTAGCAGATGACAAAGCCAATATTTCAGAGGCAGAAGTGGCAACACAGGATTCTGATTTGGTGGGGATGGCTAAATGGGCGCACCAAAAATGTGTACACCTGGGAGAAAAAGACACTTACAGGTGGGCAGAGATTAAAGGGATGCACATTCCCTTAGATTTGATAAAAACTTTGATTTTGCAATGTCCTAATTGTCAGCATACACAACAGAGATCTGTCCCACAAACAGTCAAAGGTCAATTGGGGAGAGGAAAGTTACCAGGACAGATATGGCAAATTGATTACATTGGACCCCTACCGATTAGTCGCGGGCGTCAATACGCCTGCACTGTAGTGGACACTTACCCTGGGTACCTGATTGCTGTCCCTTGCAAACATGCTACTCAGCACAATACTATCAGAACTTTGGAATTGTTAATGTTATACTACGGATACCACTCCAGGTCCAGAGTGACAATGGGTCACACTTCAAAGGCAAATTGGTATAGGACTACCTTTCTCAGCACAATATTGAGTGGATATATCATATCCCTTATTATCCACAAGCCTCAGGACTGATTGAGAGAAAGAATGGCTTACTGAAAGCCCAATTGTGAAAATTATCTGATGGAACTCTGAAAAACTGGAGAAAGCATTTAATTGAAGCCCTCCAGATTCTAAATAACAGACCATTAACAAATGCTGAAGCACCCCTGATGTGTATGTTAACTCCAGCTTTGCAAATACAACCACATATGGCCACCAATACCATCACGTACTGTGAAATAAAACCTGGAGCCTTAGCTCCTTACAGAGCCACACCCGAATCTGCAGGTCTTGACTTACATGCTTTACAAGCTTACAGACTGAAACCACGAGACATAGCACTGTGTGAAAAAGGTGTTGGAGTACAGATTCCCCTAGAGCATTTCGGATTGATTGCTCCCAGATCTGGGTTGGCCCTCCAAGGTATTCAGATTTTACAGGGAGTGATTGATGCAGATTACCAAGGAGAAATCAAAGATGTTCTGTTAAATAGTGGAGAAGCTGATTTATTCATTCAAATCGGAGACAGAATTGGCCAACTTGTCATAATTTCAGTGTATGGAGAATTGGTGAGGAAGGGGACTGCCCCAGCCCTTCTTACTGTACGTGGGGAGGGAGGTTTTGGTTCAACTGACAAAAACACTGGTGCAAAAGTGTGGGTGGAATCCCCAAAGGGCCCTCCAGCACCTTCAGAAATTATAGCAAAGAGCCCCAATAATGTCTTGTTCGTCATGAAACCAGGAAATGAAAACTGGGAACATATTCCAGCTGATAAATGTTATTTATGAGAATGATCATACTACAGCTTGTATTTGCTGTGAGTATGCCGTGTGGTCTCCTTTTGGTTGTGTGTGTGTGGTGTGGGGAAAGACCTAACACCCCCAACTTCAACTTGATCGATCGACCACATGGCGCAAAACCTTTACTGCATCTGAATAACAACATTTAGATTCTTTTGGCGCAGACCATGCTCAACAGATCTGACTTCTGGGTGGGTGCCATGCAAAGCACTTTGGGTGTTTTGTCAACGTGTTTGATCAACATACCAATGCCAACAAGCATTTTGTTCGCAATTTTCAATGTCACTAACCAGGATAAAGATGTGCAAGAACATGACGTGGAAACCCACTTCAGTCCCTGTCATAACAAACAACCAATGAGAAGTGGGACAATCTCACTCAAATAATTACATACAACATTACTGCTGGTGTACTACATGTCCTGCAATTCTCGTGGCGTTGGAAAATGCATTTAATTGCGTTTACACAAGAAAACATCAATTTCTCAAAACATACCGTGGGAATCCAGAGTTTTGTGCTTTTACTGAATGAACCAAGATTGTAAAATCATGACAAATCACATAGCTTGTCATCATCTAGTGACTGCTGTCAGTCACAATAAACATGTCAAGTTGCCAGTTGGCTGGCTGTTCTCGTGTGGACACCTTACTTTTACCTACATTCCAGCTAACATAACAGGTTGCCCGTGTACTTTTACACGCCGGGGACTCATGATGTTTCCATCCATCTCTATACATACTCATTATCCTAGAGACACTATCAAACTAGATGAAAATTGTGATTCAGATATTCAATTATTATCCCAATCAGAGTATCTAAGCTTAAGTCTTTCTATTGTAGGCGTGCCTGGTTTAGCTCTATACTATACCAGGGTGATAAATAAGCTGACATGTCTAATAGTTAAAAACATTAACCTTACTTCTATTGCTTTATCTGAATTTGTATTTGATGTGCATGGTACTAGAAAAGCTGCATTCCAAAACAGGGCTGCTATAGACTATCTTTTACTAAAACATAATCATGGTTGCAATTAATTTGAAAGGCATGTATTGGTTTAACCTTTCTGACCACTCTAAATCTATCCAGGCCCACATTGATACACTACATACATTAGTGAAAGAGGTAAAACAGGCTATGGATCAGGGATGGTGGGACTAATTGTTTCAGTGGTTACCGGATTTTGGACAATTCCGCAAAGTGTTGGGTGGAAGTTTTGTAGTATTAGTTCTTATTACATCTTTATGTTGCTGGGTACAATGTTTTTCTAATCTGCTTGCAACGTTTAGACCCCAAAAAGTTGATTTTAAAGCAATAGGCTACTCGAGTCACTGGTCAAAGGGCTGTAGTGATATTTGTGTTTTGACCACTGACTCTTTGTCGCACCATTTTGCACTTGGCTTAACTGTCCCCCGTCACATTTGTGGTCACCAGTTACAGACTCCATTTTGTAGTCAGCTTAGCCTTAGCTTCACCGCCGCGTTAAAAGTGCGAGTATCTTTCCGTACAAAACATGTTATGCAACATGTTTTCTATTCTACGTGTTTTCTATTCTACATGTCTGCTTGTTCTTTTCTCACCAAAGGGCTAGGACATAACCTGGAGGAGTCAGTCAGTCAGCACGATAAGGATGTACTAGAATGATGTTTATGGTACAGCAGGAAACGGCTTAGGCTTGGGAGAGACATCTTGGGAAACTGGCAAGTCCCAACCTTTTACTTTCAAACCTGACCTAAAATAGCCAGCATTTTTTAATACTTCTTGCGGAGCAGGAGTTTTTTTTCTCCAGAAATCTCCTTCCTCGTTTGTTTAAGATATATAAGAGACCCAGGTCGACACTGGGAGATTCGGAGACCTCAATCAGGATTGAGACGTCGAATGCCTGACATATTTCCGGTGAGGATAGATCTCTCTCTTTCTTGTTGCGGTCGAACCAGGGTACACGACTTGCTGGCAGCAGAAAGATGAAGCACCAGACAGGCCCTACCGTGAGGCATGTTTATTCATTACTTGCTTTGCATTGTGTTTGAATATATATTCATATATCAATATAGGTGTTTGTATCTTTGCATGTTTATATGTGCTGTTTATAGATTGAATATTATTTGTACATGTTCTTAATTGTTGCACAGTTTAAAGTACACTTTCAGTTATACTGACCTTCCTTCACGAGCCTTGCAAAATAGAATAATAAATGTCTTCTTTAGATTTAGAAGTGCATTCCAGAGAATATTTTCGACTCCTCTCAGTGTGTATTTTGGCTCAGTCAGCAGTAAAGCAAAACAACCCGTCAGACAAGCACATCGGGCACTGCCTGATTGCCCTATGGGCCAGTCCAACCTTGGGTATTTCTGCAGTTAGCCACAGCTGTTACTTGATGTAAGCACAACCACTTTCATGCCATCAGAAGCCATCTGAAGTTACTTCTCTATTAATGCTAGAATAGGAAGACAATTGTTATCCTAATACAGAGCTATTATGAGAGACTGATGAGCAATCTAAGTAGCATTAATCTCAGTTATAACATGAACACAGCCAAAGAAACAACCCACTTCACAAATGTTTAACCTTTTATCAGTTAGATCTGATTGAGTAGCACCCTCAAAAGCCAGATTGGATAAAAAGAAGTTCGTTTGTAGAGTGTCAGAAAATGCTTCCACACAGTAAGTTCATGTGTAGCCATAGTTTATGTTATCCTACTTTTATCTTGTCTCCCAAGGGGGGTGGGGAGACAACGTTTAGAGTGTGGCTTTACATGTTTGAGATAAGTTTAGATTAGGACAGATAGCTGTAAGGGTAAGTTAAGATAAGTTAGTTTAGTGTAGGGTAGGGTCTAGGTTATGTTTTAACATGATGTTCTTAATATGTTTTAATAAATCTTGTTAGTATTAGACAACTATCTCTCCATGTTGATTGAGTGTTTGGGTGTTCTCATGTGTGCACTGGCCAAGTAGTAGGAATGCCTTAGGGCATGCTTTCAGTTTTTATTTCCATGGATGACCATGTGCATCCCCTATAACCAAGGAGCTGTCAGATTGCCTGCAAAATGACATCAGCTACTCAAAATATTTGGCATCCACAGTTCCAGCCATTCACATTGTGTATGTAGGTGGAATCTATGACAGGTAAGTATGGATCTTCAACTGTCACTGCTGAGGTCTGTCAGAATTATTGGTGGAAAGTTGGCACATATAACATCAGACATGTTAGGGTAAGTATCCTGGCACACTGACAGCTGCCCATCACTGATGAAATCTGACTCTTCTGAATCACACATATCAGTTGTACTGGTGATCTCATGTGGGAAAATTCCAGACACTTGAGGGCATATCTAAGAGCACCTGGTGCCATCTTAGCGCTGCCATAGCATCATCTTTTTTATACTAGGGTGGTGCTATAGTGGCATGTTCCTCACACCATATTTACAGAGTGGCGCCATGAATGCATTGCACCACTTTGTAAACCCTAGTGGCACATTATGCCTGCGCGAGGCATAATGTATGCAAGGGGGCCTTCCAGCTCTAGTGGGGGCCGTACAAATGGCATAAAGCAATCCATGAGATTGCTTTGCACCATTTTTATCTGCATTTTTAAAAGCCTGTGAAGTGCAGGCATTAAAAAGAGGCTCCCATTGGTTGCAATGGGCCTCTGGGTGCTTTGCAGGTTTAGCATAAAAATGTTTGATGCTAGTCCTGCAAAGCGCTGGACTAGCGTCAAAAAGTTTGACGCTAGTCACCCTAACTACCACCATGGTGTGCCATATTTCAAATACGGCGCTACCAGGGTGGTGTTGGGAAGGCGCTATGGGGCACATGAAAAGTGACACTACACTAGGTGCAGTGCCACTTTTCATAAATCTGCCCCTTGGTTCTGACCCATACATGCCATATGTCAACTTACATGGATATATGTTCAATACATGTATTTAAAACTATGTAAGTTGGTATAGTTCACAACACCATCTGTCAACTTTTTCATGGTAGAGTCCTAGTGTGCAGCTTTGTGTCCGACAGTTAGACACACATGTAATTAGGTTATGTTCTCATTGACATAGAGCTTCTGCCAGACCCTTTAAACCACACACGTCTGAGCTCTGCCCCGTCCTTCAAATTCATAGAACAGAGGTTAGTCAAGATAGTGAGGCCATAATTTCTGATAGGCTAGCAACACCTTAATGTGCTAGCCACCTTCTGGAAGGGATCTCAAAAGGAGAGGCAAGAGGATTGTCCTGAATTTGTACCAATGCGTCAGCCAGCAACTTTATCCTCACATATTTTCCAGAGCCATGTTAACTTTCACATCCCCTTTAACTTCATCTGTAAATGGTCTAGGACCTCCATCCCCTTTGAGGCCTTTAAGAAGGGAGTAGGTGAAGGAAGAGGTGGAGGTAGAACTTATTAGCACTAATCAAAAGTTGCCTTTGATTACCTAAAGGTGTCTGCACTTCAGGTTCCCATAGTGACTGAAGCTGCACTGAAGTGAGACAGACCAATTAAAAGACCCAGCAGGAACCAAATGTAGAGATCCCTCCATAGAGCCATAACACATAACCACTGAAGGAAAACACAATCTGAGGAGTAAGAGCTCCCACACTTAAGCTTCCTCTTAGAGCAACTGTGCTTGCAATCTTGTCTTCCAGAATGCTGAGATGAGCCAGTGAAATGTCTGGAACATCTCTTGGAAGCATCCAACTGATACAGCAGTAGAAAGCACCCTTTGAAAACCACCCAGGGGCACAATTATGAGGGGCCTGTACCACCATTTTGTCTTTTTTTAGTGATGCAATAGTGGCACAGACCTTTCAACCAAATCTATGAGGTCACGCAAAGCCACTTTGGATGGCTTTGACTGGCCTCATAGATAAGGAGTAAGGCAAGGCAATGCAAATTGCTGTGTTGCCTTACTCTGCCTTAGGAAGGCGTTCCATAGGCATTGCAGTGGGTGTTCCCACACAACACCCATGGATTTTTACACATCCCCAGGGTAGGCACAATGAGGAGAAATATCCTTATTTCTCCTTGTTTTTTCCCCTTTATATGTGTGCTACATTCTGCAGCACACACAGAAAGAGGAAAAACAATCCTGCCTACAACACAGTCTTGCACCATGGTGCAAGGGTGCCAGCATTGGTGCTAGGCAGCACATTGTGCGCTACCACTGAGGGAAAGGACAGGAATGTGCTGTATGCTATAGATACAGCGCATTCCTGCCCTTTCACTTTGGCACAGCTCAGAAAGATGACTTGCTCTGCTGCCATGTGCCAAATCCCTGTATAATATGCTCCCCAGTGAGTATCTAATGAGCATGTGGAGACTGCAAACACAAAAATCAGCCACACAGCAGCAAAGTGGAGTACAGCAAACAGCAAATGGCCTTATACCATTTAAATACATATCCGGGGTTCTAAATAAAAGAAGAATGGTTGTACTCTCATTTCATGGGTTCTCCGGCAGCTGTGAAGTGCCAAGGCACTTAAGGCCTCTGCAAAGTCCTTCTTAGAGAGGGCGGGGGGGGGAAACAAGAAGAATTTTGGGGAGCATTCCTTTATTGCTATTTTCAGATGTACTTTGACTGCTAATTAGTACGCGTACAAAGTGACGATGAAAAGTGGGCAAGCAGATAATGCAGCAATTTGAGAAAAGTTCATGTTTTTCTTGATAGTGGACCTCACAACTATAGCTACACAAATGGGCTACCTGTGATTGTGTGCACTAAGCCAAATCATATCACTGTCATTGGTAGTGCACTGAAACATATTCTATCAATTAAGAATACTGCATAATTTTCTTCAATATGTAGCGCTTTTTTGCCCAAGATACGCCAGCAGTAGAAAGTCATGATGCTCTTTACATCAGTGGATACAGCGGTATTTAAAGGTTTCGCCAGAAAGCTTTAGCTGTCTGATGTCAATTATTTATTTTTTATAGCACAACAATACATAGAGTGAGATTTAGGGGAGACCCTTGCTCATCAGTGGGAAGCTTTATTGATTATCTCAGTATTATGCTACTGATTATTTGCCTTTGTTTCTGTATTCTTAATTTAGTCTCACTCGTGGGTCATATTTTTTCCATATTTTGATTGAACTAGTTGTGTGCTCTACTGGTACCACTAGGAAACTATTCATTAATTTGGCTCTTAGCACACTTTGGGTTAGCGTGACTTTCTTTACTCTCACTTGCCTGTCCATTTACCATCCCCCGAACATCCGCTCGCATGTTGCCCCACTGCACCTCTTCAGCATTATTGTATTGCTTTTTTATAAACATTTTTGAATTGATTATATTAGGTGGTCTCATTAGGATGCATGAGGGGAATTATGCTAGAGTCAGATGGGGTGCAGGGTTGAACTAACATCTCCCATACACACAGGGCATGGCATTCATCAGGGGTGTGTGCTTGCTCTAACATTGTTCTCTCTCTATATATTAATGATGTGGTAGATCACCTACTGATTAGTGTACATGACTGCCCCAAAATTGGGTTCAATAGGTCTACGCTTATATTGGACTGACATGTCGCAATGCAAAGCAATTAGTATAAGAGAAACGTCAGTGGGTAAATAATCTGTATGTTTAAAATTCTAGAGCAGGAGGGATGGTTGAAGAATTCCTATCCTTCAAGCCCAGGCCGAAATTTGAACCCTATATTGATGTGTATCATCTACAGCACATACAATGTTGATAAAAATGAGGGTGAGGACGTTATTAGTTAATGCATTTACTGCTAAGTAGGATTGTAATCGAGCAAATATAACCAAATGCTCATTGTGTGGCTACAGTGTTGAAGATGTTGAACATCCGTTGTTCTTCTGTCCTGCTTACAGAACACTCAGTAGACCACTGTGTATTTCGCTAGGCACCAAGCATTACACAGAAGCCTATCCTACTCTGAGAACAGACTGTAGTACTCATATAGCATTGGGTCTTGAACGCTATCTTCAGGGGGTGTGGAGGGTAAGAAAGAGGGCATGATTATTACTGTACTATCATTAGTGCTTAATGATTAGTCGTTGTATCCTGATGGACTATTTTATATTTGATTCTGCATTGTAGTATTTCTGGTGGGATGGAGGGTAAGAATGAGGGCTGAACTATTATTTTAGCATCATTAGTCGGTAATGATTTATTGATGGATTTTGATGGATTATTTTATATGTGTTTTTTGTAGTGTGGTATTTTAGTCTAGTAAATTGTCTTGTCGACTTAATTTTACTCATATGTTTTATGTCATATTTATGTCAAAGTTTAATGGGCTTCACCCGAAATAAACTATGAAATGAAATATAATTATTATATACATTATACTTACTTAGAGGAGCTTTTAACCAGCTCTCTTCATCCATTAGTCTGTTACTGTGTCCTTCATATTTTTGTTCCCCCACTTCAGGATACAGTATCCGGAACAGAAAGCCCACTTTAGCCATTAGCATACTGCAAGAAATTGAGCTTCTGGTTGAGGAGGGTGAAACCCTACTCAAGCAGCAACTACAATCCTTCCCAGGGTGAGACACAAGCAAATCCAAAATTAACCTGTGCTCAACCCTTTGGTAGCTTGGAACAGAGTAGTCAGGCTTAACTTAGGCGCAATGTGTAAAGTATTTCTGCAGCACTTCAAACAATAAAAACCCAATCAGTAGAACAGATATGCAAGTGAAAACTGTGCCAAAAAGCCTAAATCGCCATCTGGTCGTGCATGACCAGAAGAAAATCACAAGTTGATACCGACCACAATGGAGCACAGGTTGGATACAGGGCCAGGTTAATCACGCTGAAAGGTTACCTTCTCAGTCAGTGCAAAAAGTCCCCCTAAAGGAAGTGTTGCAGACGTTCACCGATGAACGCAGACAGTCATCGCTCTAGTGCAAGAATCACAAACTGTTGGGCCAGAGCTTCCTGGTGGCCCTCCCCATGAGCGTCCGATAATGGAACATGAGCGATCAGATTGATGGAAGTTTGCGTTGGCTAGCAGTGTGAGCAACAAGGTTTTAGTATCAATAAGCCTGTTCGCAGTCACTAAGAGACCAAAAACTTCAATTCAGTGCCACGGAAGCCACAACTAGGATCCAATACCCGAGGGGCACCACTGGAGGGTCAGGGTATGGCTCTAGTGAGACCTGGGTGCTGGTTCAGATGGTTGAGAGTCTTTTATGTCCCTGGTGCTCTGAACAGGAGGCCTGCAGACTAGCCCTTAGAGTCACTTTGTGGCCTGGGTTCTGGTGCAGCACCAATCCTTCTGACTCAGGAAGAAGGTCAGCAGGGCAGCAGAGTGGTAATTCTTACAGAAGCAGCGCAGTCCTTCTTCCTGGTACAGTGTCCACAGGTTCAGAAGTGACCTGAAGAGTTGGTGCCAGAGGTCCAATATTTTTACCAAGTGCCTCCTTTGACGGTGGGGAAGCATATAGAGGATCCCCTTTTCCTTTGAAGTCCAAAGGTTGCCTGCCTCCCCTGCCCTGGCTGTGGACCAACTACTGGGGGTATGCAAACCTTTGTGTGGAGGCAAGGCATAGCCTATTCAGGTGTAAGAAGAGGTGTGCCCAGCTCCACCCTCCCATCCTGACAACGATGGCCCATCCAGACACACCTAAGCTCTCTATTGTGTGTGGCTATCTAGGAGGAATACACAAAGCCCACCTATCAGCCACACGCAGTCATGTGACCCAGAGATAGGCCATATACACTAAATGGCTAAGAAGGAAAATGTCAACTTTCTAAATTTGGCATTTTCAATATTGTAATTTAAAATCTGATTTTACTGATTTTTCATTACAATTCCAAAGACACCTAACATGAGCAGATTTCATGTTCCCATTTGGAAGTTACAGCTTGTTAAATGTAATAAGGTAACTCAAATGTTATCCTGTAGGAGAGGTGGGCCTTGCAATAGTTACAAATGAGTTTAATACTTTTCAATATCAAGACACGTAAAACTTTAAAATTAAATGTCCTACATTTTAAATACATTGCATCCTGCCCTGTGGGCTGTTTAGGGGCTACACCAGGGAGGGCTTAAATGTATTAAAAAGGAAGGTTTGGGTCTAGCAAAAGGTTTATTATGCCAGGTCAAACTGACAGTTAAAATAGTACACACAGGCTTCCATGACATGTCTCAGACATATTTAAAGGGCTACTTAATTGGGAATCACACTAGGTGCTGCATGCCCACTGGAAGCATTTAATATACAAACCCTAGGAATATGTAGTACCTCTTTACAATGGACTTGTAAATAAATTAAATATGCCAAATGAGGATAAGCCAATATTACAATGTGTTCAGGAGTGAGCACATGCACTTTAGCACTGGTTAGCAGTTGTAACGTGCAGAGTCCTAAGGGCTGCAAAAACAAGAGCAGCAAAAATGGGGGAGGAAGTCAAAAAGTTTGGAAGAAGACCTCCCTAAGGCTGACAAATCCAAAAATAACATGTTTGTGAGTGATGACATGGTGCCCTCGCACGACGTATTTCCTTTGTACTTTTGTATAAAAACATTCACAAGCATTGTAACTAAAAACCAAAAAATCTGCAGCAAACCCAACCTTTTAGTTTTGCCACTTGTTATATTATGCTTGTTCCTCCCTGTGACCATGTGGTCCACTGTTCCTCCCTTGTCCATCCCTGTGTGCCTTGCACGTCTTGAAAAAACACGCGCACATACGGTTTCTTTGTCTAGCAGATACTTAAATCATCTTCTTACTATACCCTTTGTTGAGGAATTCATGGTTATTAAACATTTTACTAGCTCCAAAGCATAGAGACGTGCACGTACATAGACAAGGTTCTGAAAATGTCAAGGCATGTTTTACTTTAGCTTAGCACAGCACTCGTAAGAATGGTGTCTGAAAAACATGGTTGCTAGTGCCAGCTGATGCCTGCTCTAGAGAGATGGTGCGCTGCACTCAAAGCAGAGAAGCACAGAAAGGAGCTCTGGATGTGAGCCTTGTTTGCAGAAGGGATAAGTAGGTTAATAATTGGTATCTGATCTGAGAGCAGCAAGGAGACACATGCCACACACTAGTTTTCTCTGACACAGATTGAAGAGGCTTGCAAAGCAAAACACTATTATTTAGGAACTGAAGGTCATATGTTCAAATCTTTCAAGGGTCGAGAAAGCCTTTCATTCTTCTGAGCATCACATATCTGTGAGTAGGTGAAAGCAATACATGTTCCCCAAATGCCTACAGATCAGGTAGTTGGTTTGAATTCTAGAGATAATGCTTTTCGTGAACTACTTGCTGGCAGCAGATGAGGACAATATAATAGAAACACTAGCCCGTGACCAGATGGTCACTGCATCCCTCCCATAATGTATTGAAAATGGACACTGTGTCCACCCTGGGAGAGAGAACAAAACAACCCAACAAAAACACCACGGAGACTCTTCAGGCAGTCCGCTGGACAGAATGAGTGGACGGGTGCAGCAGTGGGGGCACCTGGTATCACAGCACGTCTCCGTAGTTGAACCACACATCTCTGGGCACAAATGGCAGTGTTGATGAAGTCTAGATCTCTGAATGGTCAGTCCATAGGGTTACAGTCCACCTGGGCACTGTTGGTCCTGTCCCACCTGGTCTCATGGTGTTTATTCCCAAAGTCCACTGGGATGTTACATCCTGAGCAGTGGTGTAGTATATTGACATAGTTCAATGTGGGTGCATCCGGCGTGGTGGGTGAAAGTCCACTTCAGAGATCGCTTTAAAGGTGCTCAGGCTCCCTGGATTGTAAATTTGCAAAGACTGAGGACAACATTGATGAATTGGCATTTTCCTTGAAGGCCATGATACTTCGCAGCCCCTGCTAATAGAGCAGCTTCAGACTTTCCTCTCGTGCCAGGACACCCCTTAAGGATCTTTTTGCCAGGCTGCCATGGGACTATGTGACTGTGCAGGGCCTCTCATAGACCACATGAAGGCATCGCTGAGGAACTGCCTTCAGGACCACATCCAAGTTGCTCTTGCACCCACAAAGGGTGGTTGTCTCAGGTTCTGTGTGCTCTGGCCGTCAGGACTCAGGTGCATGGGCCTTCATCAGATAGCCTTTGAGTGACCAGTCTCTGTCCGTAACCTCAGTGCTTCCCTGGGCCTGTCGTGGAGCTGCTTCTGATGCATCTCTCTTATCAGGATTGCCCTGTCACTGGAATTCCCTCAAAGCCCTTGCCCCTGAATTGCCACTGGACTGTGTGGGATGTGCGAGGCCTCACTGAGGCAGTGGAAATGGTCTTATTGGAACTCCTAAAAGGACCACATCCAAGCCAGTGCAACCGGAAGGGTGGATGGTCCAATGGTCGAGTATGCTCACTTTGGCAGGGCTCAGATTCACGGGAACTTGCAGAACATTTCTGGGTGGCCAGTATGGTGCCAGGGACACCTGGTTAACCTCTGGTTGTTTTGCAGATATACAACTCCCCTCTGGTGGTGCGATGTTCCTTAAGTAGTAATGGTGATGCACCTTGTAGTGATGACAAACGTTTTACCAAACAACTTTTCCACAGATGATGATGTCTTGCTTGGAGTAAGAATGACTGGAGGGACTTCGTGTCCTTGGGACTTGTTACATCCTTGGTGCTGTTATTCTTCGGCATGTGCAGTCTCTGGCAGTGGTGCCATCACTTTCAAGCAGCCAGTGTCAGGTGTCTGGATGGTCACACTGTGACGTGTGGGCAGCTACGCAGTCTGCGCCCTCTGGTGGCTTACTTTTGGTACATCCTCTGTGCTGTTTCCAATGACATTACTACACCCTAGTGGCTGGCTTGTGTTGCTGGATGTACTGTCTGGTAGTGGCACGAGTCCTCAGTTTTATTGCTCTACCGCCTTTCTCTCACACACCTGTGGTGGCTGTTGTTCATGTTGTGGCCTCGTGCACTCTCTTCTCATCTTCAAATCCTTTGCAATGTGGCGTCATGCCACGCTTCTCTCTATTTACAACCAAGTCCCTCTTAGAGATGTGACATCATGCCAAGGGTCTCATGTTGACTTCATATGGATATCTCGCTGGCTGCGTCCAGTTCCGAGGACTGTTTCTTTTCTTTCTCCTGAAACCCTCTTGCAGTGCTTCTCTCCTCCCAGGGACCTCCCTGGTTGCGTCCGGTTTTAGAATTTGAAGCTTTTCCTTTCAGTAGGACATACTTCTCCAAACTGGACATGTTGCAAGTCCTTTCCCTTCCCCAGGGATCTGGTCGATGATCTGCTCCCTTGATGGAGGGTCACTTTTTTCCATCTGTCTTGTCAATGATGTAGCACTTGTGCCTCAAGACTGTACCATTGCAGTGCTTGCTCCTGCCTCCTGACTGACCCAGTTCACTACCTATGTCCAGCTATATAATAGTAACCCTAAACATAGGCATGTTTGGTATCAAACATGTTGGAATCATACCCCAAGGCTTTTGCAAGCATTAGTTGCATGATTCCAAGCACACTGGGGGCTCCTTAGAGGAACCCCAGTATTGCTATTTCAGACATCTGAGGTTTTCCAGGCAGCCACAGCTGCTGCCACCTCAAAGACAGGTTTCTGCCCTTCTGTTGCTTGAAAAGCTCACGCCGAGGAAGGCAGAACAAAGGATTTCCTTTGAGAGAGGAGTGTTACACCCACTCCCTTTGGAAATAGGTGTTAAAGGCTTGAGGGGGTCCTCCTTGCATAACCCAGTCAACAACAGTTCAGGGACCCCCAGTCCCTGCTCTGGTGCAAAACTGGACAAAGGAAATGTCAGTGACCACTCCCCTGATTATCACTACCAAGGGGTGGTGCTCAGAGCTCCTCCAGAGGGTCCCTGGGTTTTGCCACCGAGGGGTGGTGCTCAGAGCTCCTCCAGAGGGTCCCTGGGTTTTGCCATCTTGGGTTCAAGGTTGGCAGGGAACTCTGGGAGTATGTGAGTGGTCAGTGGCAACAGATGACGTCAGAGCCCTCCCCTGATAAGTGCTTACTTGGTTAGGTGACCAATCCCCCTTTCAGGGCTATTTAGGTTGTCTCCTTTGGGTGGTTCCTCAGATTCAGATTGCAGGACCCAAGCAGGAATACTCTCACTGAAAAACTGCTTCTGGACCCACCAGGAACTCTACAAGCTTCAACAAAGAAGGAAGACGCGTTCTGCAACATTGTATCTCTGGCTCCTGCCAGCAACTGCAACTGTTTCCCGGTCATGCATCCTCTGAGGAAAGCCTGTCTTCAGCCTGCACCAGAAGAGCGAAGGAATCTCCCGTGGGATGAAGGAGTCACTACCTTGCTTCAGCAGGCACCAACTTCAATGACGGCCGGCTGCGTGGATCCCCTCTCCTGCTGAGCTGCATGGATCCTGCATCACAGATGGTGAACTGAAGTGGTTACGACAGTCCTCTCTTCCAACTGTCCAATTTGGTGGAGGTCAAAGCTTGCATCCCCACGCAAGACAGTACCCCTGTCACTGCATGTTTTTAGCTGCCAAGGTTTGTTTGCATCCTTCCTCCAAGTTCTTCATGCATCTTGTCCAGGAATCCACTGCACTGTTGGTGACTTGCAGTCTCTTCTGGGTTTTGCATAATTCTTCTTCTCTGTGTGTTCTAGGAAAGTTACTGTGATTTACTCCTGCTTTCCTGGTCACTTGGGTGGGTTCCAGTACTTACCTTTGGGGTTTTCTAGTACTCCCAGCTCCCTTCTACACACTACACTTGCCTAGGTGGGAGACAGACTTTCGCATTCCACTTTCTTAGTATATGGTTAGTGGCCCCCCTAGGCCCATTTCTAACTATTGTGATTTTCACTAATTGTACTGTTTTCTAACAGTTTTTATGCCTGTTTCTGCATACTAGTGTATAACATGTGTGTATTACTTACCTTCTAAGGGAGTATAGTCTCTATGGTATTTTTGGCATTTGTGTCATCAAAATATAGTACCTTTATTTTTGTAACACTGAGACTTTTCTTTCATGTGAGTGAGTACTGTGTGACTACAGTGGTATTGCATGAGCTTTGCATGTCTCCTAGATAAGCCTTGGCTGCTCATCCACAGATACCTCTATAGAGACTGGCTTCTAGACACTGCCTACATTTCACTAACAAGGGATAACTAGACCTGGTATAAGGTGTGAGTACTATAGGTACCTACTGCACACCAGGCCAGCCTCCTACACTTGGTCATAGAGTCAGACTAATTTTCACAATTGTAGAGATGCAATACACTACTAGTGAGGGAGTGGGATCACTTATGGGCTGATGTCAGTGTTTGACTCTACAATTTGTGCTGGCTTACCAAATGCACTTACTGAGCGCCTTTTCTGTACTGCTTTAGTAAATGTTTTAACTGAGTAAATCCCATATATGTATGTGCACAGCCTGGTGACATGCTTGAATTTGTGTAATACTAGTACCTCCTGCCATTTCTATTGTATCACTCTTGTGGTCTGAAGGTTTAGACTTTAAGGTTGCTGCACATCGTGTGTGGCTTTTCATGCATTTACTCAGCCTTTCATACAGCCTTCCATCCATGCTTGCACTCATTACACGAATATTCAGACAGGCACTCACAGTCATGCACTATTACTCACTTCTTCATTCATCTATTGATGCATTCACTAACTCTTTTCAAAGACTGAGGCCCTCATTCTGACCCTGGCGGTTTGCAACCGCCAGGGAAGAGGGCCGCGGAAGCACCGCCAACAGGCTGGCGGTGCTTCATGGGCAATTCTGACCGCGGCGGTAAAGCCGCGGTCAGAAATGGGCAACCAGCGGTTTCCCGCCGGTTTACCCCTGGCCCAAAGAATCCTCCATGGCGGCGCTGCGTGCAGCACCGCCATGGGGATTCCGACCCCCTTCCCGCCATCCTGGTGGAACAGGATGGCGGGAACGGGTGTCGTGGGGCCCCTGGGGCCCTTGCACTGCCCATGCCACTGGCATGGGCAGTGCAGGGGCCCCCTCACCGGGCCCCATTATGATTTTCAGTGTCTGCAAAGCAGACACTGAAAATCGCGACAGGTGCCACTGCACCCGTCGCACCCCAGCAACTCCGCCGGCTCCATTCGGAGCCGGCTTCATCGTTGCTGGGTCTTTCCCGCTGGGCCGGCGGGCGGCCTTTTGGCGGTCGCCCGCCAGCCCAGCGGGAAAGCCAGAATGGCCGCCGCGGTCTTTTGACCGCGGTGCGGTCATTCGGCGGCAACCGCGGTTGGAATGACCGCCTGAATCATTTTCACATTCACCCAATAACAGTGACATACAATCAAAAACACAGACTTGCCAGCGGAGAAGTGCTTTAACCTGTAAAACAGCCAGACCTATTGATTTTGCCAATGCGTGCTTCAATTATTTCTTTAAAGGGTTGGCACTGCTCTCTGCCACCAGGCTACTGGATTGTTTGTCTTTGTAAAGGATTGTACACATATAGGGGGTCATTCCGACCCTGGCGGTCATGGACAACCAGGGCCGGGGACCGCGGATGCACCGCCAACAGGCTGGCGGTGCATCCATGGGCATTCTGACCGCGGCGGTACAGCCGCGGTCAGAAACGGAAAACCGGCGGTGTCCCGCCGGTTTCCCGCTGCCCTAGGGAATCCTCCATGGCAGCGCTGCAGGCAGCGCCGCCATGGGGATTCCGACCCCCTTACCGCTAGCCTGGTTCTGCCGGTTTTGACCGCCAGAACCTGGCTGGTGGTAACGGGTGTCTTGGGGCCCCTGGGGGCCCCTGCAGTGCCCATGCCACTGGCATGGGCACTGCAGGGGCCCCCTAACAGGGCCCCACAAAGATTTTCAGTGTCTGCCAAGCAGACACTGAAAATCGCGACGGGTGCAACTGCACCCGTCGCACCCTTTCCACTCCGCCGTCTCCATTCGGAGCCGGCATCCTCATGGAAGGGGGTTTCCCGCTGGGCGGGCGGGCGGCCTTCTGTCGGTCGCCCGCCCGCCCAGCGGGAAACTCAGAATTACCGCGGCGGTCTTTTGACCGCGCAGCCGTATTCTGATGGTGGGACTTTGGCGGGCGGCCTCCGCCGCCCGTCAAAGTCAGAATGACCCCCATAGTGTTTTGTTTTTAATATACCATTCTAAAATGGACATCAGCCATCTTGGAACTAAATTGCAGTTGCACAAAATGCCAAAATGGCTCATGAATTTTCAGACCCATGAATACACATGTGCATGCATTGGAGGCTATCTTTAAATATTTTTACCTTATTAGAAAAACACTTCAAATTAGCCACTTTCATGTGTGTATGTGTCATAATGCACCTGTAGTCATCTTGGAATGATGTTTCCCATAAAGAAAAATAAGAACCAATTCCAAAATTTTCCACCTTGCGTGCAAATATGGAGGAATTAATCAGGCCATTTTGAAATTGTTTTATTTTTGTCAGTCCTAGTGTAAGTAGCATTTGCTTGGGCTGAAGCTCAGCAATCACATGTGAACGGTAACACTTATTTCCAGTGCCAATTTTTTTTTCTGTATCCTGCATGCATACAATGTTTCAGCCTCAGCACCTTTTGAGATCAGACTTGGCTTTATCACACTGCTTACTATTAGGTGGTTTTGATAGCTGAGACAAAAACACTGGTATATTTAATACTGGAATTGAATCCCCATCCTTCTTCATAGGGGTGCCAATCAGATGGCTAGCATAGCCAGTGTCGTCCTTTTTTTCAGTCTTCATTGTCAAAAGGGAAAATTCAGTTAAAGAACAATGCTTGCTCTGGTCTCCATAATATCTCTCCTTGTTGGGCTTGGAGTAAATTGAGGGTGCATTACAGGTGAATACACAGTCTGGTGATTGTGGAGTAGTAGGTGTATCCCCATTTCCCCATTTCTTTTTTTCTTTTTTTTTTAACTAGCACACACAAAGTATACTAAAGGTAAAATTCACTGAACGAGAATTCCTGGTGTACCTAGTACACTTCTTGGAAACATATTTGGATGGTGACTATGGGCCTGGTTCACAAAGGTAAACATATATTAGTATAAATGTACTCTTTTTCAATATTTACCAAACTGCAGTTTAATAGTAAGTCTACAACTGCGGAGACTCTCCAATGGGGTGGACACCTCTGCAGATAAAATTTCAAGCCTGTCCTATCTTTTTATGCACAGAGTAGAATTCTCCCTCTGACTGTGGGGTCTCTGCAGTTATAAATGTACAATTACATTGCAGTTTTGTGAATACTGAAAAAGAGTAAAGTTACACAAAGATGTAATCAGGCCCCCAATTTGAGAGAGTACATAGAGAACTGTTTTTACTATGACCAAAGAGTGGCTCGTCTGCTTTCATGTGGAATATACCTTTTATAGCAGACCACATTTCTACATGTTCAGTCCTTGAGCTTGCTTCACCAAGACCAAGGTTCTACAACAGTTCTTATATTGGCATTTGTGCTTTGATTGAGGAGGTGGCAAGGACATCCAAGAAAAAGAGCAAGAATCTCTCTGTTTTCTCTTTGGTGGAATGTCTCCCCATCCTGCTTAGTGCCCATCCACAATTCACACTCGAACAAGGAATATACACCAGTGAGAGTAAAAGCAATTGCAACCATACAGTGGAAGAGCAACCCTAAAATCAGAAGGGACAATTAACTGGAAAAGACAGAATGTGAGGTCTGTCCTTTCCAGCGCCTATCCACAATTCACAATCAAACAAGGAACATGCACCAGTGGCTGAAAAAGCAATTGCACCTCTAACCATACAGAATAAGAGTAAGGGTAGAATATGAAGGTAAAAGTAACTGGAAAAGACAGTTTGTTTGCAGGCCTTAAAACTATTAAAGAAAATATCTACTTTTCAGACCCTCAAGCTTATAGGGTATCATAAGTTTGGTAGACCTCATAGTGGGTAGTAGTGGCTTTTGGCACTAACGCTCAGTGGTGCCGGACGATTGCGTGGGGGGGGAATAATACCTTTTTCTTATTAAATGACTTGTCTCGGAGTTCCTTACTGCCTTGGTGCTTCGCTGCTTCCTCTTTCCCCGACCCAATCCAGATGCTTCTGTCATGCTGTTACCCAGCATGAGAGAAACGCCTGTTTTTCTCTGAGCAGCCTGAAATGCCGCTCAGCTAGGGACAGTTTGGCCAGCCTTGGATGGCTGACCAAACTGACGTGCGCATGTACAATGCACACTACTCCTCCTCCGGCCCTGGAGACGTTGATGGTCCGCCCGCCCTACACTTGGCAAACCAGCCGAGGAGGAAGCGAAAAAAGAAAATGATAATACAATAGTTGTATTATCATTTTATTTTTCTGCTGCCTTTCAGCAGCAGGGCGAAGCTCCTCTGCCCTAGCGGAGGGGCCGTGCCTGATAGTGGGGGCTATCTGAAAGGAATGACCATGTGAAAATGCACCGAGACAAGATCTTACTCCTTTGCTTTATTGAAAAATGAAAATCTTTATTGAACATAGATATATTTTGTATGTATGAAACATATTTTATGAGTCAAAAAAGCATTTTGGACTCATGAAATGGGTTTACCGACCCATACAGACTTGCAATTAGGAAGGTGTGAAAGGGGCATTCCGTCCTAATTGTTTTTCAACACTGTACATCGATGATCTTGAACTGCAGTTGCAGTTGTAAACCACTGATCTCTTATTGAAACCTCATAGGAGGTGGTTTTTCAAAAGAGAAGATAAGGGAGTAGCCAGTAAAAAAAATGCCCCCTCACTTTGAATGACACTCAGTGAGTGAGCGAGCATTCACTCAGTGAGTGAGCGAGCATTCATATGCTTGCTGCCCCAAGGGAATCTTGAAACCAATGTGACCAATTGGTGCTTTTTACACATTGTGTCTTAAAGACTGTAGTCATCCATCCATTAATCCTTCTCTCCATCCATTCTGCCTTTTTCTATCCTTCCTTTTCTGCATACATGCTTCACTCTCCTTCAATATAGCCGCACTTCTCTCTATTAATCTATTCATTTATCAATTGATCAATCCATCCTTTCATCCTCATTCTTCCATCATTCTCTCCATCCTTACCTTCATTGTGCTCCCCATCCTTCCATCCTTCTGTTTGCTTGCTCTTTCTGCTCTTCATGCATCCTTCAATCAATCAACCCATCCATCACTCCCTGGAGTCCTCCATCCATCTCCCCCTCCATCCACCATTCCTTCACTTCACCCACCTATCCTTCTCGCTCCATAATGCTGGTCTCTTGCAGTGTATTTGTGAGATTCTGTTTGGGAAGATGTTTCTCCAATCAAACTCAAAAGAGCCTTTAACAATATTTTACAAGTTAAATATTACCCACTCTACACATTGGCACCTGCCCCCTGCTCAAGTTGCCATAATGGAGGGTTCATGATGCCCCTGGATGGGGAAGAACTTCTCGGTGAGAAGGCATTGTTCCAGGGAACCCCTTGATGTTTTGAGAAACACAGCAGTTTAAAGTATCATGTTTGGGAAATCAAGCACAGGGATAGTGACATGCTGTTCTTTGCAAATAATGATCTGCTGATTCAATATTTATTTTGCAGCTCATTCTGTGACCCCCTGCAACAAGAAACTTTGCAACACAACCCATTAGTTCATAGGTTGCATTGCACAATCATTGACAGGTCGCAAATAGTCTGTTCCCAATTTGGACCCTCCATTAGTGACCTGTCACTTTGTACATCAGGACCCACAGTCTTTGGAGAAGAAATTGAAGAGATAGTCCATAAAATCTTTAAAGAGCATGTGCATTCCTCTTAATAATGAAAGCAGAATTCTAAAGTTTCCTCTTCAATATCCTTGAACACAGCAGGCTCCTTCAAGCCCACAAAATGACAATAGCAGCTGCCATACAGGCAAAGGCAAAAGGCATATAAAGGGCAGGGAATCAGAAGTGACTTCTATGACTCCTAAATCGCTGTGCCAACCTTATATAGACCGGCTAATGGGTGGATGTCTACCACTTTTCTTTGGTGTATTTCCATAATTCACTTCACAATTGTGGGTCGTTATTGTCGTACAGAATGACTGTGATTAAGTTCAACTCTACTTCAGCTTTAGGTCTTTTAAGAACTAACCCTTTACAAAAGAGCACATTGGAGGCAAAAAAGCAGGGCTTCCCAGCAAAGTAAGTAATTAGTACAATACTGCAAACAAAAAAGATACAAGAGGTGTATTTGGTATACCTGATGGTTATAAATCAGTGGGTCTTCATGGTAACACTGCTCTATCATGTTGAGTTGCTCTACACCAACTCTCTTTTTTCAGTATGCCTACCAAGGATTGTATTACATATACAGTGGACTTTCTCTGTTTATGCCATGGCTCATATTTAAATAGGTGCGATGTGTGCAAGCAGGGAAAGTGTGCCATAGTACAATTAATACGCTGCCTCCAGTGCAGCTGTAAACCTGTGCTGCCCCAGGGCAGTCCACTCAATTGAAATAGAGTGGCTTCTTCAAAGCCACTGTATGTTTCAATGTGCAGGTAACAAGCCATCGGCAACGGGATGTCTGTTGCACCTTGGGGGCACTCTTTGTAGTATAACCTTTGGAGAGAAATTACCTGTTTAGAGTCATGCGTTTGAGTTTGAAGTTAGCCACTCGGGTATTCACGGATTTGTTACTGTGGTAACCAAACTATGCTATTGAAAACAGTGCATGAGTTGGTGATTGACTGTTTCACATCTCCTCTCAGCAGGAAGAAGATGAAGTCAATGCAGTCTGAATTGTCTAAGTGACAGCATTGTGATCCATGAGAACCTAGGAATTATATGACACTTAACTGTGCTAAAGTGGTTTATTCAGCAGTATCATAAATCAATAGTGAAATATTTGCTGCAGCTCACCTATACATTAATCTTAAATGTTCAGGTTCCTAGTGGGCCATCATACATTTTCCATATTGTAATATCACAGAAAAAGGTTCTAATACATTTGGTATCCTGTAACTTTGTTTCATCAGTTTATAATGCTGAATTGCAATAATTTACCTCAATTGTAGACAGAAAACTAATAAACTTCCCCTTCACCATCCTCAAACAAACCAACACTTACCTCAAATTGAAGTTACAAAACTGTGGTGTGTTAACCTATGAAATCTTATAGAAAACATATTTGTATATTAACTTTTTTTGATATTTGAATAAATATTGTTTTAGTACTCATAGGCTATTCAAAAGAGGGCTCTCCCCCGCCAAGAGAAAGGTATTAATGTATGCTCATCATGTAAACCAGCTGGATTTCTGGTTTCCTTGGGTTGCTAATGCAAGTACATGGGCGAGTCGGTCAGAAAAATCAAAATTCCAAATATTTATGATATGAAACATCAGTATGATGGGTGTGCTGTATATGCTGCCTTTATGTGCATGTTTGGTTATGTGTGTTATAGTTGTTAAAGTTTTCAGTGTTTATGTTGTTGAAGGTGGTTATAATTTGGGTGCATGTCATGTAGGATGATTTGTAATACATCGGGCTATAGATCCGTCTGCTTTGATATTGAAAAGATTGTTCTGGACATTCACCTATGATACACATCTGAAAAGTTCCACTCACAGTTACTCCACTATCTTATTTCAGGGCAAGTTATAATGATGGGGAATTTTTAATAAAACCAACACAGTATTATTCTGGAGCCCATATTGTAACCCTGTGGTTCAACATGACAATAGGTGAGCGCCATCACTATGGGCCTGATTGCAACTTTGGAGGAAGGTGCTAATCTGTCCCAAAAGTGACGGATATACCACCAGCCGTATTACGAGTCCATTATATCCTATGGAACTCGTAATACGGCTGGTGGTATATCCGTCACATTTGGGATGGATTAACACCTCCTCCAAAGTTGTAATCAGGCCCTATATCTTCTTCCCCGCCAGCACTTGCCCACAGGGGATTTAACTAGGGATGGGTGGAATGTTCTGTTCCGCCCACAAAATCATTGGAATTTTGGCCTCTCCATGTTTTTCTTTATTGCAGAGTTCTGACTAAATTACAACATTCGCTGCATGATGGAATTTCTTGCCTGTGCGGCTCCAAAATATGCAAGCAGGGGAGCAAAAGCAAGATTTGGCATCCACTAGCATGATTTTCTAATGCCATGGGGCACCCCGATTTTCAGAGGGCTGCCATTTGAGAAGATTTGGTGCGATGAGTAGATTTTGCGCAATGCATGGTGCCATTCATACTGATTTTCAGTCCTCCTTGTGCTACTGGTGCTAAATTGCACTGCAAGCTGCATATTTTTCACCTGTTGGTGGGATTCTGTGGGATCTAGCTGAGTTTCTGTAACTCCGAGGAATTCCACGGAATGAAACTATGAGAGTTCCACCCATCCATAGTTTTAACCCACCAATTCAGAGAAAAAATGAATCACTGAGTACCACAGTGGATAGTGATACTTGATAAAAGCCAAAACAAAATACCATAGTGCATAAAAAATACAAAACAACCTTGGATATCTCAATTTTTTTTTCCTGCCAAAACTTAGGACACGAAAGTCGGGACCTGAGTGCATTCTCATTTGGCTCACAAAAACGCTTCTTTTGTTTGCCCCAAGGCTGTTCTCAGCCCGCGTAACATCAATATTGTATGATATTGATCCCGAGGTGTTGTTCTATGTGGATGACATCTATCTCACAGACGCCAACCACAACATTCATCTTGCCAGGTTCGATCGGATCATTTTGGGATTTGCAGCCCTTGGTTACAAATTTAATTTCAAGAAAACTAAAATAGCATTTCTCAGTGTATTCTTCCTGGGATATCAGCTATCAAACGAGGGCAAGAGCCTGGACCCGCACTTTTTAGAAAAATGTGCTCAACTCCAGCCACCAAATACTATCAAGAAATTGCAGTCTTTACTGGGTTTCTTCAACTTTGGCAGAACATACATTCCTGACTATGTACAATGCATCGAGCCACTTTATGACTTAATATGCCCTGATTTTTCCAGCAGACAGTAGAACACACATGCATCCTTAGAGGATTGCAACAGGACATGCTAGAAGCAAAACACTTACACACCCATGACAACAAAACAAATTTGGTCATTAGAATAATTGCTGGTGCCATTGGGTTCACTTATGTCACCTTTAACAAAAGCGACACGGTGCCCATAGCAAATAAATCACATTTATATTCCAATGCAGAACAACTCTTTACACCCACAGAAAAATTTCTAACTGCAGCAAAGATGGCTGTCATCAAGGAGAGACCACTTGTCCAAGGGAAATTCATTATTGTTGTTACCCCGGTGCCAGCCATAAAGGCCATCACCAAAGCTAAAGTTCCTACCGCAAAATCATTACATCCACGTTGGATTGGGTGGGCAACCTCCCTGACTGCCACCGATGTTGATTACATCTTTGATCCAAAATTACAGACATAAGAATTACTCCAATACAACAGGAGTACCCCACACCTCGTGGTATCTTGCTGCTTGACAGATACCATACTGTCATTTACACTGATGGTTCAGTACAACCAGCTGTAGGTACTAAACATCAATTGTCAGTCGCTCACGCAGCTGTGAGCAGAGTGATGAAGGATGGTACATTCCACCCTCACAATGCCTACACACAGACCCTGGGTGACTGCACAGCTCAGCTGGCTGAACTCAAAGCACTTATCCTAGCGCTGCAATACATGGATACAGGACAACTCACATTGATTGTCTGTGATTCGTAATACTGTGTCCAGTCCTATAATGATTATCTCAATCATTGGCAATTGAGCGGGTTCAGAGACTCAAAGGGGAACACCATAAAACACAGAACTCTGCGGGGGAGGTTGGCTGATCTTAAGTATAAGCTACCTAATGTTCAAGTAGTCCATACATTGGGCCAGCAACGTGTAGGTGTACATTTTATTGGCAACACTTTGGCTGATGAAGTGGCCAAATCCATAGTAGCTATGACATCTGTTGCTGCAGTGACTCATTCTTGGATAATGAAATTTTGGCTGCCATGAAAGCTTCGGCTGAAGGCGAGCCTCTCCTAAAAACATACCCTACAAAATATTCATATCACATCAGTGCACAGAATGTTGCCTATGCAACACTTCCTGGGGTTGGAGATCAAGTGATCCCCAACCAAGACCAGAGATTAAATCTAGTAAAAGCAGCACACAAGGGTGTTGCCTCTGCACATGCTGGTATTGTGGCCACAATAGCACTCTCACAGAAATGCTTCTGGTGGCCGGGTCTATACAAATAGACCAAGCAATATGCCCTTTGTTGTGATATTTACCAGCAGATGAAGGGCTCAAATATCAAACACCCACCGCAGACATCCCTTTTAGTGTTCAACTGTAGGAAAGTACCATCTTGCTTGGCATGTTACCCCCAATTGTACTTGTATATCAGTTGTTTTTGCCTGTCTCACTGGGATCCTTCTAGCCAGGACCCCAGTGCTCATAGTTTGTGGCCTGAATGTATGTCCCTGTGTAGTGACTAACTGTGTCACTGAGGCTCTGCTAACCAGAATCCCAGTGCTTATGCTCTCTCTGCCTTTAAAATTGTCACTGCAGGCTAGTGACCATTTTCTCCAATTCCAATTGGCACACTGGAAAACCCTTATAATTCCCTAGTATATGGTACCTAGGTACCCAGGGTATTGGGGTTTCAGGAGATCCCTATGGGCTGCAGCATTTCTTTTGCCACCCATAGGGAGCTCAGACCAATATTACACAGGACTGCCACTGCAGCCTGAGTGAAATAACGTACATGTTAATTCACAGTCATTTCACACTGCACTTAAGTAACTTAGAAGTCACATATATATGTCTAACCCTCACTTGGTGAAGGTTAGGTGAAACGTTACTAAGTGTGAGGGCACCCTGGCACTAGCCAAGGTGCCCCCACATAGTTCAGGGCAATTATCCCGGACTTTGTAAGTGTGGGGACACCTTTACACGTGTGCACTACATATAGGTCAATACCTATATGTAGCTTCACAATGGTAACTCCAAATATGGCCATGTAACATGTCTAAGATCATGGAATTGTCCCCCATGCCAAATATGGTATTGGGGTGCCAATCCCATGCATCCCCGGGGCTCCAGCATGGACCCCGGATACTGCCAAGCCAGCTCTCTGGGGTTTTCACTGCATCTACCGCTGCTGCCAACCCACAGACAGGCTTCTGCCCTCCTGGGGTCTGGGCAGCCCCGTCCCAGGAAGGCAGAACAAAGGATTTCCTCTGAGAGAGGGTGTTACACCCTCTCCCTTTGGAAATAGGTGTTAAGGGCCTGAGAGGAGTAGCCTTTCCAGGCCTCTGGAAATGGTTTGAGGGGCACAGATGGTGCCCTCCTTGCATAAACCAGTCTACACTGGTTCAGAGAACCCCCAGCCCCTGCTCTGGCACGCAACTGGACAAAGGAAAGGGGAATGTCCACTCCCATGTCCATCAACACCCCAGGGGTGGTGCCCAGAGCTCCTCCAGTGTGTCCCAGACCTCTGCCATCTTGGATCCAGAGGTGGAGGGCACAATGGAGGCCTCTGAGTGGCCAGTGCCAACAGGTGACGGCAGAGTCCCCTCCTGATAGGTGCTTACCTGACTAGGTGGCCAATCACCCTCTGAGGGCTATTTAGGGTCTCTCCTGTGGGCTTTTCCTCAGATAATGAATGCAAGAGCTCACCAGAGTTCCTCTGCATCTCCCTCTTCGACTTCTGCCAAGGATCGACCACTGACTGCTCCAGGACGCCTGCAAAACCGCAACAAAGTAGCAAGACGACTACCAGCAACTTTGTAGCACCTAATCCTGCTGGCTTTCTCGGCGGTTTCCTGGTGGTGCATGCTCTGAGGGCTGTCTGCCTTCACCCTGCAGTGGAAGCCAAGAAGAAATCTCCTGTGGGTCGGCGGAATCTTCCCCCTGCTAGCGCAGGCACCAAACCTCTGCTTCACCGGTCCTCTGGGTCCATTCTCGTCTCGTCGAGCATGGTCCCTGGAACACAGGAACTGGATCCAAGTTACCCCGACAGTCCAGTGGTCCTTCTGGCCAACTTTGGTGGAGGTAAGTCCTTGCCTCCCCACACCAGACAGTAATCCTTTACACTGCGTAAACTGCAGCTGCTAGGGCTTCTGTGAACCTTTGCAAAGAATCCTTTGTGCACAGCATAGCCCAGGTCAACATTGTAGCGCCTAATCTTGACTGTTTCCTGGTGGTGCATGCTCTAAGGGCTGTCTGCCTTCAACCTGCACTGGAAGCCAAGAAGAAATCTCCAGTGAGTCAATGGAATCTTCCCCCTGCTAAAGCAGGCACCAAACTTCAGCTTCACTGGTCCTCTGGGTCCCCTCTCATCGTGACGAGCGTGGTGCCTGGAACACAGGCACTGGATCTAAGTGACCCCGACAGTTCAGTGATCCATCTGTCCAAATTTGGCGGAGGTAAGTCCTTGCCTCCCCTCGCCAGACAGTAATCCTGTGTACTGCGTGAACTGCAGCTGATAGGGCTTCTGTGCACTTTTGCAAGGAATCCTTTGTGCACAGCACAGCCCAGGTCCCCAGCACTCTGTTCTGCATTGCTCAACTTGCTGAGTTGACCATAGGCTTCGTGGGACCCTCCTTTGTAGTGTTGAGATGACCACTGTGCTCAGTTGTCTTGAACCCGTGTTCAAGTACTTCTGAGGGTGCTGCCTTCTTCTCCATAGGCTCTCTGTATTGCTGAGGGCCCCCTCTGTCTCCTCTTCCAAGTGGCAACCTCCTGGTCCTTCCTGGGCCCAGGCAGCACCCTTTTTCTTTTACTGCAGCCTTTTCAGCTAGCAAGGCTTGTTTGCAGTCTTTCTGCCAAGAAACAACTCTGCATCCTCCAGCATTCCGTGGGACATCTTCTGTGCAAAGGAGAAGTTCCTGGCGCCTCCCGTAGTTGCAGAATGTTCAGCTTCTTCCAACAAGAGGCAGCCATTTTGCACCTTCATCCGGGGTTTAGTGGGCTCTCTGCCCCCCCCCTCCGGACACTTTTGTGACTCTTGAACTTGGTCCCCTTCCTTTGCAGGTCCTCAGGTCCAGGAATCCGTCTTCAGTGCTTTGCAGTCTGTTGTGGTCTTTGCAGAATCTCCTCTCATAACTTTAGTGTGTTTCTGGGGAAGTAGGGTCACTTTACTCCTACTTTTCAGGGTCTTGGGGTAGGGTATCTTGGACACCCTTAGTGTTTTCTTACACTGCCAGCCACCCTCTACACACTACACTAGTCCAGGGGTCCTTAAATGGTTCGCATTCTACTTTCTTAGTATATGGTTTGTGTGGCCCCTAGGCCTTTTGCATCCCATTGTATTCTACAGTGTTTGTACTACTTTTCTAACTGTTTACTTCCCTGATTTTGGTTTGTGTGTATATATTTTGTGTATTTTACTTACCTCCTAAGGGAGTATATCCTCTGAGATATGTTTGGCACATTATTACAAAAATAAAGTACCTTTATTTTTAGTAACTCTGAGTATTGTGATTCTTATGGTAGAGTACTATATGATATAAGTGGTATAGTAGGATCTTTGCATGTCTCCTAGTTCAGCCTAAGCTGCTCTGCTATAGCTACCTCTATCAGCCTAAGCTGCTACAACACTACTAATATACTAATAAGGGATAACTGGACCTGGCACAAGGTGTAAGTACCGTCAGGTACCCACTATAAACCAGGCCAGCCTCCTACACCAACAGGCCACTACAATGTGTATACCTTGACCATTGTGGTCCCCTTCAACCTGATGGTGCATGCAAATACATCTTAGTCGCTGTATATTCTTGTTCTTGATTCCTGTCGGTATGGCTTCAGCGGTCGGCTGACGCTCAAAATGTTATAAAAGACTTGCTGATCTTTATTGGTACATATGCGGATGCAGCATTCCATTCAAACCAGGGCCCTGCCCTGGTCTGAATGGAATTCAGAGACACCTTGGCATTCAGAGACACCATGAGGAGAACAGGTGTTGAATTCCATTACTCCTCACCCTACCATCCAGAGTGAAATTCGGTTGTGGAGAGGAGAAATTAAGATCTAAAGCAGTCTTTAACTGCTAGAGTATTAGGTTCTGTCCGCAGTTGGCTTTATCACCTATATGGGGTCCAGACTGCACTACATAATCTGCCAAGACAGTCCTTGAGAGGACGCGCTCCTTATGATATTCTCTTTAGGATACCTATGAATTTCCCATCTCTAGATGGCCCTGGTTTGGTCGATGCAGTTACACTTTTTGACATAAATGAACATCTCACTGTCGTACAGGAGCTTAAGCAATTTTGTGATGATAATTCATCCACCAGTGCTGCCACTTTAGGAATAAGTGATTTGCCAACAACTTCTACTGACTGGATTCCTAAAGTTGGGGATCTGGTTCGTAAGAAGATTGCTGTGAAGAAGGAGTTCAGCCCATCCTACAGAGCACCGGTCGAAGTCCTGGAAATACAATGTACCAGAACTGTCGTCCTACCACCACTGCCTGGTTCCAAAGCAAATAGATTTGTCTCCATTGACAACATCAAACTTCACCATGTGGCTGATCCTGCATGTGAGACTCAGAGGTCCCTTTTGTAGTTCCCGGTCCCCTCTCACTACCCAACAGGATATACGTCCTCAAAGAGGAAACAACAACTCTTCTGACTACACAAACATGTACATTGATGCTACCAAATGCCTCCTCGAGCATGGGGCAGGCGGAAAATGATCTTCTGCTGTTACCATTTCCACAAAATCACCTGTCCAAGATGTGGCTGTCTTCTACTCCAACTCAACACAAACAGACAACATTGTCTACTATGAACCTCCACGCAAAGTGGATCCATCCACCTGTAATGCACCGGCTCCTGTGTTTGCAGGGACTGATTCTGGTTACTTCATCGATCTGTCGCGTGGGCTCTCATTATCCTAAATGAGACTACAGGATTTCTAGGCAGCAGGATCGATAACGGTGTGGGGGACTGAGTCTGACCCACGTGTAAAGAACTCTGTCACCCTAAATCCGGTTTTTGCTCCGGCTAACTAGCAGTGCCTCATTTCTCCCATGGGGAAGAGATGATTGGGCAGCCGAGCGCATGACATCTTTGGAACTTCTCAGGGAAGTCGTGGTCACTCAGATCCAAACCAACTCTCTCATTTACAATATGGTCTCATATACAAATGACAAAGACAGTATACGTTTTATATAATGTTTTAATAAAACGACTGTATTTTAGATATTAAGGCGTGAGACGCAATAACCAGAACAATACAACATAGTAGGATTGAAATAGTCACCAGGAGAGTAAAACATAAGAACAGAGCTATCATATTGCATATTAGTTTCTACTCTCCCTCTGCTTGTTCTATTTAGAGCACAGCATGTTAAGCTTCTAGCTTGCCTTTCTGAATCACTAGGGAGACATACGCCCCCATACCTGAGCAAAGACCTGTGATCTGGTTCAGCATCTGCAACGAGGCAGTCAGCGTCTAGTTGTGGTTCCCTGGTCGGAATCTCCCTCTTGCATGTATTGGGACAAGGAAGTGATTTTATAACTAACATGTCATCGTGATCACAAAATGTCCCTACGCAGGAATGCCAAATCTAAACTCCTACCACGTCTATCGGCAATGTACCAGACTGTATCCTTGACTGAAGCACAGAGTGAATATGTTATGAAGAACTCCAGTGCTGAAGTAGGCAAAACAGTGTGATATGAATAAAAAACAACACCGTAGAACTGGCTATTTTGTAAAATAACAGTACGAAGCCTAATAAAAAGCATTTAGAGCAAAGTGCACAGAGGCTCTAAGCTGTCAGCAAATGAATAAAATACATTCAGGGCAAAGTGCACAAAGGCCTAAAGCCTGAAGCTAATGCGCAAAATATACGTAAAACTAACCACACTACACCCTCCCCTTGTCGGTAGCAAGTGGTTCCAATAATATAAAAACATGCCCCAAATATAAACACTACATTTCGACAAGATAAGAAGACAACAAAGTCATAAATTTAGGAAACATGTGACAAATTCAATGTAGTGTCAATTTAATCGAAAAAAAAAAAAAAACAATTGTCAGACAGAAGCAATAGAACGTAGGAGTTCCTCCACTTCGAAATATGTTAATATCGGAAGATCCACGCCACAAAGTACCATGGAGCAGCTGTGTTCCAAAGCCCCAAAATCATTCAGGGCGGCACCCCGTGCAGGGCCAAGGAAAGAGACAATACCATCTTCCTCCAGGAAGGGAATCTCATAAACCGCCTCACGAAGCAAACGCAACCGTAGTGCACAAGTCTGGGAATGAGCCCTGATCGGGAACATCAACAGATCATGATCAACCACTGGAGAGCGCTGTAGTGAGAGACAGAAAGCCAGTGAATGTTCAAAGAGCACCAAAGGCACCGAAACACGGGTTGCACACAATCCAAAACCGGTCTGAATGACAGAGACCAGTCACACTCCAAATGACCCAGGAGTGTAGCTCCAAAACACTGCATCATGCGTTCATGACACAGCTGCGCTGACGGGAGCAAAAATATAGGAGCTCGTCGTGGCGGGACAGCCATTGCGAAAAAATAGCAACAATAGCAAGACTCCAGCCAATATAGCCAAAGTAATTGGGAAACCCCAAAAAATGCTTCCGAAAATAGAGTGTATAGCCGAAGGTATCAAACCGAATATGGAAGAGAAGGTGTGAGCGAAACCAACACCAACGGCTTTGAAAAAATGAGCAATACCAGCAGTGCTGGATGCATTAAATATACGTCCCACAAGTTCACCGAAGTGACTTGGAAAGTTAGTGTTCAAAAGGGACTGTATCTCCGCTGACGACCTTGCCACTTGAAGTGCGTAGGTCTCGCTAGCAGATGTAAGGGCCACATGCTTTTGAAACAATAAAGCTTTCAGCCTACTCAACTTGTCGAAATCAACCTTGGAAGTAGCAATATGAGGCCAGATGTCCGCTACCTCCCTAATTTGAGTTGGGGGAAACAACACATTCCCGCAGCACGTAACGGCCTTGTTGACAATGACAACGTAAACTATTCCGGCACGCATGCCACAGCAGCGTTCGCTGTTAAGAACAATGTAACTGCCATTAGAAAGCACCTTGAATGTGTTTTTAATTACCAGGACTGGAACTCCCTTCAGATAACAAGCTAAGTTAGCAATCGAAGCGTTACACGCTCCGTGCAAGGGCAGCTGTTTACAAACCATGGAGTGGCTGACAGAAGCTTTGCATTCGCTACCGCTAAGAAAAACCTCCCTCAAACCATTAACACATCTGTACTGAAAGGGAAGCTCCCACACCTCGTGTATGTAACTGTCACCCAATAGTTCATATCTACCCACCGGAATGTGCTTCAAACAAGAAGTAAATTGCAGAGTGGAGATAGGCAAATTAATAACCCCATGAATCAACAATTCAGCTGACGGAATCTCAGCCACCGTGAAAGGCAGTTTCTCCAATTTCTCAATATTTAACATAACATACGTCGCTTCCTTCTTAGCCATCAACTGTTGTTGACGAGTCAAATTAAAGGAGATAAAGATCTCTCTGGCACGAATGTGCTGCCATGGAACGCGACCCGCCTTCAAGGTCTGAAGAGTCCAACCCAGCTGCATGATAGACCATGTCTGACTCTGCCCATGATATAAAGAAGACATGTCTGATTTAATAATGTCAATAGCAGAGGAAACAATGCTGTCAATCGTGTAAACACGGTCAGAAAGGGTATGCATGCCATTATCAACAACAGACAAAGGGGGTGATTCTAACTTCGGCGGGCGGCGGAGGCCGCACGCCGAAGTTCCCCCACCAAAATACCGCTCCGCGGTCGAAAGACCGCTGAGGGTATTTTGGGATTTGCCCTGGGCTGGCGGGCGGCCGCCAAAAGGCCGCCCGCCAGCCTAGGGCAAATCAACCTTCCTACTAAGATGCCGGCTCAGAATTGAGCCGGCGGAGTGGGAAGGTGCGACGGGTGCAGTTGCACCCGTCGCGTATTTCAGTGTCTGCTAGGCAGACACTGAAATACTTTGTGGGGCCCTCTTACGGGGGCCCCTGCCGTGCCCATGCCATTGGCATGGGCACGGCAGGGGCCCCCAGGGGCCCCGCGGCACCCCCTACCGCCATCCTGTTCCTGGCGGGCGAACCGCCAGGAACAGGATGGCGGTAGGGGGTGTCAGAATCCCCCATGGCGGCGCAGCAAGCTGCGCCGCCATGGGGGATTCTAAGGGCAGCGGTAAACCGGCGGGAGACCGCTGGTTTACCCTTTCTGACCGCGGCCAAACCGCCGCGGTCAGAATGCCCTGCGGGGCACCGCCGGTCTGTCGGCGGTGCTCCCGCCGACCCTGGCCCCGGCGGTCTGAGACCGCCGGGGTTAGAATGAGGGCCAAAGTCTGCAGCAGATTTTCCTAATCAATCTGCCTCAACCAGGCTGCAGCCTCCTGTTGTGAAAGTTTCCAAATCTCATTATATACTTCGTATAAGAACCTTTTCCTCCGTGGCACCTTGGGACCCGATAAAAAATCTAGTAAATCAGTACCATTAGACAGTAACTTGAGATGTGACTTAACTGCATCCAGCGTGGAGTACTTCAACCATTGTTGACAAAGCTTCCCCACGCTGTAGGTAGTTATTACATCAGCATGTTCTGATTAAATGTAACGAGGGTCTGCCCTACTAGTCCTGAACCCCCCTGAAGAGGTGACAAAACGTTGATGACACTGATTAGTGTCTACAGGCCACAATAACCACCCGCCCGGATGTAACGATGAAGCGTTAAGCGTACCATTCTGGACCCAGTGCGTAAATTCACTAAAAGTAGCATTCCCATAGTGCTGCCAGTTGTTTAATTTGGAAGGGACAGGTATACTAGGCAAAGTCAACTCTCTAATCGTCGCCAAGCCCAAACAGCTAGTCTGTTGTACTGTGTCATTGAGGAAAATCATCTGTACAGGGATAAGACATGCTCTAAATAATGTATCCCTGCCTTGCATTTGCCAATGTTTTGTACCCCAAACACTTTTCAAGTCAACAGTTTTAAACCAGTATTCATACCCCTCGACCGAAAGTTTAGATACAAACAAATTTGAATACAATAATTTAGTATCGGTCAATAACAGTTGCTTATTAGAATACGGTGTAACTTTAAAATAGTAAGACTTAGCATTCCGCTGATCATGCCCAGAAAAATATGTAAATTTATCATTATAAGTTTTCGAACTCCCTTGCGGAGGAGTCGAGCAATGTTCCCATTGCACATAATTAAATATGGACTTAGGGCTACTAGCTTTATGAATAAAGTGGTGTCCATAATAGTTGTAGCAAAACATGTCACCATGATTATCTCTAAATTGGTAAGCATCTTCATCGTCATAGACAGTATAATATTGCAAATCCTTCAGCATAGAATCTACTGTCTTCACATCCCAATCATCAGAAACAATGCCTGGTATAACAATATCATTCATTGATAACTTGAGGACATACGGTATTTGAATCAATTCAGTGGGACCATATATATCAAACATTGCTTTATCCCATACAATCCCATCCGGAATCGGTATTGCAGAAATGTTCACATAGGACAAGTCTCTTCGAACCATATGAGACGAAAAATGTGGTCTCAACACAGTCTCCACGTGCTCAATGTCTGATCGATCAGGAAGAAAATAACCATGTATTACTAGAAAAAAAGTACCGTAACTACAAATCCCAACCATAAAAAAAAGAGTCATTACAGCCATAAAAAGCCACAAATAGTTCCAAGGAATAACAAAATATGTACGTTTAAGCCAACTCAGCAGCTTACGTGGACCTCGGACTGAAGACATCGATGACGAAGAGCTGGATACAGCCGCATCCGCGTCGTTGAAGCAGCCAGAGGCAGTTCTTGCAAAAGCTGCAACTGTGAACAAAGATGGAGGCTCTCTCCTAGGCACGCTATAAACCACATGTTCAGAAACCTGAGTAGAACGTACAGCAACTTGATCAAAAGATTCCATATTAATCATTGACTGTGGAACAATCGCAAGATCATCTTCCACCCTCCTCAAGCTCGGAGAGGAAACAGCGTCGGTGTAAATCACCTGCAGCGGGACTTCTTCCCCAGTAGTGAGAGGGATGCCGGAACTACTGGGTGTCCCTCTTGGTCTGCTGTGCAGAATCGGCCACATGTTGTAACTTGACATTATCAATGGAAACTAAACGATTTCCTTTGGCCCCTTGCAGCGGCGGAAAAATCACAGTTCTCGTGCCGCTCACCCCTAACACTGGGACAGGTGTTCGATAAGAAGGACCAAATTCTTTCTTTACTGCGACCTTTTCACGCACTAGATCCCCAATCCTGGGTATCCAACCAGTAGGTGTTACTGGCTCATCCTTAATTCCTGAGGAGGCAGCACTTGCAGAAGAGTTATCTTCACGGAATTGTTGTAAATCCTGCAAAACAGTGACACGATCATTTATGTCAAAGGGCGTATCTGCCGCCTCCACACCAGGACCATCTAGATCAGGAACATACATTTGTGTTCCAAACAGGCACTCATATGAAGTACGACCCCCCAGTGACCGTCTAGGCAAGTTATTAAGTGCTCTCTGTACTCCATACAGGTGGGCTAGCCAACTACGACCCGTACCTATAACCCTGGCCGTTAAGGATTGCTTTAAATCACGATTTAAACGCTCCACGACAGAATTTCCCTCGGGATGAAATGGAGACGAGAATTGGAGCTGGACCCCCAATGAAGCCATGGTGTCCCTGAATGCCTTATAGGCAAAAGCAGGGCCCTGGTCCGAATGAAAAGCCGCAACTGCAAATGTATCGACAAAGATACGCAAATCTTTAATAACAGTCCGAGCGTCAGCCGAGCGTTGTGGCCAGACCCACACAAATCTGGAGCACGAATCTACAGCAACCAATATGTATTTGTATGCACAATCTGGTGTCAGTGGAACACAATGGTCCAAGTACACACAATGTAATGGTTTGTTTGAAATCAGAAGGGGCGTCTGCTGCGGGCGTCTAGCCGATGATGCTTTAATTTGTTGACAGACGTCACAACAAAGGACATACTGCTTTGTCTCCTTATAGAGACCAGGCCACCAGTAACGGGCCTGTAATAGTGAAATCGTGGCAGTCACACCAGCATGCGCAGATGCCACTCCTTCATGTGCTGCAGAAATTAATCGAGGTCTCTCAATTTTATTTGGTAATTCAAGTACACCAATGCCTGGAATATTAACAACAGCATTTAGCGCACCACTCAAGCAGTAACTATATTTAGAAGGAAATCCTTTAGGAAATGGCGTGCCATCAGCCGTAGCTTTTATGGCAGCCGACATCTCTGTGTCTGGTTTGGAACTCGAACGAGTCACTGCGGCTACAGTGGCGACAGCCACTGCCGACTTTGCAGCTTCATCAGCCAAAGTATTCCCAGCAATGTGTACTCCAACGTGCTGGTGTCCAAGTGTATACACAACATGGACTTTAGGAAGCGTTTCTTTCAGATCCGCAACCTTACCCCACAACATTTTATGTTTAATGGTGTTGCCTTTAGAATCTCTGAACCCATTCAACTTCCAATAGTGCAGATATTCATTGAAAGACTGCACACAGTAGTAGGAGTCACAGACCAGCAAGGTCAAAGTCGCCGGATCTGCGTGCTCCAACGCTAACAAAAGAGCTTTGAGCTCATCCAGCTGCGCCGTGCAATCTCCCAAGGTTTTAGTATAAGTATGTCGGGGGCAGAACACTTCCCCCTCCATAGTGCCGCTCACCACCGCACATGCAGCAGAATACTGTTGTTTAGTCCCAACCGCTGGTTGCGCAGAGCCATCGGTATACATGACCACTTGATATTGGTCAATAGGCAATGTGCCAGCAGGTACTGGGTACTCTATTTCATATTGAAGAAATTCTTGAGTCTGCAGCTTAGGGTCAAATATGTAATCTACATCAGTGGCTGTCAAAGACGCAGCCCATTGTATCCACCGCGGTGTAAAGCTTTCGAATTAGGAACACTCGCTTTTGTAACAGCCTCTAAGGCCGGAATCGGGGAAACCACAATGATGCGTTGGCCCTGGGCAAGCGGTCTTTCTTTGATCACAGCCATCTGTACTGCAGTGAGTATTTTCTCAGTCTGTGCAAATCGTTGTTCTGCAGCAGAATACAAGTGGGACTTGTATGCTATCGGGACTGTCTCACCCTCATTAAAGGTGACATACGTAAACCCAACAGCCCCAGGTATCACCCTGATGACTAAATGTGTCTTATTGTCCCGTGTGAGTAAGTGTTTGACTGCTAAGAGATCATTCTGTAACTCTCGCAGTATGTGTGTATGCTCAATCGTCCAAAATCTACTCGAAAAATTCGGGCGAATCAGTTCATATAATGGTTTTATACGCGTAGCATAATCAGGAATGTAAGTCCTGCCAAAATTCAGAAACCCCAACAATGACTGAAGCTTCCGAACCGTATTAGGAGGCTGCAACAAAGCACATTTCTCCAAAAAATGTGGTGCGAGGCTCTTGCCCTCACTCGATAATTCATATCCCAGGAAAATGACGCTGAGGAAGGCAATCTTTGATTTCTTAAAATTAAACTTATAGCCAATATCAGCAAATCCCACAACAATGCGCGATACGCGCCTTAGATGTTGTCGAATCTCATCGTCTGTCAAATATATGTCATCAACATATGATAATGCTTCAGGGTCCAACTCGTGTAGCATTTCAGTCACACGAGCCGAAAACAGTCCTGGGCTATTTTTATTCCCCTGAGGCAAACGACAAAAAATTTTCTGAGAGCCAAACGCACTGAAACTGGTATAGTCCCGACTTTCGGGCGCTATATTTTGGCAGAAAAATCCATTCGAGATATCCAATGTTGTTTTGTATTTTTTACGCACTATATTGTTCATAAGCGCTGCGCTATGTGAATTCTGTATTGCATATGTGCGTGTGTAATCCACCACTATCCTATATGAATGGTCCGGTTTAGCAACCGGAAATAAGGGATTATTCATCGGTGAGACACAAGGCTCAATGACACCCGGGTACTCCAATTGTGTAAGAATTTTCCTAACCGATGCCCTTGCCTCAAATTTAATAGGATACTGCGGCTGCGGCTGAGGTTCGCGCCATGTCGTGTGGGCTCTCATTATCCTAAATGAGACTACTGGATTTCTAGGCAGCAGGATCGATAACGGTGTGGGGGACTGAGTCTGACCCACGTGTAAAGAACTCTGTCACCCTAAATCCGGTTTTTGCTCCGGCTAACTAGCAGTGCCTCATTTCTCCCATGGGGAAGAGATGATTGGGCAGCCGAGCGCATGACATCTTTGGAACTTCTCAGGGAAGTCGTGGTCACTCAGATCCAAACCAACTCTCTCATTTACAATATGGTCTCATATACAAATGACAAAGACATTATAAGTTTTATATAATGTTTTAATAAAACGACTGTATTTTAGATATTAAGGCGTGAGACGCAATAACCAGAACAATACAACATAGTAGGATTGAAATAGTCACCAGGGGAGTAAAACATAAGAACAGAGCTATCATATTGCATATTAGTTTCTACTCTCCCTCTGCTTGTTCTATTTAGAACACAGCATGTTAAGCTTCTAGCTTGCCTTTCTGAATCACTAGGGAGACATACGCCCTCATACCTGAGCAAAGGCCTGTGATCTGGTTCAGCATCTGCAACGAGGCAGTCAGCGTCTAGTTGTGGTTCCCTGGTCGGAATCTCCCTCTTGCATGTATTGGGACAAGGAAGTGATTTTATAACTAACATGTCATCGTGATCACAAAATGTCCCTACGCAGGAATGCCAAATCTAAACTCCTACCACGTCTATCGGCAATGTACCAGACTGTATCCTTGACTGAAGCACAGAGTGAATATGTTATGAAGAACTCCAGTGCTGAAGTAGGCAAAACAGTGTGATATGAATAAAAAACAACACCGTAGAACTGGCTATTTTGTAAAATAACAGTACGAAGCCTAATAAAAAGCATTTAGAGCAAAGTGCACAGAGGCTCTAAGCTGTCAGCAAATGAATAAAATACATTCAGGGCAAAGTGCACAAAGGCCTAAAGCCTGAAGCTAATGCGCAAAATATACGTAAAACTAACCATACTACAGATCTTGATGACTTTTCTTCAACTTCATCCACACCTGCAACTGAAACTGTTTTAAAGACACTTAAGCTCTACATATGACTTAAAAATAGCTATTTAATTTATCCATGGAACTATCTGTGGATATTTTTGAAACTGTTTGTTTTTCTATTATGGATTGGTTTTGAGATTGTTTTCTTTCTACTTATAAATGGTCATTATCTTCCGGAATGCTCTTCTGTTGAGCCGATGGATGAAGTCTTAATTCCATATATTTCCTCACATAAGGTTCAAAGAGACTTGTCCCATGTGAACATTTCAGCAGTGACAATTCCTGATCGTATTGTGTGGGATAAAGTTTCATTTGATATATACAGGCCTACTGAGCTCATTCAAGTTCCATATGTCTCTAAAATTTGAATGACTTATTTAATTACACCTGGTGTTGTTTCTGATAACTGGGATGTTCAAACATTTGATTCCTTGCTAGCTGACTTGCAGGATTATACTGTATTTGAAAGTGATGGTGTGTACACTAACACAAACAATTATGGGGAAATGTTCTGTTATAACAATTGGGGGCATTACTACATGCACGAGCAGCTAGACAGAGAACAGTATTCAATAATCCACAGTGGGAACAAGGTTCAACTCTGCTTGTGGGGAGCCCAAAGTATTTTTCAGATAAATTTGTATATTTTTCTGGGCATGACATTAAGAATGCAGAATCATACTATTTCAAGCTACCACCTTCTAAAATTAGGAAGATTTTGCTAACAAGCACAACATTGATTTATTAACATTCAACTTGCAGTTGAAGGATACGAATACTGGAGGAACACTAGTGATGTAAAGAGTGTACGGGGAATACAAGATTGGCAAATTCAGTGTAGGCAAACTTTATTCAGAGCCTGCCTTATTTCTGTTCAAATGATCTTTTTAAATGACACAATTCAACAGGCATCCTGTCTAGGTTTAGCGAAAATAAAATAAATTAGTGCACGGAGTATCCCCACACCGGCAAAATTCATAAATTAGCAGTCCTTCCTAAATGTCACAGAGGTAGAATTAGATGCAAAGTTTCAGGCTGGTACCTATAATTCTTCACTTTCCAGTCCTGGCGGGTGTTTATTGTTGGCAATAGACACAAATGGATGTCAGGCGCATTGTGTGAATTCCTTAGGGGGTTTCAGGTTTAGCTGGCCAGACCCTCGCTTTGTCTTCGGTCAACACTAAGGTATAGTTACTGCATATAGTGTGGGTAAACTGTGCCAACAATGGTTACAGACTAACACCTTAGCAGTAGCTAAAGAACATCTTAATATATTATATGAAGATGTAGACTTGCAAGATTTCTTGTTAGGCCTCGGAAAGCTACAAGAATCATCTATTCCAAATACAATGAAATCTGGAAGCTTTCTCAAATGGAAGCAGCTGCACGTTTAAGGCAGATAGATGAAGACAATTTGGAAAAGGCTTTAGCTGTTGTAGATAGTGGCATGAATACTCTGTCCAACAGGATATACTCCCTTAATAACAGTGTCATCTGCGATTGGCATCATTCAGAATGACAAGTCTTTTTAACACCATGGACAAAGTCGACTGCACTATAGCATGCAGTTAGGTTGGACACTACAGGTTCTGAAAAATGGCTGATTTCCATGGAACTACATTAACAGTAGTGATCTGTTTGCTGTTTTTAATTTATCCAGGGAACAACAGACAATGGCTAAAATGGAAGCGAGTTTCACCATGCTTCATATAGAAAAGTTAGAAAAGTTGCCTTTCACAGTTGCAGAAAGTCCATCAACAGTTTGACTCGTGCATGGCGTTATAAATCTGCCCATTTCCACCTTTAGTTTTTAGAAATGCTTTAAACATCTTGCCGTGGGCAGATACAAGTGGCTAGGCGATAGCTATATTAAAGAAGAGTGGGAGTTGCCCTTTGGATATAAATGTCTGAATGGCAAAACAGAGGTTTTTCTTAGCGGAAATGAATGTGAGACTACTGTCATTCAGTGATTTGCAAAGAGGTGTCCCTTCATGGCCTTTGCAATGTGGGGGTCACAAACTTGGCCTGTTTTCTGAAGGGTACTCCTGTCCCTTTGATTCCTCTAGCATTTCATATACTTTTGAATGGAAGTTATGTAGTCCTGAACGAACAGCTGTTGTGGTTTGAGACCAGGAATTGCCTATGCAATTTCAGTCTCTAAGATTGTAACTTGCTGTGGACGTGTTTTATTCCCCCCCACACAAGAGATAAGAGTAGCAGAAGTGTAGCCTCACATTGATACTACTAATGTAAATTATGACAAGCTGAGCAGACTAAAGGCGCTACTGTTCCAGAAACAAATTGTGTTAACATCGGCTAGAGAGATGTATGCTCTCCAGATAGCAAGATCATCATCCGAGAAACAATCCCTATTACATGCCAACTTCCCAAGCATGTTGCAGAGCTGGTATCCAGAATATTCAACGCTTCGTGCACTACAGGGATTGCGCACTTCTTTAAGGCTGTCTAGTTTGGATTCGTGTCCAACTTCCAGGCTGTCTTCGGAGTCATTTCTTCAGCCATCAATTCACTCTTTTCCAGTGTGTTTGGTGCTTTTCCTTTGACATTTGTGTTGATCAGCGGGACACTGCTGCAGTTGGTGCTGATACACAGTGGTTGTGCCTTCTAAGCTAAGCGGAGTGATGGAGCTACTACCACCAGCCCAGCTGCGCCATGATCGCATGGTACAGTTCTTTGGTGCTCTGTTGCTGGAGGAATTGGAGCATGATTGGTCACTGTCATTCTGGCCAGTCTTATGGTATGTGCAACCAGTCTTTCATTGCACCTGGTGCCTCTTCAAACATCTACCTTCGGTGTGTCTTGCTGTTCCGCCAGTGCTTCCTGTTGACCAAGGACTGCTGATGTTCCTGATGAGAGTTCATTCATGGTCGTGCCCCATGAGACTGAGGCTGATTTATGAGGCCACTTACAATCCACCCTTGGTGGACTATCTGGCTCCTTTCAGCACTTTGGATGGTGCTGCCATTGCAGGTGGTCCTGTTCCTGAGGCTGCTGCGCACTACTGCTCCGTGAATCCGTCTGCCAATCCTGTCATTGATCTAACATCTGATGATATGGTTTTCTTCCTGGATGTCATTCCTTTCAATGGCTTTGAAGACATTCTTCAAGATCATGACTACTGTTAACTGAATTTGACCATTGGCTCTTTCTAAAGTTTCAAAGTTATGCCACAATTGCCTTTATCTTTGGCCTGCTGTGCTTGTCATGATCGACATTTTGCCTCTACATATGTTTTTTAGCTATTTTTAACAAGTTTCAATTAGATTTTAGCTATATTTTAATATGATTTTAGCTTATTTTAGTCCAGAGCATTTTAGTTTGGGTGCATTCACCTTCTCTGGCGTCATCATTATAACGTCATACTTATTCCCGGCAATGGGGAGGGTGTAGTGGATTCTATTTGGTTTTATCAGGAAACAGGAGATAGATTAGCCTTCTGGCTTGTGGGCCTGTGCCCCTGTCACCTAGTGATTTTTACCCTACTTAGCCTGCTCTGTTTTAGCACATTTATTTAATTATTTTTCTAAGATGGCTGCTATGTTTATATTTAAGAAGGTGTTTTGATTTCATGTTATCAGTGCCACTCTGTGAAGGCGTCACTATCAGCAGCAAAGACAAGTGATACACGTAGGTATTCACATCATGTACTTTCCCACTTACGTGTGGCAGTAACATAATGTGCCTTATCAGGGAATTGTTGATATAAATGCCCCCCCCAGCATGCCTTCTTATCTACTGTTTGGGAACATACCTGCGTCAGGGATCCTACAAGATCTGTATAAATACATCTCATGCAGACAGGGTTATCAGAGGCATTCCTACCGGATGCCAACACTATCTATGATGCATGTCGCCTTGATGCAGACCTAGCATTCTTGTCCCCACGGAGTCTGATCTAGAGACCTCATTCCAAGGTAACAGGGGTTGGGGAGCTCTTCTCATGGATATGGTACTGGCTGATTAGGTTTAACACACCTAGCTCTCTTTAGGTTAGAGATTGGGTTCTCCATGCAAGGGTATTAGGGTCTATTTCACATCTATTTTACATCTCATGCTATTGCAAGATGGTGGGGGTCTTGTATTCATGTTTCTCGTTTTTACAGTTCCGTTTCTTGCATTGTTCATTATCCTAATCATTGCAGCCCATGCATTTTACAGTAGGTTGCAGTCTGGGTAATAAAATGTATTGACAACTTTACTGCATCTCCTTCATTGCCTGTGTGTGAACGAGACTTGTTGCTCATGTGAGAAAAGGGTAATCTCCTTTTAACCACGACTCCCCTGAGATGTCACACTCTTGAGTCCATGCATAAAGGCTGCCACAAATCACCTTTTACTATTTGGGTTTTTGATGAGGTATTGCTTGTGAGCCGGGAAGGTTTGGCCGACAGTTGCGACTTGTTGTAGGATTGGCTTAGTCGCCTACAAACAAAAGTGCTGTCATCCCTAAACCAGCAGTCTTGCTTAGAGCAAGAGCCCAACTACAATAATACTATATATCTGACCTGAAAGATGGAGGATTATGTCATATTTGAAGAGATTAAAAATTGTGAACCGCCAGGAACCTGGGCTCAGATTTGAATAAGATGGTATTGTTTCTTTTACTAGTCTTTCAATGTCTAAGACAGTAGTGGTGTATTTGTTTACTCTATTTCCTAACTATAGCATCCCTGTAACCTTTGTTTTTTTCAGTGAATTTCTAAGGTTTAAAAAAAATTATATTTCCTAACTTTAACATCCCAGTAACATTTGTATTTTTCTGTGAATTTCAGCATTTTTTTAAATTGTATTTCCTAACTGCAACCTTTGTGAGTGGGTGAGTGAGTGGCTGTATACGTAGATGAGTGGGTGTGTGTGCTTGTATGGATCTCTGAGTGGATGTGTTAGAGGGTTTGTGAGTTTGTGAGTGGCTGTATGGGTTTGTGAATGGGTGTGTGAGTAACTATACGGGATAGTACATGGGTGTGTATGTGGGTGTAGGAGTGCCTGTGTGGATCTGGGAGTGGGTGCGGGAGTGTCTGAGTGAGTCTGTAAGTGGGTGCATGAGTGTCTGAGTGGATCTGTGAGTTGGTGCATGAGACTCTAGGTCTGTGAGTGGGTGCCTGACTGTCTTTGAAGGTCTGTTTTACTTGGAATATCAGGCTTCTAGAACCTTTAGGAGAAAATCATGAGAGAAACAGTTTTCTCTCAAATATGTTTGATCAAATGCCAGCTAAGGATCAGCACTTGTTACCGTATAAAATCATCCAATGGAATTCCTAAATTGAGCATACCACCAAAACCAATGATTTATATTGTGACTTGGTATAATTCTGTATATGTGTAGCTTTTTGTGACTCTCGGGACTTAGCATTCATTACAAGGCATTTCAGTGAGGACCATGTCTGTAATGGCTACTTCAGCATGTTGTCCATGTTGTGGCCAGCCAATCAAGGGGTGTCCCTTTGGTACCCAAACCTCACGTGCCTCTGACCATAAGGATGTGCTCACCCTGCCCCTTTGTTTTTTGTATTCATTTTCAAGACCATGTCCTCGAGTCCTGTAATGGCTTTTACAAAATGTTGCAGCCAGCCAATCAAGATTGACAGGTTCCCGTTAAAAGCTATCAGAGCAAATCTGGACACCAGCGGTCCAGATACATCTAACTTTTAACCCCTCATGCCTGATGCCAAGATACCTCCAGCATTTTACCTCCAGTATGACAGCACCAGAATTTTTCCATGGCTGCCAATTCCAAGAATTACCTGCGGTATTCCAGCACCAGCCTATTATCAGGGATGTCCCATATGCCAAGGATTACCTGTAGTATGTCAGTGCCATTATTTTGTTATTGGTGCGTGTCATGTTACAAATTGCCTCTGGTATGCCAGTAGTTTGCTATGGCTGCCTCTGTAAGCCAAGAATTACCTTAAGTAGGCCAGGGTCAAAGGAAGACTTACAAGCATGACACCACATTGTTATTCACATATTTATTTTCAATCACTCAGACTCATTTTCATTCACACATTCACACTCGCCCACTCTCACTAACATTCAATCTTATGCTCACTCACTCTGACTCACTCATTCTCTCTCACAATTATACTCACTTACTGACACTGACTCCCATGGATCTCTCTCAAACTCTTGAAAAGTTTCTCACCAGGGCCGTAGCTTCGGGGAGGGTGGGGTGTTTGGTGTGTTACCCCCCCCCCCGCCCCCAATAAATGTATTTTCTGAAACAAATTTGGGTACAGGTGCTTTCAGTAGGGTATTGTGAGATGTCAGATTTCAGCAGGACTTTTTACATACACACAGACAAAAATGCGCATACATTATCTCTCTTTTGAAAGTCCTCAAAAATGTTCACTAATTTATGAAATAGTGTGTGTTCTCTCTCACGACTCGTACTAAACCGTATTCCTCTCCTTTTTCACTGTCCCTTAGGTCCCCCACATGCACCCTGCTTATCCTATAATGTATTTAAACATTATATGCCATCCTGATTGTTGGAAAATCTGAAGCTCCCCCCCCCCCCCCCATCTAACTGACCAAGCTAAGCGCAATCTCTCACCCTCATATTAAATTATATGAATTCATTCTCAGTCAACCACTTTTAATCACTTGCAGTCATTGATCTCAGTCACTTATTCCCTGAGGCCAGGAATAACAAAGGCAGTTTCCAGGACTCTCAAATTAAAAGTCAGGAGTCACAGCTACAACATCTGGTGCACCTAAATGAGTTCCATGAAAATAAGATCAATGAGCAAACATTTTGAATTAAAAAAAAAGAATATCCACATTTAATGCATAGCCACCCCAGAGTTTTGCCTTTTTCTGACCCCTAATTTTGCTAGCCATGGAATGTGCACTACACACCTGCTAAACAGGAGTAAAATGCCTGTTATCTCCATTAAAATGGGTAAATGGCTTATCCCTAATTAACTTATTTACTTTCCCCATATGTTCCAAGTACATAGTACAGAAAAGATATCCTGGTTCTGGAATTTAAATGTTACCTCTGGACCACAGCACCTATTGTACTGTCCACTATGATAGCAGTGAAAACATAGCTTTAGGGTTGCTCAGATAGACAGCAACAGCTTGGACCCTGCTGCACAGACCTGTCAAAAACACTCTATTGACGGGTAGTAAAACCTGATTTTAAATATTAAATAAGTCACTCCTAATCACACCTTGCTGCCCACAAAGTGGGGTGCATAATATTTAAGAGTAGAACAAGTTTGACATTAGGAATAGCATGTTTCTCCAGTGACTTGGCCCAAAATGACAATGTCACTGGTCAGTCTGTAATTGGTAGGAAATATTAAAGTATAAATTATATTCTGTAAGCTATGACCCCATTCAAAGACTTCTTTTTATATCTAATAAAAAATCCAGTCTAATAGTGAGACCAGATTTTTACCAAATAAATTGGAAAAGTAACTTTAATAACGTTACATTTAACCTTCTTAAAGGTTTTCATGGCTAATTTGCGTTGGTTCTTCATCCAATGCCCATCCAGTGCTTAGTCTAAATGAGGAGTAAAAGAGGTATGGAACCTACTCTCAGGGAAGAGACAATGTCCTGGGCCTCGGTAGGTTTTTACTTTCCTTTGCAGAAGGACCAGCTTGGGTAGGCCCAGAAAATGTATTAACTTCAAAGGGAACTGTTCTGTCAGCAGCAAATGTTAAGTTACACTTGGCAAAACCTATCCTTTGTCCCCATAATCAGGCTGGCAGCAAACCAAGTGGAAAGACCGAGGAGGAGACTGCTCATTACTCTAGCTGCACCTCTGGGTGGGAACACCGGCTCAGCACGAGAGTAGAAGGGATTCCCCATCTTGGATTTTGGGAGTGAGGGGGACTGTCATATTGTTTGCAGTAGGGCAAACAGAACCTGCTGCAAATGTGGAAAGAGTTGCCATTGAGAACCTTCATCCCATTCATTGGGGAGTGTTTCAGAAGTTTCCCTCTCCCACTAGCTGGTGCCTGAAGGAATTGGGATCTCTGGAAATGCTTTAAGATGGCTTGTTTCCTTCTTGAATGAGAGAGGTTTCAAGTCAGTGAGGGATAATGTTATTCAACCACTCAGCAGTTGAGATGTGGAGTTCCACAGGGCTCCTCCTTGACCCCCCCCCCACTCTTTAATGTCTATGTCTGCCTATTATCAGACATCATCAGCACCTTTTGGGTTCACGATGGTGTCCGTCGCGGGCAATAAATACACAGCAGATAGTTGCGCGGCCCTGATACCACGGCCACCTTGACAAAACTGTTTGAAGAAGGTATCCAAATGGATGGTGGGCAGCTGCCTAAAGTCAAATGGAGAGAAAACTGAGGTGATGGTGGTAGGTAACAGCCCATCCCTCTGGCAACTGATCAGCTAGCCCACTGAGGTAGGGGAACGTCCTCAACCGAAAAAAGAGGTAAAGAGCTTAGGTTTCACCCTAGATAATCAGCTACCTAAGGCCCTGCAGATGTCCAAGATTGCTGATACTTGTTTCAGTATATTGAGAGCACCCAGGAAAACCTTGAAGTGGCTTCCAGGTGATTCCAGAAGAATTATGATCCATGGGCTAATCCCATCACACCTTGATTATGGCAATTCACTTTATTTAGGTAGCCCAGAGGTGGTGGTAAGGAAACTTCAAATCATCCAGAACTTCACAGACTCTCTTGGGGATTCCAAAATCACAGTTAGAGAGGGAAACAATTAAAGTTCTTCATTGGTAGACCATAAGAAGCAGAGTCCAGTTCAAGGCACTCTGCTTGTTTCATCATGCCAAATAGAAGTTGGGCCTAAAAACCCTTCTCCAATTGATCACACCTTATCAACCTAACATGGTCCTTAGATCCTGTGCACTGAATTTTCTAGTCACATCCAGTATAAACAGGTCTAGGTGTGGAGGATGATCATTATTTTTATATCTTGCCCCTAAGCTGTGGAACTCTCTTCCGCTAAGGCTGAGAGGCAAAAACAATTTCCTGCACTTTGGGAAGCAGCTAAAAACCTATCTCTTCCCTTAATGTGTTGTGCCTGTTTTATCACTGTTTTCCAATAGAACTGGGAAGCCTGTTTTTGGGTAGCCATGTGCTTTACAACTTCGGTGTACTGAATTGATAAAAATGTGGCACGTCAAGGGGCCATCCTCACAATACTTAGTAGACCTGTGGAACATTGGAAGAGAACTAGACCTGCTGTCTGTGACTTGAGAGGAGCTCTGGTGGATTGGACCTGCTTACTCTAATAGCCAGGAGAAAGAAGTGGGCTGCAAGGGTCAGTCGGCTGAGTTGTTGTATGGCTATAGGAATACAACAAGCTGCAAGAGGTCTTAAGTATCCAGTTTACCGGTGGACCTGGACTGGACTTTGATGTCAGACTCTGCCTGACACTCTGGCAGTCTTTAGTGCCCAGCCATAAAGTTGCGAAGTCCATTGAAGTATAATCCTGTGACTGTTGGGCCCAGGAAGGAATTTTGGAAACAGTTCAAATCTTTTTCTCCAGAGCCCCGGAGCTTCAGGGGGAACTGTTGGAAAAAGTATCTAACCAACAGTTTCACACTGTTGAATTGAATTTCAGCTTAGTCCCTGTCAAAGCTTCCAGCGCTTCAGAAAAAACTCTTAAGTTCAACTTTGTGTCGGAACTTAAAAATATTTCTGGATGAATTCTACAAAGCTCCAGAGCTGCAGTGGGGTCAACTTGCTTCACGTATCTGGCCTTCATTTCAAGGCAGAGGCTATGATTTCAGCAAAGTCCATTGTCTGTATTAGGACTTAAAAGAAATTTCAACACTTTAAAAAAAAAAGGTGACCAAGTCACTTTCTGAAATGGGACCTTAAACCTTTTCGAGCTTTTGACTTCCATACTTTTCACCACAACCAAACTACCTGGTGTATCCGATCAGGGCTCCATCGTGGTTGGTTTCAAATTGCCCCCTGAGTCTTTGTCTACCGCTCTCGTAGACTACCACTGGGGCATTGTGGTTTTTGGCACTATTTCTATTAAATCATTTTAAAAAAAAGCTTATGTTTGGTTCCTCATATTGGATTTTTGTCATTATCTCCATTTCTTTAATTCAGTTTAGGATTCTTCTTGTTTGTTGTTATGATGTTATTACTAATTTGGTACTCTACACATTGCCCTAAATTAAGCCTGTCTGCTCTGCGCCTTAGCTACCGGAGGCTGGGCTCGGGTAATTTCCTGACTTTTTCAGGGTTCATGCTGACATGAAGTATTATTATTTCTTTAGGTGGGCAGATGCCTACCCCAAATAATAATCCACTTTTTTACAATAGCTTTTCCCCAAAATCTGACTCAAATTTTCGAAGATCATAAAGACTTTTGGTTGGGAGATTGCACAAGAGGACACACAAAATGGACTAACAACCCAGCGAATGCAGCAGGACATTGCCACATCTTGTCATGTAAACAAACTGTCAGAATATAGTTCTTAACTATCCACTGAGGTTAGGCCTACAGTGATATTGGAGGTACCCAAATCTAGTGAAGGATCCATGTTTCTTTCCCACAATCTAGAACACCCACAAGGGGCCTAGATTTATTAAGGGCTGCCCGGGTGCTCAAGTGTTTTGCACAATCTTGCGATGCACTAACGTGCCTTTTATCTTTAAGTAAAGGCATGCACTGGTTTGCATTGCTTTGCGACACACAAGTGCTCGTGCAAAATATTAGTGAATAACCCCCATAGTTTTCTAACTTGTACGCTATACGGATGCCATAAATGTAAATCCCTATTCCTAGCGTATGACAAGCAGACAGCAAGTAGCTGCATGCTTGGCTGCACCTATTCTCACACTCTCCACTACACCCCTGCTTATGCACTGTGAAGAATCTCACTCTACGTCTACCCTGCCTCCAAGCCTCAGGCACCTCACCTTTTTCTCTCATAGGCAAACTACATCACCTGTAACATACACAGGAACCTAATGAAAATTAGGGCACTCTGTGACATTGTGCCATGTTCAAATCTAAGACCTAAGTCTTGGAGTATTGTGTACCAGGGCCGCTATGCCAGAATCTGTTAAAGGGCTTCACATATATTGTTACGAACTGGATTCCAGTTTTCTGGTTCTTTTAGATAGTGACTTTGGTGATCAGTCTCGGCTTCTTGGTAATGATACGACACTCAACTTCTGAGTGATTTTGTCCTTCATCATAAAAATGACTAATTTAAAGCTAGTGCTCCCCTTAGAAAAACGATACCTTTTGTGTCTAATTGCAAAATAGCAATGTTCAGAGCATCTCTTCAGCATAGGTTAAATTCAATAATATGAAATGTTATATTCAATAAACAAATTTAGAGTTGCACATTTAATTTACCTTATATTTCTTTCCCAGTTGAAACGGAAAACCATCCATCTTTTCCGTCTCAGTTCCCCATATGTCATTTTTCTTGTAGTTGCAAACTGTATATAGTTTCTTTGAATAGTTGAATCGTGGATTAAAGAGGAACGGGGTGTTTGTCTTATCCTGCACAAAATCAATTCCAAACCTATGTAAGAGAGAAAGAGGAATAAAATCATACTTTTAATGAAGTTAGCTCATTGAAAACACTATAACTAACCAAATACTAGAACATAACTTTTAATTTACATTTTTCTTGAGCAGGATCAATATTCAAACACTAAATAGCAGTTCCATCCATTTGAATTTATTATGTGTTTGTATTTTTTGTTTTAGAAAAAACGTATTTGTGGCGTTTACACGATTAACGCGCAGTAGAGAGTGGAAGTCGATACTACATCTGAGGCCACATTGAAATGGACTGAGGCAAAGGAGGAGTCTAACACTGAGACATTCAGGATGCAGTGCTGAGCTAGATTTCCAAGGAGACGTTATTGTACATGAATAACTAACAGGCAGCCAGCAACATGCAAATCTTCATGAAGCTCCGAGCACACAGTATTACCCTCACGGGCCTCCATTTGTTGGGTTTTCTACTGCAGACACATTGCTTTGCAAGTGGTCCCATATATCCCTCGGTTGCAAGTGCGAGGTATCAGTTTCTGAAACCCTTCCAGCCCAATAGTATATATTAAATCATTAAGCCAGTCATCCACAGTTTGTAGTGGTTCCACCTAGCAAATGGACACTCTCCCCTGAGCTAACAGCAGGGTAATAGTTGCATATTTCCCTGCAGAGGCTGGGACCGCCTTAAAAATCCCAGTGGTGCCATAATGGAAGATGTGGCAATAGACACCCCACCATGCTAAAGAGCAGGTCAAATGTACCACACCAATATGCAGTCAACCAAAGTACATGTCCAAGCTACATGTATGAAACCTGCCTCCAGTTAATGCCACTGAGGACAGCTACGATCTGCCACAAGTCCACATGAACTCAAGGAGGCAGGGGTGCATTAACTTTGTAAATATTTACTATGTAGGATGTAATGTCTACTGTTTGAGGACACAATTCGTATTTATGACATTATTGGTCATCAGTCAAAGTAACCTTCAAATCTGCAACCCAATGTGCTCCACCTGTCTCTTCCTTAGTTTGTCTGATATTTGAGACAGTATTGCAGAGCCGGGGAATACACACTTCAACAGGATTGCTGCAGTAATATGCACATGGGCAATCGATGGCTGCAACTCCCTCAGGAACGAGGGGGTAATGTTTGCATAGTGTGTTTGACTCTGTCACACAAAAACGTGTCTAACAGCGTTGTTTCAGCCAGCGTTTGAAATTGGGCAAGGATTAAGAATCACTTCCTTGTGGTAGAAGTCCCCCACCAGAAGCAGTTGTAGATGTCTCAACTGCGATGTGCTTTGTGCTCACTTGTAGCCCATGAGTGTAGATGGTTTAGCAGAGACAGATCTGGTTAGTAAAGAACCCCCACATGGACACAAGCAGTCAACTGATGCCATGTCCAAGATGTGTAGGTCACTGTGAAGTACTGGGCCACCCAGTAGTACAGTTCAGTGCCACCCCCCCCCACTCCTGATCATCAGACAACATCAGTGTATCCCAGCTAGACTACAATCCTTGCCAGGGTGAACCACAAAAGACACTAAATTAACCTGTTCTTCACCATCTGGTAACTTAGCACAAAGCAGTCAGGGTTAACTTAGAGGCAATGTATAAAGTATTTATGCAAAACACAAACATTAATAATGTAATAATACAACACAAGAAAAAAATCCAAAACCAATTATAAAAAGAGTACACTGTAATAAGTGGAATATATTACAAAAATACTGGTTCACTGTAGACCTATTTAAAATGATTCATCCTAATTTATACTGTGGATGTGATCACTATCAACTTAATATGAGCAAATCAAAAGAGCAAAATAACATCTAAAGTATGAAATTCAGTTCTTAGTCATTCACATATTCAAGAGAGCAATCAAAATGAGGAGGTTATTCAAAACCCAACTATGTCCATAACAACTTATTCATGTATTTCCATTTTTTTTAAAGTTACATAAACTCATAGCTCATCAAATGCCCACACACGTGAAAAAATGTTCCACTGTGAATTAAAAGTGAACAAAGTGTATCCACTATATCAAGTTGTATAACATTTGACTTCTTGGATTATTTCTCATGTTGGGATCAAAGGGCGAAGTCTAGATACATAAATAGTCAATGACATTGCGACCTCTGATCACAACAAGGTCATCATCAGGACAAAAGGATAGAGGTGAGCACCAGATATTTGGAGAAGACGTCAGGCGAAAGGGAACCAATCTTAACAAAAAAACCAGAGAACTTCTGTGTAGGAGGCCCTGATGAAGGGTTCCTAGAAAACAAGTCCAAGAAATTGTGTCTGTAATTATGACAGAATGAATCCAGGAGTTTTATAGGGTGCAGATTTCCAATGATCAGTTTCAGCAACAATTGGCCACATGATAATATCACGTCTGTCGAGACTGAATCACTTGCACCAGCAAGCACAGTGTGATAAAGACACATGCAACCATGACACCTAAACAAACAAAACTCAAACAGTAGAACTGGCAATACTGATTTTCAAAGTTTTTAGTGAGATTAGCAGCACCAAAACGTGTAAAGTGGCACTCATGGTCATCTGGGCGCACTGGACTGGGGAATAGTCACAGGTGCAGGCTAACTGTCGGATACATGGAGAAGGTTAGTCCAGCTGAACATCTGCCTTCATACATCAAAAGCGGAGGGTTATGTTTGTGATCACATGGAGCCCAAACCTCAGGACTTTCACCTTTTTTTTGTGGCAAAGCTCTTACTGATGCCAGCCAAGGGTCCAGGACTTAGGGGTCTTAGGTCTCACCCCAGCAAAGACCTGCAGCAGGGGTAGGGCAGATGAAGTTGCAGCTGGTCAGCAGGGCAGATGCAGGGAGGCCCCCTGAAGCTTGTTGTGTCCCTGTAACTCATAAAGGAGGTCAGTCAAGTGACCTCTGGAGTCACTTTGGGTATGCTGGAATCAAGAAAAGCAGGTCCAATCTTCCTTCTTCAGGGAACAAGGCAGTCAGTCAAGCAGCAGGGCAGTCCTTCTTCTGAATCTTCCCAAAATCCTGGAGTGTTCGCAATTATGTTTTTGAAGGTCCTCTTTTTATACCTCAGGCCAGCCTTTGTGTCGGGGAATTCCCTGACCTACCCCTAAAACTGGGTCTGATTAGTTCTTCCTCTTCCCCTGCCTCAAAACTGTCTACGGTGGCAAAAAGCAGGGCAGGTCTGCTGTCAGGTTCTTTTGTGTATGGTGTGGGCAATGTCCTTTGAAATGTAATCAGGGCAGGGCTCAGCCTCTTCCCAGCCACCCAGGTGCAAATGTTGACTGTCTGGGCCCAAAACACATTCTTGATGGGAAAGCGCTAACAGGCTCAGGCAGCTGAAAACTACTAGAAAGGCCACAGAAACTTTGGGCATGAAATGCTAGCCTTCTAAAAGTGGCATTTTCAAAATTATAATCTAAAATTCGACCTCACCATTAAAGAGGAATTTAAATTACAAGTTGTGCTACAGTGAAAATAGGTTTGGGGAATATTTCACTGTAAGGACATTTTCAACATTAATTTCTACATGCCCTACTTTTACATATCTACACCCTTCCTTTTTATTGGCAATAAGGACTACATATGGCTGACTTATTAATTTTTTACAGGAATGTTTAGACCTGCCAAAAGGGGTATCTTGGCAGGTCAAATGTATACCTTTAAGCTGTCACATACAACTTACCTTTGTGCAGCTACCCTACTGCGTACAACTGTAGTCTCTCACCTGTAGTCTGGAACTGTGTACATACACCTGTGCAAATGTGATCATGTGTAACCAGCCCAGTGCTCTTACTCTAGCTGCGCAGCAGCAGCCCAGTCTTAAAAGGTGGACCACAGAGGTGAAAATGTGCAGTTCAATTTACCACAAACTTACTGGGAGTAAGACTCAGATAGGTAGACTCACCCACAATAAAGGTCCAGTCCTAGTAATCAAAAAGCAAAAATCAGGGCGTACTTAATGGGTGGAACCCATTTGCAAAAGACAGCATCTGGTGAAGCAATACTTTTTAGTGTCCGCAAAAAAACTGTGCACAGTGTAAGGGTGGAGTTTTTGAGACAACCTTTCTGTGGAATCACCCCCCCTCCAAAAATCTCTTCAAATCATGCCCCAAAATACTTATATACTGGTGTTCTTTCCATTGGGTGATTATAGATTGACCAATTTTCTGTCTTTTCAGTTGACAGCCGAAGATGATGATCTTAGTTTTCGCAGTGTTAATCAGGATGTTATTAATTTCACAGTGTGCAGACAGCTCCTCCAATTGCTTACGTAGCCCTAATGCTGTCTGATCTAGGAGGAGAGTACTATCTCCACACTATAGGAAGTTTAATTTTTGATCTGCCAGCTGCTTTGGATGTGAAAGGGTCAAAAAATTTGCCAGATGTAAGTTGAAATGTAGAGGGGCTCGAATCATCTCTGCTTCAACCCTTTGGTGCTTGTAATTTTGCAGTAAGTAACCCAATTGGATGTTAATTTGATTTTGACCCAAGTATTGTAGTGACAGCTAGTGATTGTATCGAGGAGCTGTGATGGAAAGAGCCAGTTTCTCAGCTCCTCCCATAACTTGCTTCATTTATGTTGCCAAAGGCCATTTTGAAGTTGATAGCAGCAGTGTATAGCAATTTAACCCTTGTCTTCATTGTTGCATCGATTAACATGGCCAGGGACAGAGGGTTATCATCAATACTTCATCACTTAATGAAGCCTGTTGAAAAATCCATTAGTAGGTTCTTTTCTGTAATCCATTCAGGAGGAATTTAGTGCATACCTTTCTCTCCAATCTCAAAGAGTGCAATCAGACAGTAATTTTCGGGTAATGAATTGCAGTCTTTTCTGTAAATGGGTAGCAACAAAGAGTTACACCACCTGTCATGGACTGACTAAGGGGACATGCCAGACATGTACAGTGGAAATTGCCCATTGCCTCGTTGATTGATGGAAAATGGCTGCTGGTATTCCACTGAGTCCATGGGCCCATCTTATGTGGGTAGATTTGATGACGATTTCTACCTTTTTGGTGGTAATTAGAAAGTTGTTTCCCCCAGTAGCTTTTGTTGGCACTCGAGGACTATCAAGGTCTACTGTTCTTAGGCTCTTCTAATGATGCAGTATCATAAAAGTAAAGGTAGCGGTCAAATGCAGACACAATAGTCACACTGAATGTTTGCCACACTTAGGGCCTGATTACAACATTAGCGGTCCAACCGGGCTGACCGACATGAACACTGTATTACGTTTCCGCCGGTGAGCCCAGCGAGAACAGTGCTACAGTATTGATCTCAGCTCCTTGCGAAATGTGAGTGTGTCAATCTTCCCATCTATTCTTGCAAGGCTATGTTGCATCCCTGACAGAACAGCACATAAGACACAGTCAACGGCCTCCTTTTCTGCACCAGCTGCACCCCCATCCAGTATAGGGCTGCCTTAGCAGTCCTTGCCTGATTCCCTCTGGCCAAAATGTAGCTTGGATTGTGATTTGTCAGGCTTGTCTATCTTACTGCCCAGACAACAACTATCTCAGTAGACACTGAGCCCAGAACCTCTCCATTCCGTTGCCAAAACCGGGACACAGTGAAAAGGATTCAAAGGAGGCTGCTTCCCCCACTTGTCCTCCATGCTGGTCTCAGCAAGTCTCCTAGTAAATGTGTGAAGGGCCCCAAGTGGGCACCAAGATACTTCACAACTGGCATCCCCACTCAGCCAGCACAGTGGGCCGTGCTATTAGGCCCCTCCACCACACTGCACAAGGCCTCCACTGCACACAGTCCTTGCCGAACGAACTACGCACACCATACCAGTTTACGGCCGGCCACAGCCTGGTCATGGTGCCATCTGGGTCATCACTCCAGGTTGCCGTCCACATCCGGATCTCCAATCAATTGGGCGGGCACCACACTCAGCCCAGTGGTCTCACCATAGGCCGGCCTTTATCTCTGGGCTGGGACAGGAGCATCAGCAACGTCTAGCGACCACTACATGTAAATGGGTGGTTGCACAAGGATACGGGTGAGGAAGAAGCAGCTGAAGGAGCTCACCTAAGAGGAGGCCATATTCAGGTCAGGCAAGCTCCACTCCATACATAAACATATTTTGGATGGTTTAGTCACAATTCTATTTGTGCCCTCTCATTATGAGACTTCAGTCCATTGGTGCAAATTATTCAGAACATTTCACCAGATTGGCAACTAATGCCTGACTATACCTGGGTAACTATGAAGGACGTTCACAATATACTGGATTACACCATAGTACCCAATTTACAAAGTGATTATTCCCTTTAAAAAATGTCAATATTACCCAATCATGATTTATTGCCAACACAATTAGTGTTCAATCCTCAAGAAGGCATTGACAAACTCATAAAATACAGTGGAGCTGTATTGAGATTTAAAACCTGAAGGGCGCATTGGATCAATGCCATTAAGACAATCTTGGCAAAGATAGTCTTCCTCTCTCCATATATGAAAAATGGCCTTCCTTCTTGGCTGGGCTATCTCAGATATCAGTTAAACCATCTCTGCACAGCCCAGAAGGATCTTAGCATTTAAAGAGTGGTGCCTTCAACCAAATTACAAAGGCAATTGGGAAATAAAGGCATTAAATACTCAACTAAGCCTAATAAGCTTGTGAGGCAATTTAAGCAAGTAATGCGTCACCCAAGGGTAATAGTGGGAAAAAAAATATTCAGTCTGCCTATATATAAAAAATTGGGCCATCCTAAATTAAATGCTTGAGATATAACTTTTGACACTATGCCCTCATTACTAGGCAGGCGGACTTAAGACTGCCAACCTCGCGATAGCAGTTGGACTACCGCAGACAGGGCGGTCCGACTGCCTCATTATGACCCTGGCTGATCCCGTTATACCGCCGACACCACCAGGCTACAGCCTGGCGGTCCGGTGGGTGTAATCCGCCAGGGCAGCACTGCAAACAGCGCGGCCCTGCGGATTACGAGTTCCCATCCTCCAGCCTTTCCATGGCGGTAAAGAGCGTCATGGAAAGGCTGGCGAATGGGGCCTTCAGGGGACCCCCTGGTGGCCCCTGCACTGCCCATGTACTTGGTATGGGCAGTGCAGGGGCCCCAGTGCACAGCCCCATCTCCCATTTCACCGCCCGAATTACGGGCAGTGAACTGCGCCATGGATGCTGCTGCACCCGACAAACCTCAACATTGCCGCCGCCTCAATGTTGTGGTGAGTTTTCCGTTGGGCTAGAGGGCAGAAACACTGTTTTTGTCCGCTGGCCCAGCGGAAAACTCCTAATAGGGCGGCAATCATACCACCAGCACTGGTGGTATGATGGCGCCTGCGGCTTCAGCAGTCTTTGAAAAAGGCCGCCGAAGTTGTAATAAGGGCCTTAATGAGGCAGCCAAAAGTAAAAACTTATGAAAATATTGGAATATTGTTAATTATTGTATATCACAGTGAAAAAAACTAAGGGCCTCATTACGAGTCTGGTGGTCAGAGGACTGCCAGACTCGGCGTGACAGTTGGACCACCGCACTCCAGGCGGTCCAACGGCTACATTACGACCCTGCTGGGTGGACCCGCCAGGGGACTGCCATCACCACTAGGAATGTGGATCCTAACAGGTAGACAGCGGTCTGAGTTGTGCTCAGCCACAGCGGCGCTGATTACAACTCAGCTTGAGCGCCGGGTGTCAGATAGTGAGGATGAGCAGGTGGCTGCTTTGACAGCTCAGACACAACTAGACAAACTCCTGGTAGCAGTGTAGGCTAAAGCAGAGGATCTTGAAGTGAGATCTTGCTGCAACAACTTAAGGATTGTGGGGTGGCTGAGTCTCCCAATACCAGCAATATGGAGAGCTTTTTCAAACAGCTCCTGACAGACATTCTGGGGCAGGAGACTTATTCAGTGCTTTTTGTGGTGGTGCAGGCTCATCAGTTGCTGGCACCCAGGCTGGTCCCTGGGGCAGGGCCTCACACAATTAGATTTCTCTCAGTAGGTAAGGCGGCAGTTCATGGCAGTGAAGCGTACACTACAGGAGTTTCACATCAATGACAATGCACTCTACCCCTCTCAGCTGTCTGTCAATGGTGAGCCCAAAATCTTCAGTGAGCCAAAGCAAGTGTGAGCCTTCCTCAAGGAACAAGCCACTGCTACCCTTTTGGAAGAGCTCATCTCCTGTAGAGGAGGGGGATGCTTCTGACCAGTGAGCCGGGGGGGGGGGGGTGCTTCATCCTTCTGAACATATAGTGGAGCCCTTCCAGGGGTACCATCACGGGCTGTATGCCTCATGCCTAACACACTACCAGCAGGCCATGACTGATTGCCTGGCATACATTGCAATGAAATGGTTATGTGCTGAGCACAGGGAGCACATCATGGCACCCCTGTGTCCTACAGAGATTATAGAGGTGCATAAGAGTATGCCAGGCAGAAAAGTGCCCAGAACTAATGGCTCAAGGGTAAATTTTTATAAAGAGTATCAGGCAAAGTTGGTACCACATCTGGACATTCTTCTTGATTAAATGACTCAAGAGGGTTGTATGCTCACTATGCTGTGCGAGCCTCTTACTGTCATCATTCTCAATCCCAGTAAGACAGCAGATCAGTGTTCATCCTATAGGCCTCTTTCATTGTTCAATACAATACAAAGATCTTCACGAAAGTATTGGCAAACAGATTAGGCCCCCTTATTTTGGGTTTGGTTGGGCCAGAGCAGGCAGGCTCATATTGAGCAGGTCCCAAATATATAATCTTAGATTATTCTTTTGGACTACAACCAGAATAGACCCTCAGGATCATGCTGCTGCAGTCCGCTTGGAGGCAGAAAAGGCATTCAATTCTGTGGAATGGGAGTTTATGTTGGTAGTGCTGAAGTGGGAGGGAGTGAGTGGCTCATTCAGGTATTATACACCAGGCCCATGGCGGGGATAAAAGTCAATGACAGGATTTCTGATTCCATACTGATCATGAGAGGTACGTGCCAGGGCTGTCCACTCTTTTTCCTGTTGTATGTGCTGGTTGTGGAGCCCTTGGCTTGCGCTGTGTGCAAATACCATTTTTACCAAGGGATCAGCTTCCCGCTTTATAAATTGATTACTCTGCTTATGCGGCTGACACACTGCACTATGTTCGAAATCTGGAGCGTATCCTTCCTCCAGTGCTGTGTAAGGTTGTCTTGTTTGGGGGTTATTCAGGTCTGTGAATTAACTGAGATGACACCCTAATTTGTCCTCTTACAGCAGCTACTTCACCTGTGCCAATGGAATAGCCCTTTGAATGGACCACTGATCCAGTGCAGTACCTTGATATCCAGGTTCATAGGGACCCACTTGTAGTGATTTTGGAAAACCATGGCCAGGCAGCTACTAGACTAGCTAAGGCAATAGACTGCTGGATCAGGCTCCTGTTGTCACTTAGTGGGTGGGCAGTACTCATGAAAATGTTGGTGCGACCCCTATTCTTGTTCCTCTTCATGGACATGCCTATACTGTTCTTGGGTGCCTTTTTCACCATTTTTCAGAAACAGTTGACACACCTCCCCTGGGCTGGTAAGCAGTCACAGATGAGTTCAAATACTTTGACACTCCTCTTTGATAAAGGGGGGCTGGCTGTTCCCGAGCTGGAAAGCTCTTTTAGGGCTACACAGTGTCTATTCATCCTCTATTGGCTGCACGGCCTGTTCGATCTCCACCAGTTGTGGTTGGAGTGTGATGCTGTGCTTCTGCAATGTCTTCCTGAGAAGCTCCTAGACAAACCAGTAAGGCATTATCATTCTGTTGATCTGATTAACACCACAGTGTATTCCAAGAGGCAGCTTGCAGAGATACAGAGTCACTCCCTCCTTTACTCACCAAGTTAAAGAGACAATGATAACATGTCATATGTCATTGACCAGATAATACCTTCCAGATGTGTTTGAATACAATAAATGCAGATTTGAGACTCATACAAACTGGGATACTTCAAAATCCCAAGCATCTGATGAAGCATAGATACAGTAGCAATTATTCTGGTTTCCAAGGGCTTAATTGTTCTTTCTTAGATACTTCAGAAATGTGCCAATTGACAATGTGTTTTTTGGTTGAGTAAACACCTAGAGCCTTGAATACCATTACAGAGATTCAAAATAAACAATACCTTAAAGAGACTAAACGTGACACTGATTTAAACAGCAAATAGATGAGTTAGGTCCACTGTGTGTGCCACAGTGGGTCCTACAGTGCCCCCCTAGAAAAATCAATGAAGACAGACTGGCAATTCAGGTGTACACAAGGGATGCAATGATCTCTGGACAGAATGTAGTAGCAAACAATTCGGATGGCATTATATGCTCATCAGGCATTGAGAAAGGGGTTGGGGTCGTGGAAGAAACGTTAGCTTCTATGAGAACGCAGCAACCAACAATGACTAGAAACACAGTGAAAGGGTGGGACCTGTAGACGAGGAAGAACGGAGGGAAGTTCCAATGTTGGGGGATACTGCCAAATTATTGAGAGAAGTGGAGGTACCCTATGAAGACAGTGGTCTTGTATCCCTGCTATAATATACATTATCATTAACAATGTACATTTTTTTTTTCTGCTGGGAATCGTTGCTCTCATTTTAACAGCTCTGTAACTCACAAACACATAAGGGACACGCATTAAAACACAAGCACACCTGAACAAGGTAATAGTGCAGCGCACAAGACCCACTCCTAAACCTTGAAGCACTATAGAAAGTTTCTAACAGAACGACGGACTCTGTGGTCATGGTTATCAACCCTGGCCTGGTGAAAGGCTGCAGCGACTTTTTCAATTTTTTGCTCGTTAGTGAGTGGTTGGTTCATCAAGAGCAGGAGGTATCCAACTGGGGTAAGATGTGCAGGGTGCGTTACCGAGCAGGCAGCAGCACCAGTCTCCCAACAAGTAGCTGTGGTGATTGAGAGCATTCAAGGGCAGGAGGGTTGGGGGGGGCTTCTGTTCCCTCAGGGACCCGAAAGTGGTAATGCATTTCTTGATCAGCAGAACTTCAACGCAATGAGGACAGTGGAAAGAACCCATGCAGTGCTCTCAGCACTCTACACACGAGAAATATCACTAGCTGTTATTCACAGCTCTTAGAAATCATATGAAGTGCTGAGTTTAAAAAAAAAAGTTAAAAAATGCATCCCCAATAATCTCATTGTATTGCAGGGTAAGAGTTTTGTAGCAGGTGCATTAATTGAGTAAGCAATGTCACAGGTTACCAGGAGCAGTGTCCACCTGAGAGTTATAATATCACTTGCCTGATAAAAACAAGCAGTGCCTGACATTGACACTCGTACCGGCTGAGGAATTGGGGAAATGGGGAATACATTTTTGGTGTTAGATCTCCAACAAAATAGTAAACATGTTGATTGTAACAAATAAACACTTAAACAATGGCAATCTAACCAAATAGGAAAGAAACGAAATCACAAATGGCGATCCAATTACGGCAATGGTTGAAGCAATGGTTGAAGCAATGGTTGAGCTGTCTTCATGAATGTAACTGCATGTGCTGAAGCAACAAAAGCAGTGTAAAATTACAAATGGTGATCCACTTACGGCAATGTTTGAACTCTCTTCTTGAACGAAAGCCACTCGTACCGATGCAACAAAATCTGTGGTTGAAGCAATGGTTGAACTCTCTTCGAGAATGAAGCCGCACGCGCTGATGCATGTCCTTATTGTTGTGCTTATATTCAATGTTACTTGCCCCATTTGTTGCTTGCCTCTTCCCACCACTCTAATTAGTGATATAACTACTCCAATGTTAAAACCCCTCTTAATGGTTAGAAATAGATGTTGTGAAACAGTCCATGGGGTGATGGTTGTTGCACAATTTACTAACATTAATTATCGGGCTTTGAACAATTAAGGTCAGGACCAGTTCTACTAGGATCTGCCAACTACACACATCTGCTGCAGACAATCATCTCCCTCAGCTATCTTTCTTCCATAGGACTTTGGATTCCTATGGAGTTCAAACAAAGAAAGTTCTTCTTGGCCTGAAGCTTTGAGATCAGTACAGCAGGCCTGTGTTTACATTGTTGATGAGTGTTTTTCCAGACTGCAAAACAGTGAAATCTTGCATATGTTGCACACAAAAACAGAACTCCCACACCTGTGCATGTCACACTGCTGAAGCAACATTTGACGTCAGCAGGTTGTCTGAGTAACATACCACAGTATCCCTGCTGATGGGTATAGCCAAGTAAGATGCCATTAGAGAAAGTTCCTGAGGCGCAGACTACTGTGCTAGCAGCTGCAGGATGAGATTCGGAGACCTGCAGTTACACCGACCAAAGGCAACTGCAGAGGGCGGGGGGCTTGAATGAATGGAGTTGTTACGACTTTTTCTTTCCACCTCTGGGGGACGCTCTACATGGATCATCTGCAGCCTGGGAAGCATCATTACCTCTCATCCAGAGTTCCTTTCTGACTCCTACTCACTCCCCATTTCTATATTGGATGATACTGAAAACCTACATTTGTTTCCATGGACTTCAAGACCCATAATGCATTGCCTAGAAGTCAATAAGACCTGAAATCTGCTGTCCATTGCTTCCAATGGGAATAGTCCTGCTGTTCCTCTGTACTGGATTCTCTCCTCCAGGACTTGCGATAGACTGCAATCGCACAGCTGCCATTTCCTGAAGCTCCCTATTCGTCAATTGAAGTTTGTTCCTTTGTGTACCAGACCTCTTGTTGGTTTGTGTTCCAGTCCTGTTCCTGCTTGCTTCAACCCTGTTTGATGTGGCCTGTTCCTGTGCAGTCTGCTACATATTTCCACAGCCCTGTTGGGTTTTGCTTTTTCATTATTCTGGCCTTTGGTACTCTTGTTGCAGCCCTTGAGCTGCTCCCTTTCTAATTGTTCCTAGTTTGTTCCTTTTGTTTCTGCTACTATTTTCCAATTACTTATTCATTTTGCTTCTACCTTAAACTCCTGTAATTTCTCCTTTATGTTTTAGATTTTGTCCCTGGTTTATGTTCCCTTTCTCTGCAATTCTTATGCAGTCTTTAGTTCTCCTGAAGTTCAAGTCTTTTGCTTGTTATAGTACCTAGAATCCTTGTGTATGACTTACCTGTTCTCCAGTTTTTTCTTTGCCTTAGTTCTCCTGAAGTTCAAGTCTTGTGCTTGTTCCAGTTTCCTAGAATCCTTGTATGCCTTGCATTAGTTCTCTTGATGTTCAAGTCTCATGCCTGTTACATTTTCCTAGAATACCTGTATGACTTGCCTGTTCTCCAGTTTTTGTTCCTTGCATAACCTGAAATATTAGCTACAGTTTTTAGGTTCTTTTCTAGCGCTTGCTCTGTATTTTCCTCTTGGCCTATTGTGTCTGGTAAGTGCACTATCAGTCCTCACCTGTGTATAAGTGTTTTCCTTTGCACAGGTGTTAGTTACTGGTTTCCAGGAGGCAAATCCTGCCCCATCCTTTGTCTTGTGCTCTATGTAGTCTTACGTGTGCCATGGCTGTTTTCCAGGAATTGCCACTGTGTCTCCAGCTGGACCCACAAGGGCTTGTCTTGTGTATGTAAGTACAATCCTTGTTTGTGCCATAGGCATTTAGAGACAGAATCGCTTCTGCTGCCTCCCTTCTATGGGGCTTGTGGAGTGATTATCTAAGAGTGATCTGCACAGGGGCCTCAACATTCCCTGTTACTGTGGGATGTTCTGAGCCTTACCTGTGTACAACCTTAGTGGTAACCAGGATGTTGTCCATTATTGGTTCATTCTCTCTTCATGCTAAGGTTGCTCTGCCTTCACTATCCTTTTCTTGTGCTCATCCTTTAGCTGTTCTGACCTTGTGTATGCTTTTCTCTGTTCCCCTGCTTCGGCACACTACATTCATAGGAAGATATTCTGTGACCTTGAGTGGTGCTCCACCTGGAGTCCTGAGAGGAGTTAATGTTCTGAGCCTACCCGAAGCAAACTAGTTCACAGCTGCACAGCACTGGTGACTATTGGATGATGAGAAGCTGAGGGCTGGAGGAGAGCTGCTGGGGCTGCACTCACGCTGATCGTATAGTAGGCCTACTGATGGAATTGCTTGCAGGAGGACTGTAATCCCCATGCTACACTGCCTGTGGGCCCTTGAGAAGATTAAGCTTGTGGGAGACCTGAGGACTGGACTAACACTTGGACTCCTGGTGCTACTGTGGTCTTGGACAACAACAGGCTAACACCATCACACAGTATACCTTACCCGACCCCAAACCCATGGGCTCCGGGGCATGGCTGCACTATCAACTGGCAAAGGGAGTGCTGGTGGGTGAACTGACATGACTAGAACTGCAGGTTGTCATTCAAGGCTCCAGAGTGGCTCTAGAGGGGAGAACTGAGGCAGTGGCTGTGGATGTCCATCTGCTTTGCACGGACCACCACAAAGTGGCTGACAAGGATCATGTGGCATTAGAACGGAGGTCACAGCCCTGAGGGAATGGATTGCAATAATGGAGACACTGATAAAAATATTGGAGGCTAGAGCCAAAGATGCAGAGGGCCTCTCCAGGCATAATAACATCCATGTACTGGGATTCCTAAGGTGGAAGAGAACCCACATGTGGAGCACTTTCTTGAGGACTGGAGTCCCTGGAACATGAAACCTCAGGGTCTCTCAGATGTTTTCTGTGGAGCCTAGCCCAAGTACTGGGTGCCAGGCGGGGTGGAGCCTTAAATTGCTATTGTCCACTAACACCTTTTTCTTCATACTTGGAACACTGATGAGCCCCTGTGTGGTGGCCATTGATTCTGAAATTGATATTTGACAATATGGGGGTGATGCATTCAGTGCCTATGTGGGAGCACAGTGGTGCCTAGCAGCTGACGTTTCAGCATGAGACACCCCACCTTGGTATCCTGGTGTTGAATCGCGGAGTGGCCAAGGTTCTGCTGGTAAAATTGGTAATGAGGAAAATTCTGCTGGGCCAAGGCCTGCTGGGGTGGGGGCCAGCTGGTGCACACTAGAGGCTTTTGGATCTCAGGTGAGATGAGAGGAAATACCTCTTCCTGCCACAGATTCACTAAACTGTGATTATGAGAACAAAAGGGGACTTTGCTGAACTGTTGAGAAAACTGACTATACCAATTGGGGAATTGTGCTAAGTTGTTGAATGATCCAGATTTCAATGGGCAGACACAGGTTTTATAGCTCATACTGTGCATCTCAGGGGTGGGATTGTTGGAAGGGAATGTTATTGGTGTTTATAAAGTTTATGTGGTTTGCTATTGACAGTTCCTGTTCTAGCTCACATCAGTTCACAGTAATTGGATGGAGAACGTTGTGTCTCGAGCATTTAGACTCCTCCTTGTGTACAGAGGTATACTAATATGGTAATCATGTACAATTTAATCGCGTGGAATTTACGGTGACTCAGTGGTGTCTGAAGCGTAACACAGTTGCAGCCGCAGGTCTGCAGAAGATACACTTCAAGGAGTTGGAGGCTCAAAAACTCTAGAAAAAAAATGGAGGCGACAGATGTATTTAGTCACATACTCTGGTTATGCCAATGGGTGACAGTGTGGATCGCCAGGAGGATCCCTTTCTGACACATTTACTCTGAGGTCAATATACAAGGATGATATGTACTGGTGTTTGGTGCAGAAGATTGCATACTAATAAGTATGCACCAATCACTGACAATGCGGGTTACTATTAAAAAGCATATGCCCTCCTACCAGAGTAGATAGGGATGCCTACACTCTGGAAGGTTCCTGGACAGTGAGATGGGCAGGGCATTGTCAATACAGCACACTAAACCGGGCATGATGTTAGCATTAACTGATGTTATGGCAATTGAAGGTTTCATAGATGTCCGTAAGGCATTACAACTGACTTCCGGGAAATATTCTTGTTACTCTTTGACATATAACACATATAGCCAGCTTGATTGAATCCTGGTTGCTGAACTGGGCATGCACCAATTGGTATCCGCTAAAAATCTTAGTAGAAAATTATGTTTTTATTTACCGTCTGAAGGTAGTGTATGGGGAGATGCCTATTTGGGCACCTGATGCCATCTGAAGCTAAGTGGCGGACTTGGGGTACCTAGGGTACCGTAGACTCTCATGAAGTGCCTTGAAGCAGACCTCACCTTGGAGGAAATTCAGGAGGCCCTGCGCTCGCTGCCTAGGGGCAACATATCATGAGGAGATGGCTTCCGGGCATAATACTTCCAAGCCGTTCTTACCAGCTTTCTGAAAGATGTCTGGAGGTTCTCCAGGAGGCACATAGCTCCTGGACGCTGACTATGCTGGAGGGCGTCATCTGTTGATTCACAAATCGGTGGTGTGTTGACAAATCCAGCCTCCTATAGTCCCCTGACTATGCTAACTAGGGGCACCAAAGTGTTCTGCAAAGTACTAGCTAATAGACTGCAAAAGGTGATTGGCCAGTTGATACATGAGGGCCAGTGCAGGTTTATACAATGTTGTAGTACTGCCATGAGACTGAGTCATGAGCTGCACTCAGTTCAGACTTGCGAGGATGAGCTTACCCTGGTTGAAATTGACTTGGAAAAGTAATTTGATAGCCAGGGTTGGGCTTACCTAATGGAAGTGATTAAGCAGATGGGATTTGGACCTTATTTTCGTGGCTGGGTGCATTTCCTCTATGAGGGACCCACATTGTGGGTGACGACAGGAGGAGTGGTATTGTAACCTTGGTCTCTAGGATGGGGTACGAGACAAGGATGCCCGCTGTCTCCCCTCTGGTTTGCCCTGACAGTGGAACCATTGGTACTTAGGATTAGGAGGAACCTCTGTGACTGGGGGATAGCGATTAGAGAGTCAATTCATTTGATGTATTTGTATGCTGATGACGCACTATTCTATCATAAGGAGCTTCAAACCTTGCTGCCTCATCTGATGAGGCTGCTGGAAGAGTTTGGGGAGATCTCTACTCTCCAGGTTAATCAACATAAGAATGTTTGTTTCTATTCGAAGGCTTGGCAGGGTTGGACGGGGGAGACTTACTGACCTGGGACTTTGTAGGAAGGTGGATGCTTTTCAGTACCAGGGAATTCAAGTTACATCAACTTCTGATCGTCCATATGGCTAGAAAATGAGGAGGATCATAGAGGGGTTTGTACTTTAATGTGCATTTTGTGTACGCTTCTACTCTGCATCATCAGATGGGTGGTGGTAGCCAAGATGGTGCTGTTGCCAAAAATGTCTAGACCACCTACAAAACACCCTCTGTCCCATTAAACCAGACATCATTAGGCAGTTAAATAGTCTCTTTATCATTGGTATGGGCTGGTGGGCATCCTAGAGTGTTGCAGCCAATGAGGCCTGGGGCTGCTGAATCTTGAATTGCGCTATTACGCTGCTCATGTTCAGCATGCTGCAAAGTGGCTCACGAAGGGGGACAACTGGGAGAAAAGACTGCTAGAGGGGGTGTGTGTGGAGAAGAATCTCTGTCTATACTGTTGATGAGTGGAAACTGTCTAGGGGCTGAGGTGCCGTACATTGTTTGCCAAACTGCCAATATATGGGAACAGATGGTTAAGAGGGTGTTTGGGTATTCACCTTTTGCTAGAGATTTGAACATCTGGGAACTGCAACACTTTTGTCAGATTAGTGGTGGTATGATGATTGCTGGGTGGAAAGAGCAAGACTGACAATCACCTGGAGACTTTTACCCCAGGAATACATTTGTCACATTTCAGGAGATGCTGAATGCCCTTGGGGTTGTTCCTGGGCAGTTTTTGCAAAAAGCCACACTAGCCGGAATAGTATGGGAGATGTGGACAGAATTTCCTGCTGCCTCTCCCGCGACAGACATCCTTGAAACCCTTTGCTACTTAGAGTGGGACACCAGATAGTAACACTGAAATGTAGAGTCCTGAAGGCCGATTCTTGTAAACCTGTCTGTAAGGCGTGGTGTGCCAGGGACGGGGGGCTAGATGCCCCATAGATTAACAGGGAATGAGCCCCGTTGAGTGAGCTGGTATGGAAAGTGTCAGGGAATTCACAATTTAAGTTAATACACTTTAACTTTCTACATCGCACATACCTGACCTCCGAGTAGTTTGCCAAAAATATGTCTGACCAGAACACAGGACTGTCCTCTGTAAGATCGGCAGAGCGAAGTTTCTGCACATGACCTGGTCTTGCCTGGAAGTCTTGGAATATTGGCATGAGATATGGGAGGTGGTGACCGGGGCCACTAGGTTACATTATTTTTGCAGTCTAGTCAACTGTTGCTGGGCCTAGTGAAGCGACTAAAAGGGACCAACATGCAATATGAATTCTTTCAGACTGTGCTGCTATTGGCGAAGCAAGGATTTCCATTGGGTGGCTAGGCATGCGCTAATCCACTGTTGAGCTGTGGATGCGAGGTGGGTTAGAGTTGTCCATAGCAGAAGAAACACAAAGAACAAGCATTTTCAATGCAACAGGTCTCGCATTTGCTCGAGTTAGAGCTATTAGCTTTGTACAGAAAACAAATGCTTGGAAAATAAAGAGATAAAGTAGTCTGGACCCCAGGCTGAAAACATCGAGCCTCGCATGTTTTTAGTAGTTTGCCAGTGCTGTGTAGGTGGGCTAAACATTTAGCAAAAGGCATGACGTATGCATGCCTTTCACAAATGAAAGCAAGCGGATTTTAAAAGGCAAGCCACAAACCAGTGTAAGTGACTGACGTGACATGGGCGTGGTTAGAAGCCCAAAGAGAGATTACAGAATGGACGGAGCGATTTGCGCTCGCCCATAAAAATGACCAGGAAGGATGAGAAGTGCAGGTTGATTAGACAATCTGGGGCAACATCTTTGGACGCCTCACTGATGGGGGAGCACTGGGGAGCAAGAAGTTAACCAAGCTACAGATAGGCTTGTGCTATGTTTTCATATGCGGAATTCTCCGCCTCAGGTGTGGAGTCTCCACACTCGAAAACTTACTATTAAAATGTAGTTTTGTGAATACTGAAAAAGCGTAAAATTACACAAATGAGTAAGTTTACTTTTATGAATCAGGCCCTTTTACTAAGGCCTGTGGAAAGAGAGAGAGAAAGAGAGGGCAAGACCTGTTTATTTACATATTGTAGCATGACATTCTAAAATGCTCGTTACCTAGAAAGTGGCCTCTTGTCACTGCCAGACTGACATACTTTAAAAGTGCCTGATACACATGCATTCTACTACTGCAAAAAGAAAAGTCTGTAGTTGTATGCAGAATTGTCCTCTGTTGCTCCTAGTAGTAATTGAAATGTTTTTCCTAAATCCAAGAGAGAAAGCAATTATTAAGATTATGAGGGCAGTGCTCTTGAATGTATTTAATAAGCTGTTGTTGACATTAGTCATAAATGTATTCCTCCAGATTTTAATTCGATTTGAATGGCAAACTGGTTGTCAGAGCAGAAAACAATAAATAATAGGGAACACAAGAATATGCGCCTTCATTTTCTGCAATTTAATATGACCCCGCCCCAAAATACGTGTTTTGAGATATATGTTTGCTTACCTGGGTGTACTTTTTGGTATATCAACGTACACAGTCACTAGAGTATTCGGTTTTAATCCTCCATTCAAATACAGTTTCTGTGAATGAAAAAATATATACTTAATACACGTGTTCACACACATAACCACAGTTCATTTTCAAAAGGATATAATATATTTAATTATCTTTTTTGGTGAATTATGCTGTCATTCTAAAAGTTCTGTTAACAGATGTTGGTATGATCTATCGTCCATGGTGTTGCATTAGAATTGTACTAGTATAGGGGTCTTGAACTGGAGGACACATACAATTCTAATGTCTTGCAAGCCATCCCAGCTGATCATATATGTTTGTGGTGTTAAAATGCCTAAATGTGCAGAGTCTCGGAAAAAATCTGTTCAGTAACTAACCCTAAGTCACACTGAGGCAGATTTTAAAAAAGTGGCCCTGCACCCAGTGCAGCACCAATTTCCTTGCGTCCCTTAGCATCCCACTACCAATAGCATGAGTGCGCTGTATTTAGAATACAGCGCACCATGGCGCCAGGTAGGGGGCAATAGCATCAGAATTTTTTATGCTATTGATGTACTGTTCAGGGTTAGCGCCAAAAGTTTGTCGCTAACCGTGAACAGTACCTAGGGGCCCATTGTAACCAATGGTGTGCTCCCTTTTAACCCCTACTTTGAGCAGGCAACGAAAAGGTCTAAAAAAATGAAACAAAGAAATAGATTTCTTTGCGCCATTTTTTCGGCCATCGGTAACAGGGGAACACCCCCCTTGCATACATTATGCCTTTTGCAGGCATAATGTGGCATAAGGGGTTACAAAGTGATACAATCCATGCATTGTGCCACTTTGTAAATCTGGCGCTGCGTTTTTGCCATAATATTGCCACATTAGCATAAAAAAATGATGCTAATGTGGCAATATTATGGCTCGAGGGACCCATAAATCTGCCCCATTGTTCTCATGATGAAAACTGGTACCAGCACTAACAGTACATTAGTGACTCACAATACTATCTACTATATCATATTGCACTGCAGATCAACTTACATCTGGCCACTGACCCAGTAGTAAACAGGAGCGTGTCTTGAAAAGGTAATCGGAACAAACAATGAACTTGGTGAAAGGTTACAGCATGACTTGCTTCAGTGTCAGACAAGCTGTATATGTACTGTGTTAGCACATGCTGTCATAAGATACGTTGTAATGCTCCATTGTTGATAACTATATGCGATATTCTAGAACCTCAGAGCATATAAGGTAGTAAAAGTGGCACATATGGGGCTGGATTATGTAACATTACCTGGGCCCTCAGGGCACTTTGGTATTACAGAAGAGGCTGCAGATGTTTGTAATGCAAATGGTGCCTGTGCACCTGTTGTTACAGTGTTCTCCTACAGGACGGTTCCCTCATTTGCATGGGGCCCCAGGCAAATGACAAAAACACTTTGCCTCTGCTCCAGAGCCATACTACGGATGCAGGCACAAGGGAAAAGAGGCTATCACTGTTGTGGCGCCTTTTTGAGCCCACCGTGGTTCTCCATTTTAGCTTAGTTTTGACATTTTACACACTTTTATCCTTGCACAATATTATTCTGAGAATACATTGTACACTTTGCTTGTTTTTAGTTAGACTTTCCCAACATGTAATCTGTACACTCTGTTCATGGCTAGGAACATAGAACAAGATATCCTAGTGGTTGCATTGCCCATTTGAAGACAGCTTCTAACATCTAGACACATCATTGCCTCAGAGTTGTGCCTCTGACACAGTGTGATTTTGTTTATATAAATGGTGCACTGCCCCGGAGGGGTCAGAGGAGCACTCCAGCCACTACTGTCCTGGAGAAGGATTGCTAACTTCACCCTAGACCAAAACCCTGTCGAAGCTCTCCAGTTATGAAGGTCTCAGGCCATCCTCCCAGAATCAGTAATAGTGCACTGCCCCTGTTTGTGCCTACCTCACCTAGTTAAAGGTATGTAGGCACAAACAGGTATAATGTGCCTTTACTGTAATATAGCCCCTGGAGCCGTATCATGATGGGCTTTACTGGCACAGCACAAGACTGTTCCTTTCAATGTTTTCTGTAGTTTGTTCTGTCAAACTGCAATAACTATAGCATACTGTACACGTATAGCAAACTGTTTTTTTTTTTTTTTTCAAAAAGAAAATCCTGGAGCAGGATTTTCTTTTTGAAAGGTTTAACCTTGGTTTTTTATTGAATTTCAATGGTCTTTTATTTTTAAGAAAAATTATTTTGAAAATGTAGCGTTCACTACAGTCGAGTGAAATGTGTTACAGTAGAGTTAAGGAGAGTGCCATTACTGTTGTAGATTGTAGAGTTGCAGAGTGGAGTACAGCTGAGTGGAGTAAAGTAGAAAGTGGTACAGTGGAATGGCATACAATTGCATAGGGTAGGGTGGAGTAGTGTACAGTGGAGTGGTATAGAGTGGGGTGTTGTACAGTGGAGTGTGGAACAGTGGAGTGTTGTAGAGTGGCGTGGCATAGAGTAGAGTAGAGTGGCATACAGTAGAATGGCGTACATTGGAGTGCTAGAGAGTGCAGTGGTGTACTGTGGCAGAGTGTAATACAGTGGAGTATTGTAGAGTGCGATGGTGTAGCATTGAGTGGTATACAGCAGCATGAGGTACAGTGTTGAGGCATACAGTACAATAGTGTAGAGCAGAGTGGCATTGAGTGGAATAGTGTAGAGTGTAATGTCATACAGTGGAGTGTCATAGAGTGTAAAATGGAATGGCGTACAATGGAGTGGCATAGAGTGGAACAGCATAGAGTGTAGTGGTAAAAGTGGAGTTCCATACAGTGGAGTAGCATAGAATGGAGTAGCATACAATGGACTAGTGTAGTGTGCAGTGGTGCAGACTGGAATGGCATAGAGTGGGGTGGCATGGAGTGCATAGAGTGAGGTGGAGTTGAGTAGTGTAGAGTGTAGTGGCATACAGTAGAGTGGCGTACAGTGGAATATCGTATATTAGAATGGCATAGTGTGGATTGTGGTAGAGTAGAGTGGTGTTGAGTGCAGTGGAGTGCAAGGGAGTGGCATACAGTGGAATGCCTTATATTGGAGTGTTCTACAATGAAGTGGCAAAGAGTGGAATAACATAGATTGCCATACAGTGGAATAGTGTACAGTGGATTGGCATATAGTTTAGTGGTGTGCAGTGAAATGGTGTATAGTGGAGTGTGTTAGAGAAGAGTGGTGTTCAGTGGAATAGTGTAGAGTAGAGTGGGGTACAGTAGCATGGTTTACAGTGGAAAGTTCTAAAATGTACTGGCATAGAGTAGAGTGAGGTACGGTGTAGTGGCATACAATGAAATAACGTACACTGGAATGGGAAAGAGTGGAGTGGCTTACAGTGGAGTATCATACAGTACAGTGGAGTACAGCAGAATGAGGTACAGTGTAGTGGCATCCAGTAGAATAGCATAGACTGGAATGGTGTAGAATGGAGCAGTGTACAATGTAGCAGCATACAGTGGAGTATTGTAGAGTGGAATACCATAAAGTCGAGTGTTGTAGAATGGAGCATGTTAGAGTATAGTGGAGTAGGCGTAGTGACATACAGTGCAATAGCATACTGTAGAGTTGAGTGCCATACAGTGGAAACCTCTAAATATTTTTCCCTAGCTACCTTAAATAAAGTGGTAATAGCTACGGAAAATATCAAACCCAATACTTTCCTACATATAAGGGCAAAACACAGAACACAGGCAAATTGAACCTAAAAAGAATATGGCTGCTCTATCTTTTGTAAAGGCAGTCATTTGCTATAATGACTTGATTACTAAATACAGTGGTACGTCCGCACAATACCATGAAAGACCACAAACCTTTGTGCAAACCTTTGTGAAAACCTTCTGTGCATCAGAACAGATCATCAAAAGATATCAATAAGTTAAAATGCCAATTAACTTAAACAATACTTACCCTACTAATCTGTAATACCCAAAAGGATCATCTGTGCACCATAATACCTAATCCTGCTAGATTTCATGTAAATAAGTTCAGCTATTTTTGCGCTCCGTGAGATACAAATGTCTATGGAAAATTCATTGGTGGAAATACATGTTTTGGAGCACCCTTTTAACTTTGCTACCCTTTGACCAATCCCCACAAAACTGTGCATCATTCACCAATGTAGAAGAAAGAAAAGATCTGCAAAGATTTGTGGAGATTCGTCAAACAGCCACAAAGTTTGGTTTGCTAAAAACTTTGGCCCCGTTTGATTCTATGTGGGCATAAACCAAGCTTGGATGATGTCATAAGTGATGTCATCAATGATACCACCTGATATGTCATGAGTGATGTCATAAATGAGGCCATAGGACATGTCATGAGTTATGTCATATGTGAGGTCATAAGCAATGCATGGCAGGGGCAACAAAATTGATAAGTGACCTAGCAGTGAGCTACACAAACTACTCTGTGGAGGACATGATAACTGACCACTATGGAAACAAATAATAATCCTAATTTTGTAACAACAATGATTGGCTTTCATTCACTTTGGGCTTCGTATGTAGCACAACCCCACTAAAAGCAGCAAGGAAGCACAAACAATGAACTAGACTGCATATGTAAAATTTCAGCTTTACAACATGAACAACTGTAAGACCATTTATGGTCACATGCTAATAGAAACATATAAGCAAAAACATAATGAATAGACTACATCTTAATATAAAAAAAGCGCCCTCTAGGGTCATGTTATTTATCAACATTTTTGGGATGATCCGTCAAGAGGGAGCCAAGGAAAAGGGTGTGGGGGGTGAAAAAAAAGTGTGTTTCCAATGTTATTTCTTATTGACTCTTTAGACACACCTGCAGCCCGAACCACTGGACGGAATTACACCATATTTGGCAAAAATGTAGTTCTTGGTCCAAAGATCTCCCTTTTGTTATTTGTTCTAAATCAGTTTAGTAGTTTTTGAGTTAATTAAAGGGAAACGGAATGTGTATTTCTAGATGGAGCTTAAGCACAGATCTCATGGTGAGGCCTGATTGGCTGTCAGCACTTCCATCAGAAAGTGATGGCAGCCATCTTCGAACCAATATACATGATAGCTCCCCATTGAAATGCATTGTAGTGAATCGCAGATTTTGAGGATCACAACAAGGAGAATGTATAAAGGTTGATAACAAATTTTAGTTACAATATAAATCATTTGTTTATGGTATAACACTAATTTTAAGAATTGTGGTGTTTTCCTAGGTGATTTTACCTTGCTGGGATGTATGAATCATGTTAGAGAGAAAACTGTTTTCTCATGATTTTCCCATAGAGGTTATAGAAGGTGCTCCAGAAGCTAAAATGAGAGCATATTTTTTGTAAATTCATACTAATTTTCTCAGCCATATGAGAATAAAGTCAGATGAGAGAGATCAAGAATCATTAATATATCAGTAGCATGGTAGTTAGGATATGGTGATGAATTAACCTGTATTTAAAATCCTAACAGAGAAAAAAATATGAGTTGTGAAATGTGCACTTTTTAATTTTTGCATTTGTATTTTGCACCACGTTTTAACATGAGAGTTTTAAGTTCATATGAAATGGAAGTACTAAAACGAATTAACGTTGGGAATATTTTATTAAACATAGATTAATAATTGAAGTGTTAAAATGAATATGAATTAATTGTACTTATATTAGAATACATGTCTTTCATTGATGCAAATCATACATCTGCAGAAAATAAATGCACGTTTAAAATTAGTTTTAACATGTTTTGTATAATGTCTGCAATTAAGTAATTTGCTTTGCATATATGAATTGTAAGGTGCACAATAAGTTTATTAATGTATTAATGTGTATTAAGGCTTCCTTAACTTGACTAAGCCTGAAGACGAGATTCATTTTGCTGCAGTATTGGGAATCCTTGTTTATTCTGTACCCTATAACCTCTAGGTTGCAAATGTGAATGTCGAATGTCCTACTCTATTGTAGGCAAGAGATGTTTTAGATGCAATAATGTAACACTATTTGTTCTAGCTGTTGAACAGAACAGGACATTTGCAGTTCTCATGTGAAATGAATTAGCTTAGTTTATTGTGTGTCATGAGAAAGAAACTGCAAGTAGCACATCATTAGAAAATGTAATATTTCAGCGGAATTAAATGAAATCATACAGTTGACAATGCACTTTTGCTGAGAATATTCTTGAAACTATCCAAATTTGGTGGTGCCATCTGCAGTGATTGGATGCTGAATTTCCTCATGATAGTCTTAATTGCCCTATTCTGTTACATAGTTCAGTACTAATAAGGCCAACTAATTCGGAACTGCTGATTGTCCTATGCGCAGCCCGTGCTTTGCGCCATCCTGATGCTGCTGTCAACTGACACCAGAAGGTGGTGACTGTCCTGCTTGATGAATTACCCTGTATGCTGTCCCATGAGGAGCGGTCTGACTAAATGTAGTTTATTGTTTCCTTTTTAGCTTAGTCACTTACACCAGCATATTTGTAGAGTTAGTTGTCCTAGTTCGATGATTTTTCCAAATTATTTTTGTCTTCCTTTTATCCTTTGCTTTTGCCCGTATGTGTCAGCCCATTCCCACACATGCTGGTCCCAATTTTGGTTAGTGATAAGGATGGCCCTACTCTGATATAGACTGTTAAAACTATATTTTGATGATTTATTGATATCACTATCGTTTGCTTTGAATTTTAATCATGTGCATATTGTGTTGCTGTTAATCTATATTATTCTTTTGGAGTGTCTAACAGTATTGATGTTTTGTAGGTTGAATCTTTTCAGATGTTTCAGTGAGCCCATGGTTTTCATGTATGTCTATAACATAGTTTTGTGCACCATTTACGTGACATTGACTTTGGGATTGTAATAAAGCTTTGAAACTTTACTTGGTTTGGAGTTTGATTTAGAGCTTAAATTGTTATGGTGTTTAGTATTGTTTGTGATATAATGTCATTGATTTGTTATTGAATGATTCTGATTACTACATTCTTTGCCAAGTCCAAACATTCAGTCAACCTCAGTGGGTGAGATTGGTGATCTCCCCTGAGCGCTGGTGGTTGTTGAGCCTGGAATTGGAGAGTAGAAAGTTTCCGGGGCCCCAGCGCTACATCACAGACATTCTCAGTAAAACATTCACTTACAACAGGACGCAGCCTGTCAGTTGATGCCCCTGTGTTCTACTACAGCCTGCCAGAGTGTTCTAAAGAACAACTAGAGCACTAGCAGTCATACTTATGACAAAAGTGTGGCACTCCTGAAGCCATCTTTATTAAATTAACCTGGTAAATCTTACAACATGTAATTTAGAAAGGAACAGAATGAAGGGGCTCATTTTCTCATAGAAATTATGATTACTGTGGTATAAACAAAAATTAGGACACATTTTATGTGAGTTCTAAAATATCTTCCTTTTGCACTTACAACAGAAGCAGCCTGTCAACTGATTCCCCTGTGTTCTACTGCAGCCTGCCAGAGTGTTCTAAAGAACAACTACTGTGCTAACGGTCTTACTTATGACAAAAGTGTGCATCATCTTGATGGAATCAAACAGGTAGAGCTTCAAACATTTAATTTAGAAAGGAACAAATTGAGGGGGTTCATTTTGTGATAGAAGTTATGATCAGTGCTAGAGAAAGAAAAATTAACATATTTTAAGTGAATTCTAAAATATCTTTCTCTTCTATGTCATTAAACGATTCTGGCAGGCGGACTGAAACATGCACTTTCAACACCAGCTGCAGACTGCCAGTTAACTCCCTGGTGATCAGCAGTTTTCAGTCTTTTAATGAACATCTAGAGTGATAACATTCTGAATGTATGCCAAAAGCATGGCACATCTAAATGCCATCTTGATGGAATCGAAGTGGAAAACTGAAAGGATTTACTCCATAGGATACTGCAGTAAATAAGGAAATTAGGGAGCCAAGTCCTGCGTACACATCCCCGACTGTGCATTGCAATGGGCATCTAACTTAACGTTCAAAAATTCCTAGCAATTCACTGAAAAAAACAAAGGTTACAGGTACGTTATACTTAGGAAACAGAATTGAAAAAACTTAGAAATTCACTAAAAAAACAAAGGTTACAAGGACGTTATAGTTAGTTTCAGATTATACACGCACAAAACTATAGCAAGTCAGCTGTTATAGTTAAGGGTTTTTTCAAGTAAGTATAACTCGTGCCTTAAGGTAACTATAACTCGCACCCTTGTCATGCACTGCTAATTACCCAAGGTATTACATCACTCATGACTGGTGATATCCCTGTAGCATTTGCTGTAAAATTATTGATAAGAAAACTGTACATGGTGAGGGCGTGAGTTATAGTTACCTTAGGGCATGAGTTATAATTACTTGAAATAACTCTAACGCTGAATTTCTGTGGTTTAGTGTGTGTAAAATCTGAAGTTAACTATAAAATTCCTGTAAACTTTGTTTTTTAGTGAATATATATATATATATATATATATATATATATATATATATATATATATATATATATATATATTTATATTCCACCATTAATACAATGCTGAATTCCAGCCTCTTGATGGTGGCGAGTCCACAGCAGGGTGCGAGCCTTACAAATCCCAGCAACGCGTTGCCAAAAGCACCTGAGAAACCTCAGCGTTACAGAAGCAACGTACTGTGTCTCTTTTCTCACCAGAGTGTTTATTTAGATTACTGCAAAGAAAAGTCCTGACGCGTTTCGGTGCTTTTGGCAATGCGTTGCTGGGATATATATATATATATATATATATATATATATATAAATATATATATATATATATATATATACACATCCTCTGTAGTTATAGTTATGGTGATTTTGGTTATCACAGAGTGGTGGGAGTTATATAGGGTTACCAGAGATAGGTATTTCTAGTATTTTTGTTCCGTCATAACTCTGCACCCGTTTGAAGAAACCTTGCAGACCTGCTGCATCTATTTCATTTTGGGAGGACAGAAAGTTTTGTGGCCTTTGGTCAAGGGGGTGCAAAGAAAAAAGGGGGTTTTCAAAATGGGCTTCAAATCCAGTGCATTTTTCTTAGACGTTTGTAATTCAAATAAAACTAAAAAAGTCAGATGGACTTTTCTTAAATTTGGCAGTATTACATATTGGGGGCAGATATGATTCTGTGGGATATTGCAGGAAAGTAGAATAAGTAAATGTTTAGATGAACAACACATAAGTTCAAAGATTGACCTACGGACCTCATATACTGTAATGAACAACTAACCCAGTAGGCAGAACTCCTGCTATCCGGCTCCCTCTGCACAGCGAGCCCCAAACACAAGCGTCTTTTCCTACTCACTGTGTGGACTCCAATGACGCTTCACACAACAATACTGTCTAGAGCTTCACATGTAGTCATGCACCCTTTGCTCTCATGACTGCTGATTCTGTTGTGGCTACTACTCTTGATTTTCTTTACCTCCTTCTGATTGCCCCTTCTTGTTGCACAGCAGTTGCTATATGTTCGAGATGGGATAAGGACAAGTTCGTTTGCGGAGGCTGGAGAAGGGGGTAAAGGATACTTTATACACATTATGAATTTATGTTACAACTATTGTTGTTTTTGATCTTAATGCAATGAAGGAACAAACGTCTTTTAAAAAAACATAAATGTTAAGTTATAAAGTTTTTCAATTTAGTGGAGGCGTGTAGCACAACACTACTAAAAACAAGGATGCCCAAGAAAGAAACTAGACTGCATATGGAAAGTTTCAGATGTACTACATGAACAACTGTAAAACCCATTTATGGTCACATGTTAATGCAAACCTATAAGCAATTACATAATGAATAAAATACACCATAATCTACATAGCTTTCTTTGCATGCTCCCTGGCTTACAAAATGAAACTTTGCTCAAAAAGCCAAACAAAAACCATCTTCCTTAAGTACTCCTCCATGGCATCCAAATGGACACGTGACCTAGCAGTAAGCTACACAAACTATTATATGGATGAAATGATAATTGGCCATTAGGAAAAAAATTATAATCCTAATTTTATAACAACAATGATTGGCTTTCATTCACTTTGGGCTTCATATGTAGCACAATCCTACTAAAAGCAGCAATGAAGCCCAAAAAATAAACTAGTCTGTATATTAAAGTTTCAGAATTACTACATGAACAACTAAAAGACGCATTTCTGACACAAGAGCTAAAAAGAAAGAAATCACATTAAATCTAATTGCCACTCTGTAGTTATAGTCAGCATTTCCAAAATTAGGAATTTGTCAGATATTAGCTTTTTAATAACTTTCCAGCCATTTGATGAATCACCACAAAACTTTCCAGACCTATAGCATTTTCTGCATTTTGAGATGATGCACATTTTTGTGGTGAATCAGGGGTCCCAAAATGTGTATTTCCACCAATGCATTTTCCATAGAATATTGTATTTGACATTGCATATAAACAGCTGACTGGATTTACATTGAATTTGGCAGGATTATACATTATGGTTAAGATGATGCTTTTTGGATAGAGCAGTTAAGTTTCTGCTATATTTCACACACATTCATATGCCACTCCAATGTAGCAGCTTCACTATAAGCTATTCCACACTACACCACTCCACTCTATGCCTCTCCACTCTATGAGACTCAACTCTACACCACTCCACTATACACTATTATACTGTACACAGTGCCACGGCACACCACTGCAGTCTATGTCACTCTATTCTAGCTGCTCCACTCGATACTACTCCATTATAGGCTATTCCACTCTGCCATTCTACTGTGCGCCACTCCACTCTAAAACACTTCATTTTACGCTATTCCACTGTATGCCACTCCACTGTATACAACTCCATTCTACGCCACTCCAATTATGACATTCCAGTCTATGCCACTTCATTCTATGCTATTCGAGTGGACCACACTCCAATGTATGACACTTCACTGTATGCTACTGCACGCTACCCCCCAAGCCATTGTATGGCACTTCAGTCTACAACACTCCATTGTACTTTACTCTACTGTACACTATTACACTCTATGCCACCCCACTGTACAATACTCTACGCCAGTCAGCTCTTCAATCTTTGCCCCTCTACTGTATGGTATTCCACTCTACCCCACTCCACTGAATGCCACTCCCCTGTACGCTATCATACTTTACTCCACAATACATCACTCCATCCTAAAGCACTTCACTATATTCCACTGCACTGCCCTCTACTACACTATATGCTATTACACTCTACACCACTCCACTGTATGCCACTCCACTGTACACTGCTCCACTCTATATAACTCCACTCTACATAACACTACTACACTCTATGACACTCTGCTAGACTCAACTACATCCCTATAAAATCTACTGTCCAAATTTGCACTCAACTCTATGCCCATATACTCTATTCTACAACACTCTATTTCACTCTATGACAGTTTCCAACACTGTACAACACAGCACTCTACTCTACTGTATGAGGCGCCACTCCATCTATAACATTTTCATTGACTCTATGCTATGACACTTCAATGTATGCTATCCCAGTCTACGCTAATCTACTGTACCCACGCAACTCTATGGTATTCCACTTTATGCCACTCCATATTTCTACACTACACTGCACAGTATTCTTTAGTACCCTGTTGTAGGAAAGTGCCCCTTTTGGCATTGTTACCCCCAAACGTTTTGCCTGATATTGATGCTAACTTGACTGAGTGTGTGCTGGGATCCTACTAACCAGTCCCCAGCACCAGTATTCTTTCCCTAAACTGTACCATTGTTTCCACAATTGGCACACCCTTGGCACACAGCTAAGTCCCTTGTAAAAGGTACCAGTGGTACCCAGGGCTCTGTGACCAGGGAGGGTCCCTAAGGGCTACAGCCATGTATTGTGCCATCCTAAGGGACCCCTCACTAAACACATGCACACTGCGAGTGCAGTCACCCCAGGGCACTCCATCTAGTGGAAATGCCCGCCCCCCGGTCTAGGCCTCACTTATGCAGCAGGTCAGGCGGAAAAATTAGGTAAAACAAGGAGGTGCCAGAGCTGAAGTGACCCCCCTCCTGCAGAATCCTCCCTCCTGGTTTGGAGAAAAGGGACCAACAGGGATAGGAATGTGCTCACCTCCCCAAAGGGAGTGGGCACAGGGAGGGTGTAGCTACCTTCAGGGACAGTAGTCATTGGCTACTGCCCTCTGACCCCTGTAACACCACTAAATCTACTATGTCGGGGCACCTCTGAACCTTACTCACCAGATTCTTGGTGACCTCAAGAAAGAAGAAATAAGAAGGACTGCGAAGCCGTCCCCCAGCAGTGAAGACTCCAGATGACAACTAACTTGGCCCCAGCCTTACCGGCCTGTCTGCAGCTTCAAGACCCCTGCTCCAAAAAAGCAGGACCAGCAACCTCTACAAACCCCCTGAGGACTGCCTGCCCAGCAGAGAACCAAGAACTCTCGAGGACAGCAGCCCTGTCCAGAAGAAACCTCCGAAAAGGACTCCAGAACTGCCCCAGATCCGCAAGCCCTTCCCACTCTGCACGGCCCGAGTCCAGGTGGCCCACCGGTCCAGGGAAGGTCCCCAGGTGATTCCAACCTTGAGTCTACCCTGGGTTGACCCCTCCTGGCTAATACAATGATGCCTGCAACCTGAATCCAGAGGACCCCCTGACCACAACCAGATCCAACAAAGATTCTTGACGCCCAAGAAGACCCCTGCACTCGCAGCCCCCTGGCCTTGGAGAATCCGACTGACAGTCCAGCAACATCCAGTGAGAGCCTCTCCTGCTTGTCCAGTCTTTGGTTTCCCAGAACTGACCCCCTGGACCCACCCTTCAGCATCTTTGGTGACCCCCAGGGTCCCCCAAATTCAAAAGCATTGGGCGCCTAGCTCTGTGTTAGCACCCTGCACCCGGCCGCTCCAGTGCCGCTGAGGGTGCATGTTTGGTGTAGACCTGTGGCCCCACGGTGCTGACCTAAACCCCCCAGGCCTATGTCGTGGAACCACGGGTACTTACCTGCAATCTGCTTTCTACCAAGCACCCCTAGTGCTCATATGATTCCATTGAAAACCCAACGCCAACTTTGACCTCTGCACCCAGCCGACTCCATGTTGCTAGTGGTGCACCTTAGGGGTCAGCATCAACTTTGATCCTGGACATCCTAACCCCGAAAACTGGAATCGTAAGTAGTGTACTTACCTGTTAACTGTGCTTACACTTTCCCCACCAGGACTCCTATGAAAAATTGCTCTGTGCCAACTTTTGAAATTGAAAAGTGTTACTTGTAAACTGCTTTATCTGAAAGAAACAAAGAACGTACATTTGACACATATGCTTGCAACTGTACTTACCCACACCAAAGATCTTCTGGTTCTAGAAATAAAGTGACAAAATATATTTTGCCTCTGGGGAACCCATGGACTCTGTACACACTATACCTCGTAGTATAGTATATACAGAGCCAGCTTCCTGCTCCTATTCCACTGTATGCTACTCCACATTAAGGTATTCCACTCTACACCACTACAGTGTATGCCACTCCACTCTACTCCCCTTGATTTATGACACTCTCCTCCACTCTATAAAAGTCTACCACACTTAATCACACTCTACAACATTCTACTCCACTTTATCCCCATACTCTCCAATGTCTAACTCTATACTCCACTCTGTGCTTTTACACACAAATGGAAAACACTCTATTCCAGTCTACAACACTTTTTTATTTATACAACACAGCACTTCACTCTGTACGAGACCCCACTCCCGTTTATATCAGTTTACTGCCTATGCTACAAAAGTACACTTGACGCTATGACAAACCAATACACTATATTATACTTTACACCACTTTCCTCGACTCTACTCCATTGTATGAAAGTTTAACTCACTCTACGCTAATGTAAAACAATCAACTCTACTCGCCTCCACTGTTACACACTACTGTACTCAATACAACTCTAATCTACAACACTCTACTACACTGTATGCCACTCTCTGACACTTTACTCCTGTCTACACCTTTTGACTCCACTGTACTATCCTGTATGCTACTGTACAAAACTCCACTCCACTCTATTCTACAATACTCTAGTCCACAATACAAAACTGTACACAACTCTGTGTATGCCACTGCACTCTACTTTACTCCACTCTACTTTGACACAGTACTCCACTCTACCCCACTTCTCCACTGTACGCCACTCCACTCTAACCACTCAATGACACTGTACTCTATATTACTGTATGCCAAACTATTGTACCACTGTGGTAGGTGGACTCTTGCTCTAGGCAAGACTGCTGGTTTAGGGATGACAGCACTTTTGTTTGCAGGTGACTAGGCCAATCCTACAACAAGTCTCAACTGTCGGCCAAACCCTCCTGGCTCACAAGCAGTACATCACCAAAAACCCAAATAGTAGAAAATGATTTGTGGCAGCTTTTACGCATGGACTCAAGAGTGCAACATCTCAAGGGAGTCATGGTTAAACAGAGATTACTGTTTTTTATAACAAATTTGATTGATTTTTCAACAATACAATACAACATTCTTCACCGAAGAGTAAAATATTGGCATGTTGTTATGTATACTGCTCTTGTTATTCATTCTTAGTTACGCTGTAATGTCAAACGATCTCTCATCTTTCTTGACCCGACCCCTCCCACCGTCAGTGTCCTCTGTGTACAGCATCTATCAACATGGTGAGGCAGTCCAATCAAATTAGTACACAGTTTTGTCATAACATGTGCCTGATCTTGGATATTTGAGGCCTAGTATGCATCAAAGGTGTCCTGGGCTATGCAGTATAGCTATTCGGGATCAATAGTAAGGCATGTTTTACCAGCTTTTGGCTCAAAGGGGGCGTTTACAGATCATTGGGTCATTGATGGGTATGAGTGGGGCTGAATTGTGTGATCTGTGGTCCACGTCTCTTAGACCATCTACTAGATCCTCCCATGCTCTAGCATTGTCTAGTTTGCCAATACCTCACCAGGCTTCTCTAATCAGTAATGATCTCTCGCATCAACCCACTTTTCTAATTCTTGTCTCCATGTTGTCAGCTGGGGGCCTTTTGGGTCTTTCCAGTGGCGCATTGGCTCCCTCTTAGCCAATAGTAAGACCAAGTCTTGGAATTTACTTGTGATTCTGTTTTTAGTTGTGTGCGTGAACCAGTGAAGTAGGCAGAAGCCTGGTGTTGTGGGAACCGCTTTTTCCATCAGCCTCACCAGTGTTGTGGTGACCCTGTCCCAGTATGTTGTAAGTGAAGGGCAGGTCCAGAACATATGGAGAAAATTGGCATTCACCTCCCCACATCTCACACAAGCAGCATTAGTAAAACCAAAAATGTTATTAACTTTTTCAGAAGTGAGATAAGCCCTGTGTACTACGTAGAGCCCTATCAGTTTAAAACAAGAGTTCCTAGATATTTTGGGCATGCGTTCTAAGATGGATTCCCATGTGCTCTCTCCGATATAAGAGTTTCCAACTTGTCTTCCCAGCGAGCTCTTAACGTGTCCAATAGCCCTAGGGAATCAGCTTGTGTTGCTCTATGTAGACATGAAATGGCCTTGTATGTTCCAGCAGATGTTGCAATGTAACTACAGTTTTGCTGCGATGTGCGCTCATGCCTGCTGCTGTCCCATTGGCGACGAATAGCCACTGTTACTGATCTATGTAAGAGAAAGTGTCCCCTGTGTCGTTCTAAAGTTTGCCTGAGCTCATTAAATGTAAACAAGGCTGAGTCCCCATATAATTGTCCCATGCTGGTAAGGCCTGGCACGGACCACTCCTGGATTCTCCTCCATTCCCCTTTAGGTGGCAGTTCTATCAGCAGGTGAAGCGGTATCTCTGGAGAGATCTAGTGTGCGACTTTCGCAGTAGTCGAGCCCAGCATTTTTGGATGACAATATATTCCCTCAAGCCAGGTTGCACTGCTGTGTCTATCCTCAGTAATGGTTTGGTTAGAGCCGATAGTGTGGGGACCAGTGTGCTCATTGCCCTGCCTGAGTTTTGTCTGCTCGCCATCCATTGGGTGTACCACTGCAGCTGTGCTGCTAAATAATAGGCTTCGAAGTCTGGCAGTGCTAGTCCCCCATCCCCGGTCGGCCGCTGCAAGGTTGGAAGGCCACCCTGTGTCAGCTGCCTCCCCATATGAAGGATTCCAGTACGGCATAGAGTGCCTCAAAGAAGGACCGTGGGATCCATAGGGGGAGTGCTCCAAACAAATACAGGAACCAGGGTAGCATCACCATTTTCAGGAGTGCTATGCGTCCCTGCACCGTTAGTGGTAGTGTTTTCCAAAACTCTATGTGGGTCTTCAGCTTTCTCATTGTGAGCTCTAGATTTCCCTCAAAGATGTCTGGTAGAGTATGATAGATCCTTACCCCCAAGTATTTTAAGCATCTAGGTTACCAAAACAGTCCATTTACCATCTTGGGAGACCGGAATTCAAGCCTTAGAGGGAAGAAACATGATTTTTGGCAGTTGAACTTTAGCCTGGACACATCCTCAATGTCCCGTAGCAATGATTTCACCCCTACCAGGATAAAATGAGGTCGTCCGCGTACAGCACTATCTTTCATGGCATCCCTCCTATCTGGATTCCCCTGTAGTAATTATCTCCTCGGGACATGTTTGCCAGAGGTTCCATTGCTATTGCAAAGAGGAGAGGTGAAAGGGGGCATCCCTGCCAAGTTCCTCTCGCCAATGCATAGCTCTCCTGGATGGTGTGTCCCGTGCGGAACCGAGCTGTTGGTGACGTGTAAAGTAGCTTTCTCCACAGAACAAATCCTGGCCCCAAGCCCATACGCAGCACTACGCCATATTAGTAAGCCTTCACTCCCCCCAGTCACAGATCTAGGTTTAATCCATTGTTCTTTTGTTCACTATGCCACTCTAGTGTGGACCAAGCCACATGCAAATCAGTCTTGACCCTGTTCCCCATGGGAACAGTCCAGCCAGAACTGCCAGACCATGTCCTCCTAGGACCAGAAACAAACATCCTGGGACCGGTTTCAGGGTATCACCCCTCATCAGCCAGGCTAGCTTGAATCCAATGGCACATTGAGCACAGGACCCATGTCTGGGCATACCCTTCCCACTTAGGGCGACTTAGGGCAAGCAAAATAACAATGGATTAAACCCAGATCTGTGACTGGGGTGAGTGTTTGAAAAGTTTCAACACTCCATCCATCATTTTATTTAGTAAAGTTCACCATACTTCATCCTGCCTTTCGCTACTTTCACACTTAGTAGCCTGATACGAATACAGTCTCCTCTCTTGAAGTGAATACAACTTGTTTTCCTGCACTCAATGTCTCTCATTTTACTTCTAAATTGGCTTTGCTCAATTTTTCCACATATGTCACCCACATATTGCTTCATATCGAAGCCTGTTTCAAACTTGGACAAACTGTTCTACTATGCTGGTTTCAAATAATCCTGAGCAGACCTTCCCCTTAGTGCTTGAAAAGGTGATACTCCAGTTACGCAGTGTGGAGACTTACGTTGGGACCTTAGCATAGCTCACACAGCATCAACAACGTCTACCCCCACAATGATTGCTCCTTTGACACATTCATTCACTAGCCTGTTGGCCCTCTCAACCTGACAGTTAGAAATGTGGTCTTTGGTTGTCAGTCAGGTTACCCCCTGTCCAATCAAGGACTCTCACTCTAGACAGGGTAAGCTACACACAATCCAAATTATCCTGTGAACACCCTCTGGTAGCTTGGAACTGAGCAGTCAGGCTTAACTTAGAAGGCAACGCGTAAAGTATTTGTGCAATAAATCATGCTTTAACACAGTATAGCACTACAAAAATACACCACACAGTGTTTCGAAAAATATATAATATTTATCAATAAGATGCAGGTCAAAAAAATCAAAAGGCAATAAGCAGATGTTGAGATATCACTGTAAAAATGATATAAAGTGTCTTTTGTCTCTTAAAAACAATAAATGTCTCTTGCAAGCACAAAGTACCTGGTTTGCATTCAAAATCTCTGCAAGGGACCACAGAGGAGGCGATGCCTGGAAAATAGGGAGGTGTGCGTTGGTTTCTCCCCTTCGCAACAGACTTGTTTAGTTATTTTTCACGCAGGGGAAGACTTTGCGTTGATTTCCGGCACACTGACTTGGATCCTCTTTGGGTTGCAGGGTTTTCGGACCCCCCCCGGGGACGATGCGTGGAAGCCTGGGTTTGTGGAGCAAAGTCACAGGTGCTGCGTCAATGCAGTGGGAGTTGGGGGGAAATTTCTCCCACAAAGCAGGCGCTGCATCAATTCCTCTTGGGAAGTTGGGCTGTGTCATCCTGGATCGGCTCTGCATCGATCCGGTGGCCCATGCATTGACGTTCCGGTTGCTACGCTGCGTCAATCTTCTCATTGCAAAGTGGGGCTGCGTCGTTTCGGTTCGGCGTGCAGTGTATTTTTCATCCCCAATGCAGGCTGCGCGTCGTTTTTAGCAGGCTTTGCATCTAATTTTCGCCGCACAATGAGTCCAATTGCAGGAGTGAAGTCTTTTTGGTCCTGAGACTTCAGGGAACAGGAGGCAGGCTCTAGTCAAGCCCTTGGGGCGCACTTCTCAGCACAGCCAGAGGGCAGCAAGGCAGCTGGGCAACAGCAATGCAGAGATCTCGCTCAGAAAAGCAGTTCAGATGAGTAATTTGGGCAGCCAGGCAGTTCCTCTTGGCAGGTCTGGTTCAGGGATTCTTCACCAGCAGGTTTCTTGACCAGAAGTGTCTGTGAGGTAGAGTGTCTACCCCAAGAAGTGCCTAAGTTGGTGGTTTTGGGAGCTCTTCTTATACCCATTTTGGCCTTTGAAGTAAGCTTACTTCAAAGGAAAGTCTCACTTGTTTGTGAAATCCTACCTTTCCCAGGCAAGGCCTCGGACATACACCAGGGGGTTGGAGACTGCATTGTGTGAGGGCAGGCACAGCCCTTTCAGGTGTGAGTGACCACTCCTCCACTTCCTCCTAGCACAGATGGCTTATCAGGATATGCAGGCTACACCCCAGCCCCCTTTGTGTCACTTTCTAGAGAGAGGTACAAACAGCCCAACTGTCAAACTAACCCAGACAGGGAATCCACAAACAGGCAGAGTCACAGAATGGTTTAAGCAAGAAAATGCCCACTTTCTAAAAGTGGTATTTTCAAACACACAATCTTAAAATCAACTTTACTAAAAGATGTATTTTTAAATTGTGAGTTCAGAGATCTCAAACTCCAAATGTCTATCTGCTCCCAAAGGGAATCTACGCTTTAATCATGTTTAAAGGCAGTCCCCAGGTTAACCTATGAAAGAGATAGGCCTTGCAACAGTGAAAACCGAATTTGGCAGTATTTCACTGTCAGGACATATAAAACACATTAGTATATGCCTACCTTAACCATACATTGCACCCTGCCCATGGGGCTACCTAGGGCCTACTTTAGGGGTGCCTTACGTGTAGGAAAAGGAAAGGGTTAGGCCTGGCAAGTGGGTACAATTGACAAGTCGAATTTACAGTTTAAAACTGCATACACAGACACTGCAGTGGCAGGTCTGAGACATGATTACAGGGCTACTTATGTGGGTGGCACCTATAGTGCACTTTACTAGGGACTTACTAGTAAATCAAATATGCCAATCATAGATAAACCAATCAATAGTACAATTTACACAGAGAACCTATGCACTTTAGCACTGGTTAGAAGTTGTAAATTGCCCAGAGTCCTAAAGTCAGGAAAAATAGGAGGAAGGAGGCAAAAAGTTTGGGGATGACCCTGCAAAAAGGGCTAAGTCCAACACTGACCATTACTTTGAGGATGGTAAAGACTAGATTTTTTGTGCTTGATGCCAGTATCTTTAAAAAATCTCATCATGTCATCTGATACAAATTACACCCCATTGTCTGCAATCACCTCTGATGGGAAACCCTTTCTCGAGAATATATCTGTCAAAAAAGTGATTACAGTGTCTGTATTAGCATCATTCACAAACGACCTCAATCCATTTAGTGGTCATTCAGTCAGATGGCGAACCACTGATTACTCTAAAATGTCCCAAATGGACCTAGAAAGTCCAGACCTACTCTGCTCCATACTTTCTCTGGACTGCCAGCTTCCACCATAGATGGTGTTACACTCTTAAGTCCTTTGGGATTTCTCAAACATATTGAACATTTCCTGTCTCTAGCCATACTTGGCCACCAATAGGTTCCCCACAACTTTTGCTTCTTAAGAGACATTCCCAAAAGTCCTTCTTGATTGATTTGCATCAATCTCTCTCTAGCATTAAATGGTGGAATCAGATTGTCGTCTCTGAACAAAAGACCTGCCTCAAGTGATAATTAAGACTGTAACTCAATGTAAGGTTGTAAGTAATGCGTAAATCCTTTTCTCTGGGCCACCCTTCCATCATGTATTCTACAACTTTTATCAGAATATTGCCCTGACCAAATCCTTTCTTTCAGACTTTTTCACTAATACATTTGGTATAATCGCATACAGTCCTTGCCACCAAACAATCTTTGCCCTGTTTATCCCATGATTGTACTTCTATATTATTACTGGTACTTGGGAGACGTGCCAATCAGCTTTTATATTCCTGCCAACAGGAATGTATTGTACTTCAAAAGGATATTCTAAAAGCTTCACATTCAATCTGATCAATATGGCTGTAGCTTTTGTTGAATGAATATTAAAAACACTGATGATTGAAACTAAGGGTCTGACTCAGATCTTGACGGTGTTACCGTCAAGCCATGTCAGCGGCAGACCCGAAAAGACTGTCAAGTCAACAGTGTTTTGCTTATCATATTTAGATGTTACAGCTATGTAAGAGGTGTACTGGCAACAGATTGCTGACAGAGGGAGATGGTGGAGACAGTAGCGGGACCTAATGAACTTCATACAATGGCAGGTGCTATGTAATAGATGTAAGTGACACACACACATACACTGTACCTTTGCCATATGTGTTCCCTGCACTACACACAACACAACACACCACATGCACACCATCATCCATTACATCTCCAACACAACCCAAACCTTGCTAAACCTTGTTCATGCCAAAAACACCCATTGATATATATACATGGCACAACACACACACTACTGACCCTGCACCCACACAGAACATAATCACAGCAATCAACACAACTACACACTCAGCTACACAAATACACTCATACACCAGCACAACTACACACATCACAACAATGACTGCCTCACAGCCACAATCACCTGAAAGTGTCACACAGCAACACAACATACAGAACAACATTGATCTCACATGCAAACGACACATAAGGAACAACCACACCACCTACTCCAGCTCCCTCCACCTCAACCAGCCAAACCAGACATTCAAACACATACACATACTCACTCACATACACAACAGTTAGCACAAACGTACTAGTACAGGTCCCCTAGCAATGTGCACACATGGATACCATTGACAGGTGTGATTGTACTGTCATTTTGGTGCCACCATCTATTTGGCAATGAATAATGACACCACAATGACAGCTGTGTATGTGTGTGAAATGCGTGTTGTAGCAGTGTGTCCCCAGCCATGTGTGACACAATTGTCTCCCCGACATATGAATGTCTCAGTGATTTAAAAACATTACAGTGACATATCTGTCTGCAATAGTCCTGACCGCCCGTGCAGTGCCTAGCCAACATACCCTGGCAATGTGGCATCCCTACCTTTGAGTCTGGTGACAGGGAGGCTGTGTCTTCTCTGTGAGTCAGTGGCAGCAGTGATGGCAGGTGTTGTCCAGTCGAAAAAGGATATGGAATCAAGACAAAAGGTGAGTTTTCACCCCTTCTCCCCCCAATCCACCAACTCAGAAGTGGAGGTTGGATGGGTACTTTTTGCTTGCCGGTAAGGTGCATCCAAATCTTCACAGTGGGAAGGGTGGCTGGGGTCCTGCCAGCATCTACTTTTCCCTCTCCCGCTGTTGACACAGCTGGTGTGTTTTGGGGGAGATGGCGGGTCAAATGCAGACTTTCGGCTAATGGAATGGCAACACCTAAATACGTTGGGTGGACCATCACATCGGTGGACAGGTTTTCAGTCGAAAACTCAATGGCAGGAGCATTACCGCTAACATCAAAATAAGATCATTTGGCAACAGAAATTTTGTCCCCCACCCATAGGCTTTTAAGTTTTCCACTGCCCACACAAAAGGCAGTATTTCCCTCTCAGTTACTAAATAGAGATGTTCTTGTGTGCATGAGGCAAAAGCAAGAACACGTCCATCAGTACCCTTCCTGTGTGATAGAACAGCTCCGTGGCTGACTTCACTGGCATCAACAGTGATACACAACTTCCCAGGTATGTAAGGAGACAGCAAAGAAGCATTGGTTAATTCTTTCTTAATCATAAGAAAAGATTTCTCTTGAGCATCCTCCCAGACAAATTTGGATTTTTTTTTTAGGGAACTTGAGTAAAGGTTCCTCTTCTGTGGCAAAATTGCTAATAGATTTAGCATAAGATTCACACATGCTAAGAAAAGCCTGAAGTTGTTCTCCATCAACAAGAGTGGGAACGTCCTCAATTGCCTTGAGAAACCTTAATGATGGTGAAATACACTCTCCAGATACCACAGGACTCAGGGATTCAGCCTTACTTACACCAAAGTGACATTTGTCCCATCTTAATTTCAATCCCCTGGCTCAGAGTGCCTAGAATGTCGTCCTGGATAACCAAGACTCCTCTCACATCTGTCAAAACTTCCCAATCACTCGCTGAAAAACAGGTGCCACCGAAGCAAGGCCAAACAGCAGTCTGCAAAACTGAAATACTCCTGATAGTGTCACAAAAGCTGAAAGGTGCCTAGATTCCTTTGCTACTACTACTTGGGGATAAGCTGATTTCACATCCAGTTTGGAAAAGAATTTAGTAGCAGCCAACATGGTAATCATTTCCTGAATACGAGGCAATGGATGTCCATCCACCCAAATGGCCTTATTAAGGCATCCTCAACTCGTGATTCTTTTTTCATGCTACTACAATATGAGGCAGCCTTTAGGAGGATTCTATAGGTTCTATGATACCATCATGACATAATTGTGAAATTAGATCTTCCAGTTTATCTCTAATGCTCAGAGGAATTAGCTAATCTTTTGTTTAACTGGTATAATACCTTCTTTCAGTTTAATAGCATATACAGATCTACTCAACCTATCCAGTTTGTCCTCAAATATCTTCCCATTCTTCACCAATATTAATTCCAAATCTCTATTGGCAACAGGTGTTCTACACTCATCCACCAGTAATATGTGATCGGCCAGGCTTAAAAATGATTCCTAAACACCCTTGTTGATGCCAACCCAGGAAGTCGGGACCATGTTGTGAAACATACACTTTGCCTTGGACTTCTCAGCCTCTGAAGTGTATCATTCCATTGAAACAACCTTCTAGATCAGTTCTTTCACCTTTATATCCAGCAGGTCTAATATCAGGTATTTCTAATTCATTCTCAAAATTATTACTAGAATACTTATCTTTAGAAATAATTGTTCATTTCAATCCAGGATGAGTTAACAATTGTATACTTTTACCATTAATGACAAATTCATCCTTTAACCTAGGGAAATCATTTTCATGCACTCGCACACACAGGAGCATATTATCCATACTATGGGCTAAATCTTTTTTTATCTTTTACAATGTTCACATTGCTTCTGCTTGTTTGAGAATGACACACTCTGGCATAATGATCAGGTGTGCCATATTTGAGACACCCTTTACCCATAGCAGTACAATGTTTAAAAGAAGCTACATGAAACTTCGAACCACAACGAAAACATGCGCCACTTCCATTGAAATATTTCATCTTGTCAGTCATTTTGTTGGACACGTATTTAGTAGGTTTCACTAGAAGTATTGCTACTTCGGTGTCCTTATTTAGTTCTTTGACTGATTTTTTAGACGCTTGCATACTATTAGTGAAGTTGACCACCTCATCAAGTGGAAGATTCTTGCAGGTGAGTAAATGTTCCTATATCTTTTTGTTGTAGCATTTGATTACCAATTGGTCTTTGATGAGTTGGTGTGTGAATGCCCTTAATTCACATTTAGCCACCTACACTCATAAGGAAGCCACACAGATGGCAATAGATTCTGCAACTGACTGTCTTCTAGAGAAAATGTATGCCTTCTGAGAATTAAATTCAGAGGTTTTAATAGTGTTTCTCAAGTTTCATTACAGCTATTTCATATTCATCTATATCCTCCCTAACTTGATCAGGTAGATGCACAAATATTTCTTGGCCTTCCATGCCTAGGGAATGTTTCAATAACTCCTTCTTCCATTCTGGTTTGAATTTAAGGCCTTCAATTGTGCCCGAAAAATAATTAAATGCTCTGAACCAGTCCTTCCATGGTACTGGTGGTTCACCTGGAGACTGCAGAAAATGAGATGAGGGACAGATACCTTGCATAATTTTTCACTCCATGAAGATCACTGTGCAGCCTAAAGGCTGTGTGTATATGGGCTTGGTGAGGTACTGGCCTCTCCACAAAGACTTCTCTACAGTGTGATAATTGTGCATTCAAGGATAAGGTGAATGGCTGGTCTCTCCGTGAAGACCTCTGTATGGGGTAAAGGTTATGCATAGAGTTTGGTGAGTGACTGGCTGTCTGTAAAGAGACCTATTGAACATGCAGGCTATGCATAATAGGGTTTGGTGTGGAACAGAGCTGTCATCAAAGTCCTCTGTACAGGTTGACGACTGTGTGCTGTGAGTTTGGTGAGAAACTGGCCGTGTGCAGCCAAGCTCTGCACCCACTCCCTGGCAGATGACCAACCAAATGGACACTCACTCCACTTTTTTGAATTGCTTCCTGATCCTGCAGGAGTCCCATGGGAGTCCAGGGTCACATTGGCTCCCTATGGACTCCTGCTAGAATAAAGAGGTTGACCTAACCCAGCAGGACTCCTGCAGGATCACAGCGCCTCTTTCAACTTTTTTTAATAAATGTTAGTGGTTTCTCTGGGACCCTCCTCCACACACACACTAGGCACAGGACTCAGGGAACCACCATCTTGCCCTCTTACATTTTATTTTTAACATTTTTCAGAGCACAGAGACCGAGTCCCTGAGTACTGTAATGATGGACACAACATTGTCCTATGGGGTCACCTTTTGATAAATCTATACATTTGGAACCTTAATTTCTCCAAAGCTACTAAACAGATTTACACCACATCACAAAAAGCACAGTTTCTGGGTAAGAATCTAGCTTTCTGCCAAATCTGGTGTAATTCTGTTCAGCTATTTTGTCTGTATTTTTGTCTAATTTTGCCTATGAAAATTGCATGGGAAAACTGTTTTGGGACAACCCTTTTCCTCAGACCCTACTTGAAAGATCACCACAAAACTCTTCAGGAAGAAACTCAGGTGAATGAACTTTTTGTTGGGTATTTTTTTGAAGATTCATCAAACAGCACCAAACTTATTAGCAACACAAAAAATGTTAGATAGAGGGATTAGATAGATAGATAGATAGATATGTTATGCTAATTTAATTTCAAATCACGCACAAATCACCCCAGGGAGGATATCTCAGAGCTCGGGCAGATCACAGGCAGGATAGAGGCTGAGTTAAAACAGCACTGTCTTGAGCAGCTCTCTGTACTTGATGTGGTCTGTGCATGCACAAATGTGATAAAGCAGTTAATTTCTAGAGGAGGGGCTCTAATATGATAAAGACCTACCCCCGCTCTTGACCTTCTGACTCGCATGACAGTAAGCAAGTGTTTATCACTAGATCTCAAAAGCATTGCTGGACAGTAGTGTTGGAGCTTCTGGTTAGAAGTACCTTGGCCCTTTCCTCATTAGTGGTATGTGAGTAAGGCAGCAGATTTTAAAGACTATTCCTTTTCTTGTAGGCAACCAAAGTAAGGTTCTCCAAAGAGGTGTGGAGGTGGCACCTTGGAAAGATTGCAAATGAGATGGGCCACTCTGTTATGCACAACTTGAAGTTTAGAAAGTAATGTCTCCTTAGCAGAAGCCAGAAGAGCATCGCCGTAGTCTAATCTGCAGATAATATGTGCCTACACCAAGGTTTTCATCGCTTAAAGAGGGAGAAACTTTCCTCAACAGGTGCAACATGTGGAAGCAGGTGCAGATGGTAGACAGGACCTGCTCTTTCATGGTTAGAGTTTCGTCCAGTCAGATGCCAGGGTTCTTAACAAACTGTTTGGGTATTGGTGCAGCACCAAGTTCTGAAGGCCACCAGTCGGTCGGCCAAAGCTCTTGGGCCTTACCAAACAAATGATCTTGCTGTAGGCAGTTTGTGGTCATCCAGACTGCAATCGCTTTCTTCACTGTTGCAAAACATTCTTTTACTTTTACCGGATCTTTGTCAAAGGAGATGACCAACTGCAACTGTGTGTCATCAGCACAGGACAGAATTTAAATTCCAAAGGATTTGACGATCTTGGAAAAGGGGCTACATATATGTTAACCAGCATAGGGCTTAAACAGGAACCCTGCTATACCCCCTTGTCTATCAGCATGGTGCAAGATTTGAAAGAGCCCAAAGATATGAGTTGGGTTCTGTTTTTAAGAAAATCACAGAACCATTGTAGGGCTATCCTGTAGATACCAATTTTGTTCAGCTCTTGGAGTACCCTGGGGTGAAATACAGCATCAAACGCTGCGGATAAATCCAACAGCACAAGCATGGATACTGTATCAGCATCAAGAGATAGTCAAATGTGATCTGTGACCGCCACAAAGGCAGTCTCTGTGCTGTGTGAGGATCAAGACCCAGATTGTGAAGGATCCAGTATCATGTTGTCCTCTAAGTAATCACAAAGCTGGTTGTTTATTTGACCTTTCAGCAACTTGTCTAGTAGTGGAAGCAGATAGGTTGATAGTTTGTGAGGTTTGTAGGTGCAATATTAGACTTCTTTTGTATGGGCGTAAGCTGCACAGCTTTCAAGACCAAGGGGATTCCTCCCATGTCGACTGATAGGTTAAACAGGGAGCATTGCGTAGGGACGAGCTGATTTGAAAGTAGTGCTGGAATCCTGGGTCGACATAAATTCGGAGGAGAGCCAGATTTGGCTGTTACAGAGATCTTTGGATTAACTCAGGAGTGAAAGAATTAAACCATTAAGGGGAGGAGAAGTGAAATTGGGCTTGACATATGTCTGATCGAGCGAGCCGGAAAAGTTCTGGTAAATAAGATTGATTTTTATCATAAAAAAGTCTGCTATGGAATTGCACAATTCTTGCGAAGCCTGAATTTCTTGGGAGCATGCACAGGGATTGATAAAGTCATTACGCACTTTAAAAAGCTCTTTGAAAGAGTTGCCGGCTTTGCCGATTTGGTTGGTAATATGAATTTTGTGAGCTGCTTTTATGTATCAGTGGTACACAGTAAGAGATGCTCTATAGGCTTCCTTATTATTATGATTATTGGTTATGCACCAGCGTATTTCTAATTTTTTACAAAAGGATTTCTCTTGACGCAATTCAGTGGTGTACCAGAGAGCATGAGATGTATGCTTGATTGTCACACTGTCAAGAGTCGAGTTTAAGAATTTGTAGACTACTACAGCTTGGCCAACTTCTAAGGCCTCAGTGACCAATGAGAAATGGGGTGACTAGATAGATAGGTAGATAGATAGATAGATAGATAGATAGATAGATAGATAGATAGATAGATAGATAGATAGATAGATAGATAGATAGATAGATAGATAGATAGATAGATAGATAGATAGATAGACAGACAGACAGACAGAATAGATAGACATTGATTCTGGGCAGTGTTTGGTCACAAGTTGATACATTACTACATGCACTTTATTTACAACTAATAATACGGATTTTAGGCAGGATGGCAATGAGTAATATGTGCAAACATTATTGAACTTGAACATGGAATTGCTGCAGGCTTCAATCAACATTATTGAACTTGAACATGGAATTGGTGCAGGCTTCAATCATTGCAAGATGTGATAAATTTTAATTCATCTCTAGGTTAAAAATGCGAAGGCTCAGTCGTAATTAGTGTTTTGATTGTTTTCAGATTTACAGATTTTCTTCCCCTGAAGAAGCACCATAAGGGGCTAAAATGAATTGGAAATGTTAACACTCATGGGTGCGTTTCTGGATGCTGCAGAAGATGGCTGCATGCTTTTAATGCACCCTTTTGGCTCTCGCACTTACCTATGAAAATAGCAAGTTGCCAGAATTTCTCTCAATCCGAGAAGTCAGAGCCTATATGTGACATTTATTAGGGTCCATAGATGAGATTTTTAAACCTGTTACTCACATTCCAGGCTATTTACTAATGTTGCTTTGTTTCCACAAGTTTGTCACTAGTGCCTGCCATTTTCTATTCCTTCAGAAGTGGCCTGCATTTTGTCATCTCAGAGATTCTGCACCCTTAAGTGCCTTAACCCCTTAAGTGTGGGTGTCGGCCAATGGCCAACATTGGACAGGCATATCAGGGCCCAGAGGGATTCCTTTATTATATTTTAAACTCGGGTTGCTTGGGAAAAGCTTCCCGAGCAGCCTGTGTCTTTTTTCCCTTTAATGCAATGGCAATCAGCTCACAGGGTACGCTGAGATCATTGCACTAAAGTGAAAGTAAAACCAGCCAATAGAGTGAGAGAGGTTCCATTGGAAAAGGAGAATCTCCCCTTCTTCATTATGGAGATCATTCCTGAAGCAGAGATCCACCCACTAGACACCAAAGATTTTGGTGAAACACCCCCCATGCTGCATACTAGATCACTCTTTCTGCCGCACCTGGGGGGGGGGGCTGATGGAGGTTATTATCCACGATCCCCCCCCCCCGGGACAGAAAGCCCAAAAGGCACCAGTGTCTATTTTTTAAATAAATACAGGTGTGGGGGTTGCCCCCTATGGGCAGGGCCATGCCCCCACCCTTCATAAAACTATGGTGATAGTCATTCTGCCCCCCGGAGGGTCGATTGCTGAGATTACCTCCAATCTGCTCCCCAGGGAGGCAGAAAACTCACTAGGTACCAAGCAATGTTTTCATTAAAAAAAAAACACAAACATAGGGTTGGGGACTGCCCACCATGGGCATGGAAATACCCCCAACCCAACAAGAAGAGATATGGGTGGTCATTCTGACATTGGCGATGACGTCAACAGGCTGGCGGTAATTACTGCCAAATTATGACCATGGAGGTGATACCTCCCATAGACAGCCAATGTACCACACCAACCACCAGGGAGTAAACATCTCTGATGACGGCGGTAGCCATCAACAGCCAGGCGGAAGTCAAGGTACAGCCCAACATATTATGACATAGCAAACCGCCAGGATTTCAGGGGTGGTCCCAATGCTATCAAAAGCCTGGAGGAAACACTTCACAGAAAACGGAAGACTCACCATCAGGGACACAGAGGATTCCGCTCCTGCCACGGAACCGGAACTCCAAGTCTTCCTGATGCTCTACCACGCCATGGCCATCCTGGAACACCAACACCGATGAAGACGACGACGATGAGTACAGCTGCCTAGCACCCAAGGGAGGGAGGGAGGAAAAAGAGAGTGACACACACACACATTCACACACACAGAACCAGCTGCAGAATAAAACCGTTCCCATGCTAAATTAATGCAAGGACAACTATTAGAATGTACGAACACTGTAATTTGCTGTCAACAGACACCATAATGTAAAATTAAATGTAAATGCAGGCCTCAATGTCCAGATTGAGCCAATGGCTAGTCAAAAGTACAAAACGGCCACATGGCCACAGGGCACAGTACAAGGCAAAGCTTGACTTCTGACATTATCCAGACTCCACTGTTCACTGTTCATGTTGGAAATGGGTAGGCACCTCAGGGGGAAGAGAGGGTAGGGGGGCACCTCAGCTGAAGTGGGTAACATTCCCACTGGTTCTGGAGGGGGCTCCTTGCCCAATTGTCTCTGGTGGGGAGTGAAAGGCCACAGTCTCTGAAGTGGGAAACATGTCCACTGGTTCTGGAGGGGGCTCCTTGCCCAATTGTCTCTGGTGGGGAGTGAAAAGCCACAGTCTCTGAAGTGGGTAACATGCCCACTGGCTCCTTGCCCAACAGTCAATGGAGGGTGTCCTACATTCCCTCTGCTGGTAGATGGGGCTCCTTGGCTGCCTCTGCTGGGGGAGAGGGCTCCTTGCCCTTTGCTGGTGGAGGGGGCCCTTGCCTTTCTTTGGTGGTGGAAGTGGAACCTTGGCTTTCTTTGGTGGTGGAGAGGGATCCTTGGCTCTCTTTGGGGGTGCAGGAGGATCCATGTGTCTCCTCTTGTGACGGGCCCCCTTGGCCTTTGACATGTCACTTGTGTCCTTGCCTCCAGGACTAGGAGGTGCCTCCACTGTCCCTGTCCTCTGTTCCTTGGGTTTCGGCACCCTAGTCCTCCCTTTCTAAGGTGGAGGTGTGCCCTTAATAGGAGTGGCTGCCATCACACTCAGGACCCCCTTTGTGCTAGCAGATGATTTAGTAGAGGGAGTGGTTGTAGGAGGTGTATGTTTGCTAGACTTGGATGCAGGTGCATGGACAGTGTGGGTGTGTGAGGTGGATGGCTGTTGGGTGTCTGAGTGGGAGCATTTGTGGCTCTTAGGAGGGGGGCAGACAGGGTGGGAGAGGGCAAAGAGGAGGCATGGATGGATTTTGTGTAGGTGTCTGCAAATGAGGTGTGTGTGCTGCATGATGTGGTGATGTGGTGGTGGCTGTTGATGCAGTGCATGCATGTGTGAGTGTGGATGTGACTGTGAGGGAGGAGGAGGTGGTGGGGGAGACACTGGAGGTAGTGGATGTTGTTGTGTGTGCAACTGTCTGTTGTTTGTGTGAGTGATTGTGGCCTGAAGTGTGGTGCCTGTGTTTGACTGTGCTACTCTTGTGCGATTTGTTTGTGTGCATGGGCTGGGTTGGGACTGAGGAGACTGGGACTGGACAATGGTAGCTGGAGGGGGAATGTTAGGAACAGGGACACTGGCTGCCATCAGAGAGGAGGCCAGAGCCTGAAACGATCTCAGTAGGGCCACCAACTACCGTGGATGCCCTTCAGGTAGGCATTGCATTGCTGCATCTGGGATGCCAGCCCCTGGTTGCCATTCACAGTGGTTGACTACCCTACAGAGATGGATCTCAGGATGTCAATAGCCTCCTCACTGAGGGCAGCAGGGCTCACTGGGACAGGGCCTGAGGTGCCTGGGACGAAGGAGATGCCCACCCTCCTGGGTGAGCGGGCAGGGGTAACTTGGTGGGGGGCTACTGGGAGGGCGGTGCTGATACGGGGGCAGCTGTACCTGTAGCCGGGGTGGTTCCAGAGGTGTCTGCCACTACCAGGGAGTTTAGATCGGAGGTGGAATCAGAGTCAGTGTTGTCACCTCCAGGCCCCGCTGTGGTGCTCTCCATGCCCTCCGTCCCACTGGTCCCCTCGGTGTCAGTGGACTCTGCCTCCTGGGCACATGGGATGCAGCTCCCTCAGTCACCGGTGCCTCTGCTCCTCTGCTAGACGATGCTAATGCACACATGGACAGAAGGACAGAAGAAAATCGGGGGGAGAAAGGGAGCACTGGGTCAATTACCGCACCAACACTACAGATGGCATACACATTACCATCAGACACAGGGATCAAGATTGAGCACTATGCACCACACTGGCATTCCATTGGCTAGGTACCACAGCAAGATGAAAGCCAACCACCGCCATCTGCAACCCTCCTGGAACCTACTATAAGCCATATCTGAAATGGAATGCCACCTACCTATTCAACAAGATTTTGTCATACACCCACTTACCCTGAGCTGGACCACGCAGCAATGTCTGAGCTGGCATTAAGGGGCAGCCTCTAACTGAAACCCACCACCAGGATCCCATGCCAGGCAGCAAAAATGGTTATTACACACAATGTACTCACCCCATTGTGGCTGCTGTGCTGCCCTCAAGCGCCCATCCAGCTCTGGGTAGGCCACCGCCAGTATGGGGGCCATCAGAGGGGTCAGGTTCTGACGGGCACCCCTTCCTCGTTGGGAGGCCATCCCCAGCTTTGCCTCTGTGGTCTTCCGGGCCGAGCGTCTCAAGTCCTCCCACCTATTCTTGCAGTGGGTTCTCCGCCTGCTATAGACCCCCAGGGTCTGCACGTCCTTGCCAATGGCCCTCCACAATCCTTTCTTCTGATGGGCGCTGACCTACAGAGGAAATACAGACAGGAAGAAACCACTATCCATACAATCCAGCCTGTCACACATATGGCCCACAAATACCATTTCCACTCAAATGGCACACACATCACCCGGAGCCATGCATGTACACTATCACCAGACATACCCCCACCCAAAATACACACTGCCAGCACACATATTTCCATAGAACTTTGTTGCATACATCGTCCCCATGGTGTACTCACCTGTTGATCTGGAGGCCCATACAGCTGTCCATAAAGGGGCTCCCAATCCTCTGAAGTGAAGGAAGGGGCCCTATCCCTTGTCACACGGGCCATGATAGGTTCCAGACTCAGGTCACAGCAGCACAAGCGGTGGAGGTGTTGTCCTGTGAAAAGTCAGGAATCAAGTGAGGTTATAGACAGAAAATGGCGGTCATGTCCACAGAGGTGTACCAGTGATCCTCATTGGACACTGTACTCCATGGAGCCCCATTTAAGCCAATGAAGAATAGTACAGTGGTGCAAGATCGCCTTGCACCATGACGCCCAATGCGGGTGGAGTGACATCACTTCCACCTGTCCCTACATACAGGACAGGCAGTCTCCATTTTTTGGTGGCGGTCAACATTCTGAAATTGAAAACTGCGTCATTGCTGTCAATTTTACATACATTGACATTTACATTGTCCAATTACAAACACGCTCAGTTGCACTGAAGTGGTGGTTCCATTGTTCAGTTTGTCACTCCCTTCTCACTCTTGTGTCCCTTAGGTACCTACCACTGCAAAGGAATAGGAGGAGGAGGCAAGACCCCGTGTATAGACGCCCTGTGGACTTGGCTACACTGGAGGACAGGCACATAATACTCACCTATAGACAGGACAGGGCGACAATCACAGAGCTGTGTGCTCAGTTGGAGCCTGACCTTATATCAGCTATCCGTCATACCACTGGGATCCCCCCTCTTGCACAAGTTCTATCTGTGCTCCATTTCCTGGCAACTGGCTCTTTCCAAGTGACAGTGGGCTTAGCAGCAGGAATGTCACAGCCAATGTTCTCAATAGTGCTGGCAAGTGTTTTGTGTGCCCTGCTCAAACACATGTGCAGCTACATCGCTTTCCCCCAAGTGGAAGATTTAGCCACTGTGAAGGCTGGATTCTAAGCAATGGGACATATTCTAAATATTATTGGGGCCATTGACGGAACACATGTTGCATTTGAACCCCTCTGGCACAGACGTTCAGAAATCAGAAGAGTTTCCTCTCACTCAATGTGCAAATCGTCTTCCTGGCTGACAAGTACATCTCTCAAGCCACTGTCAGCTATCCTGGGTCGGTGCATGACACCTTCGTTTTGAGGAATAGCAGCAACCTAAATGTGATGGCACAACTACAGAGGCACAGGGTGTGGCTATGAGGTGAACCTGAATCCCCAGTGTCAGGCACTGGGGCTTCAGGCTCACCTGAAGGCATATACTGACATTCAGGGATACACTGGCATACACTGGATTCAGGCACTCCTGAAGGCATACACTGACATTCAGGATGACTCCTGAATGTCAGTGTTTGCCTTCAGGAGTCATCCCCCATACATTGTGCAAGGCTAATGTTTATACCTCAATTCTTGCAGGTAACTCTGGCTACTCAAATCTGTTGTGGCTGTTGATCCCTGTGCGAAATGCCAGGACAGGGGCTGAGAATAGGTATAATGATGCTCATGGGTAAACTAGGAGGATAATTGAGTGAACCTTCCGGCTCCTGAAGGCCAGGTTCAGATGCCTCCATCTGATAGGTAGGTCCTCTGCTACTCCCCTGAGAAGGCTTGCCAGATAGTTGTTGTATGCTGCATTGTGCACAACCTGGTCATCAGATGACGTGCCCTACCTGCAGGAGGAAAAGGGTGAAAAGGCTCCTGTGGCAGCAGTGGACCCTCAGGACAGTGAGGATGAGGAGGCAGAGGATGGGGATGTGGACAACTGACCATTCCTCTGAATATTTATCTTTTCAGTGTGGCTGTAACATGATGCCAGTCACTTCCTTTGCATCTAAAATTACTTTCACCTATGCCTTCTCCTTTTGCAGATGTTGGTATGGTTACAAATGTGTACTGATGTGATGATAACAGACAGCTACAGGCCATTATTTGTATGCAATCACAAAGTTAAGGACAATTGCACAAGATTGAATTGTCAATAATATTGCACATTTTCGTCACATTAAACACTATCACTCCAGTTATGTTTAAGGGTGTTAATTGTAGTGAAATTTATAGAAGGAATGGTGCAATGGAATGGGGTGATGGTAGAGTTAAGTCCACGGTATTGGTCCAGTTTGTTTGTAGCACAGGTCCAGTGTCCAAGGGGGCATAGGAAGGGGAGCAATGGCAGTTCAAAGTGGAAAAGGTGACAGAGTGGAACACAAGGGGGACATTCAGGAGGATCTCATTTCCTGGTGGAGGTCTTGGTCTTGGCAAGTGTCTCTTGTGTCTGTCTGAGTCGTAGGGACCGTTTGCAGGGTGGTTCACCTTCTGCAGGGGTGCTAGTGGCCTGTGGATCCTGTGGCAGGGCCTCCTTCCCACTAGCTGCAGCAGATGTGGAGGGGTGTTCAGTTCACTAGCAAGTGGGAGGGGCCCGCTGGTGTGCTGTGTTGTCCCTCATGATGTTGGCCATATCAGCGAGCATCCTGCTATGGTGAACGTGGTGGTGTTGAGGGCCTGCAAATCTTTCCTGATCACCAGGTGGTGTACCTCCTGCAACTACTTGTTCTCCTGCATGATGTTTAACATCTGACCCATCTTGTCCTGGGATTGTTGGTAAGCCCCCAGGACATTGGTGAGTGCCTTCTGGACAGGCGGTTCCGTAGGCCTTTCCTCCCCCGGCACACAGCTGTCCTCCGTGTGTCCCTGTCCCCCTGTGCCTGTGTCCTCTGAACGGTGTGCCCACTGTCACTGACCCCAGGACACTGATTTTCGTGGCTGTGAGGTGTGGACTGGGGTCCCTGTACAGGTGGGCACGCTTCTGATAAATGTGTCCTGGGGACAGAGGAGTGGGGACATTGGGTGGCTGCTGTGGTGTTGGATACTGAGGAGGGAAGGCTCTTTGGTGGACTGGGTGTGGGCTGGGGTAGCCGACTGACCAGTGGTCCCTGATTGGCCAGGTAGTTCATCCAGATCCAGAAGTCCAGAGTTACTGTCATCACTGGGAGCATCTTCTGTTGGGGACTGGGGAGCTGTGGCACCTCCTTGCCACAGAGATTGACTGGTGCACTTTTGGGGACGTAAGTGGTACTTTATGCTACATGGCTATGACCTGTTCTACATCCCTAGCTTCCCCCATAGTGTTGCTGTTGCCCTGCCACCTTTGTTTGTGTATCGTCATGTATTGTGGGATGGTTAGTTCTCCATTGGTGGTGGGTGTACATGCAGGGCGGGAAGGGATGTTCATGCAGTGGGTTTGTCACGCAGGGTTTCGCATTGAGGTTAGTCAATTGTGGTGGTGCACTGTGTGGGATGGAGTAGAATGATGGGTGTCAGGGTGAGGGGTGGTGGTGGCATGCAGGTATGTGGGGGAATAGGTGATAAATATTGACTTACCAGTGTCCAGTCCCCCGGCTACTCCAGTGAGTCCCTCAGGATGCAGTATTGCCAAGATTTGCTCCTCCCATGCTGTCAGCTGTGGGGAAGGAGGTGGGGTCCACCGCCATTCCTGTGGATGGCGAGCTGGTGCCTTGCTGCCATGGAACGTACCTTTCCCTGTAGGTCGTTCCACCTCTTCCTGATGCCGTCCCTTGTTCTTGGATGCTGTCTCATGGCGTTCACCCTGTCCACGATTCTCTGAAATTGCTCTATCTTCCTGGCAATAGAAATTTGCTGTACCTGTGCTCCAAACAGTTGTGGCTCTACCCTGACTATTTCCTCCACCATGACCCGCACCTCCTCATCTGTGAAATGGGGATGCCTTTGTGGGGACATAAGTGTTGTGTGGTGTATGTTCTACAGTTGGCGTTGAATAATGCTGTGGGGTGGGGGGTGCGTGACGGATGAATGGGTGTTTGTGGTGTGTGTAGTTGTTGCTGTGATTTGCGTGGCTATCTCTTGGCTATTTTTCGTGTTCGTAAAGGTTTGTGGATAATGTGTGTTTTATAGTGCTGTGGGTGGGTGGGTGTGGTATGTGTATCAGTGTCAGGTGTGTCATTTTAGTTTTGGCCAGTGTTGTGTTGTTTTGTATTTGGGTGTCTATTCTGACTGCGCCGATGTGTGCCGCCAATGGTTTATCGCCGTTGAATGTCCGCCGTGGTGATTCGGTGGTCATAATGTGGTGGGTGTTGTTTTGTTGGCATAACGGTATGGCTGTTCGTACCAACACTTTACCACTAACCTTTGGTCTGTCAGATATGTGTTTGAGGCAGTCTTCTGTCAGTTTAGTGTGTGTGTGTCATAATATGGCAAATGGATGTTCGCCTCCGTGATGGTATGTTGGTGGCCGTCATAGAGGCGGTAAGCGGGATTTGCCACCAATGTCATAATGAGGGCCACAGTCTCTACAGAATGCCCACTAGACACCAAGATATATTTGTAAAATATATATAGGGGGGTCTGCCCACTATGGCAATGCCATTGTCCCCACCCACAAAAAGCTATGGTGACAGTCTACTCCCTCAAGGGGGCAGAACATTAAAAATATAGTGGTGGAGACTGCCCTCCATAGGCATAGCCATACCCCCATCTCAACAAGAAGAGAGGCAATCTTTCTTCCCCCTCCCCTTGGGGGAAATGAGGGTAGTTGCCCCTGATGTGCCTCCCCCAGGTGGGGCAGAAAGCTGACTAGATACCAGGGTCTATTTTAAAAATAAATATAGTGGTGTGTGCTGCACACTATGGGCATGGCGGTGTCCCCCCAAAACAAAATATAGGGTGACAGTCCTTCTGTGTCCCCCCGGAAGGCTAATGGGGTGATTACCTCAATCTGCCTCCCCATAGGCAGAAAACTCTCTAGATACGAGGAAATGACAGAAAAGGATCAAACTGAGGTAAATCCCATGAGCTTGGTTTGATCTGTATATATCATGGGCAGTAGTCCCAACCTAACAAGTGGTACACTATTTATATTGGCACAAGTAGGATAACGCTGGGTACTAGGATTTTTGTGGATTCCTGTGTATTCCGGATATTTCTACCACAGAAATGTGAGGAAAATGTGTGATTTCAGGCGTAGCTTGAGGTTTTCAGGGTATTGTGGGTAAGAAAACCTCATAGGATCCATATGTCATGAAGACCTCTTGTACCTGAGTTGGTTTCCATGTTTTAGTTTCATTTTATATTTTACGCATTTTAGCTGCATCACTTTACCAGTGACATTTTATATACTTTATTTAACTTTGCTTGCATGATATTATTCCAGGAATATATTATACAAGTTGCTAGTTTTAGTTAGCCTTTACTCAACATATAATGAGTACGTTCTGTTCAAGATTAAGAACAGAGTAAACAAATTACTAGTGTTTGAATTGCCCATTCAGGAGACAGCTTTCAACATCCAGACAAATCATTGCATCAGAGTTGTGCTTCTAACACACTGTGGCTATATTATATAAATGATGTAGTGATCCTGGAAGGGGCAGAGGGGGATTCCAGCCGTAACCATCCTGGGACAAATGCTGTGTTGTACATGCACTTCTGCTGGCGCTATTATACCAGCTTCCTGAGAGGATTACAACCACACTATAGGCAGACTCCAGGCACCATTTCCAGGTATGGGGCTAAGCCTAATCCTATAGATCGGAAAGGCAGAAGGGTACACCCACTATGCTCTTAGTATAGTCTTAGGTTTAGGTAGGAACCTCTAGAACATATTTACCATGGTTGGGTTGTTTATTTTCCTTACCATGTTCATTATGCGTGTTACATTGCTTTCTTTCATCTGCCTAAGTATCTCAGCTCATTCTCTCCATGCAAGATGACGATTTTTTCAATAAATGTATTGGAAACTTATTTTGTATCTCCCTTGTGTTTTGCCTGGGCATGCATGAGCAGCACAACAAAAGGGTGAAATCTGTTTCCACGGCTTCCTTGAGGAGTGTCATGTTCTGTTTGCCATAATCATCTTCCACTCCAGTCAGGTTAGGTGTTTGGAATGTAGATTTGCATGGGTGTCACCACAGCACAGTCCCAAATTCCGCAGCTACCCGACTGCTTATCTCTTATTTTAGTGCTTCAGGGCACTTTTGTGTTGAGATCTAGTGGCCCACCTACACAAATAGTGTATCATTTTTATCTGGGGAGACGTGGGAACTCAGAGTGGTAGGGATTCTAGATTTTTCTGTAGTAATGTAAGGATTAAAAAAAATACCAAAGTTTGACATGTGCAAGGGGACTCTAGGTAAAATTACCTAGTGAGAGCCACATAAGTCACCACCCACCAGATTTTCCCAGGTGTCAAGCTTCTAAAAATGTGCAAGTTTGCTAGGTTTCCCAATGCACCAGCTGAGTTAGGGTACAAGATCCACAGCTGCCCACTTTGCAAATAAAGGGGTCATTTTTAAGTGAAGAAATATGATGTATCATTGTTGCGTTTTGGGTTGTTTCCTGTGATGGACACTAGGCCTACCCACACAAGTGAGGTGCCACTTTTATCAGGAGAAGTAGGAGAATGCTGAGAGGAAGGAAGTTTGTGGCTCCCCATCACAGGAATCTGAGTAAAATGTGTTTTTCCAGTCAAAGTTAGATGTTTGCAAAGGATTCAGGGTAAAGCAACCTGGTGAAAGCCATGCCAGTCGCCCCATCCTGGATTTCTCTAGGTGCTGAGTTTTCAAAAGTGCATGTCTGTTAGCTTTCCCATGGTGCTGGTTGAGCTAAGGCCCAAAACCACAGTTATCCACTTTGCAAAAAAATGGTAAATTTTGAGTGGGAGAATCTGATGTATCAATGTTACATTTTGGACCATTTCCTGTTGAGTTACCATTTGTATCGGTAGAGTTGGAAGAATGCTGAGCGGAAGGACATTTATGACTCCCCATAGATTCCAGTACTTCCCATCACAGGGATATGAGGAAAATGTGTGTTTTTATTAAAAGTTTGAGGTTTGCAAAGAATTCCCAGTTAAAAAAAAAAAACTGGTGAGAGTCACACAAGTCACCCTACCCTGGATTTCCACAGGTGTCTAGTGTTAAAAACTGTGCATGCTTTCTAGGTTTCCCAGTATGCCAGATGAGCAAGAACCCAAGATCCACCACTACCCTCCTTGTAAAAACAGGGACAGTTTTCAGTGGCAAAATGTGATGCATCCATGTTAATTTTGGCCCGTTTCCTATTGCAGGCACTAGGCCTACCCATACAAGTTAGGTATCATTTGTATAGGGAGACTTGCAGAAATGCTGGGTGGAAGGAAGTTTGTAGCTTCTCACAGATTCTAGAACACTTTTTTCCTATTTTTCTCACACAATGTAGCTATATTTTGCCTATTTTCTTGGAACTCTCCAGAGCAGTCCCCAAACTCTGGGTACTTTTAGACTTCAGAGGATGTTCCAAAAAAGGTCACAAATTTGGCATGGATGCCTTAAGAGGAAAAGGGTTATGGAGCCCTAAGAGTGAACTACACCAAATAGCCATAAAACAGCTCAGCAATTGGGGGGGGCAGTTAAGGGGTTAATTATGTTCTTCAGTGCTAGCAAGAGTTTATTTTCCTTCATTTTGAATAAAATATAAACTATTTTCTTTTCTTGGGCATAGAGCTTTCTACCAAAATAAATGTGGATGCAGAGGTTGCTACACTTAAATATGACTAATCTTTGTGCTGGAAATAATTATAACATTTATTCTGGAAGGTGTTATATCACAATAACACCTTCAAACATTGTTTGGTGTAAAGCTGCCTCTAAATTGCTTGTTCTCATATATGAATACATTTTCTATTATCTACTGGCAAACTCACTGTGGAGACTATTGTGCTACGATTGCTGAGATCCTCTGAGTTGTTAAGAATAATTGTTGCTGTTCTACTATGTAGACTACTATTAACCACATTCACATCTTCTCTAGCTGAATGAGAAGAGCATGGAGAGAAAAGAACATCAGCAATCATTGTAATTTTCTTTCAAATCTTCTAACCTAATTCCTCTTAAAAACATTAGAATATCACTCATTTGGTTTCTGATAAAATGGAAGGTAGCAAAAGTCAAGTTGTCTTGCATGCATCTTAGGCTCTAGGGACATTCCTAAAAATACTACCACTTCATGGTCAGTTAAAAGAGGCAAACAACATTTTGACTCTCTTCCGAAATCTCCACCCATTCTGATACTGCAAGACTTTACTGAGACTGCAAGACTTTATTTAGGAATTCAAGACTTTGAATCTTTTTGTGGTGAAAACTAATACAACTATACAAGGGATTAAAAAGAGATGGTCTTTTCTGGAAATAGTTTAGTTTAGTTTTGAGGATTTATAAAGCGCTTAGTTACCCTAGGGCATCCCAGCGCTAACCTGACATGACCAATGCTGGCAACAGGAGAATTCAGAGAATTACCTACAAAAAAGAATAGTCTTGAGTTTTTTTCTAAAAAGCTGCTCTGAGGGTTCATAACGAAGTTCAGAGGGAAGATCGTTCCAAAGGCGAGCGGCCTTGGTGGAAAAGGAATTGGCTCCCCAAGCTGTCTTAGACCGCAAGATGGTAACATGTCGGGAGGAGGAGACCTCAAATTTCGAGAGGGGGCATGAAGATATAGCCGCTTTCTAAAGAACATCGGACCCTTATCTTGAAGGGCTCTGTGAACAAAGCATAGGGCTTTAAAATGGGTACGCTGCTTAACGGGGAACCAGTGAAGTGTTGAAAGAGCCAGTTTAGCGGATAAATGTCTGGGAAGATTAATAAGAAGCCTGGCTGCTGCATTCTGGACTGTCTGCAGCTTTTTTATGACTTAGGCCGGGGAGCTGAGAAACAGCGAGTTCCCATAGTCCAGACGGGAAAGGATCAAAGTTTGAACGAGGATTCTTCTGGCCGTAGGGGGAAGAAGATACAAATTTTTACTAAGGACTCTTAAAATGCCAAAACATGTAGAGGAAACTCTTTTTGCTTGATAATCCATGGTCAGGCGAGAATCCAGCCAAAAACCAAGGCTTTTTATCTGGTCCTTGGGAGGAGGAAGGTTGTTGAAAGCCTCAGAGTGCAGTGAGAGGGGAGAGGATGGGGGGGCATTGCCTAGTACAATGACTTCTGACTTTCCATCATTGAATTTAAGCTTAGACTGGATCATCCAACCTCCAATGTCTTTCATACAACATGAAAGGTTGGCCGCAGACGAGTCCCCAGAGCTAGATAGTGATACCACAAGTTGAGTATCGTCGGCATAGGTGACCAAAGATAGATTATAGGGAGCGATCACTTTAGCCAGCTGGGATAGATAAACATTAAAAAGAGTTGGACTCAGGGAGGAGCCCTGAGGAACTCCACAAGTCAATGGAAAGATATCGTAAAAGAAGGCTCGATCCAAAACTTGAAAAGATCTACCTTTGACAAAAGCGGACAGCCAGGACAATGCTAAGCCTCCTATCTCTAATTCAGAGAGCCTACAGCAGAGAAGGTTGTGGTCCACCGTATCAAAAGCTGTGCTAAGATCAAGTAAAATCACGGCTACATGAGACCCTTGGTCCAGAAGTTGCCGGGCTGACTCCGTCACTGTCAGGAGGGCTGACTCCGTGCTATGATGGGCTCTGAAGCCCATTTGAGTAGGGTGGAGAAGTTCATGGCTCTCTAGGTAGCTGGTTAATTGGTAGTTAACATGTTTCTCCAGGATTTTTGTTGAAATGGGAAGGAGAGCGATGGGTCTATAATTCTCCAGCAGAGATGGGTCCAATTTCGGCTTTTTTAAAAGAGGCTTAATGATGGCATGCTTAAAAAGTGGAGGAAGAGAACCTGAGGATAAGGAATGATTCAATATTTTTGTAAGGGGAGGGACAATAATATCTGAGACCCGCGAGAGGATGGCAGGAGGGGCGGGGTCTAGTGGGGAGCCCGATTTAATTTGAAGAAGGAGGTTGGTAGTAGCAGCATCCGTGAGAGGTGCAAAGGCGGTTAATATACTTCCAGAGAGGGAGGGATCCATAGTTTGATACTCTAATGCCTCTGGGGAAAGAGAAGAAGAGAACCCAGAGTATATCTTGATGACTTTATCATTGAAGTAGGATGCCAGGAGATTGCTGTATTCAATGGAGGGCTCTGTGGGAGGGGCAGGCATAGGGGTTATGGTTAATTCTTTAAAAATCTGAAAAATTTCCTTTTGTGAGCAAGAGGAGTTTTCTATTTTTGTGCCATAGTAAGAGGACTGGGCGGCTTTAATGTTTTGGTGGTAGAGTCTGATAGATTGCCTATATATTTCTCTATCGGTGGGACTGTAATTCTTTCTCCAGGATCTTTCTAACTTTTTGCACTTTTTTCTTAATTCTAATAGAAGAGGAGAAAAACCAAGGTTTAGCCTTATGGGAGGGCTTATTGGTTCTTGATTTGATGGGCAGAATACCGTCCAAAGAGGAGGAGATCCACTCACTAAATAAGTCTGCGGAGGTGGGGGAGCTGCTGACCCCAAGGGAGGCCTGGAGAACAGCACGCCACTCCCTAAGAGCCAACTTCGACCAGATACGTCCAGAGGTTAAGGAGGTAGACTGCACATCTAGCGTGACCTTATAAGGGAAAGAGAATGATAGAAGGGAATGATCTGTCCAAGTTAGAGGCAGGGACGGCAGGGTCGTAAGAACAGGGAGATTACTGAATAAGAGGTCCAACGTATGGCCTTTGGTGTGAGTAGGTCCTATTACGTGTTGAGTTAAATCAAGCGCAGAGAGGGACGCAAGTAGAGACCTAGCGTGCCTACAGTTTTCATTATCAAGTTGGAAGTTGAAATCGCTAGAATAGTAAAATTAGGGGATTTACAGATAAGACTAGCTGCGGCTTCAGGCAAGGAATCTAAAAAGCGAGTGCCAGGTCCCGGGGTCGATAAAGAAGCATACCAGAAAAGGTAAAAGTGGGGGAAAGATAGAGAGAGAAAATTAAGCTTTCACAGTCCAAGATATCAGAGGGGCAGGTGTTGCACCGAAAGGTATTTTTGTAAATAATGGCTATACCACCACCTCTTCCACGGGGTCGATCTGCATGCGCCATAGAGTAGGTGGAGGGTAGAGAGTTGCAGATATCTACCGCTGAGTCATTGCCCAACCAGGTTTCGGTGAGAAACAGGGCATCGGGGGAGAGGTCTTCTATGAGGGTATAGATGTGTAGGGAATGAGCTGGTAAAGAGCGACAGTTAAGGAACAGTATTTTGCTCATTTGGGGTAGGGGGGAAACGGGGGGTGGAACAACCTTAGAGGAACTAGGACAGGCCGGGCAAAAAGGAGAAGAATGGGACCCAGGGGGTACTGAGAGGGATGGGCAAGACCCTACCCCTCTAAGTGCGTGAAGCTGCAAGGGAGAATAGACTAACCTGTCTATAGTAGAAAGAGCAGCACCTCTGGGCACTTCAGGGCGCGGACGGGCGCGGACGGGCGCAGACGGGCTTGCCTTTGGCGTGCCTTCGGCGCGCCGGCGGCACGTCCGGTGCACGGCCGGCGTCCGGCCGGCATTAAATAAACCGGGGAGCCGAACGAGGCTCAGAGCCGAAAAACAACGAGACCGCTAACAAAAATGGCGGTCTAGTTGGTCACAACCCGGAAGTAGGGAGGTAAAAAGGAAGGAGCAACCGGAGGCCACTGAACACGGGCCCCCGAAGCTGCAATAAAAACAGAAAACCAAGTTATGCCCCCAATGACGCAAATGTAGACAAGAATGTGCCCCCAATGCCGGTGAGTCCAAAAAATAAAAATATTCGTATTTTTTCCTTTTCTTATATTTTTTAAATAAAAGATTTGCCCCAGAAGAGAGTGAAGCCAAAACATATGGCCTTCAAAAATTAAAATGCCCAATAAACAGTTCAGTTACAGCTAAAAACATTTGTTTCTTAAAATTTAAGTAAAAATGCTTACACGATCATATCAGGTGCCCAGCCGACGTCCGTTAGGCATTAAATAAACCGGGGGAGCCGAACAAGGCTCAGTGCCGAAAAACAACTAGACCGCTAACAAAAATGGCAGTCTAGTTGGTCACAACCCGGAAGTAGGGAGGTAAAAAGGAAGGAGCAACCGGAGGCCACTGAACACGGGCCCCCGAAGCTGCAATAAAAACAGAAAACCAAGTTATGCCCCCAATGACGCAAATGTAGACAAGAATGTGCCCCCAATGCCGGTGAGTCCAAAAAATTAAAATATTCGTAATTTGTCCTTTTCTTATATTTAAAAAAAAAAGATTTGCCCCAGAAGAGAGTGAAGCCAAAACATATGGCCTTCAAAAATTAAAATGCCCAATAAACAGTTCAGTTACAGCTAAAAACATTAGTTTCTTAAAATTTAAGTAAAAATGCTTACACAATCATATCAGTGTATCTACCTTGAAACAGAGAAGGTACAGTCCTGGATGTTGACACTTTGGTTAAAGAAATAGAACAACTCAAAAGAGCCATGGAAGTTCTGGCAAACAGCAATAGGAAGAACAATATGAGACTTTGTGGCATTCCAGCAGGTTCTGAAGGCTATAATGTGATTGCATTTTTCAAAAAGTAATTTCCACAATTGTTCACATTGAAAGGTCTTCTACACTCAATATCCAGAGAGCTCATTGCTTGGGTCTTAAATCCTCTACTTCTACTAGCTCCAAACCAAGCGGTATTATCATCCTCTTTCTTCATTTTGGCAATATATAATGGACATTCTCTGCGCAGACAGGCTAAAAAAGACTTTATATTAGTCAGGAAACAAAGTGTATCCCTCACCAGATATCTTGACTGTGATTGCAAACTGCAAAAATCAGTTTTGGGCTTTAAGATCTTAGCTTAGGGCTATGAATGCTACATACGGTTTAATACAGCTTTTTCTCCTTAAGATTACATTTGACGGGGATAAGGCTATTACATTTGACAACCCTAATAAATCAAAGGAATGTATCAAAAAAATCAAATTGAATATATAGACTTAGGAAGAAATGTTGATCCCTGAATTATTTATTTTTCCATCATTCTCTTTATTCGAGATACAATTTTTCTAGGATGGTTATAATAACTTGGCTTTCTTAGTTTTGATGGAACTATGTTTGTTGTTTAAGAAGTTTTGTGTTCACATTCATTGTGCCCATATCATTCACATATGCATGTTGAAGTACCTTTATGTCTTCTTTTAGGGGCTTAACTACGCTTTTCACCTTACGGGACTATTCTAGTTGTTTTATCTTTAGTGTTCATATGTGCCTAGAATTTTGTTTCTATCCACCAGGGGATATTTCCTCTTTGTTATTCATCTTTCTTCTGTGCTACCCAATCGCTGTACATGCTATTGTAATTTGTTTCTTTGAGTTCTCTGTAGCTTATGGTTTATTGAGACACTTATTTATAAATCACATTAAGGGTTTTACATGAATAATTTAAGATGTATTACTTGAAATGTTAAGGGGTGAGAGAATCGAATAACAAGACAACAAGTTTTAGCTTCACCTGGGTAGAATGAAAGGTCTGTGTATATTATTATAAGAGACTCACCTATTTGACAATGAGGTGGTGGATCTTTAGAAAACAAGGGTTAGATGAAATATTTATTTGTCTGCTTTTGGGAACAGGAATTGTGTTGCAATTCAGTGTAATAAAAATCTTCGATTATCTTTCATTTCTCAGGACATTTATTTAGAAGGTAGATGGTTAATTGTTAAATTTAAGATTGATGACCTGGATAGTTTTATCATAAATGCATTCTGCCCCAATCACTCAGATCTGGCTTTTTGGAAGACTATTCCCAGAAAAATTCTAGAGCAAACTAGTGATAATTTTTCTAGGGGGAATTTGCAAACAATTATTGGACCCCTTTCTTGAAACTACTGGGTTAAATTAATATCAAATAACATGTACAGAAAAATATCTCAAACAGCCATTTCAGACTCATGGAGATTCTTTAACCCAGATTTTAACCCTAAGGTACTTTTTCCCCAACTCACCATTCCCAAACCAGAATTCATTATTTTTGGTCAAAAACATGATTAGCATCTAGTAAATTCGGAGATTATCTCTATCCTTATATATAATCAGGTCCCTGTTTGGACGGAACACAACTTTCTTTCAACTAGTACCAAAACCTGCAGAAGAAGATTCAATGAGGCCTTGTGTAGCTATAGAACCTTTATTGCCACTTTTGAGCACTTCATCAAAGAATTTTTTTGAGTTTAATAGAACTGAAGAAAAAGAGAAGAAAATAGAAAAAGATTTTTCTTATTTTTTTTATAACTTTGTACATTGATTTTATTGTATTGAAATTGTCAGGCACTAACCTGTTCGTCCCATGGAGACACAATGCTGACCCAAGTTGCTTGTTCCCAACTCCACCTAGACGTTGCGTGCCTCCCACTTACTTGTACTTGAATGACAGGGGAACGTTCCGGGGGAAAAGGGGATAGATGAGAGAGAGAAACACGGACGTCGCCTGGCAGGATCAGGATGGCTAGCGGTGGTCTATGAAGAGCAGGTATCTCCTATGATGAATTAAAGATTTAGCCTCTCACTACGACCGTGGCGGTCTTCAGACCGCCAGGGTTGTAAAAGCTGACAGAGACAGGGTGCACAGGGTCCCATGGGGCCCCTGCACTGCTCATGCACTTGGCATGGGCAGTGCAGGGGCCCCCATGGACAGCCCCTTCAAGCTTTTCACTGTCTGCATCCCAGACAGTGAAAAGCACTACAGGTGCTGTTGCACCCTATGCACCGCAACATTGCTGCCAGCTTAATTATGAGCTGGCGTCAATGTTGTGGGCTGTTTCCTGCTGGGCTCCGCCTGCTGACCCAGCGGGGAACTTGTAATGGGGCCCGCGGGAAGGCAGCTGCACTGGCAGCAAACTAACCGCGGAAGTTTGACGAGCAGCCTTTTCCGCCTGCAAGACTCGTAATGACCCCCTTAGTCAAATAACACTTTTCATGTAACCGATATATTAAAACTACTCTACACAATTCCCACAAACTAGGTGTACCTGTCAGGGTCCCCTTTCCCGCTTTTGATGGCTCTCCCATCCCTCTAGGGATCTTGAAGAAACAGTGTGAAACCTTCAACCAGATACAATGTTTAGCTTTCTATACTAGCTACATGTATTCCCACCTTGTTCCCAAGTCAATTTGGCCCCACTGGAAGACCTACCTAAAAATTGTCCAGAAATTCAATGTATGTCTTGCTTGTTGGGTTGATGAGACTTTCTAAAACACAGTCATACTCACAATCATAGACATATAACAGGCGATAAAGAATGAAAATCAATTCTTAAGTATTTAGATTTCTCAAATATTCTTGGATTATTAAGCGCAGTGTGTTAGCATTTGAAAGAACAGGGTTCAGTGTTTGAACCATACTGAGAGCAAAGGGTTAATATACTAAAGCTCACTTTTGTATGTGAATGGTGTCATCACTGTTACATCACAGTGATGATTGAACATGGAAATAACAGACCTTTGATTCACCTTTTCAAAATAGCTTGTGCCAAGCACTGAGTGTTCTTTATCATAGGCAATGATTGCTATCACAAAAATACTACATAAAACTCAACTATAACAAACATGTTCATAGTACATCGTTAAAATAACAATTGTCCAACACGCGCTCACATCTGTACCATCATTGCAAGCTAAGAACAATGAGTGTTATTATTCGCAAGAAAGCAAGTACTCAAGTAACAAAGGACACTAATAACATGCCCTTTTAGCGTGCGCTGCCCGTCTGAACATCTGGCTATCAAACTATCAAACTATCAAAGGTAACTGGTAAGAAGCCTTTCAAATATGTGCAGCATGTTACCCCCTTTTGTGATGCTTCTTGATCTCTTCTTTTCTAGGATCAACATCTTTGACGCTGGGATGTGGAATGGACGATCCAGGAACAAGTGTGGCGGAGCAGAGAATCCCACTCTGCATCTGAAGACCTTGGACAGCAAGCAATCACCTGAAGACTGGTGTGGCTTTAAATACCTGCTGCACCTGGCCACACCCAGTCTGAGTCACCACACCCAGTCTGAGCCATAAAGCTGCTGTACCTGGCCACACCCAGTCTGAGTCACGAGGATGCCACAAGCTCCTGCAACAAGTGGACATGTGCACCAGATTCCTACACGAGTTCTAAAACAAGCATTGGCTCAAGTTAACGTTTCTCAAAGGCAACAACAATAATTGGCCCATGCAAGGACAGATGATTTGCTTCGGGGCACACTCTACTAAACGCCAGATGTGGGTTCTGGAGCATCTTCAGGTTTGCAGGACCGGCAGTATTAGACCATTACATAAACATGTGCCTCAAGCTGGTGCATTACAACCTCAAGTACCTATGCAGTTGACTATTCTGCACGAAGCAATACAGTTCTACAGCTCACAAATACCATTCCATTTTCTGAAATGTTAGGTAAGATATTAGAACAGACTTACTTCACTTCTAAAAAACAAAGCAAATCTAAAGAAGTTGGTTGCAGCTAAACTACAACTTAATAAATCCTTCACTAAGAAAGCATGTTGGTACCTTCTCAAAGTAAATGCTAAGTAATAAGGAGAAAAGAATAGATCAGGCTTCATACTAGCACATTACCTCAAATTGAAAAAAAAGTGAAGTCAGTAGTGATGTCCTTCATAATGATTTGGGTGAATACATCATTAGAGAATCAGATATTATTTCCTGCTTTGCAAATTTTTATCAGAATCTTTTCTCTCCCGAAGAGTCTTCCAAAAAAGGCATCCATTGATGCTTATTTCACTTACAAAAAAAGGGTTCAAGAAACATAAATCTCTCTCCTGGAAAATAACTTTGGAATTAAAGACATTTTAATGCCATTAATAAACTCAATACAGGAAAAGGAAGATGGCATTGGTAGCCTGAGTGGCTGTAACCTGTGGAGGAGATCGGCTGCCATCGGGAGGGCAGGCAATGCTGTTAATCACCACATTCTGGAAACAATGATTAAAGCATGCTTTACCTGGTATGTGGCAGACACCAGAGGAGCAGATATAGCAGCACGTGTGGCGATTTCTGTTCTGATTCTGGGTTTGAGGAGCAGCTTTACGGCTGTGGTGCTGCTGTTGCTGTCACCTCTGGCCCTTCTCCTTGCAGGTGGAGCACATAACTCGCTCTTCCTTTCACCTGCCCTACATCACCTAGGCCTCAATCCGACCCGACTCCTCTGGCACCTCGTGGTGACTTGTTCTGCTTCTTTCCTATCTAGGATTTTGCCCCTGCCTCAACGGCCCTGCCTGGGGCTTGGTTTTCAGGAGAAACTCCCACTGCCACACCCCTTGGGCCCTCTTTGCCTTTTTTCTGCTCCAACTGCAACAGTTGCAGCAGCAGTTGCAGCAATATGGGCCCCATATGTGCTTTGAATAGTATTTTTCCTGGAGGCTGCACCCCTCCAATCAGCTTGCACATTTGGTGCTTCTGGTGAAATTTGGGACCTTTCAAACTCTGCTTGGTGGAGTGCTGGTGGATTATTTGTGACCTGGTATGGAAAAATATGTAAAGCGCTAAGATAGGGAGCTCCTCTTTCTAAAAGCACCAGCATTTCACACTCGTACTCACCCTCCTCAGGCAGGAATCCAACCTGAGGCTCTATCACATACAGATGGAGCAGAGCGATATTTAATATAATCAGAAGCACCTGTGTAGACACAGATATCAGGAGCTGATACAGAAGCCTACCTCTCTGCCAGGCCCAGTGTCACCAAGGGCAAACCACTGGAGTCTAATTTTAGAAAAATATTTCCAACATTGAATAAGGTGTGTTCTCTCGGGACATCTGGAGATGACAGTAATGAAATAAGTCCGGTGTATTAATGCTGATTCAAAAATATGACCTGAAATTTTGGCCAGTACGTTTAAACCTTGGATTAATAGCCGGCTAGACGCCTTACAGCAAGAGGTCATCCCTATAAGGGATACCACTCTCCACACAAACATAGTGGTTGCTGTTTTTAATGTGGCTGCCAAACTCAGAATATTGTCTGGGTTGGTCCTATTGGATGCAGAAAAAGCATTCAACAGCGTCTCCTCGCCTTTTCTCTGCTGTGTCCTCAAAAGTTTCAGCTTTGGCCCAAAGCGGACTCAAAGAATACGGGTAATTTATCACAACCTCTCTGCAAGAGTGGTGCCTATGGGTGTGCAATCAGATAAGTTCACAATTATGCGAGGTATGTGTTGAGGGTTCCCCTCTTCACCCCAATTGTTTATTTTATATATGGAGCCCTATATGAAGATGTTAGCTCAGTCCACGCATATCCCGCCTATAGCTCTAAGTCGATCCATCAGGAAGGATGTTCCTTGTGCTGATTATGCTGACGATCTGGCAATTTTTTTACTGCTCCTGATCTGCCATTACAAGCAATAGAAAATAAAGCTAAGAAAAATGCCATTTTGTCTGCCTATACACTAAAAATAGCTAAGTCTCAAGTTTTATATAATGGTAAATATCCTGCTAGAGACGCTCACTTTGTAACCATTGCTACATATTTTGAGTTTCAAATTAAATCTAATATTGATAAGGTATTTACTCTGATTTATATCCCCCTGATGAACACCATACCAACATTGCACAGCTCCTCATCAAATGGAAACATTTGCCTATTGGTATTCAATGTTGAAGTAACCTCATTAGGATATTAGCTTTACCAAAAATTAGGGCTTTACTTTTTACTTCGATGCTTAATGTTTTATTTTTGGGCTGTTTCTCAGCAAGGCTCTCACAAGTTCTTGGCCTTTCTCCAAACACCTTGCCTCCCAAGGATCTCGATCACGACAAAATGTGTGCTCTATGTTTGGAGAAGCAGCCTAACAATATCCAAAAACCCTTTGGATCGATAGTCTTGGAAGCTTTCAAAACTAATTTTGCTTAAGCAGGCACAACATAAGCTTTGAAAAGTTTCTAGGCTTACAATTCACCATTATAAATCTATTCAGGATATTTACTATACTCTAGAAAGGATGTATACATGGATATTGGGCAGATTCAAAATGTCCTAGATGCCATATTGATAACACTGACACAGTCCACATGTTTATTACATGCTAAGCTGTACAGACGTATTGGCAAAAATAGAACAAGAGCTTGGCCATTTGTCAAAAATAGATATTATAATGTCACGTGCAGTAATATTGTTGGGGTATCCCGAAAATATTCTGAACAAATTTAAGGGTATTGTCTTTGCCGCTGTTGTTCTTGCAAGATTACAGATTGTAAAACTATGGCAGGACTGCAACCCGCCTGATGTCAAAGAATGATGGTATCAATTTATTGACTTTGCAGGTGTGGTAATGAGCATCTTAAAAAGATCTGGCAACCCATGTTGGATTTATTAAATACTTTGTGAAGGGAAGCGAAACAAACCTTTATGCCAGATGATTGGATTTATCCATGGTATTTTTCTAATCAATTATGTATTTTATTGTTGCCTGGAATTCTGTGTGGGATAAGCGGGCTGTATTTGTTTCTAGTTTTGATGAATTATAAAAATAAACATAATAAAAAAAGGAAAAGCACCTGGCCCAGGTTGTTTTACAGTTGTGTTTTATCCACAAATTTCAAAAATGATAATTCCTATGCGTTTTTTAAATTATTAAATATTTTCTCTCATAAGTGTGAAACCTTCTTAATGGAAGATATGTTATGTATCTGTCTCCAAAAAGTGACACATCCCTTTATAAAAATTATAGGCCAATTTCAGTTTAGTTAAGTTCAGTACTCTTTATTTCGGAATCATGCCATAAAAGAGAGACATACAGCAGTTAAAAAAAAAGATAAAAACATATAGTTCAAATGAACAATAAAACATAATTCATTGCGAAATTAATACCTATAAATGTATCACAATTTAAAATAATAGAGCATAAGCTTTAAAAGCCAACACAAGGGCCACTCCGGCAAGCAATATTAAAATAGCATCCATGCACAAGTACCAATAAGGAGTGTGTTAAAGTTTTAACTCCAGCAACCATATATACATTATCATGTTAAGATGAGGAACACACCTCAGCATTAACCAGAGGTGCTGAAACAAGTTTTCTCCTAATTTGCCACATGGCAAATAGGTACTTTGAGACAACAAAGACAATAGGTTTACTGGTATCTGATTGTAGGATTCTGCATGCCACCTCATATTGAGTGATGCTGAGATTCCTGCAGATGGGGATTAGCCATTTGTCCCTCGCCCTTCTGTACACTGGGCAAAAAAAAACATGTGCGCCACTGTCTCCTTGACATGTCCACATGGACAGGCCATCTCTGCTGGACTGGCTGGGCCCACCCATTTCGAGGTGTAAGTACGGAGTGGTAAGGATCCATGTCTAAATTGTACATACAATTTCCTAGATAGGCTTGACTCTACATCATCTAAGAAATGCTCTCCAAAATAAGTATCTTTAACAGAGTAAAAAGAGCTTGTTAGCATACCCAAAGCCCATGTTGTCAAAAGCTTACATAGCTTAAAAATCTTGAACTACCTCTTAAGCTCTATATTACTTATGACTAAACCAGTCCACCTGGGGTCTTCCCACAGGTTGGCTAGTCCCATGCGCAGGATTGTATCTCTTATGTTTTTAATCCAAGGGAGGTTGCCAGCATTTCCTCCAGCCCACAACAATAATGTAACAATTCAGGTGTGACCCAGAGTTTTCTCCAAAGGATTAGGGTCTAACTGCAATTGTTTCCAGAATTGGCCTATGCCCTTAATCCAACCTTAGTGGGATCAAATGAGTACTAACAGAAAGACACAGCACTTCAGTTAATAATATTGGCTGTAAATTCTTTGCAGTCATTAGCGTTGCAATTGGAAAAGTTTTTGCTTCATCTTTTTGGAATAGAACAGATGGGTTTTGTTTAGACGTAATATAGCAATACGGTCCAGAAGCTTTTTAATATCTTTTTTCCTAAAGAGATGCACAAGACAGGGCTTTCCCTTATTCCATTCACTTTTTACTTTAGTACTAGAACTCCTCTGATCCAGACTAAAAATTCAGAGGCTTCTTTGAGATTCATTGTAAAGGATCAAAAGATTAAATTTACCATCTATGCTGATGATATTTTGTTACTTATGTCTAAACAAGAACAACTATCCCTATCAACTTTTTTGATGAGCTCAAAAAGTACTCAAAGATTTATGATTACAAATGTAACGTTTATAAGTTGGAAGTTATGCCTCTTAACTTCTGGTTTAAAGATTCTCTCCTTGAAGAAGCTTTATCATGAATTTGTCCAAGGTCAAATGTCTTTGAATTTGATACTGCAAGTCTATCAGAGCTACTTTACAAACAAACATAGAAGAAGTTATGTTTGAGGTCAAGCATCTAACAGTAAAATGGATCCTTCTATTGTTTCATGGTGGAGCCATTTAGACTCAATCAAAATGATGATCCTTCCTGGTATTTCATTGTATGTCCTTATGATGCTACCCATTAATGCTACTCTGAATAAGGATAAGTTATAGTATAATTTGGAACTTTCCTTATTTCCTAATTCTTAAAAGCATATTCTCCTAATCTGTAGCCCTCTGAAATGTTGGCTTTTCTGATGGTGGTACACTCCTGCTTTCTATTAAGGCCATATTTTGTTTCCAACTTGTTTGTTATGAACAAATTTCACTTTAGTCCCATTTGATATAATAAAAGGATTACAAAGAATGGTTGGGTTAGTTTTTGCAAAAAGTGTTGTCAAAGGGTTTAACTGATGTTTCACTATTGTTATTGGATAATTTTACTATACCCTTTTCAGAGCTGTCGAGTAAATATGAATTATCCCATAAATCTCAGAGTGCCGAGTTTAGGAGGAGAGCAGCTCCATTATGTGGAAAACTCCACCAACACTCTGAATCTGCTCACCTCAAAAACCTTGTTTTCTGGCAGAGATTAGCACAGTGCCATCTAGGCCGATCTATGAAGTGATAAAGCCCTTTGCCATTTTTACAGCAAAGTCTTAAAGTATAGGATTAACATAGTGCCATCTACACTGAGCTGAAAAAATACAAACATATATGAGTGTGTGTGTGTATATATATATGTGTCTAAATAAGAATGTATATATCTATATATATATATATATATGTGTGTGTGTATACATGTGTATTTATGTGTGTGTGTTTGTGTGTATATATATATATATATATATATATACATGTGTATTTATACACATATATAAATATAGATGTAAATATATATCCAATGGAACAAACAAAGTTGAAGGAAATTGATAGATACAAATATCAGTTAAAATACCATGTTAAATTAACAAAACCACTACAAATTGCCACCTGAGTCACTCATGCTTATTGTTTTTTAAACCTTGACTGAAGCCATTTTTTAAATAAGTGAAGTGGTGTCCCAGTGCCCACCTGGGGAATCCAAAATTCCACTTTGTTTGGGGCTGCAGAGGGGAGTTTCAAGGCCCTTATAGTCCTTGCTGGCTCCCCGGCAAGCACGATACTGGGTGCTGACAGGAGCCGGTTCCATTACTCCGCCTTGCTTTTGCCGGGACAGGAGAAGGTTTTTTCACTCTTCCTGCCTTGATAACAGCAGAGTTGTGTTCCCTGTCTGTGATAGGGCACGCAGGGAATGCCCACAGTCTCCTGGGCAGGGTTTTGCAGGGTCCCAGGGGATAGGATCCACAGGACACTGCTGGACCAGGCTCATGGGATGGGATTCCCCGAGCTCGTGTACGGCACTGGGTGGAGGGAGGAGACTGCCATTCCTCCCAAAAAAGATAATTTGTCATGGGGGATGTGGTCTCTGGGGCCCAACAGTGACTCGGGGAGGGGGTTGCATGCTTCCCTCCCTTTTATTTTGCTTGCATTCCTGCGGGATGGTGTCCCAGGCCAATAAAATGGCTTGGGGAGGGGGGCTGCCTGCTCTCATCCATTTATTTTGCATACAGCCCCAGGGTATGGGTTTCCTGAGGCCTGTACAAGATTCAGAGAGGGGGCTGTGTGTCCCCTTGGCTAATTTAAATGTTCAGTCCCGGGGATAGGGACAGCAAGGCATCTGTTTAATCAGTACGGGGGCGGGGTCTACGCACCCCACTCCCTATTATATGAATAGTGAATGCAGGGGATGAGGTCCCTCAGGCCTCAAGGAGGCTTGGGTAAGGGCACACACTACTCCTCATGAAAATATATTTTGCTGTCTCCTGGGCATTTTTTTAATATTGCCTTTTTGTTTTTGTTGTTTCTTTTTTTTACCACTGATTCATGGATGCACCACACATGTACGGGTCCAACGCCCATGCCAGGCCAAGGGGGGCAGAGTATCCCTACTCTGCCCCTTTATACGTTTGTTTAACCTTTGTTTCAGAGGGACTGAGTCCATGAGTCCTAAAATGGGTGCCATTGCATCATTGTTAATGTGGTATCTGCTAATCAAATCTTAACTTAAGTTCTGTCAGCTCTGCAGAGACTTTGCAACCCACTTGGAGGAACATCCCAGAACTTTCCAGTGAGAAGCTGAGGTCAATTGCTTTTGTTGATGCGTGAAAACATAGAGTTGATCACAAAAAGCATTTATGTGTTGTACTGGGATAAACATCAATAATCAAAGTGGATGATGTAAGATTGTCAAGTGACAGAACCCTATGTCCAAACACCTAGAAACAACTTAATGATACCAATATAATATAAGGACAAACGTACATGTTAAATCAGGGTGTGCCACCAACGCTGCAATATTCACATCTTTCCAAGTGTTAAAGGTAGTGCGCCATTGTGCCAGTAGTCAATAGGATCCTTCCTGGTATTCAGTGTTTTTCATCAATTGTAAGCAAAGAAAGGCATGAATACTTTGAAACTAGCAACTCTAGCTATATGTTTTACATTTACTAAATGTAGAGCAATATTTTCAGATGTCCTGTCACTCAAAAACGTTCCTGAAATATCATCTCTAAGCAAGTACCTCCTTTGTTAAAAATCACTCAAGTTCATAACAAACAAACACTTCTAAATAAGGCACAAATATACGTAGGATATTTTCTACAAGCCAGAAAGTCATATGAAATAAATTATGGATATTGCAATAAATAAAAAACTTACAAAACTTGTCGCCACCGACGCCCTAAAATTAAAAGTAAAATAGACGTTACCAAAGGATCATTTTTCATTAATACTGCAAAATGCTGTCTTATGTCGAAAACATATTAGAGGAGTTATATCATTCAACATTGTACAGCACTTTTGATCAGCAGAGGATAAGCTAGTATTTATACACATAGTACTCAAAATGCTAGAGCCACATGCAAAATACTGTAAACATAGTTTGTGCATAGATATTTATTACGCAGCTCTCGATATGATGAGGAAAACATGAGCATGGATAATAAGACTGGGCTGTAGTGTAAATCTGTGGAATTTGCCCTCTTTTGGTACAGTAGGTTACTGAATTGATACCTTCTCTAGTGACTGGTGTTTGTGTGAAAGAATTAGTACCTATAGACAGAAAACTTAGGGCCTAATTTAAATTTTGGTGATGTAGTACAATGTCTGCCAAACTCTCGGTCCACCTTCCCGATTTTCAGTCAGGCAGTATGCCAGGCTTACACTAGCTGATTAAAATTTACTCTGATGATGTGAGCCTTCCTCTGGCGTTTTGAGGGAGTAGAGGCTGAGGAACATAGACCATCTGACTGTCTACTCTCTTTAGAGTGGGTGGTTGGATGGCTTATTGTTTACTGACTGTCACTTGCAGGAACATCCAAATGATGAAGAGCAATACAAATTTAAAAAACTACCCCCGCACCACACGAGAAAGCTCCCATGGTGTTGGGAAATTTGTTTTAGAAAAAGGTTAAAAAATTCTAAACTTTGGTGTAAGCATCTCTCGATCATGTTGTATGAACACCCAACTTTTAAATGGCCTTGTATGAACCACCACAACGGTTGGTCATACAAACCCACTGAGTTCACCATGGGGCCAGTGGTGAACTTTAAGGCCCAAATTTAAGAGGGCCTAGCGCCTACTTGTACCACATTAGCGTCATTTTCTTTTTACACTAATGTGGCTCAATGAGGCCAAAATCGCTGAAGCATATTTACAAAGTGCCACAGTACATGCCCTACCCTTGCTTTTAGGAATCTCTTGGTCCAAAGTTTCAGTATCCAAGTTTCCCCTGTTCTCTTTGCTTTCTGGCCTGAGCCCTTGTTAGAGCAAAGATGTGCCCTGGAATATCCAGCATTGCTGCATGGGCTTCCAAATCTACCTCAGCCCAAGGTGAATTCTCCAAGTTATTCCCTCAAGCAACAGGAGGGCAGAAACCTGTCTGTGGAGTGGCAGCAACTGGGGCTGCCTAGAAAACCTCAGAGGCCTGTGAAAGCAATGATTGGGGCCCTCTATGGAGCCCTCAGAGTGCATGGAATCATCAACCAATACTTGCAAAAGTATTGGGGTATGATTCCAACACGTTTGATACCAAACATGTCTAAGTTCAGAGATACCATTATGTAGCTGGACATAAGTAGTGACCTATGTCCTGTACACGTGCAAAATGGCAAACCTGCACTCACACAGTCCAGGAAAGTAGGTCTGAAGATTGTGGGGGCACGTCTACTAGTAAAGGGGTGTCCTCACACACAGGTACATGCACCCTGCCCTCTGGGCTGGAAGGCCTACCATAGTGGTGACTTATAAGTGACCTGGTGCAGTGTAAGTGGCAGTGAAAGGGTGCCCCTGGAATTTCAATGCCCTGGGTACCTAAGTACCATATTCTAGGGACTTATAAGGTGGCACCAGTATGCCAATTGTGGGTGAAATACGGGGTAACCAGTATGCAACAACCAAATTTAGAGAAGAGAGAGCATAATCACTGGGGTCCTAGTTAGCAGGATCTCAGTGAACACAGTCAAACACACTGACATCAGGCAGGAAATGTCCCTGTCAGTGACTGTTAATGAATTTTGTCATTTCAGCCTCATTTTGAGATGAAGATCAATCCTGGTGGACTTTGCAGAGTTACATGTTTAGTTAGTGCAGTGCAAATACCATCATCATCTAATTCTCTATCACAGGCTCCCAGAGATCCCTGCTACAGCAGCCTGGAATTCCTTTATGGCGTAATAACAATGGTTAACAAATTCTGTTACTCAAAATTGCTATGTCATAGCAGGGTATTACTTGATTTAGAATCAAGTCATTCATGCCAATGGCTCTCATTGAGAGTTATACATATCAATAAGCTTCACTGATAACTGTTCTTCACAGCATAGACTTGATAATACTAGCACTGTCTCTGCAATCTCCTCTTAAGGAGAGGTCATGACCTGCCTCCTTTTCAGCTGAAATTCAACTCTTTTCAAACATTGAGGTTGCCTGTGATTTCTTTGTTCTTAGTCCTGTGAACTCTACCATCCAAGGTGTATAAATCCTTTAGAGGTGTCTGTTAATATAACATAACAGTGGTGAGCCAAGTAGGTTGAGGACACATGCCTGAATTAGTTTGTTCTTTAGGAAGAATGCAGCAAGCCTGGTAGATTGACGAGTGCTGGGCCAACACTAATCATGCCAGTGATATTGCAAAAAAAAAATCCCTGTTCAAATGTGATGGATAACTGAAGAATGCCATAATACTATTAATTTACAGTCCCAATACATATTGCTCTGAAAGATTTGATTCATTTTTTCCATGACAGACGCCCAAAAAGGTTAAATTGACTGGCAAAAGGCGAATATGTGAACTGCACCTGCTGCACCATGCAACAAAAGCATTTAGTATCTTGTCTAACCTTCATAATCTGGAGACAATAAAGTATCAGTTAGAAATCGTTAATAATCTTAAAATGGTGAACTTTGACCCTTGAAACATTTAAGACTGTGGAAGGAAATTAGTATACCTAAGATCATCCACAATGATCTCTGACCCGAGATGCTGGGTCCACTTATCCGCTCTGACCTTAAAGGGATCTGACCTACCTCCTACCACAGCTTCTGCTGAAGAGATCATCCTAAACGTCGAAGTGATAGTTCCCTAAAGGGGACCCTGAATCAGATAATCAACAAAATGGCACTGAGTACAGCGTAATTCTTCTGGGTTAACACTGTCTGGGAAAGTAAAAATCTTTGTTGCAAACTCTCAAGAGAGAAGAACACATCCCTCAAAAATTGCCCTTGTGTAAGAAGTTGAGAGTCTTCCCAAGTCAGGAAGATCTCATGTACTTGTCAAGGCCAATTAGGATTATAGCTCAAGTATGTACAGTATATGCATTACACAGGGTACGTTCCAACAGAATTTTCTTAAGACAAGACTAGATAAGGTGAAAGAACTGTAGCATCTTAAACCTCATCCACTTGAAATGTATCATGTCAATGCTGCCCGTACAGGACACAATGACCTCACCCCTTGGCAGAAACTTAGAAAACATATGCCCCAAAGGCCACCGTTCTTTACTGAGCACCATCCTTAGTCGGTAGAAAAATGCAGCAAGATAATGGAACTGCAAGCCCGGTAAGGAGAGACCCCCCTTTTTCCAGTGGGAGCTGAAGCAACAGTATATCGATCTTGGTTTCCGATAGTTCCATAGAAATTTCTGCCAGGATGCCTCCATACATGAAAAAACAAATGTAGGGAGATAAAGAGGTATGCATCTGAACAAATAAAGATAACAATGTAAAATGATAATTTTAATGAGGTTACACCTCCTAATTAACTCAAGATGGAGTGTATTCCACTTATTAAACATCTCACCCGTTCTTATGAACAATTGGCCATAATTTAATTTAATTATTTCCTCCATTTTGAGTGACAACTCGACCCCAAGATCTATTGCAGAGCGTACCCAGTGTCGATTCTGTTCCGGGGTAACAATGTTAGACAAAACTTGAGTTTTATCAATGTTAAACTTGTGCTCTGAGACAGAACTGTATATGCTGGCAATTGTATATATTGCCATCAGGGTCAGGGCAGTAGTCAAAGCAGACATCAAAATAGCAACATCACCCACATAGGCCAAAACCTTGATCTCTAGCCTATGTATCTGGAGCACAGAAATATCCTTGGACACATTTAAGACTTGAATATAGGGCTCTATATATATTTTGAATAATAGGGGTGAAAGAGGGTAAACCTGCTGGGTGCCCCTGGTGATACTAATAGGATCGAACAAAATACCTGAACACAAAACCTTAGCAGTGATCCCATTATATAGCTGTTGTACCTGATTGAAAAACCGGGGAACAAAGCAAGCTGCTCTCATCATCCACCACAGAAAAGACCAGGAGACCCAGTCAAATTCTTTTTCAGCATGCAGCATCATCGTTCTGACTGGGTTCCCAACTAACGACACAACTTCTATGGCAGAAATAGCTGTGTTCACATGGGCTGTGGTATCTTACCCAGGTATAAAGCCATATTGATTCTTGTCAACCAGGTCAATGATCACGCAAGATAGTCTACTTACAAGAATACACATGTACATTTTAAAATCTGCGTTGATCAATTAAATCAGCCAATACAACCCGCACAACCGGGGTCCTTTTCCTTCTTAGGAAAAATTACAAAATAAGTTTCTGACCAAGTCTGGGGAACATGCCCAGACTGCTCAAAGGAGTTAAAAAGCTAACACAATAGGGGCACAGAAACCTTTGAAAAGGTTCCATGGAATTTGAGAGGAATTTGATCAAGGCCAGACGCTTTCTACTTGGCTAGCTGTTTTACCGCATTCTCAACTTCTGACAATTAAATTGGGTCCTCCAAATAAGACTGCTGTGACTGTCAACGTATGATGATATTACTGGGAAATAAATTGGTTGATAGTATCTGTTGGAACAGCCCCATCCCCATGATAAAGTTTTTGATAGCACCTACAGAATTCTTTGAGAACAAGGATTTGATCAGTAACCATGTCTCCCTTTTAATTAGTGATTGCTTGGATGCCATTCATACTCAACCAATCATTACCATGAAATGACAGTATACAACCCATCTCTTCATTATTCTCCAAGGTATTTATTTGCTTTGCTTAGATCTTCTTAACAAACATCCCAAAAGTTATCCCTTAGTGTGGCCTGTACAATTTGTAAGTTGATCCAAAACAGAGGTAAAGGTCTCTCAGTTCTTTGTGTTACTTACCCACCTATGACACCAAGAGAGGACCTTATAAGGACATCCTTCTTAATATGTTCCATTCATTGTTGATCTGGATATCTCAGCGTGTAGCCTCTGCAACAGGCCTCAAGTGCATCCCATACCACTAATGGGAAGGTAATATATCCTTCCTCAAGTAACAATTGTCTATCAAAAGTTCAATTACGAGACCGGCTATTCAGAGCAGATTGCTCCATTAGAGGAAGGAATAAAGATAGAGAATTGTGATCAGAAATCATCCTGGGGTTCAGCTGAACCCAAGAAGTGGATAATAATGAATGGCTCACCAAGAACATATCAATTCAGTAAAGCGATTTATTAGGGGTGGAATAAAAGGCATGTCCAGATTCATTAGGATGACAATATTGCCATACATCCACCAGTGCATAAGATGTCTCAGAGCCTCCCTGAAAAGTTGGTTCAATTTGGGGACTCCACTAATCCTGCTGAGCCACAAGGAGTCCAGAGTAGGATAGAGATCAACATTAAAGTCCTAGCAAAGTATCATTGGTTCGGGCCAGAAATACGGCTCCACCAGCAGCTGATTGAAGACCGAAGAGTCATCCTCGTTAGGCCTGTTTTCTACACAGACTGTGAATGTACCTTTCTCCCAAAAAATTGTTATGATAAGCCACTGACCCTTTTGGTCAGAGCGCTTCCCCAATAGACCAGCTCTTACCTCAAGCCAGAGGAGTCACTCCCCTTGCAGCAGAGGAAGAACTAGCCATGGAAAGCATTTGACAGCTCAAATCATTCAATAATGGTGTTTCAGACATAGACGGATGGAGATAAGCAAACAGACAATATACAGGCTTAGATCAAACAACTTTTCCCTAATTATTGTACACTAACAGGGTCCTTTAATGCTGTTTACTTTACATGACAAAATATGTAGGTGTTGATCATGACTATTAAGATTACTAGCCATTGTCAAAATCATCCTAGACCAGTTACCATCCTCAATAAGCTTTAAACTTCTCCCCTGCTCCAAACAATAACCACCATTTGTGATCAGAATACAAGTGTTTTTCTCCAGTTTGTTTGCTCACCCACAATCCCCTGCCCACATTTGCTCCTGTTACTGATACATACCCTTATACAGTCATAACCTGGTCCCCTCCCTCCCAAGAACACCACCCAAAAGCCAACCTATCCCTCATCAACCCCTCCCCCCCAACAAAAGGCCTGCTCGAGTTCCATTGTCCCTAACCGGAATGTACAAGACGTATCTAACCACTAACAAGCTGCCAGTATTAAATCTCCACAGGATGAACCTTGGTAATCGATAAAAGAAAAAAAACAATAGCGGAAGGTCCATCTATAGGTAGTCCACAGCTAGCGGAATATAGTCGGGCCAGCAAGGGAGAAACAGGAAAGAAAAAGGACAGACAACAAATGCCAGTATCTCTCACTTCTACCCTCCCAGTGAGCTAATTATTTTAGAGGATTAGAAGCATCTTTAAAGCTGCCAAGAAAAAAAAAAGAAACAGAAAAGAGAGAGGAAGAAAATAGTGAATAGAAGATCAAGCAAGAGAAGAGAGGGCAGCTTTCAGGGAACGATTAGATGGATTGCATCTGATTGGTAGTTGGTTTTGAAGATTCCCATTTTCTTAACAACTTTGCAACCTTTGCAACTTCATAACAAAAGTATGTTTGGCCTTCATACTTGATCTGCAGTGAATCAGGCTCCAATAATGAGACTGCACCCCCTGTGTCAAAAGAGCAAGAATCTGTTCACCAATTTGCCACAGTCAGACCACTGTCCCGTGGTGGACAAAAAACTCCACTCCACCAGCTGTAACCGGTACCCTAGACTGTGTCACATGAAAAATCTCCTGTCGCAAAATAAAGTTACCAGCATAAATCAAAATAACCCATGGATAGCAAGTTGCTCTGCCTCCCTTTGGGGGCGGGGGTTGAGAGGGAAACTGATGGGTTCTTTGAATAACACTGTCCATGTCCCAGTCATGCAGGGCCAGAAAGGCTTTCCTGAAGAGGGGGACAATATACCCCTGAGGATCATCCCCTTCTGCTCCTTCCACTATTGTTAGGACACAGAGATTATTCTACCAAGATCTGTTCTAACGATCCTAAAGCCTAGATGAGAGGGTCACGAGCTGAGAATCATGTTGAAGAGGGGAAGATCTAACCTCCTCCACTTCGGCAATCAAGAACCCCTGAATTGTCTCTACCATACTGAGACGTGTATGAAGAATATCCATATTTTTTATGGCTTCCTCAGAACAACTTGTTTCTTTAAGCGTGCTGCTTTTAGTGCCAGAGAGTCCTTATGATACTCCTCCCTATGCAGCTGTAGAAGATCAAAGATCTCAGATAAAGTTGGAGAGCCAGCCTTATTAGGATTAGGGCTCCCGGTTTGATGGTATTTATTTTTTAAATATTTTTGCCTTTATTAATCCATATTTATTTTTTGCCCATCTTATTGGTATTTATCCTTGTTTATTTTGTGTTTTGAGAATAAATGGAGTTGAAAATGTTAAAATTCTGCATTTATTTAACTGTTATTTAACCAGTTACCATGCAATCATACTTTGATGCCTGTCACGTTTTAGCAAATTAAGCCTCCAAGTGTATGAAAACACTTCACCCAAAGGTAAATATTAGCATTATATAGAAATATATGTTAACATATGCCTGTATTTAAGGAAGGCTCATCTTCTTTTTTAGCTCCCCATGCTGTATATCTGCTCAGCTGCTGGCCCAGAATTCATGAAGGACAGCATGGAGAGTCACTCTTGAGAAGTAGAAAGGTTTGTATTTATCTGCTTTTAAAAACAAAGACAGACAGACTATCTATATTTATCAGTAAAAATCAGTAAAAACAGAAAAATAGGGGCCTTAATTAGGATGCACACTGGCTAGAAGCTGAGTCCAATTCTTGTTCTGGTAAAAGCATATTGTGTGATAGGGACCATAGACGAAGCGGTTGAGAAAGACCCTGGCTCAAGAGCCGGAAGAATGTGATTTGTGGGAATTAGTTCTGTGCCATCGGAATCTCGGAGAGCTTGTCTTCCAGTGCTAATGTGGATGTTGATGTTGCAGGTTCCAGGACCCCTTGAGAAAAGGTCATTGTCACAAGTTCTTCCATTTGGGTATTTGTAGAGAAACCTGTCACTGCCACTGAGGTGCCAGCTCTTGGCACCATTTGTTCATGTATGCCTCTGAATCGGGGAGACTTTTGAGGTTGAAGATTAGAGTCAGATAATGAAAGGAAGGCCTCAGCTTCCTACTCAAGTGGGGCAGACTTAGCAAACTAAAGTTGTTGAGTACCATTAAAGATGCTTCTACAACTCCTTATTCCAAAAGACTCTAAACCTTCTGTTATCGGAAGGGAAGGCATGCCATCAGTGATTCCTGTGGCCCTCCCTGAAGCAATCCGGTATCTGCCTGAGCAAAGCCACTTTGAGCTGATGCCCCCCATGTCTCCTGAAGTATAGCTCTTGTGGGCAACATCTCTGGTGGGGCACCAGGACGTAACTCTTGGAATTCTCCAACTCGGATTCCAGCGAAAACAACATCGCACCCTCACAGGAGCTGTGCAAAAACCTCACTTACTTCTTCCACAGCAAGATTGCAACCTTTGAACTGAAACTTCGAACCCCAACCCACACCTACAGACTTCCTCTGTAGATACGCCACCGCCGTAACCGACACAAACCACACACTGCCCACCTGGAACATCCTGTCCACCCAGGTCTTCACCTCCACCATAAAATCCATCCATTTGGAAGCCCCCACAGAACTATGCCCACACCACATCTTCAACCTTGGAAACCAAAGGATCAGCCAGAAACTCACAACCCTGCTCAACACCTCGATCACCTATGCATTATTTCCAGACACCAGGAAACATGTCGAAGTATGACTAATACTCAAAAAACACTCCACGGACTCCACCAATCCAAAAAACTACTGGCCAATCTCCCTGATCCTATTCCTAGCGAGGGCACCGGAAAAGATCATCAACAAGCAAGTCTTGACATTACTGGAGCAGAACCAGCTACCCGATGCCTGCCAATATGGCTTCCGCAGCAATTGCAGCACTGAAACTGCCCTGATTGCAGCCACCGATGACATCTGAACCTCCCCGACCAAGGAGACACATCAGCTTTGACCCCCCTCAACCTCTCAGCTGGCTTCGACACATCCCCCATGTCACGTCCCTCCTCAGGCAACTCCACTGGCTCCCCATACAGAAGACATGCCATTTCAAGTTGCTGTCCCACGCACACAAGCACACAACCAAGGACCAGCGTACACCAACCACTGCCTGAACTTCAGCCCACCATCAGGAAGACTACACTCTGTCTCCCTTTCACTTGCCCTTACTCCACGCATCAACTGAAGCAGAAGTGGAGGACACTCGTTTTCTCTCACATCGCTGCAAAAATCTGGAAGAGCGTCCCCAACCACCTCCAGACTATCACTTCCAGAATGTCGAATGGTCCTCATGACCTGGCTATTCAAATAAGCTTCTGGGACCTGTAACCACCTGGACACCCAACCAGGTGGTTAGCTGCAGTTTAAAAAGTCCTGATTGATTGATTGAACTCTTATTTACTGTCTATTATTTCAGCTGCCCCCCCTCCAACTTGAGGGGTGAAATATATTGATCAATAGTGGAAGGGATGGCATTGAAGGTGCTATAGGCGAAGGAGCAATTTCCGATACTCCATTGAGTTTTAAATTCCTGGCTTCTTAGCTTGAAGGAGACCCAACTGTTAGGACTCGGTCTTAGAGTCAGTAACCCATAGCCCATCAAGAGGTAAATCTCCGCATTAACGGCCTTGCCGTCTGGGACAGAAATTTTGCAGTCTGAGATTTCTTCCTTCCAGTCCTCCGTGGCCTAACGGAGGGATGAATCAGAGAGCCACAAGGTCCCTTTTCTCCTCTGGCTGCTGCCTTCTAGAATATCTTGAAAAGACAGCAACAACAAAAAAAGACAGACAGAGCCCGAGCCCTCCTCTTGATTATTCATGCCCACGGAGGATCGGCAACTCCCAATATTAAAGGACGAAACACTGTTGCAGAAAAGAGTTCAAACGTTCTGCCAGAAACCCTTCTGTGAGCACAATGTAGCAGGGGACTTTAAAGAAGTTGCTGGAGACTGATTATTACACTGACAGTGCTGACTGTGCTGTAGCTGCTCTGTGCTTCATCTCCTCTGGGGCCAGGCGACGCCGTCCCTGCTTGCGGCAGCTCGGCTGACCTGCAGACTGTTGCCTCTTATGGCGGGGTGAGAGCCGCTTCTCCCACCATTCAGGACTACAGGAGAAGGAGAGGGGGCGAAGCCCCGCCCAACACCTTTCAGCCCCCGCTGGAGTCAGCGTTCTTTGCCGCTCCTACCACCATACTGCCAAGCCACTCTACTAACCCCTGGCCACCAGAAGTTCCATCTAAGCCGAGCACCAGATGATCATGGCCCTGTCAGCAAAAGTAAGCCTTGCCAATCTCCATCCTGCCGCAAGCTGATACTATGCTGAAGATGCTTCTCAAAGAGCCTGCATCCTCCTTCGGCTAACCCTGTGCTGCAATCTTGCCCAACTGGAGAAATTTGTTTAGGGACTTTAATTGTGCAGGTGAGGAAAAGTACTGAAGCAACCCAAAATAGACATGTTGCAAACAGGTGGTATGAAAAATAGTTTCTGTATAGCTCTAAAAGCTTAACCTTATTAGAAATGTATATTTTTCCAAGGGGCGTGAAACTTTTGGCAACAGTAAAAATCAGTGCCAATTGTGGAAGGTAAAACATAGATCCACATACCTGGCTGTAGCAATACTATTCATTTAGTAGCACATCCATGATTAGTTTGGGATTTTTTGTTACTCTCATTAAAATAAATGTGAATTTCACTAGGACCGTTAAAAATGAATCAAACGGCTCAGACAGGATGGTAGTAGGGAAAATCAATTGCTGAATATTGACGAAGCAGAACATTTTTGCCACAATATCGAGAGACAAAATATTGAAATGTAAGTGCACTGAGGGAGGTAAGGATTTACTACTCTTAACTCCTCATCTATGAACCCATCACCCAGGTACATCTATGTGGAGTTAGATACAGACATAAAAATCTTACTTTTTTTGATACTTTGTACCTTGATAGTGTGGTAATGACATTCTGTCCCATCAGTATATTTAAGATTCAATATTCCCAGCCTACACCCTCAGACAGTGGCTGCAAAAGAATCTTTATGCCAGGAAAAGCTGATGATGATGTGAGAGTAGACATGGTACAGGACTCTGTGGAAGCCAGTACAAGTATGCTTAAGCGAGTATTTGGAGAAAGAAGCTGCTTGTCATATTGAAGGTTGTCACGTCATTTGTTACCATCATGTCTTAGGTGCAAAGGGAAGTGTAAATGCAGAATCTGAGCAGGCCAGAATTTTACACTGCTTTACATAGGTGAAGGGAGTGCAGAAATGAAAGGGAATAAAAGACTCTTGAAACTCTACATACTCCCACAACCTGCTGTCTCCCTCAGTGCTAAGAGTGTTTTGAACTCCTTGGTTTTCTCTAATATCTCAGTACTGGGAATATGCATTAACACTAGGGACTTCTTTCTGATCCAAAGAAGGTGAGGGAGCAAGACTTAAACAGCGTAAAGGTGGAAGAAGACTGGGTGTTGGACTTGGCCCTCTCTGCAGGGTCACCCCAACCTTTTGGCTTTTACCCCCTTTTGCTGAATTCATTTGTTGGCCGTAGGACTCTGTGCACTTTACCACTGCTAAACAGTGCCTGTGCCCTCTCCCGAAAACCTTATTAAATTTGATTATACCCAATTGGCATATTTAATGTACTTATAAGTCCCTTGTAAGGTGGTATACCATATACATAGGGCCTGTAAATTAAATGTTACTAGTGGGCTTTTCAGTACTTATTGTGACACCCACTTAAATAGCCCTCCAACACATGTCCTACGCCTGGTTGCAATGTCACATCGCCATGTCAACTTGGCATTTAAACCTCCTAGCCAAGGCTTAAATACCCCTTTTATTACATATAAGTCACTCTTAAGGTAGGCCCTAGGTAGCCCATAGGACATGCACTTTTAGGTTTTACATGACCTGTTAGTGAAAAATTCCCAAATTAGTTTTTACATCTACTTTGAGGCCTACCCCTCCCATAAGACAACATTGTGAATTCCTCATTACATTTAATAAGCTGTAATTCCTAACTGAGCAGAGGAAGATATGCTATGTTTGGTACCTACAGAGCTTTTATGATAAACCCTCTTTAATGATAAAGTTGGATTTTTCCTTACAATTTGGAAAATGCCACTTTTAGAAAGTTGGCATTTTCGTGCCCCTAGCCCTTTGTGTCTGCAGCCTGTCTTGGGACCCATTACTGGGTGTAGCTAACAATGAGACTTTTTGAATTCCTCCTAGACAGTCATATGATAGTTGGATTAGGAGTGCCTTAATGGGCCATCAACTGACAGGATGGGGGGCGGGATTGAGCAGTGCCCCTCTCGTACTTGAATAGGCTGTGTCTTGTCTCCTCACAGTAGGCCTAACAACCCTGTATTGTCATTGCAGCCAGCTTGGAGCCAGGGCAAGCGAGTCAAGAAACTCTAAGAACTTCAGAGAATCTTTCCAGAAACTTTTTCAACCTTCTAGGATCAGGGCAGCAGAGTATAAAAATAGGACCTTCAGACCCACTCTTCAGTTCACTGTGGACCTGGGGAAGGACTTTCAGAGAATTGCTTACTGCTGTGACCTGCTGTGCAGTCCGGCAGACTGCTGCTGTACCTAGAATGCCTGCTTTGCTGCCTGGAGCCTGCCTTGAACTCTCTGAGTCAAGCCCTGCTGTTGATCCCCACACTACACCTGCACCCAGGACTTCCAGAAGTAAGTCCAAGGGCTAGTTTGATGGACTCCTGTTCAGAGCCACAGGGAAATGACTGGCTCCCACCATTTTGAACCCGCATGTGAACCCAGTGAGGAAGTGAGTCCCGAACACCCAGGAGGTCTCCGCCTACTTCCGGACCCTTGGCTGTGGTGGTAAAGGTGCTATTTGGAAATTTGCCAAAATTGAGGATAAAAGGGGTCATTCCGACCTTGGCGGGCGGCTAATGCCGCCAGCCAGGCGGAAACCGCCATGCGGCCGCCAATGCGGCCGCACTCACGCTGCCCCCATTCCAACATTCCCACTGGGCCGGAAACCAAGTTTGCGCCCGCCGGCCCAGCGGGAATGAGGCTGCAACACAGGAGCCGGCTCCGAATGGAGCCGGCGGTGTTGCGGCCGTGCGACGGGTGCAGTTGCACCTGTCGCGCTTTTCTCTGTCTGCTATGCAGACAGTGAAAAGCTGGCCAGGGCCTGGTTAGGGCCAGTGGCATGGGCTGTGCAGGGGCCCCCAGGAGCCCCAAGACACCCCTTACCGCCAGCCTCTTCTTGGCGGTGAAAACCGCCAGAAACAGGCTGGCGGTAAGGGGGTCATAATCCCCAGGGCAGCGCTGCCCTGGCGGATTATCCCAGCCGGGGCTGAAATGGCGGACAACCGCCGGCCCCGGCGGTCCGACCGCGGCTCTACCGCCACGGTCGGAATAGGGAAGGAAGCACCGCCAGCCTGTTGGCGGTGCTTCCGTCATTCTTGCCCTGAACCAGGAGGGGTCTGGGATCAAACTGCTTGCCTAACTGCCTGAGGTGCATTGCTGGTCGGATTGACTGTGCAGCTTCTGTCTGCAGCAAATTAGTTTTGGCTGTCCTTCACCAAAAGGGGATTCGACCTCATGGAACTGGCTTACAGCCTTCTGCTTTGTCCCACTTCAGATTTTCAACTTCTATTTTGGTGATTAAGTCTGACGGTAAAAAGCTTCACTGCGTCTTCACTCTACAGCAATCTGACGATGACGCTTCCTTGTCGGACACTCCTGCATCCTTGCCCCACTGAACGTCTACCTTCTAAGACATTTTTTTTCAAAACATTTTTTTCTACGTCCAAAGGTAAGCGCTGACTGGGCCAAATCCAGGGATCAAAAATCTACTCAACCACTTGCTATGGTGAGTTATTTTTATGAGGTGGAGCTATTTTTAGAAACTACTCAACCCTTCTGGTGAGTAGACAAAGAACAGGTGTTCTGTTCAGATGGAAACTGAATTAGCAATTAAGAGGCCTTTGATTCTTATTCTTGTCACATTTGCTCTGTGTTCAGAGACAAAGGTCAAAAGTCAGTTTGTCTTCTTGCAATACATATACATTTCCTTGTGACTGCAGAGTTCCAGGATTTTGTAAGGTGAACTGTCTGACCTGTGTGAAATGAAAGGCTGTGGATATCAGGCCTTTCCTAACACACAACATTTATATCACTAAGTCAACTTAACAAATATTTCAAAATATATTTCAGTAGCTGTAAAAGACCATTTGTTTGTACTTGTGAGATGAAAAAATATTTTAATAGGATGAAAAAAAAGTCAGAATACTTTACTTGGTGATGTGCAAATGATAAATATTTTTTCTGAAACCTAATTTTCACAGATTATTGTTAATACACTATATAGTTTTATCTGTAACGCTGCAAGTTAATGGGAAGGTTTTTGGACATTTCTTGGGAATTTACTGTCTGTAAACGACAGTGTGCTGCCACATCATGCTTTAGTAATATACTTGTTAAAAGTGAGTGTTTAAACATAAACTGAGAAACACTTCTGCCCTGATACCAAAGCTATTAGTAAACTAAGGGGTAAGTCATGCATGGATCATGTGTACCCCGTATGTGGGCTAGATTTATTATACATGGAGCAAACATTTAATGTATTTAATCAAACAAAAGAGGACTTTTTTACAGCAGAAATGCTGAACTCACATATTTGAAGGTGCATTCATATGTGAGAATGAAGAAAACGGCGACTGTAAAAAACAATATTTGCATAGGATCACACAATTTGAGACCCGTTTCTGGGAAAAGTACATTACAGTTAGGTCAAGTAGATTGTTCAAGCTACTCGACCTGCAGGTCTAGTAAATTTTTTATGATTTTTCAAAGCCTGCAATCCACTTCTTGTATCCGAACTGCGCTTCATTGTGGTCAGCCTTAACTTTCGACTTTGACCCGGTCTTGCGTGACCAGATGTCCACAGTCGGAGCTTTTATCTTTTAGGTGTTATTTTGAACCTTAACCTTTAAAAATCCATAACTCTGGTTCTGCTGATTGAATTTTTGTCATTTTGTTGTCCGAAAATTTATAAAAATTTACTCTATTTTTCTAAATCGGGTTGGGACTTTTCTTGTGTTGTGTTTTCACTTTATTACTGTTTGTATGCTCCATAAATACTTTACGCATTGCCTTTCAGTTAAGCCTGACTACTTTTTGTGCCATGCTACACAGGGCTAAGCACAGGTTAATGTAGTGACATTTTGTGGTTCACACTTCAAGGAATTGTGGCTTGAGCAGGGCTCTCACCCCAGTGAACCAATTATCCAATTTCTCACACCGGGAAAAAGGACTCAATCGCAAACACAAAAAGGATTCCAGTATTCCCAAACATTATGTGCAGCTAAAATGAGAGCCTCAGAGCACATTTTCTGCTATAAGAAGGACACAAGGACTACACAAAGAAAACCTTTCCAGTACAAGCACAAACAAGCACTGGAATATTGAATAGAGAATATCGCTATACCTCAATATCACAGACAAAATATCCGGACATAAATTTTAAAAGGTAAGTGCAAATAAGATTTATTATTCTTAACTTCACATCTATCGATCTATACATTTTCAGAGTATATATATGTGAAGTTATAGAAACCCTACACATACCAGTCAATATTTTTTCCTTTGATATTTTGCTTATGACATTAAGATATAATGATATTTCCTATTTCCTACTCAATATTCAGTACCCACACAATCAAGGAAATGCTATGAAATGCAGACACCCAGGATTAAGCTTTGAAGCTCAATGCAATGCTGGTCGTGCTATGTACAGAATAAAAAAAAATTCTATATGTTTGCAGTTTTGACTCCTGGAAAATGAATTCATGGTCAAAATACTAATGCAAGAAGTGCAAATAGCACTGTATCTACTTCAAACACACAGCATTAGCTCCTAGAACAGCAGGATGGATATGTTCTGCCCAATTCTCTTGATTTAACAAACATTATTTAATTCAAATAATGATGTGGGACCTGATCCCAAATTTACTTGATGCCTCAAGCGCCATCCATCAGTGCTGATGTACAGAGTTGCAGCGGCCACCATTAAAGTGGCCAGAATAGTAAAACATACATACAAATTATACACATCCCTTAAATATGAATTTATAAAATTATCAACTTTAGCAGTATAATTGTGTCACTACTATCCAAGATGTTGCATCAGTGGCCAACCTTTGTTTTTTTGAGCAGATATGAACCATGAGAAATGAACATGGAGCAAAACATAAGATTAGAACTTATTATCAAAACGCCAGATTGAAACTTATCCTACAGCACACAGCAAATATGAGGGTAAAAACACATCTTAGTGTCTTAAACTGATATAGATACATCTTCTCCTTCGAAGGTCGGTCCCCAAATACCGTTAAACTTGCGGACTGCGCCTACTCTTTGCGCATACAGATTTTCCTTAAAGTGCACCACATTCATTTTCACCTCCCTTGAATGTAGGGGGAAAAGGTGATTTCCAGGCCTGGAAAATTAGAGATTTTGCGATCAATGATGCTATAAATGGCAACGGTTTCACCCAAATCGTTAATTCAGGGTGGCCCGAAGTGCCAAACAAAGCCGCCAAATCATCTGGGATAAGTACACACAGTATCTTCACGCTGATCCACTGAAAAATTCTGTCCCAAAAATCCATAAGCTTGGGCAAGATAAAGCACAGGTGGAGTCAGTCCCCTGTGTTGCCATTGCATTGTGGACAAGAACCTGGAGTGGACGGGAGTGCTTTTTTTATTTGAGCTGGGATGAGATATAGCATCTATTTCGAAAAGAAGGCCATTCTCTTAAAGTTTGCCCCCCTTATTGCCTTGTGAGATATGCCATTGAGGTTTCTTCGCATTTTCAGCTCAATTTTACACCCAGTTGTTTTTGATCTTCGTCAGAAAGCAAGGGAGTAGTCACGATGCTCCCTGAGAGTTGAGTATCAGGTACCAATTGCTGATCCCCTTCTGGTTCCCATAAAAAGCCTGAAAGATAGGAGGAGAAGTTAGATCTACTGAAGGGATGTGTGGACTAAAAAATGCCATATCTGAAGATAGCAATATCATAGAGGGTCTGGAATAGGGACTCTAGCCTGAAACTGTGACCAGGTCTTGACTTGGTTTCCTGCTAAAAAATCAGAAAAACTAGTAAATCCCAGATTTAGCCATTGATTTTGATGCAATAGAAACAGCTTTAGTCCCATCATCCCTGAGTGGGACAATATCATTGCAGGATAAAAACTGAGAATTTGATATTTCGCTCGAAATTGAAGCAGCCTGGCATAGATTAATGTAGGGACTTTGGGCCATATGTACCAACAATTTTTCCCATAGACACAGAATGGGTAAAACCCTTTGCTACATCTGGCCCTTTGTATCTAGTATGTTTAGGTTGATGCAGGAACTTAAGAAATGGTGCTAGCTGATATCCGTGCTCTACTAGCATAGACTTCAGATAAAAATGAAGTCTAGGAGATAGGGCTGCTCTGGATCCCCAGTCCATAAAAGCAGATTCATAGTACCTCCTAACATTTGGTAGAGATAGTCCTCCATCCTCGACTGAGAGGGATACAATATCCAGCTGTGCCTTTCATTTTTTGTTGGCCCATATACATTTTCGAAGTAATGCATCAAGTTCTTTTAAGAATTTTTGATGGATTTCAATAATCACACTAGAGAAGATGAATAAAAAAAGAGGAAGGATCATCATTATGATGAGTGCCACATATCCAATAATTGACAAAGGGGAGGCTTGCCATTTCTATGATAGGCATTGCACTTTCTTATCAGTAGAGATATAGTTTAGGACAAAAAGATCCCAAAAAATCATGTGTTACATAAATACCCAAATATCTAACGGGGCGACAAAGATGGTGCTGAGCCCTATTATCGGTGGTATTGAACAGGAGAGCTTCCGATTTAGAATGATTGATCCTATATCCCCCCAGATCTAAAAGACCATTATTTTAGCAAAAGCCCTATCAATATTTGTGGTGTCTGCTGAAAGATGGAGAATCATATCATCAGCAAACAGTTTTAGTTTAGGTGTCATAGGCATAGGAGGGAGAATAGCAGTATCTTGGCGCAGCGCTGCGGCTAAAGGCTCAATAAACAGCATGAAAAGCACCGGAGAAAGTAGGTATCCTTGATGCCTGCCTCAATTAACTTGAATGGTTCCTGCTATTTGTGAATTGATGAGAATTGTGGCTTGGGCCAAGGAGGAAAGATTTTGAAATACCTGAATAAATTGTCTAGGATACAAACTTTACTAAGATCCTAAAAAGCATCTCCCATTGGACTAAATCAAAGGCTTTCTCTGCATCCAACATTATGAGAGTCTCTGGTTTGTTATTGTGAGAGTAATAATCTATCACCTGAATTAGAAAATTAGTACTAGGCGCTAACAGCCTACCCGGGAGAAAACCACACTGATCTTCATGGATTAGGTCTTGGGCTACTAAGGCCAATCTTTGGGTCACTATCTTGGCTAGAATCTTATAATCAAAATGTGGTAGACTAATTGGACGATAAGTATCAGGTTTCTGAGGTGGCCTATCTTTTTTTAGAAAGGTAATCACTGTGGCTTTTGTAAAGGATGCATGAATGTCTGCCCCCTGGAGGATATTATTAAAAAGGAGAACTAGATACCTGGCTACTTAGTCTTCGAGGGTTTTATAACTTCCTTCGGAAGACCATCTTCCCCACAGGCCTTCCCATTCTTTGAGGCCATAATTCGAGGCACTAAGCCAGTTGAGTATAGTAGCGAACATAACGTGGTTGTTGGTGCTGTTAATATTACATTATTATTAATATTCTCTTAGTTCTTTCCCTGACTCTCCTTTACCAAGCGCAGTCATCCTATTCCAAAGTCATAAACGACCCACAAGCTAGCACTCCAAGTAAATGTTTTTTTCGATTTGTTATCTGCTTTGTCATCTGCTCTTTTCCCCCACCCTAGTGCAAAGCCCTCCCCCAGCAGACAGAGGATATCCCCCCCTTCCGCAGCGGGACTCAACCATCATGGCCCCACCAAGCTGCGAACCACCACCTACCCATGGACCCCCCCCACATACCCAAAAAGAGAGTGCGCTGTCATGGCAATTCTAGAGCCTTGAGCTCAGGGAGAGCAGCAAAGCAGCAGGGCAGAGGAAATGGAAAAGACAAAAGAAACAAAAAACACATATCACGCCAGTTCGAAATGTACCCTAGTAGCGGAATACTATACTACACATTTTTCCCCCCTTATTTCCCTCATCCACCCACCATACGAAATCATAGTTTTTTAGCAGTTCTAAGAAGTTCCTTGCTTCCTGTACATCCTGAAAGACATGCGCTTGTCCTTTATGGAGTACTTTGAGTTTAGATAGATGCACAGTACCCGCTGGGGCCCCCAATCTCTTAAAATCGCCTATCAGTTCAACGAATTCGCGACGCCGGTGGACAGCTGCAGTAGACATATCAGAAAACATGCGAAAGCTGAAGCTGTCACCAGAATTAAAATTCCTCATTTTTATGGCTTGGGAAAGGATTTGTTCCTTTATCCTAAAATCTCCAAAATTGACCAGTATAGTACAGGGATACTTTGAGTTCACAGGACGTATGAATGGTACCCTGTGTGCCCTCATAATTGAGAGACCTCTGCAGTTCTTGCCTTTTCCAAAGGATGCATTTATAGATGAGATCCGAGGCTACCTTGGTCACGGATGAAGCTGATTCAGTCTCTTCGGGGATACCTAGGAACCTAAGATTCGAGCGCCGAGACCTGTTCTTCATCTCATCCAACTTTAGTTGAAGTTCCTTGTGTTCCAATTGGATCTGAGATGATGCCAACTCCAATTGTTTTTCAGCATCCTCTAGGTCTGAGACCCTCTGCTCCACTTGGGATACTCGTGTAGAGAAATATTCAGTTGGCTAAGCTGGTCCTTCATCTCCCTTCGAGCTTCCTCCTGGGATAGTTTTATTGCTTGAATCTCCTCTAGAATCTGACCCATCAATTCATCCCTTAAGGGGATGCCAGTTACCCTCCATACCAAGCTGGCCGGAAGGAGGGTACTAGGAGAAGAGCAGGGAGTTTGTGGAAGAATGTTAGCATTAGATGATATTGAGTCAGATACAGCCGGGCAGGAGCCTCCTGACACAAGATTTGAAGCCGTAGCGGGAAGTAACCCGCTGCCCATTACAATTTCTTAGGGCAGAGAGATTGCTCTTGCTTGCCCTCTCTCTTTCATGTTATCCCTTTCCGTTGCCTTAAGTGTCCCTTTAACGTTGCTGCTAATAGTAGAAAGGGTAGGCAGGTTTCTCCTTATCTTGTAGGGTTATAGTAGATAAAGCACGGGGGAGGATACCAGGTGTAGCTGGAACAGGCGAAGAAGTATGAGGCTCACTGGTCAGATTACTCAATATAGAGGTGGAGGATTGAGAGAATAGTTCAAAGAATTGCGTTGGCTGCGATGTAGCTTGCTCATGGCCCACTGAGGGACTGGACCCCAGCGGTGCAGAAAGAAATGGAGAGGCAAGTGAAAGGATCCTGTACCCCTGCGGATTCTGTCATGGATCCCCCCTAGGTCTTGCTGCTTAGAGCTATGTCTTTGCCTTCTTGTGGCAGGAGTCAAAGTTTTGGATATGGGTTCTTTTGGGATTTTTATATAACCACTAAGGGTGTGGGGTAGTAGGGGTTGAGGGTGGAGTTGGACCAGTGTTCCCTCAATTGGCGGTATCGATTAGGTCGCATTTTAGTACGAGAAGGGGAAAACATGTGTGGAGAGTGTCTCAGGAGCGAAAGGCTGTGTTGTCCTAAGAGGGGAGGGGGAGAGTTAGTGGTTATATATATTTCTCTTGGGAGGTGGTGTGGGATAGCAACACTCCCAGTACTCTCCTTTTATGTTTCACCTTTTTTCCATTGTTCGTGCCTTATACCCCGCATCCAGTGCATTGCATTTAATTGCAGAATATAAACCTAAATGGTACGATGGAGTGGGATGAAGTAAGGTGAGGCAAAAAGAGGCTGGAAGAGGTTGCAGGTGATGCTACTAATGAGAGTCCTGAATAGAAATAGGAAAACAAGGGGACAACAAGCCGCATCCGCCGCACACTTATCCCCACAGACGTGTCTATTATGCTGCCTAGTGCCATTGTGACAGGCTGCTCGATCTCCTTTTGACCATTAGCCCCATCAGTACTGGAATTTTGGCTCAACAAAGTCTCCAGAAAGTCTCGTACAGTGTGGTACCCCTTATGGTGATCTCCCAACTTTTGCAGGGCTAAATGCACAGCTATCTTCCCTTAGTTCAAGAGTCTTTCAAACAGCATTTGTTTGCAAAATACCCCCACCTCGTCCTCCCCTTGAGCTAGTTGAGCGTTGCCTGCTCTCTCCACAAATGCTTATAACAAACACAGAGGCTTCCAGCCTGCCACCCCAGCCTCATATTGTACACGCTGAACCAGGTACTTATCTTTTTCTTCCTTCTGCCTTCTTATTGATCTCCATGATTCTCGTGATTCTGGACCGTGTTTCTGGGCCTCCCTGTGGGACATCCAGGCAGGAAAATGAGGCCGCCGGCAGTGCTCAGTGTGGAGTATACTTTGACTCCAAATGCCATCCCCTACAAGAAACCACACCACACCGCTTTAGCCCCGGTGCATGCAGGGCCCCTCTCGCCCCTGCCACTGGGTCTCTGCCATTGACTCTTCCTTGACAGCGGCTGCATGTGTCTAGCGGCCAGAGTCCTTTCCTGGAGAAGCGCCGCTAAGACAGGGGAAAAGAAGAGGCCCCGGTATAGGTATCAGTGTAGCCGCGTGGCTGCCGGCATACTCCGCACGCCATCTTGCTGCTTGTGAGGCTCTCTGTCACAGAGCATGATGCGAGCTCCACTAGACCTAATCAGTGGCCAACCTGAGGGTGAAATCAGATTTGTGTGTTTCTTCCTTGAGTGACAGTGATCACGTAGGAAGTAATATTTGTCTTCTACTAATAAAACATAGAGACTTTGGGTGCACCAATGGACAGCCCACCTACCACCATTTGGAACCCATCCATGCCGAAGGCCCTGATTTAGATCTTGGCGGATGGAATACTCCATGACAAACATGACAGCTATCCCATCCACCATATTACGATAGACTGGGATATTATGGGATTGTAATACGGCGGGATATTCGTCACATTTAGGATAGAGTATTCCCCTATGCCAAGTTCTAAATCAGCCCTTAAGACTCTAACTCCTGGCCTCCTGATTATCCAATAGGTGTATTCACGAAAAGTCAAACTTCCTCAGGTACCATGAGTGCAGTGTAATATCCCTTTACTGAACACAACAGCGTCTTGCATAAGAGACGCATGCACAAGCGCATGCACTCGCAGGCTCAACCCTAAAAAGATGACTACATGAAGCTGCAGCTTGTAGGCATGTGTATTTTCTCTCTGATGTCATTAGGAATGGGCAACAAGAGTTGAGCTTTCATGTTAAAGATTTATCTGAGAGCTGGTTCTCAAAGCTGAATGTGCAGGGAAAATAAATGTACTACTCTTTTTAAGGCTGTCTCTTTCAAATATTGTATTCCTTTTAAAGTCTTCCCTTGCAAAGAAAATATTTTCTCTTTTCCTCACCAAGCTATAGCAAGGTAGCAAAGACACAAAAAATATGGGAACAGCATTGCAGTAAAAACAAGCATTTGCAATACAATAGGTCTTGCATTTGCTTGAGCTACAGCTATTGGCATTGTAAATGCATAAGTGGGTTTTTCATGCCACACATATTAGTCAACCCTTCCGCATAATTTCGTCCTCTCTGCCACATAATACCAGAGGCCTTGCAGATAACTAAAGCACTTCTATTTACCTTCTTCCTCTATCTTCAGCAAAAAATAAAAATATTTCCATTGTTTATTATATTTTTTATATTATTTTTTTGGGGTCCCCCCAATATAGTGTGGAGACCCAGAGATGACCTAGACAGAAAGAGCACACCGTGCAGTAGTGGGCAAAAATGTTTTCTAAAAGGAATGTTCAAACAAAGAATTACGCAGCGAGTTTCCAAGTGTTGTGAATATTGTAGTATCTTGACTGTAATGAACAGAACAGCCACTAGAGGACACCATAATGAAAATAGCATTTGTAAGAAACATTATGTTGAGTGGTGTAGAATTGTGTGGTGTTTAATTGTGTGTCTGTGTTGTGTATGTTGTTGTGTTTGACAAGGGCCAGTAAAGCATGTCAAAATTAGTGAATTGTAAGCGGGGATAGTACTTCTGCCAGTTATATATAAGAATTAGCTATTACTGAATGGCCAGTAAAATTAATCCTGGCATAGGAATAAAAAACAGAGCATGGCATTTGCAGAGTGCTAGCTATCAACAAGGCACCATAAATCTAATTTGGAACATACTGATGCAGAATTAACCATATTAAATGTATGTAGCATTTTGCTAAATTTGCAACAACCAGTGCTGTAAAAAGCCGATAGAGCTTCAGAAATCCAAGCCCTTGAGGAGAGATGAGATGACTGCAGTAGCTCTCAATGTGTAAACGCCTGAACAGAGATCGGAAAATAAGGCTGGAAAAGTATTTTCTTTTTATTTTAACATAATGAAAAGTCTTGCAGGCATTCTTGCCTCGCATTTCAATGCGCAGAGCAGCATGAGAAGATTTTTGGCCCCAATAAAGGAGATAAGCAATGCCCTGTGTGTGTTGTTGTGAGTGCTGGCAGAGAGGGGCCATGGATGTGATGCAAGGCTAGGCAAGTTTCACATCACTGCTTCTAGGTTTAGCTACATTTTACTAGAAAGGGCATTTTGTGGATTTCATGAGCAGTGAGCTAAACAATTGGGTGTTTCTTTTGTAAAATAGCCATATTTTAGGAGCCAGAGGTAAATGAGGACAGCACTGAAATAAAGCCAAAACAAATGTCAGCTACATGGGAAGAGATGGGAGGAACAGAATGCTGCAATAAAATGCAGGCAGCTCCCAGTCTCAAATACCCACAGTGAAAGAGGAGCTCCAAAGAAATAACAAAAATAGTCCATAACAGCAACAGATAAAGAAACCAAAGTGGAAAGATACAGTAGTTTGAGGGCAACTCCGTGGATGCCTATGTCGTGAAGACTGGTGATGAACATGTGGTGCGAACTGTGTCAAAGACCACTGAGAGATCCAGGAGGGTAAGGACAGCTGTCCCTCCTTGTTGAGGAGGGTTTGGTTTTCATCTGTGGCACCGACCAGAGCTGTTTCGGTGCCCTGGTTGCTGCGGATTCCAGATTAGGAGTTGTCCAGGAGGTGATTGTGTTCCAAGTAGATGGTGAATTGGTGGTTGATGGCTTTTTCTATGACTTTGGCCTGAAAAAGAGAGCAGAGAGCTGGGTCTGTAGTTGGTGAGTTTGTTGCAGTCCACTGAAGGTTTCTTCAGCAGGTGTTTGATGTCCGATTGTTTCCAATCTTCTGGGAAGGTTGCAGAATCTAGTGACGTGTCGAGTAGGGTGGAAAGGTCATGGCTGTTCCTACATGATCCAAGGTTGAAGATGTGGTGGAGTAATGGGTCGGATGGGGCCCTTTCTTGGATGGATTTCATGACTGTGATGGTATCCTGAGTACTGAGGTGGTTCCAGGTGGTTAGCCTTTAGATGGCCATGTATGTGAAGGTATGGCTGTTGAAAAAGTCTACACGCTTCAGTTGGGGGTTTACGTCTATGTAGATTTTGGTAATTTTGTTGTGGAAGAAATCTGCAAGGCTGTCGCATAGTTACTGAGAGGGAGAGCTGTTTCTTTTTGCTGTTGCAGGGTTGGTGAATGCTTGACTATGCGGTCTATTCTTCATCTCATGTAGTTGGCGGCAGTATAGGTTTAGTGCTGATTTGTAGGTGTTCTGTCGGGTGGGTCTTTGGTGGTGCACCACCTTCTCTCAAAGTGCTTTCAGTGGCGCTTGGCTGTCCTGAGCTCCTCGGTGTACCAGCTGGCTTGCTTGGTGGATCTTCTGTAATTCTTGTTGTTGATGGGGTCGACGATTCAGTGTTTCAGGTGGTCAAGCTTCTGACATTTTGGTTCAAGGTGTTGTGGTGTTTGGGTGGGTTGAGGGTGAGGGCATTGATCCATTTGGTCCCTGAAGCCTCCTTCCAGCTGCAATGGGTGGCACTGGGCTGTGCCGGGGTGGGGCATTAGGGGTCGTGATGATGAAGTTGATGATTTAGTGGTCGGTTCATGGGAGTTTGGTGGTGTGACTGTATTTGATGCAGTCGCTGGAGTCAAGGTGTGTCCTGCGATGTGCGTGGAGTCGTTTAGGAGTTGGGTGAGCCCTATGTTGTTCAGACTGTGGAGGTGATTGGTGGAGTTAGGGTCAGTTATGTTGTTGATGTGGCAGTTGAGGTTGCCCAGGAACATGTAGTCTTTTGAGACAATGGCTGGGAGAGGGGCAATGAAATCAGTGATAAAGTTGCAGAAGGCAGTTCCAGGTCATGATGGATGGTATGCGAAGGTTCCCTCAATGGTGGATTTCTCATTCATTTGGATAGTGAATTTGTTCTATTGATGAGATTGTGTCTTCTGTGGCGGTGGCTTATTTGATGGAGTCTCTATAGATGATGGCAATTTGTACATGGCTTGTTGATATGGTCGCAGTGGGTGATTCTGTATCCTGCTGGTATGGCTATGGCGATGTTGTGAGCTGACGCAGAGTTGAACCAGGTCATGGTGAAGAGGACAGTGTTAGGCGTGAGACTGCTGATAAGGTCCCAGGTCTTAGTGGCATGTTTGCTGAGTGAGCGAGTGTTGAGGAGGGTGCATGCAAGCTAGTGATGGGTAGCTGGTGTTCCACTTCCAGTGGTTTGGGTATTGCTGACAGGGGTGAGGAGTGCTTCTTGTTGCAGGTGAAGTGGTAGAAGATCCTGGTCCTGGTCCTGGTCCTGGAGTGTGGTGCAGCGCAATGGCAATGTCTGTGGGCGGTTGGAAAAGGGTTGCCGGCACTGGGTGCAGTTCAGGTGCAGACGGCCACAGATAGGCTTGCCATTGGCGTGCCTTTGGCACACCAGTGAGGCATCCCAGCTGTGTGGAGGTTCTGTGGCCACAATTAAGTAGGTCCTGGAATGTGGGAAGGACCCTTGAGTAAGTGGGAGGTGCCGGCAAAAAGGCAGGAAGGAGAGGGAGAGGCGGGAGACGGCACAGAAGGAGAGGGGGAGGTGGTGGGAGAAAGAAGCAGGAAAAAGGCAAAAAGGGGCAGCAGCAAAAGTGAACTAAAAGGGCCCAAAGAGGGCTGAAAAAAGCAAAAAGAGAGCCAAGTAATAATGAAAGAATAAAGTAAGAATGAAGCAATAGGGAAATAATTAAAGTAGAGAGTGAGAAAAATGGGTGGGAAACAGGCAGGAGCAGTAGCAAAAAGAGCAAGAAAGAGAGCGAAAGTGGCACAAAGGATGAGAAAAAGAGGAGGAAGAGGCTCGAGAATAAAGTGGTGCAAAATCAGGCAGAGGAAGAAGAATGCAATAGAGGAGAGAGGGCCTGGAAGAATGCAGAACCTGCAGGTGGGCGAGGGCCAACAAAGGTAGGTAGAGAGCTGGGCCTGGGCACTTTATCAGTGAGGCACCACTGCTGCCGCCATTAAGTAGGGCCTGAAAGGTGGGAGTGGTGGGTGGGGCTGTCGATTAGGCAGTAAGGAGAGGGGGAAGCGGGAGGAGGTGCTAGAGGAGGTGGAGACAGCAAGAGAAATAAGCAGGAAAAGGGCAAAAAGGGGCAGCAGCAAAATCTAACTAAAAGGGCCCAAAGAGGGCAGAAAAAGGCAAAAAGAAAGCAAAATAAAATGAATAAAGGAATAAGGTGAGGACAAAGTAAAAAGAATAAGACTGAAATAGAAAGTGAGAAAAACGGACAGGAAACGGGCAGGAGCAGCAGCAAAAAGGGCGGGATAGAAAGCATGCAATGCAAAAAGGGTGGGAAAGAGAGCAGGAAGAGGCTTGAGAAGAAAGTGGTGAGAAACCAGGAAGAGGAAGAAGAATGCAGCAGAGGAGAGAGGACCTGAAAGAACACAGATCCTGGAGCTAACCAAGGGCCCACAGAGGTAGGTGGAAAACTGGGCCTGCTAAATCTGGCGAGAACCACAGTCCAAATATTGGTCTTTGTAAGAATAAACAAACAGAATCCAATTTGTATCTGGACCACTGTGTGTAACTGAATCCTGTGCAACTGCTTTTTTTTGGGAATCATTTGCTATTGTCCTTATGTAAACTACATAATTGCAGTCGGAAATGGAAACGCTTCACTGTAAGATGCTGTGATTCCCATCTAGGGGTGCCACCCCACCAGTTTTCTACTCTCACCACTGGTATTTTGATGTCCTGGCTTACAAAAATGCACAAAAGTTTCTAAAGCCAATATTTTCAGCCTTTAATTATAGACATTTCAAACAGCAAATATACATAGAAAACACTTTTAAATGCATTCTAGTAGCTGTAATAATGATCCATAACTAATAATTAAAGTAAACGCAGACAGACAAGTCATGTTACAAATGAATGAATATGAATTTGTTTGCAGTAATATTTATTATTAGTTCTAGGCCTTTCCAGACTCTTAAATCTTAAATAAATGGCTGATATTTTGTTATTGAAAAGATGGCAACCCTATACTCACCAAAAGCTGTATTACATAAAGTGCTCCGGGGGGTGCAATGGGAGGTTGCGCCCGCTTTGCGGACTGTTGGGGTACTTTGCTATTACAGAAGGGGCGGCAGATGCTTGTGTGGCCCCTCAATAATATAGATAGCGCTGGCACACGTTTAGCGCCAACACCACCACCAGATGGTGTTCCCTCATTTGCATGGGGCTATGGCCCCTTGCAAATGAGGGAATCTTTTTGCCTCTGTGCCCGTGCCGTACTATAGACGCGGGCACAGAGGCATAGGAGCTCAGATGTCACCGAATGTAGGGCAGCCTGAAATTTGAGTGAGAAAGTGACAGTTTAAAATTGTGAAGAACAACCATGAAGGAAAGCAGCAGAGTGCTCAGGTATTACTGTTATGTGAATTCTCTTACTGGGCATTGTTATATTGAACCTTCCAAGGTAGGTTAAATCACTAATGAGGGCCTATCTGATGCTTAACATGGTAGTCCCCTATGCTCTAGGACTCATAGACTGAACTGATTGTGGGACTCATTCTATCGGTGGAGCTCTTCGTTCAGAGGTGAAGTCCATACCCACAGGAAGGTTGGTGAATTACCAGGATTCCTATACATTAGTCTGGCAAAGTTTTACCCTATTTGTTAGAAATTGGGTTAGTGGTTGACTAGGGTATGAGCCCTTGTCAAGCAGCAACTGCAACTTTAGTCATGGTAAGGTCCAGGCAAACCCTAAAGTAACCTGTGCTCACCCTCTGATAGTTTTGCACAGAGCAGTCAGGCTTAACTTAGTGGCAACTTCAAAAAGTGAAACACTTCATAAAGTAAAACTGTGAAAAAAAACACACAAAAAGATTCTAGACCAGATTGGAAATGTAGATGTGAATTTAATCAATAAAACAAGACCATAAAAACAAAAATCCAATAAATAGAACTGGAGATGTTGAATTTCAACATTTTACATAAAAATAGCACCAAGAAGCACAAATTGCTATTGAGGATATCTGGTCGCACCAGCCCAGAAGAAAGTCATAAGTTCAGGTCAACCACAATGGATTGCGGGCCAGCTACAGGTAACTGGTTAGGCTTGCTGAACAAAGTATTTTAAATCATGGTTGCAGAGAGTTGTAGGGCTCTGTGTCAAAGATGTGTTGCCCAGCTGCAGATTCGAGATATGGCAAGGCTACAGTGCTAGGTCCTGTTGCATTGATTTTGTGGATCCTGTCGATGGGGCTTATGTTTTAAAGGCCAGTGCTGAGGATGTGTGGCGCAATCGAGGTGATGCGTCAGTTCTGATGAGCGGTGAGGCTACAATGCAAAGTTTTGTCATTGTTGTCTAGGCTGTCAACAACAAGAGAAGCTAAGAGCTTGTGCCAGGAAAAGGGCTGTGCAGTGGTAGCTTTGAAGGCATTGTGTAGAACCCAAGATGGGGATGCGTCCATTCTGCAATTCTTGTGCGACGTTTCCAATCCGCAAAGCAGCAATGCATTGGCTCAGCTCGAGGATGCACCACTCAGCCTGGAAGATGTGTAGGTTCTGATCAGGGAAGCGTCGCTTAGCAAAGAGGATGCATTGGTTCAGCTGGCAACCCTCTCAGGCCCACTTCCAAGGGCCCAGGACTGGGGTGGCACAGTTTGGCAGGGTAGACTCACAGCTGGCAGAGTCCAGGTGCAGAAGCAGGGTTGTTAAGAGTTTTTTATGTTCCTGAGACTTCAGCAGGCCAGCCAACTAGCCCTTGGCGTCACTCTGGGTGGTTGTAGGGTCAAGTGATGCAGATCCAGTCCCTCTCACCCAGGCAGAAGGAAGCAGGCAGCAGGTAAGCAAGCAAAGCAGGAGTCCAGCAGAGAGCAGTCCAACAGAAGGGCAGTGCTTCAGCAGCACAGCAGTCCTTCCGGGCAGAGTATCCACAGGTCCATAAGTGCACTGAAATGGTGGTGTCTGAGTTTCAGTACTTATACCCAGTGGTGCCTTTGAAGTGGGGGAGACTTAAAAAAGGCCTTTGAAGTGCACAGAGGCCTTGTCAGTTCTGTTGTGGCTCTAGACTCACTACAGGGGGGTATGCAGCCCTTTTTGTGGGGACAGGACACAGTCTATTCAGGTGTAAGTGAGGGTGAGTCTAGCTCCTCCCCCCATCCTGCCAGGTTACCCCATCCAGTCACACCTAACTGTTCCATTGTGTGTGGCTGTCTAGGGGGGTTACCCAAACCCATTGTCACCTGCTCCAGAAGTGTGATCAGACAGGCAGAAGGCACCAAATGGCTAAAGTAAGAAAATGCCAACTTTCTAATCGTGGCATTTTCAGAATTGCATTTTAAAATCCAACTTCACTATAAGGTAAGACACCAAACTTATAAGAATGATCTTGCTCCATTTGGAAATTATGCTAATAAATTGTAATAAACTAACTCTAATATTATCCTAGGGGAGAGATAGGCCTTGCAGTAGTGACAAATGAATGTAAGAGTTTTTCACTACCAGGTCATGTAAAACTTAAAAGTACATGTCCTGCTTTTTAAATATATTGTACCCTGCACTCTGGGCTGTAAAGGGCCTACCCTAAGGGTGATTTATACGTATTAAAAAGGAAGGCTTGGACCTGGCAAAAGGGTTATTTTGCTGGTTTGTTACAGCAGTGTAAAGCTGCATATACAGTGTCTGCGATGGCAGGCCTGAGTCATGGTTAGAAGGCTACTTACGTGGGTAGCACAATTAGTGCTGCAGGCCCACTGGTAGCATTTCATTCACAGGCTCAGGGCACATCAAGTACACATTTTTATTTCTGTCTCTTCCTTTACTAAATGGCCTATTGCGCTTTAGAGGCTTTCAGCCACCTACTGTTCAGAGAAACAATTAACATTATGGTATTTCAAAGTCCATGTCCAGTTAATGGCTAACTCAGAAAATATGACCAAAACCAAAAGTATTGGAAGGAGTAGAAATATGGCTGAATAAACACTATATTTGACTCTGGACCTTGTGTGAGCCTAGATAAACCTAGAGGAGCATATTTTTGCATGTGCTCAGCCAGTACAAAATTATTTTGGTTCAGCTTTTACCTACAGTGTGAAAAAAGTAAAGCTCTACAGAATTCAGTGAAGCACTACACACTCACACCAGAGTCAAACATAAATGAGAATATTTATTTTTGAATGCACAATTACATTCTAAGGCCTGCACAGACCAAATAATTTTATTAAGGTCCGATTTGGAGACCACCAGTGAGGCGATGCCACGTTGCTTTCCAGAAAGCAGAGTTTAGCTTTAAGATACTAACAGTATCTGCTACACTGCTGCAAAACAGAGAGCAGAATTTCTAGTTTTGTGAAGTTTGTTAACAGAACTAGTTCACTTATGTGTTTGAATTTTAGTGGCAATTGATGAACTGACTAGAAAATACGTTGTGTCCCAAAACAAGACAAATGAAATATGACACTTGATTGTTATTAAAAAAAAAGGCTTGTTTCTTTGATTGAACTGAGTCAGAGTCCCTGGTTAGAATATTTCAGGAATTATTCAATCCAGAGGTAACCAATTCAAATGTTCTACCATCTGAAATATTTATACTTAGCAAATATTTGTTCATCAACATTGTTAATCATTTGAAAACTTCCACAGAAGATATACTAGTAGAATTAGCAGTTAGGCCCCACTCTGCTGTCTAAACGCAGAAGATCCAGATGCAACCATCTATTGCCTAGACTTAGCAGATCCCAATGAATAGAGTATAGAAGCTCAAATGACTTGCTTTGACTTGCCTATTTTGCTCCTATCGTCACAAATACCTAGAACCTAATCAAGAGTAGGGGTCATTCAGGATCACATGTGACACATGCCCAAGACAGAGACTCAAATAGCCATTTTTGATAGTGTTTCCTTTGCTCTAACTACCCAATGGCCCACAAACTAAGAGATCATTGATGGTCGAATTTGCTTTTGTTGGCTATAGACCTCTGTGTGCTTTACAATTGCTAACCAGTGCTAAAGTGCTTGTGTTCACTCCCTAAAACCTGATAAAATTGTCTTACACCAGAGTGGGGTATTTATATACATATGAGTCCATTGTAAAGTGGTACTGCATGTACCCAGGGTGGGTAAATTAAATGCTAGTGGCCTTGCAGCACTGACTGTTTTACCCACTAAAGTAGCCTTATTCAACATCTCTTAGGCCTTCCAATGCAGCCTGTATGCAGTGTTGTACTACCAATTTGACTCGGCAAAATAAACTGCTTGTTAGCCATAAAAAACTCTTTTTATTACATATAACCCACCCATAAAGTAGGCCCTCAACTGCCTTTAGGGCAGAGTGCATTGCATTTAAAAAGCTGGCCAGGTACATTTAAGTTATACATGTCCTGGTAGTGAAAAACCCCCAAATTAGTTTGCTACTGTTGTGAGGTCTACCTGTGCCGTACAATAACATTGATTTACCTTACTTCATTTAATACGTGATAACTTTTGTTTGGGAGAAGGTAGAAATTTCATGTTTGGTGTCTAAGGAATTGTAATTTAAAATCCTCTTTAATGGTAAAGGAGGATTGTCAGCCAGAATTTTTTAAAAAATGCCACTTTTAGAATGTTGGCATTTTTTTGTCCTAACCATTTGGTGCCTGCAGTCTGCCTCCTGGGTCACATGAGTAGGTGTAGTTTGCTCTGTGTATTCCTCCCAAACAGCCACACCACAAAGAGACTGATTGTTGGCAGGATAGGCCATCCAAGCAGGATGGCGGGTCTGAGCTGTGCACAGCCTCCCTTGCACTTGAACTTCATTACCTCAGCCTACACACAAAGAACGTCATTGTGACTACAGACAGCCTGGATCTAGAGAGGGAAACAATTCCGGACACTTCTGTGAGGGAAAACACCAGAACCCTCTTCCCCTTCAAACGTGGCACCTGGTATAAAACTATGATCCTCAGAGCCACTCTTCAGTTCAAATCTGGACCTGTGGAAGAACTCTCAGAGGACTGCCCTGATGCCTGTGGCCTGTCGTACACTTCTGATGACTCCCCTGCTACACCTAGAGGAGAGCCCTGCTACCTGAAGCATGCCCTATGCTTTCAAAGAACTGCCCTGCTTTACTGCTTGAAACCAAGACTCTCAAACTGACTCCACGGGCTAGTTGGCTGTCCTCTGGATCAGAGCCTCAGGGGCAGAAAAGGCTTCAACCATCTTGAACCCAGACCTGGACCCAGCTAGAGTGACTCCTGACCCTCGAAGTGCTGCCTGTCCAGTATTGGACTCTTGGAGTGTCAAGGTAGCCCAATACCAAAAATTGGTTCTTAGAAAATGTTCTGCTAACAAGTGCTCTGAGAACAGAGGGGAGACTAGGACCATCCAGCTCACCGATCTGCCTAAGGTATATTGCTGGTCAGCCTGACATCACAGCAGCCTCACTATATTTTTCCCTGCAGCAGCAAATCCTGTTCAGCAGCTTTTCACAGATGGGGTATCTGGCATCGTGGAGCCCTCATCAGCTAAATCCTGCAGCTTCATCCCTCTGAAGATTTTTGACCTCCATAAAAGAGACTAAGGGCCTGAATTAGAACTTGGCAGAGGGGAATACTCCATGACAAATGTGACAGATATCCCGTCTGCCATATTACAATCCCATTATATCCTGTGAGGATCGTAATACCGCAGACAGGATATCCGTTATGATTCTGGTGGAGTATTCCATCCACCAAGTTCTAAATCAGGCCCTAACTTCGAATGTAGAAAACATCACTGCAGCTTCGTCCAGTGGCTCCCTGACAACATCCCCCTCAGACTACTGTGTTAGCATCAGACTACATCTTGCATTACTCAGGCCAGAGGGTAACAGTCTTCACTTTTCATTGACTTTGCATGCTCTGATTTTTCAGCAAATACTTACTAGTTTTATATTTAAACTGAAGAAGTGGCTGTTTCTTTGGGTTGCAAGCATAAGAAGCACGAATAAGAGCTATTTATAAAAGGGATATCCTAATACACGTGGCCTAGACTCACATAGGTGTCTTCCTGCTTCAAGACATCCTTCTCTATCAGGTCCTTCTGTGCCTTTAGATGTTGGTCCTCCTCATAGTCCTGTTCCAGGTCCTGCTTTTCAGGGCTGTCTTGAACCTCCTGATCCCTGTCCTGGACCTGGTCTACCTAGTTCCAGTCACCCTGCTACTGGTTCTATGAATCTGATGCTCCTGGCAGTACACTTTCCTGACCCTGGTTTTCCTGGCTCTGCTCCTGGCTCATTCTCGTATTAGCCCTTCCTGGGCCTCCTGATCCTGGTACTACTGATCCTCATCTTGACCCTGATGGTCTGCTTGGTCCTTATTTGCCTAGCCCTCTTATCTTGGTTCTACTAGAGATGGCACTTCCAGTCTTTCCGGTTTGGTCATCCTGATTATCCTTGCTCTCATCCTTGTAGTCCACCTGGTATTGTGTCCACTGGTCCTGGTCCTCCTTATTAGGTTCTTTTGGTCTTGGCCAGGTCATTTTGTGCAGGTTTGTATTTGGGCAGGAATGGGCACTTTCCTGCAGAAAAACAATCCTGAGAGGCTTTTTCCTCTTTCTATGTATACTGCAGAATGTAGCACATAAAGAAAGAGATACAATGAGGAGAAATTAACAGATTTCTCTCTTACGCGTCTCCTGGGAAGACGTACCTTTCTGGCGCATTTCCAGGTTTACAAGTTCTTGTAAATCTGTGAATGTGTCAAAATCCATGGATGTTGCATGGGAACACCAACACAACAGCCACTGAAACACATCCCTGTCGCAGAGTAATGTATAGCAGCGATTTGCTCTGCGTTACATAACTCAAGAGTCATGAAGCCAAGCAGGGGCACACAAGGTCGCCACGTTGCGTGGTGCAAGAGTGATGAAAACCAGACCATAAATATGACCCCTAGTTCCTGGACTTAATAGTCCTAGTCTACCTACTCCTGAACTGACAAGTGTTTCAGGTTTTCCTAAAACATCTCATGATACTCTTGGCCATCCTCCTCCTGCTCGATGTCATCTTGGACTAAATTATCCACTTTGTTCTGATCATTCTTATTCAGGTAATCCTGTTCTTAGCCTTCCAGCTTGGTCATCATGATCTTGTCATCTTGGACTTCTTTGCCTTGGACACCCTTTTCCTCCTTGTCCTGGCCCTGCTTGACCTGGTATGCCAGGCCCTGATGCTCCTCCGCCTCTTTGAATTGAGATTCCTTTTCCCTTTGGTTGCGGTCCCACTGGTCCTCCTTGCCCTGGTCCTCTTAATGCTTGTTCTGCTTGCCTGATTGACTGGCCATCTCATCATGCTTCCTCAGGTCCTGTTGTCCTAATCTTCCTCACTTTCAATCTGGTTTGCCTAGCAATTGTCTTCCTATTCCTCACAGTCCGTGTCCTGGTCTTATTCTCACTAGACGTGATCCTTTTGCTTCAGGTCCACCGTGTTATGGTCTTTGTATACGCAATCCTCTTAGTTCTGGTCCTTCTGGCCATCCTGGTCCTTTTAGGCCCCCTTCTCCTATCTCTTCTAATCCTACTCACATTGCTCAGCTCTCTCCTTGTACATCAGTTTCTGGTCCTGCTGGTTCCCTTGGCCTAGCCAGCCTCTTGTGTCCTGACCCTCTAAGGCCTTGTCTTCGGAGCCTATGTCTTCCTGGGGTGGGGCATCCTTGTCCCCCTGGCCCTAAGCCTTGTCCTCATAGTCCTTCTGGCACTGCACTCAAAGTTCTGAGCACCCTTGTTGCTGGTTCTCTTTGTGTGGGTGTTTCTGAGCCTTGTTACTTTGAACATGGTCCTCCTGGACATCCGGATCCAGTTCAATTAATCTTCCTGGCTGTGGCTGTTCTGTTCCACCTGATATTCCTCGCCCTGGTCCTGCTACTCCTGGTGTTTCTGCTTCACTTGGTATTCTGGGCTCTGGTCCTATAGCCATGGTCACCCTATAACTCCTAGGTTTATTCCTGGTTCTCTTGGTCCTGATCTTTCTAATCCTCCTTGCTTTGGTCCTGGTCCTCCTGACATTCTTGGTACAGACCACCCTCATCTTCCTTGCTTATTATGCACCCGGTCCTATTGGCATGGATCTGGTCTTCCGGGATCTGGTTCTGATCCTCCGAGCCCTGGTCTTCCTGTTCATTCTTCTTGTGCTTCCACTCAAGCTCATCATGGCCCTCCTTTATCTGGTCCTCCTGAGCCTGGCCATACTGTTGCTCATCTGCCTGGCCATCCTTTACCTTGCCATGTGGCCTGAACCTCCAGGCTGTGATGATACTGGTCCTTAAATTCCTGGCCCTGATCCTTCTTACCCTGTTCCTCCTGGTTCTGGTTCTAAAGGTCCTGATCTTCTTTGCCCTGATCTTTCTGGGTACCCTAGACTTTTGTTTTTGTTTCCTCGTCCTCTTAGAACTTTTCCTCTCACTCTGGTTGCCTGTGTCTCTGAACTCAGCTACTTGGACACTCCTGGCCAAGGTCATGATATTCTTCTTTTTCATGGTCCTTGCCTTTGTCAAGATTCTGTGTCCATTGCCCCGAACCTCTTGGTTCAGTTCCTTATAGTTTAGGTTCTCCTGGGCCTAGCTCTGGAACTGACCCGTCTGCCTTCCTAGTCTTGGTCTCCTTAGTTCTGGTGATTCTGGTTCTTCTTCACCAATGGTGCTCGTTAGTAACATTGCCTTTTGACCATCTTGTTTTCCCCAGTCTTGGCCCTTCTAGTGCTGCTCCTTTCTGTCCTCTTGCTCCTGTTCACCTTGTATTTGTTCCTCTCACTTTCAACCTCCTAGCTCTCGTACTGCAGATCAAAGTCCAACATTTGTCTTGTGATCTGGCCCTCTTAGTCTTTGTCCTCCTGGTTTAGGCTGTCCTGGTTCTCCTGGATCTGTTCCTTATCCAGTTAGTCTTACTGGTACTACAGCAATTCTCTTGATCCAAGTTCTCCTCGTATGGGTTGTAGGAGGCTGGTCTGGTTTGTAGTGGGTACCAATGGTACGTACACCTTATACCAGGTCCAGTTATCCCTTATTAGTGAAATGTAGTCAGTGTCTAGAAGCCAGGCTGTCTAAGGGTAGCTGTAGCTGAGCAGCCAAGGCTTATCTAGGAGACATGCAAAGCTCATGCAATACCACTGTAGTCACACATTACTTACACACATGAAAGAAAATACTCAATGTTGCAAAATAAAGGTACTTTATTTTGGTGACACAAATGCCAAAAATACCTTAGAGACTATACTCCCGTAGGAGGTAAGTAATATACATAGTATATACACTAGAATTCAAAATTAGCTGTAAAAACAGTGCAAATAGTGAAAATCACAATAGTTAGAAATGGGCCTGGGGGAACACAAAACATATACTAAAATTGTGGAATGTGAAAGTCAGTTTCCCACCTAGGCAAGTGTAGTATGTGGAGAGGGGCGCTGGGAGTGTAAGAAAACACCAAAGGTAAGTAATAGAACCCACCCCAGAGCGCAGGAAAGCAGGAGTAAATCACAGTAAGTTTCCTAGAACACACAAGATCACCTGATAGAAGATTATGCAAAAACAAGAAGAGACTACAAGACACAGACAATGGATTCCCGGACCTGAAGACCTGTGAAAGTAGGGGACAAAGAAGCACTGAAGAGAACAGGAGCCCCTGTTAACCCCGATGAAGTTGCAAAAGAAGAACCATCGGTGAAGATGAACAGTCAGTACTGCACCCAAGAAGATGGATGCGGGTTCCTGGTTGATGCAGATGAGATCCCACAGTGGATGGATGATTGCAGTCTGGTCTGCGTCGCTGGATTCCACCAACAAGCCTTGGCACACACAAAGCACACAGTGAGAGGAAAATGGCGCTGCCCAGGGCCAGGAGGGAGCTGGTAGCCTCTACCCAGGAGAAGGAGACAGGGAGCTCTCAGCAACTCAGAGAGCCCTCAGAAAACCAGACAGCCTGCACAGGAGCCCCGCAGCACGGGACAAACAAGGTGCAAATGGAGGTCCACGCAGCACTACACAAATGGATCCCACTCCGCTGGAGAACCACTCAGGAAGCTGTGCGTCGCAGGAAGGAGTGCTGGGGGCAGGAGCTCTGCTGTGCAAGAAGAACTTTGTGGAAGGTCGCATACAAGCCCTGGCAACTGCAAAACACATGGTGCACGGGGTACTGTCTTGCGTGGAAAGGCAAGCTCTTACCTCCACCAAAGTTGGACAGCTGGACCTTAGGACCATCAGGACCACTTCAGTCCACCACCTGTGTTGCTGGATCCACACACTTCATCAGGAGAGGGGACCCACACCACCGGTCATCGCTGCAGAGTGACACATTCACTTCAAGCGAGATTCCTTTGTTCTTCTGGTGTAGGCTAAAAACTGGCTAACCTCTGAGGATGCATGACCTGGAAAAAAGTGTTGCAGTTGCTGGCAGTAGCTGAAGATACAATGTTGTAGAAGTTGTCTTGTCTTCTTTGTTGCAGTTTGTAGACTTCCTGGAGGGTCCTGATGCAGTTTCGTCAAGTGAAGGTGAAGTAAAGGGTGCAGAGGATTCCTGCAGGAGTCTTGCAATCAGAATCTGAGGAAACACTCAGAGGGGAGACCCTAAATAGCCCTTAAAGGGTAATTGGTCAGCTATATAGATAAGCACCTATCAGCACCTGGTGCTAATTGTGATTGTTTTGCGACCGCTTTTGCGGTCACAAAACAATCATAAATGGGACTGAGACTCATAATTAGGAAGAAAACACCCCTTCCTAATTGCGACTCGCAAACCCTTTTGCGATTCGGTAAATAGATTACCGAATCGGAAAAATTGATCTGTACATCCTAAATTGCAATTTGCACATCGAAAACGTCCGATTCGCCATTTGCTACCTTCAAAATGCTTCATACATGTGGCCCCAGATTTCAATAACTGAGACAGCACTTCCAAGGACAGAAATGAGGGCTCAGGAGCGTACAGACACAGCCTTGCCTACTTAAAACACTGCTTAGCGTGTTAAAATCAAAATTACCATTCCCAAGATACATTGTGCCATTGACTAAATGTCACAGTGGCTGAATAACCACTCATAACCTGGGACCAATTAGCATCAATTGCATCTGTTGGCGGTATTACTGCCGCTTTATCAACGACCACCAGGGTTGTAATGAGGGCCATTATGTACTATTTTGCCAGCCGCTGGGTAAGTAGTAGAGATTAAGTACTATTTGGGCAGCGGCCTTGTATGTAGCCACTTTCATTGTAATAGTGTGTGGTAAAAGCAATATGTCATTGTTTTAGCTATAAATCATCCAGTCTAAAGATTGTGGTGAAACGTCTGGTTAAGGCACCAGTTTATTTGCAGTCCATATGCCTGCTTTCCTATGAAATTTATGAACTATTTCCTTAGAAGTAAATGGTTTTTAATATCAAAATGCCTCATAATTATTAAATATTAAATATACTCATATGCCTAGATCTCTAGATTTCTAGATCCCCACCCTACTATCCTAATTTTCAGAGCTACACCTGCGGCCTCATTCATATGACCTCTTTTGGTTCATAATGTCCTCCTCTATTCTCTTTTCCCACACACTTGAAAAATTATTTGGAAGATAACTTTGGTAGGTTTTGGACATCAATCAAAGCATTGAAAGAGTGTGGCCTGGCCCATTGTTTGACAAGGTTTTTATATTACTCAATAATGGTTAATGGTCTAAACTACAATAATGCAGCTGGTTACCATATTCATGTTTGTACTTCAAACCATTACAAGTTTTTAAATTTTTAATTTTCCGTAACTTGGTATAATGATGGTATAACTAGAGCAAAGTGTGAATAATTTCTCTAATGGGACTTTTTAAAAGAAAGACAAAGATGCTTTTAAGTTATACAGAAACCTTGGGGTGTGTGTTGGTAACACCAGCACAATGTTCTACTAACGTGCATCATACTATTCACAGTGTTGAACATGATTTGTACAAAAATCAATTTGAAGGCATTCTACCTTGTTTTTGCAATTTGGTTTTAGGTAGGACATTTACTAACAGAACCCTGGAAAATGTTTAAGTGAAGAATCGCTAAACGTTTCTCATTCCCCTCATCTATGTCATCCCTTCGTAGTCCAAAGTGTCTTGGTGATATAGTAGTTAATAACCTACCACTGGTATGATTTACTGGTTGTGCGTTAAAATTCTAGCAGGCCAGATTCAACCCAATCAGCTCTTCATCTTTCTGGGATTGATAAATTCATTATCATTAAATTTGTACTTATAAAAGTAAAATGGTAAACTGTGTATTTCAGGGCCATATAAAAGCGAGGTTTCAGTGCTTTGAAAATCGTAATTTTTTCCTTTTTTCCCAACAAAAGTATGATTTTCTATTAGACCTTTGAAACAATTGGATGCACTCAATTGAATTGTTCACTTCAGTCAACTTCCTGCAGAGTTTGTATTGGGGTTATTAAACCACTTGCACTAGTTACATTTTGCTGGATGATGGATAGCTTTATAGAATGTTGAGTAGAGCTGTGGAGTACCTGCAAAATGCTTATTAATGAAAGGCATCTGATATTTGTTTGCCATTTATAGTTCTGGATGCTGAAGAGCATGAGGTCTCTCACATATTTTCTGATTTAAAAATATTTTCTGCTATGGAAAAACATGCACGAAAGTTTAATGAGAACCCACTGGTTTGAAATAGCCTGCTAATGTCATGTAGTGGCTGACTAAACTAATTATTTTCTAGGTGTTTGTCAACTACACTACAGCATTTAGATCGATACTTCTAAAAGACATGCAACTAAAATGCAGATGCCATTGTTTATGCTCCCTAAATGGTAAACTACCAGAAAACTGCCGATCAAACAATATTTGCAGAAATCAAATGTATACTTACAGGTTGACAAGAAGAAAGCATTTTGCCATGAATGCCAACATGATTGCAGCAGCACCTAGAAGATAAAAACAATGTTATGCTTTATAGTGCAGGGAATAAAATACATAATTTGTCTATTTTATGAATCCATTGCTTACATTTTATTTAGTGCTCCATCTATAACCTAGGAAACCAATCAAATTTAAAAATGACCCTCCATGTGACAGCATCCTTTGTGTTTACTCAAATGAGCTTGCACAGGAATATTCATTGGCAGAACCAGAATAGTTAAGCTGTGAATAAAAAAATCCAAAAGCACTGTGAAATAATATAATCGTAGGTCACACAATCTGCACCAACAGAGATTTCAAATTTTAGAGCATAATCTTCATAATAGATATTCAACAAATAAAAGAAATCTCCTTGTACAAACAAAGAGACTTAATTGATTGACAGGTTTAATGCCTTCCACATTAAAGCATAAATGAGCAGCAAGAGTTTACTTGCAGATTGCCAAGAGCATGGACTGAAAAATGAGAGAGTTATCTTTATCACAGCATTTGAAAACAATAATTTATTGCTCTATTGTTATTGTGTTTATTTCCCATGCATGAAGTATTAAATCTTTTCACACTTTTCTCTGTAATCATTGCTTTTAGTGCCTCCTGAAGAAATACCTGCTGTGTAAAGCTGTTGATCAGCATAATGAATGCACATATACACAATTTGCTTAAGGAAATTAATGAATTACTTTATGAGAATGTAGAATATTTAGTTTGATTCATCTTTGAATGTGTCATTGAACTGTACACACCAGTCTGCCAAAAGATTTTATCTGTGTATACTATTTAAACATCCATATGTCAATTGCTCACCAGCTACACTGCTAGTGATTTTAAAGGTAAAATGTTTTAAAGAGATAGACTCTCGCTAGATTAATATGTCTTTTTAACCAGTGGATGCATTTTCCTCATATATAAATATTCTAAAGGTCTTTCTAACATTTTGTTGGCCCTGGACCTTTTTCCAGGGTCTCCCTCAGATTTTTGGCTTCTGTTGCTGAAGCCATTTGTGTTGGCAATAGGACTCTGTGTACTTTTTCCCTGCTAACCAGTGGTAAAGTGCTTATCCTCGCTCCCTAAAACATGGTACAATTAACAACTACCTGATTGGTACACTTAATTTACTTATAAGTCTCTAGTAAATGGCACTACGTGAGCCCACGGCCTGTAAACTAAATGCTACTAGTGGGCTGCAGCAGTCATTGTTGCCACAAACTAATGTAACCTTTTTAAAAATGTCTCCGGCCTGCTGCTGCAGCCTGTAGTGCAGTTTTAAATTGTCATTTTGACCTGGCAAAATAAACATTTTCAATAAATGGTAGGAAGCACACCTGCACTTATAAAAAGTTACATTGAATGCTCCTAGACGAAATAATTCCATGCAGACTCGGCACCTGCTATGCCGCAAGCACAGGAAAATTCCAAAACTAACTAAACTTTCTTCAAAAGTATTCCCAAAGTTTATACGGAAGCAACATGATTCCAGTCTTCAAATGCAAATTTGAATAAAAGACTAAGGTCACGGTCGCGGTTGGACCGCCGCCAAAGTCCAGATGCCACGGTCCAACCACCGACATGGCAGTCCCGGCAGTTGTAATCCGTCAGGGCAGCGCTGCCCTGGGGATTATGAGTCCCCATCAGCCAGCCTGTCCATGGCGGTAAACACCGCCATGGAAAGACTGGCATAATGGTGGACTCAAGCAGCAGTGTAGGGGCCCCCATGCACAGACCCATTGTGCATTCCACTGCCTGAATTACGGGCAGTGGAATGTGCAGCAGGTGCTGCTTCACCCGCTTCACTGCCACAATGTTAAGGCCCTGTTCCCCTCTGAGCTGGTGGGCGGAAACACTGTTTCCACACGCTGGCCCAGCAGGGAAACCATAAAAGGGCCGGCGGTTTTCCGCTGCCCACCAATGTCATAATGAGGGCTTAAATACTTTGGATTACAGATTTCCATATTTGTTAACTGTACTGTACTGTGATGTCAGTTAGTTATAAAATAAACGTTTTGCCAGATCTAAATCTTCCTTTTTAATTCATATGCACTGTTGTAAGGCCTATTACTCCCATCTCTACCCTCTAACAATGGGGTATGTTATTACATTTATTAAGTGATAACTTTCGTTTGGGAGCAAATGGAGATATGGGGGTCATTACGAGTTTGACGGATGGTTTTCACCATCCACCGAACGTCCGACGGGGAGGTTGCTGCCACACATGCTACCTCCCCACCGGCCCCATTAAGAGTTTCCCGCTTGGCTGGTGGGCAGAAACCTCGGCTCCACCTGCCAGCATAGCTTGAAACAGGCTACAGCATTGTTGCAGGCTCATAATCAAGCCAGCCGCCATGCTGTAGCCCGCAGGTTGCATGAGCATCCTCACAATGTTCACAGTCTACAAAGCAGACAGTGACCATTGCGATGGTGCTGGGTGAGGGGGCGCTGCAAGCCACAGGCCAGGTTCTTGGGCAGTGTAGGGGCCCCCTGCACCTGTTCTCCTCCAGCCTTTTCATGGCGGTGTTATCGCCATAAAAAGGCTGGCAGAGAACGAAGGCTGGCAGAGAAAGTGCTGCTTGCACCTCTGCATTGGTGGATTATGTTCTCTGCCATCCCAAGACCACCAGGATCCAAGATCCTGGCGGAGCTGGCAGTTCCCTGGCAGTCCGACCGCCAGGGTTTAAATGTGGCGGTTGGACCGCCGCATTGGCGGCAGTCCAGACCGACCACCCCGAGTTTGTCAGGCTGTAGACCGCCACACTCGTAATAAGCCCCATAATGTTTGCATTCAAATGAATTGTAATTTAAAATCCTCTGTAATGGTAAAGTCGTATTTTAAATCACAATTTTACCACTTTTAGAAATTTTGCATTTTCCTGTCTTAACCATTTGTGCTTTCTGCCAGTGTCCTCAGTCACATGAAAATGAACGGACTCTGCTATTCTATTGGGGTTTGTGTATTCCTTCCACACAGTGACAAAAGAGGCACTCGGTGTGGGCAGGATGGGCCATCCTTCCAGAGTGGCTGGGCAATGGAACTGTTCCCTGACCCACTTACACTTCAAATGACTTACCTCCAGCACATACAAATAAAACTGACACTAGTCTTTTGACACCCCAGACTTTTTGGAGCCTTAACAGGGGGAGGGAATAACTTTTCAGGACCACATGTGGGGGCAGTTTAGGTAATTCCCCCACCCAAAACCTGACACCAGGTACAAATATTATCCTTCCTGAGCCAGTCGTCATTTCACTCCTCAACCTGTGGACATTACAACAGAAGGACTACATTGTTCCTAAGATGACTGCCATGCTACTTGAGGCCTGCCTTGTTCCCCAGAGGGCTGCCCTGCTGCAACTAGAGAAATGTTCTGCTGCTTGAATACTGCCTTGACCGCCAGAGGGCTGCCCTAATGCTTGAGGACTGGCCTGATCTCTGAGAAGAAAGACTGACCCTTGTTCCTTCAGCCCAGGCAACCTGATTGAGTCCATGGGTCGGTTGGTTGAATTCCTGTCTAAGGTATAAAGACACTATAAGCTCCAGAGGTCTTCCTGTAACTGTCCAGATAACCTGCTGCACTAGACCTGCCTGGACCTGCCTCAGCCCTGCTGGCCTCTGCTGGAGTGAGTTCCTAATCCCCAAGCAGTATCTCCCCAGATCCTGGATCCATGGCTGGCATCAGTCAAGCATCTCCTGTGAAAGAAGGTGCAACCCTGACGTTTTGGGCTCTTTGCAACTGGCCTGTTTACACCGAGCCTCCGACGACCACCAACGTGCAGGTCTGGTGAACCCAACTGTTCACACTACAGCAACCGCCAACAAGGATATTGACCACCAATGTGAAGCTCCAGGAACAACTGTTCATGATGCCAGGTGGGCTCTTCTCGCTACAGTGACAACCATCTATGATTCTCTTTCCACTCTTCCTGATGTTTCCTCTGAGAACCGAACTGTTTGCTCTGAACTTTAAGAAGGCAACTTTTTTCTCAGACCTAGCATGATCAGATCACATTAAGTGGCCTTATGTGCTTTTATGTGTAATAGAAACCCACAGTTTTGAAAGTGAATATCTCCGCTTCTGCTGATTGGATTTTTGTCATTCTGGTATCATTTTGTCTATTAAAATGTACTTTATTTTCTAAATTGGCTTGGTTTTTTTCTTGTGTTGTGTTTTTGCATTATTACTGTTCGTGGGATGGGTAAATACTTTACGCATTGCCTCTAAGTTAAGTCTGAATGCTTTGTGCCAACTACCAGAGGGTTAACCACAAGTTAATTTGGTAACGTTTGTGGTCCACCTTGACATGGATTGTGGTTTATGCCTGCAAGAATCTTCTATCCCCTAAACTAATAACACAATTTCTTACATATTTCTAATCCGATTGTTGGAAATGGCCATCTCTACAGGGTAACCCCCAAACGTTTTGCCTTCCTCGTCTTACTTTTTGCTGGATTTTTGCTTGTTGGCCTTGGGACTCTGTGCACTTTACCACTACTAACCAGTTCTGTAGTGCTATAGTGCTTGTGTTCTTTCCTAAAACATGATTTGATTGGCCTATACATGATTAGCATATTTATTTTACATGTAAGTTCCTTGAAGAGTGGTATACCATATACCCAGGGCCTGTAAATTAAATTCAACCAGTGGCCTTATTGCAGTTATTATGTAACCCACTTAAGTAGCACCTTAAAAAATGTCTCAGGCCTGCCAATGCAGCCTAAAGGCAGTGTTGAACTGCCATGTCGACTTGTCATTTAAAACCCCTTGACATGCCTAAAACTTCCCGTAGGGCATGGTGCTGTGTATTTAAAAGGTAGGACAAGTACTTTTTAATTTTACATGTCCCAGTAGTGAAAAGCTCTCAAATTTGTTTTCTCACTACTCAGAGGCGTACCCCTCTCATAAGGTAACATTGGAGATTCCATATTCAAATTAAGACATTGTAATTCCTAATCCAGAGGTGGTAGATTCATCATGTTTGTTACTTATGAACTTGTAATGATAAACCCTCTTTAATGGTAAAGTTGGATTTATTATCACAAGTTTGAAAATGCCACTTTTAAAAAGTTGGCATTTTCCTGCCCTTAGCACTCTGTGCTTGTAACCTGCCTTAGGTCACATGACTGGGTGTAACTGACAGTTGGGACACTGTGAATTCACCCCAGACAGTCACACAATAGGGATTAGCAGAGCCCGAATGGGCTATTAACTGACGATGGGGGGTGGAGCTAAACAGAGCCTCACTTGGAACTGAATAGGCTGAACTCTGTCACCACACAATAGGCTTAACAACCCTGTATTTTCAGTGCAGCCAGCTAGGAGCCAGGGGAGGCGGGAAATTCTTGTACTTCAGAGAACCTCTCTGGAAACTTCACCCAATTTCTGGGAGCAGGGCGCCAGAGTATAAAAATAGGTCTCTCAGACCTGCTCCTAGGTTCACTACTGGACCTGTGTAAGGACTCCCAGAGGACTGCCTGCTGCTGTGACTTTCTATGCACTCTGCCAGATGGCTGCTGTACCTGGAAAGACTGCTTTGTTGTCTGGAGCCTGTTTAGAACTTTCAGAGACCAGCCCTACTGTAGGAACATGCCTCACCACCTGCTCCCAGGACTTCCATAGTGGCTGCAAGGGCTAGTTTTGCTGGTCTCCTGTTCTGAGCCACAAGGAAATAACAGGCTGCCACCATCTTAGACCTGCACCTGGATCCAGCCTGAGTGAGTCTTGAACTCCCAAAAGGACCCCATCCATTCCTGGACCCTTGGTTATGGTGCTAAATGTGCCCAGGTGGCAATTTTCTAAAACTGTGGACTTGCTATTTTGAACCTTAAACTTTTAAAATTCAGAACTCTTGATGTATTAATTGGATTTTGATGGTTTTGGTGTCAAATCATTTCTTATATTTTACTCTATTTGTATAAATTAGTTTGGGATTTCTATTGTTTTTTTGTTTTCCTTGTGTTGATGTTTGTGTACAGCATAAATATTTAACACATTGCCTCTAAGTTTAGCTTGACTGCTTTTTGTGCCATTGTGCAAGGTCCTCATGCCAGCTCTCCCCATTTGCTGTGTGCACTCGCCCTAGCTGTCTGGTTATTCCTCATTTTATTTGTTGTCCCTCATTTTTTTCACTGGTACTATTGTTTTCACTAATTGTTCCTCATTTTTTCACTTTTGCTATCGTTTTCCCAAGTTTTTATAGCTTGCTTTACATTGCTGTAATCGTTGTTGCATTTTCTATACTTAGCCTTTTCTGCTGTAACACTTGTATCTGACCCTTTATCCCTGTTTCTCCTGCTATTTAATATTTATCTTTGTATCTCTTTAGCCCTACTGTACTCTCTGTTTTTAAATTTCTGTTTTCACCTGTTTTGTTTTTTTTCTCTGTTTTCGGCTGTCTCCACCACTATCCCCACTGCTGCTCGCGCTTCCTGTTGTTTCTCACCTGCTTCCCGCCTCTCAGCACCCTTCCCTCCTCCTGCAATCTCATTGAGCAGTTCCCTGTGCCAGCTCTCCTCTTTTGCTGCTTTTGCTTGCCCTAGCTGCCTTGTTATTCCTCATTTTTTTGTTGTTCCTCATTTTTTTCACTGGTACTATTGTTTTCACTAATTGTTCCTCATTTTTTCACTTTTGCTATCGTTTTCCCAAGTTTTTATAGCTTGCTTTACATTGCTGTAATCGTTGTTGCATTTTCTATACTTAGCCTTTTCTGCTGTAACACTTGTATCTGACCCTTTATCCCTGTTTCTCCTGCTATTTAATATTTATCTTTGTATCTCTTTAGCCCTACTGTACTCTCTGTTTTTAAATTTCTGTTTTCACCTGTTTTGTTTTTTTTCTCTGTTTTCGGCTGTCTCCACCACTATCCCCACTGCTGCTCGCGCTTCCTGTTGTTTCTCACCTGCTTCCCGCCTCTCAGCACCCTTCCCTCCTCCTGCAATCTCATTGAGCAGTTCCCTGTGCCAGCTCTCCTCTTTTGCTGCTTTTGCTTGCCCTAGCTGCCTTGTTATTCCTCATTTTTTTGTTGTTCCTCATTTTTTGCTGTTGCTATTGTTTTCACTCATTGTTTCTCATTTTCTCAATGCTGTTATAATTTTCAATGGTTTTCATAGCTTGCTTTACATTTTTGTTATTGTCGTTGCATTCGCTGTACTTAGCCTTTTCTGCTGTAACATTTGTATCCTTGCTTGTAACTTTGTATCCAACCATTTAACTCTGTATCTAGTCCTTTATCCCTGTTTCTCCTGCTATTTAGCCTTTAACTTTATATCTCTTTAGTCCCACTTTACTCTCTGTTTTTAAATTACTGTTTTCATCTCTTTGGTCAGTTTCTTCTCTGTTTTCTGCTTTCTGCTGCACTCCGCACGCCACTCTTCCTGCCATTTGCTGTCCGCCTCCCAAGACATACTTAATGGAGGCCGCAGTAAGCCCTTCCGTTCTAGTCTGTCCCTGGACCACGACCAGCACCAGGAACCCTGGTTCCCCCACCACTCAAACCTATGCCACATCCGAGCTCTGTGCCTTGGAACCCACAATGACTACTGCTGCCACAACTTGCTGTGATCACAGTAGGACCGTTTGCCTGCTGGCACTGCCTCTTAACCTGGATCACCAGAGCACCCTCTTGCACATCAACCTGACCACGATCACCCCAGAACACCTTCACTGCCTCAAGCTCAAAGCACAATCCCTCTGCAAGCATGCCACTGAGATCTGGGATACCATCTCCTCCATAACCCCTGATGTCAGCTCCCTCTCCGGGACACAGCTCAACCCCTCATCTATTCCCAACACCGCCTCAGCAACTCTAGACAGCTACAAGATAATACACCAAGACCGCAACAACAAACACAAAAGTCGAATCTCCATCATCCAAAAGGAAGCCTTACATTGCACCACCATCTCAAACGATGCCACCCCAATCATATAGCACCTTAACTTTCAGCTCCACAACAATGGCAAAACTACCATCAGAGTCATGCTCACCTACAGACCCCCAGGACCTTGCACCAGCTTATTTGATGCCAGCCTTGATTTCATCATACCGCTTGCCATTGACTCCAAGCACTAAATGTTCCTTGGAGACCTCAATTTCCACCTTGATGGCCCTGACGACACCAACACTGCCAAGCTCCTCGAAAGGATGAACACCCTTGGCCTCATTCAACTAGTCAGCAAACTGACGCTCATCTCAAGACACACACTCAACCCCATCTTCACAGGAGTGATAGAGTCAAGTACAGCCACGTCAGCAAATTCACCTGGACAGACCATGCCATTGTCTATTACACCATCACAGGTCCCCCCAGCACCCTTCACCAAAGCACAAAGAGAGTATTAGAGAGCCAATGGACAAACACTCTCAACTCCTCCCACTCGGTCACCTCAACCAACCTAGAACAAGCTGTCAAGAACTTCTCTGCCAGGATCACCGACTGCGCTGACAGAGTCACCCTCATCAAGCCCTCAAGACCCAAGAGACCCTCCAAACAGGCCACCTAGTATACCACAGAACTAATAACTCCAAAATACAGCTACAAGCAACTGGAAAGAAGATGGCTCACCAGCAAGAATACCAAGGACCGAGCATCCTACACAACATTGCTCAATCAATACCACCAACTCTTAAAAAGGACGCAATGAGTGCCCTTGTTAATCACATTGAGGCCAGTGCCAACAACAACAAAGAAATATTCAGCATCGTCGGAGAGTTCTCCAACTCACCAGCCTCTGAAAAAATCATCACCCTCTCCCAGGAACTCTGCAATTCCCTGGCAGACTTCTTCCACAACAATTCGAGCCCCAACCTACTGTCACCGACATCCTCAGCCTCATCGCTCCCACTGAGGCAAACCCTGACCACCTGTTAACCACTTGGGACCAGCTCACTACTCAAAACATCATAGCCATCATGAACTCTGTACACATAGGAACACCGACTGACTCCTGCACCTGCCACATCCTCAGTAGCGGAAGACAGACGATCAGCAACAAACTCAGCACCATCCTCAATGCATCCATCACCATTGCCACCTTCCTCAATGAATGGAAACACGCTGAACATCTATAAAAGGGTACCCTATAAGTAATGATAAAGGAGCAGGACAGGGATAAACAGCAACAAAAGAAATAGAAAACACACCTCCACAAATAGTTCCACAATGCAGAATCTCTATATCTGATAAGTATCACAAATCAAGCCAAAGTCATAAAAATATAATCATACAAAGGGATACAGAAAAATGTATAAATCATTTTATTTGCCTATATAAATCAATACACTTGATACCAAACATACATATAAACATAAATTGGTCTCTGAGGCCTGGGAATGGACAAAGTTAAAAAACACCATTCACTAAAGTTCAAGCACACTCATTAAAAACAGAGAAAAGATACAGTGGGACCATTCTGAAAAAGAGAGAAAATTACCTAATAATTAAAAAAAATCTATTCAGGAGAGAACTTCTCTTATGAACTATTAGTTTAATTAACATTTTTTTTAAACAATTTCATAGAGTCCAATATCCATATCACATATCAGAAAATTCATATGCAGAGAAATAAGGTCCAATCCACAGTGTTGCCCCAGGTGTAGTGCCAACACGCGTTTCAGTGCCAAGGGTCCAGGAATGGATGGGAGCCTTTTGGGAGTTCAAGACTCACTCAGTCTGGGTCCACTTGGCCTGATTTACAAAGGTAAACATAGATGTTTGGTCTAAGTTTAGACCAAAAGTCTAAATTTACGACGTTTCGGTAATCAAAATGGAATGTACGAGTAGTATATTTACGTTCGCACTCAGGGTGGCATCTCCGCAGAATCTCCACCCCAAGTGCAGAGATTCCACTCCTGGTGTGGAGTGTACTCTCTGTATCTAGAGTATATTACAGATCCTACAGATCATATGGGAAACTGTGTACTCACAAACAAATGTCAACCACACATGTAAAGGATCCAGGAATGGATTCTAATTCAGAGGCAGAAGATTAGGAAACTCTGCCTGCAGATTAAATTGGAGAATAAATAGAGGAAGAGATGCAACCTGATATCCCTGGGAAAATGTGGTGGAATCTGAAATTCTCCTCTGAAGATTTCTCTTGATACTTAATTGAAAACATTATTAGGATAGTGCAAATGAGCTCCTGTTTTGGGCCTTCCACTACCCCAGAATGTTTAGAAAGTTATTTTGCAGGAGTGGAGGGATCCAGGTCAGATTAAAGTTCCCAGATCCTTTTCCAGGCTCTGTCCAATTGATGATGTGGAGAAGAATCTACTAGAGTTGGTTTTAGTTGAATTCTTGGTGGCCAATCTGATGGGGAGGAAATCACTGGTGGAAAGATTTCCGTAAAGGATGTGACAAATAATACGACTTACTCTGCACTGACGAATTCTGATGCTGGTGCTCAGGGTATACCACTCAGTCCTAGATTTCTAGTTTTAAAGACATTTTTCAAAGACAGTGTTAAAAGCAAGTCTTTGTTGCCTATAGGAGCAATGGAATGACAAGCAGAATTTTGTCAAACATGTCTTTCAATTTTGTGAGAGCCTCTGCATTGGCTGAAGGAACAACAATTGAAGATGGAAGGAATTTTTATCTAAGTAACTGGCATACAACTACAGCACAGAAGTATAGGACCATTTGTTTCTCCTTTGAGGGGTAGAATTGTTTGGAGCAAAGCCTGAGAAAAATACTAATTGTCATGATCATCAAGCAGGATCCTCAAGCATGGTAAAGATCAAGTAGGTCTTCATTTTGATAATAATTATCCAAGAAACCACAAGCACAAGTTAGGAGACCGAAAGGGGAGATCTTGAAAAGTTAGTTTGACAATAGGGGGAATGATTCTGCGTTCAGTAAGATGCAAATAGGCCACAAATGATTAAAAGTGGCCAGTTGGAGGCTTCATATGACACTGCAGAGCAACCTTGGGACAATGCACCTCAGGTACTTGGTTCTGAAGATTGTCAGAGATGGATATCAAATGGAGGTTTCTGCTTTGCCTCCTGAGACAAGGATAATTCATAAACCTTTCCCCTCTAACCCAATCAAGACTGAAGCAGTGGGAGCAGATATTTATTTGTTGATAGTAAAGAAAGCTACCAGAGCAGTACATCACTTGGAACGAGTGAAAGATATATAGTCAACCATTGCATTGGTCCCAAAGATAACTGGAGGCTACAGACTTGTAATACATTTACAAAATGCCATCCAAAGTGTTCCAAGGGTATTCACACAAATGATGGCACAATTGCTTCCCATTATGTATCTTCAAGATCCTATCTGAACAATCAGCTTTTTCATGCTCTGACAAAGAAGGAAGCTTGAAGCTTTTGAGTTCTGTCCAGAAGTGTAAAACTTGACATTGGTTTATCATCAATTATCCAAAATGCAAGCTGATTCCTTCTCAGCATAGAGTCTTTATAGGACATCTCGAATTTGAGGTTAGATCTGAGAATGCTGTTTTTACATATCGACAGGGAGGAGTTATTGAGGAGGAATCTCTCTACCTTGCAATCCCAATTTCAGACTCCAGTGTATTGCAGCCGAAAGTGCTAGGACAACTACCATTCTGTGTTTCTGGTGCCATAGGCATGGCTTAATTTTTATCCTGTGCTGTTACATCAGTGTAAGTGGGTCATTAGGAGTTTGGCGGACAGAAACATCTGTCTGCCAAACTCCAGACAAGGAGAGCGCTGCGGTGCTGGCAGTCTCCCCACCGGCCCCATTACAACTTTCCCACTGAAAGCTGCGGCAGCATTGTTCCCGGGTCAGCACCCTTGACATGAGGTGGGTTAATCTAAAAAGTAATGACTGTGTTGAGGACAAGTAGGATTAAGGATAATTAAGACTGCCAGGAAGTAACCATGGCATTCCCCACAAATGGATAATATTCCACAGCCCACAGCAGCAAATTCTCCCACCACCCCTATTGTTCATAGATCCTATGCCATTTTAACAATGAGCCAGCCGAAAATGATTCATTCATGAGGAATGTATATGTGTGGTTTGGATCAGTGTTGATAAATGAAACATGTTATTCTCCAGACAAGGAGAGCGCTGCGGTGCTGGCAGTCTCCCCATCGGCCCCATTACAACTTTCCCACTGAAAGCTGCGACAGCATTGTTCCCGGGTCAGCACCCTTGACATGACGTGGGTTAATCTGAAAAGTAATGACTGTGATGAGGACAAGTAGGATTAAGGATAATGAAGACTGCCAGGAAGTAACCATGGCATTCCCCACAAATGGATAATATTCCACAGCCCACGGCAGCAAATTCTCACACCACCCCTATTGTTCATAGATCCTATGCCATTTTAACAATGAGCCAGCCGAAAATGATTCATTCATGAGGAATGTATATGTGTGGTTTGGATCAGTGTTGATAAATGAAACATGTTATTCTCCAGACAAGGAGAGTGCTGCGGTGCTGGCAGTCTCCCCACCAGCCCCATTACAACTTTCCCACTGAAAGCTGCGGCAGCATTGTTCCCGGGTCAGCTCCCTTGACATGAGGTGGGTTAATCTCAAAAGTAATAACTGTGATGATGGCAGTAGGATTAATGATAATGAAGACTGCCAGGAAGTAACCAGGGCATTCCCCACAAATGGATAATATTCCACAGCCCACGGCAGCAAATTCTCCCACCACCCCTATTGTTCATAGATCCTATGCCATTTTAACAATGAGCCAGCCGAAAATGATTCATTCATGAAGAATGTATATGTGTGGTTTGGATCAGTTTTGATAAATGAAATATGTTATTCTTAGTAAAGGTCATAAACCTACAGCTACAGAACATGTTACAGGAATACACAGATTTATGTCCATGGAGGGCATGAAATGAGATGAAGGAAGTTTGAACCGCCTGTAGTGTATGTGAACTTGAAAGGCGAAGACTGTCTGTTAAGTGAAATAAGAAGAACTGGCTTTGAGGAGTTATTTTTTCTAATTGGAAACATTTGTTAAGAAAGACCCAGGAAAGGGGATGGTCTGGACTGTGAATAGTTATGATTGTAATTGCTAGGAAAGTGTGAAAAAGGTACAGTGGTGAACAAAGGGTTCTGCTCTATTTGGAATCTGGATCATAGTTTTTAATTCTTTAGATATACATTTGCTTTGCAATTTTGTTTCGGAAACATTTGACTAGGTTATATTTAGGCACATATTACAAGAAGTATATTTATAATTAAACAGAAATGAAACATGTGTTGCAAATAACTGATGTTTGTATCTTTTTAAACTTTAAAGGCCATATGAAGAATGTGAGGTGAGAACTCTGCAAAAAACTGCCTACACCCATAAAGCCTAATGAGGAAAGCTTGTAGGAAGTGAAACTCACCATCTTGGTCAAGTATTAAAGATTTGTAAATTAATTTGACTTACCTTTGATTGTGATGCTGCAGACAAAATTAGGTCCTCACACCTTGGGATGGCTGGCACAGGCTGTATTTCTAAGTAAGTTTGACCATGTATCAATGTCCCATGGTACATGGCACTAGAACACTGCATAACATATACAGTTAAATTCAATATGTTCTGCCCATATGTAGTAAACGGTTTCACTACTCTCAGTGAGTACCTTTCACCCTTATGAGCCATTTCTTCTGATACTTCCCTGCTTTAGGAATGCTCACCTGAAAGATATAGCATTCTCTGTTTTCATTCCACAGATTTGAAATGAGTAGGATCTTGCTCTTCTCCAGATAGAAAGTCAATGTGGGGGTCATTAAGAGTTTGGCGGTCAGAAACATCCGACCGCCAAACTCAGGGCAAGTAGAACGCCACAGTGCTGGCGGTCTCAGCACTGGGCCCATTACAATGTTCCCACTGGGCTTACAGGTGAGAACCAAGGTTTCTGCCCATCAGCCCAGTGGAAAAGGTGCAACAGCAGTGTTCCTGACCCATAAATGAGCTGGAGGCAATTCTGCTACACGCAGGGTGCACCAGCACCCTTGAAATGCGTTCTGTCTGCACAGCAGGCAGTGCATATTTCAAGGGTGCTGGGCAAGGGGACCCCTGTACTCCCATGCCATCACCATGGGCAGAGCGGGGGCCTAGCTGTAGCCACCTGCACTTGGTCCCTGCCAGCCTTTTCATGGTGGTCAGACTGCCATGAAAAGGCTGGCAGAGAACAAGGTTGTAATCAGCAGGGAGTTGCTGACATCAGCGCCACCCTGGCTGATCACAACCAATACCGCCATCATTCTGTCAGGATCAGAGATTCTGGAGGAGATGGTGGTTCCCTGGCTGTCAGACTGTCAGGGTTGTAATGTGACAGCCGGACTGCCACAGCTGCGGCGGTCTGACCACCACCATGAGTCTGGCGGTCTTGAGACCACCAGACTCGTAATCAGGCCCTTTGTCTTCTGCAAAACATTGATCTCTTTTACTAGTAGGGTCAATGTAGTCTAGTTTCTTTAGGTAAAGCAAAACTCTCACTTGGGATTTCTTAAATTGTTGGACAAATATATATACATATATATATATATATATATATATATATATATATATATATATATATATATATTCAAGAAACAGTCAGTGTCCTTCGCCACCAGCACAGCAGACCGAGACGAGGTCGTGACCCCCCGTATCAAAATAATCAATCCAGACAGGCGAATCATCACTTCTCGCCAAGGACATCAATGATGACTCTCAGTCACAAAATCATTGCTGAAGCAAGAATGTGTAATGGCCATCCGGTGAACTCAACGCATTTCGGAAACAAAGTGTCTTGATGCATATCAGTTCAGTAGTTAAGAGGAAACCAAATTTGTATATCTAGGGACGCGAAGGATTCACTACCCCTAACTATCTCATGCTGAGATCTGATTGGCTGATAAAACTTCAACAACAGAAGCTGTTGAAGTGTTGTCAGCCATCTTGGGACTCGGCTACAGCCGAGTCCCAAAAAAAACAAAAGGGGCCAGGGAACGAAGACCGTGACCCCTTAGCTCTGGTGCTGGGGTCCCACAGGGACCATGCCTGGGCAAAAAACATTTTTGTTGTTGATTTTAAAAGGGGAGGCGCAGTGCATCCACAAATCCACTCGTAAAATCACAAAATAACTAACCAAGCTTCGTTAGTCTAATGCCCTTGGGTGGGCCAAGTCTTGGGGGCATTTAAAAAAAAAATCTGGGAAGGGGGCTCCTGGCCCCCTCCCGCTGCCCCAGGGCCCACCAAGACCCCAGGCTCTTTTACTTTATGTGGGGGGCCTCTGGCCACCCGCTGCCCTGGGACCAAAACCTCCCCAGTGCATTATTGTAATATGTGGGAGGGGCCTTCTGGCCCCCTCCTACTGCCCCAGGGACGACCACCTCCCCTGGGCGAACTTGTAATTAAAGCGGGGAGCCCTGTGGCCACCCCCGCTGCCTCGGGGACCACACCTCCTGGGTGCTTTTTTTTAGTGCGGGGGGCCTGTGGCCCTCCCACTGCCCTGGGGACCACCACCTCCCAGGGCATTATTGTAACGTGTGAGATAGGGAGGCCTCCTGGCCCACTCCCGCTGCCCTGGAGACCACCACCTCCCCGGGGTGATCTTGAAATTAAAGCGGGAGGGGCCGCGTGCCCCCCTCACCCCAGGGACCAACCCGGATGGGCAAATGTTTTATGAGATGTCATCAGTGATGTCACTGACCATGTCATGAGTGATGTAATATGTGAGTCATAAGCAGTACATTACGGGAGCGCCAGTTATAGTTAGCTGAGGTACCTATAACTGCTGAATTTCTACGGTATTGTATGAGTAAATTCAGAACCTAACTATAACGTCCATGTAACCTTTGTTTCTTTCAGTGAATAAATACATATATACAGTATATATATAAATATATCATTGTTAAAGATAGACACAAACCTCAAAAGGGACAGGAGAATGTATGAATTTGATTTCAATAGGCACCACTAAATGCTTAATCAAACTATTAAAGCGATTTACCATGCTTCCAGCTTTGTTTTAAAGTGAAACCTTACAATCAAGTCTAAGGAGTAAAGAAGAGAAATAGGAAACAATCCCAATGATTTTCATTTTTTAAAACTCATGTTTTGTAACAGTTTATTTAAGAAAAATAGTGAATTGCAGATTAGTGTGGAGTGTGAAGTGTGATGTTGATCATTCCAATTTATAAAATTATATGGCAAGCCAGGCCTTTTGAGCTGGCACTGGCGTTAGAGGCTGTGCACTGCAAGGCATGGAAGTGTTAGCAGGTTAAGACAAAAGCAGGAACCTTAGATTTCTTGCAGATCCATCATGAAGGGGCAATGCTAAAGGGGGGGAGGTCACTAAATATTTGATTTGCTAATAACTGGCACAGTTTCACAAATCTGTATGCAGACAGTTTGCATGTTTACTCTTGATACTTTGAGTTTCATGCAAATCTGTTATGGGGGTCACAGTTAAAAGGGCCGACAAATAAGTGTTTATTTGATGATAACACAGGCACAGTTTAATAGCTCGTTAAGCCAGTTCCAAGATTTCAGGTTTAATTGAGAGCTGATAAGAAGGTTCATAGTCAAAAGGGGAGATCAAAAATATTTGATTTGCTTATAACTTTGGTGCCATTTCACCGATCTCTATGCAATTATGTGGTATTTATTCAACAATGATGCATGTGGACGGCTAACAATGATGTACATGAATTAATGGAAAAAACTAAAACAGATAAATCACATTAGCAGAAACTAAATTATATAAAACCAATTTTAAGGAGAGACAATTTTAAGCAAATGCAAAGACTTGAGAATTAAAGGACACATGTTAAAGAAAAAATATTTTTATGAAACATTCAACATTACATTAACCTTGGTGGCAATTAGGGACATTGATGGGTTCTCGGATTCATGGATGGTTGATATTTATAGATGATGAGGGGTTTTCAAACATCAGGGTATTGATATTGTATTGCCCAATGATGATGTGCACAACAATAAGACATTTCTATACACGAACAATACATTTTCATACACAAACAAAGTTGTATCACCACTGTTAGATGTCCCCAGGATGAACTCTCTGTCAACCCCAATACATAGGTACGTGTCAGGCAGGCTCTGAGACCCAGGCCTTAAGGGTAATGACTAACAGTTCACAAGTGGGGTAATAATTAGCTGGCAGCCAAACGCACAAATGAGAAAATTTACATCAGATTCCACAGATAGACAGCAACACTACAATACCCCCCGGAGATTGGCCACAATAAAGCACACATGACCAGAGGGATGCATGTATTTCCAAAAATACCATAGAGTTAGATGCCACATGTAGTTAGGTACACTTGGCCAATCATGATACAGCACACACAGCACACGCAGTGAACACGTGCCCCTCTGGCCATACATCTGGACGCATACTTACTGGCCCACATTGTATCCATGTCAGGTCGAGGGCCACCTGTATTCCCTATCTGGAATTGTATCTATGACTCTGTGACTACTGTTCTCATTTTTATGGTTTTATTGCACCCAGAGAAATGTATAAAACTTGCTGCAATTCGATGTACGAGAGACAGTCCACAGACCCCGGTTCTGTAACTGCTCTCCTGGCTGTAATGTTTAATTAAAGGAACTGTTTCCTGTTTTGCCAGACACCCCTTGTCTTTTGCTTTTTAAGGTATATTCCCATTCCAGCAACAAGGGATAGTTTCAGCGTACAAAGGGGTTCTTAGGGTTCAAGGATGGGTGGACGATAGGGGCAGTAAGGGCATTTGAAATCAGGAATGAGTAGAGTTTATGGTGGTGAGGGGTATTTAAGTTTCACCGATAAGTGACGTTTAGGGGTGGGAGGGGTTTTTAGGGTTCAGGGATGAATCTAGTGTAGGAGTTTGAGGTTTTTTTAGGGTTCACAATTTAGGGGTGATGGAGGGATTAAGGAGTCAATGATAGGCAGAGGTTCTGCTCAGAAAGACGTTTAGGGTTCAGGAATGGGTAGAGTTTATGAGTAACAAGGGGTTTTAATGTTTTTCCAATGGATGGGCTTAAGCATCAAAAGGAGTTTTTAGAGTTCAGGAATGGGTAGAGTTTGGAGGGTAGTCAGTGCTTTTAGGGTTCAGGAATGTGTTGAAATATAGGGGTAAAAATGGCTTTTAGGGTCCAGGGTTACGTGGAGTTTAGGGCTTCAGGGACTGGTGGAGCTTAGGACTTTTCAGGGTTTTTTAGAGTGAGGGATGATCAGAGGTTGGGGTAGAAAGGGTTTTATGGTTAGGGATGGGGATGGGTGGAGTTTAAGGGCCAGATGTGTGAGTAGTGTAAGTGTGGTAAGGAATTGTTGGGGGGGCAAGGATGGATAGTGTTCAGGGGTTGGGATGGGGTCAGGGATGCATAATATTTAGGGTTGGCGAGGAATCAAAAATGACAAGCATACATAGTAATTGTTTGACAATATAAAATACGTAAACCTGAAGTAACGCCCCTAAAGTAAAGCAGTGAAAAAAATACCTCCAACCAAAAATGTTTATGAAAGTAAGACCTGCAACGATTGCATTTACAACTTGAAAAATAGGCATTCAAAGCTAACTTTGAAAAAAAAAGCATTCTATGGATTTGTTTCTATGAAAAGTAATTTCCATTAAACAAAATATATGAAGTAGTTTCACAGTGATAGTATTCCACAAAATATGTTTTCTATGGAATCACATACAACCATTTAACACAAGCTTAGCTGAAAGGCATTGTAGGGCTGGCCAGGTCCCAAGGCAAAGACATAATTTGTAATTGGAAGGGCAGCTGCTTTCAAATAGTTGAAGTGGACTGGTACTGCATCATGATGTAGTGTTCTGTAAAGAGGTATGTCTTCAGCTCTCTCCTAAGTCAGAACAGGCTTGGGACAGTCCTGATGGGTACAGAGATGTTGTTTTAGATTCAGGGTGAATAGTTGGAAAGGGCCTATCGCCTTGTTTTTTCTTATTTGCAATTCTTCCTCTCCAGTCTGATCTTGTCCTTGCTGTGAGTGTGTGGAGAGCCCCCAGAGTTGTTGAGCTTGACATCCAGATAGACAGGGGTCCCTGTTATACCTATTATGTAAATGATACAGCTGGTTTTGAAGATGTTGTGGACTTGCAATGTCAGCCAGTATAGTTGTGGGAGTGGTGTGGTCCAATTATGTCAGGCCCTTGATCAGGCATGCTGCTGCTTGTGGGTTGACCTTAATTGGGACTGTTTGGAATGCAGAATGTTGTGGAGTAGAGCATTGCCTGATCTGCATTATATTTGACACTTTTCACTGTCTTCTGACATGTTGAGTTTCAGGCAGATCTGTCAAGAGGTCATGCTTAAAGAAGGAGGTGGCAAAATTGTTTTTTTTAGCAGAAAAAGTTGCCATACTTTGACAAACCTTCACAAAATTCATCAGATTTCTGCTGGTTTTCCTAGTTAGACCCAGTAGTAAAAAATACAAAGGGCCTGATTTAAGAACAGTGGCGCTGCATCCACAGCAGGACTACGTTTCTTATGCCCCTTAGCGCCCCCATAACACCACCATGTGTGCATTGTATTTAAGATATGGCGCACCATGGCAGTAGTTAGGGAACTAGCATCAACATGTTTACGCAAGATTGGAGCTTTGCAGGATTAGGATCAAAGTAGCTGCACAATATGACACAGTGGAATCTCTTAGATTCCACTAGGCTATTTTTTAATTCCCCCTAATGGGGGAATGTCCCCCTTAGATACATTATGCCTGGCTCAGGCATAATGTGGCACAAGGAGTTACAAAGTGATGCAATACATGCATTGCACCACATTCTAAATATGGTGTGCAATTTTAGCCTCGTTGGGCCACATTAGCATAATAAAATGATGCTAATGTGGTGCCATGAAGCGCTAGGCCCTCTTAAATCTGGGTCAAAGTTTCATGTTGATCTGACAGAGGGGGGTAAAGAATGGAGGGGGGAGGGGCAGAATAAAGCTTTGAGTTGCACCAGTAAGGTAGTTGAGCTGGGATTCCAGAATTGTGTTTATCTTGCATACTTTGTGTACAGCCTGCAGTTGGCTGCATTACAGGTTGGTTGCCTGTTGTGCATTAGTGAAAGCTACATGCACAAATTGGTTTCCACAGGGCCTGTCATGTGTTCAGGCCCCACAGTCAGACACCTCTGCACACAGTTAGAAACCATGCAGAATGAAGTGCATCATGCAACATGACACAGAGACATTAATTCACCACTATGCCACCAGCACAAGCACTACATATATGTCCTCATAAACACAAGTGAAACACTTTTAACATTCATCTAAAAAAAATACACTTGCTATAAAGATAGGGTTAGCTCTTAGTTAACATTTACAAAATTATCTTTAAAAACACAGTTAAAGAGCAGTTATGGATCCAAAAAAGAAGAAGCTAAACCCCCCCTAAAAATTTCCAGTTATAGTTAGCTCCATCATCTATAGCTCACACAACACCATGCAGACCATAATTCATACAACAAATGCAATATCTGTGACCTCAGAACAGCTTTATTATTAAATAAGATGATGTCAGACTATAAACCTGATTTAAAGTTGTGTGGATGGCGTTTACTTCATTAGGACTGTCCTCTGTTCGAGGTACCTCCACCACCAAATTTAGAGTTGTCCAATGGTACTGAGGGTAAGATTCTACATTGACAGAAAATATGGGCCTGATTTACATTTTGGTTGATGGAGTTTACTCCATCGGGAGAGTAAAAGACAATATCACCACCATCTTGAGGGACCACCGCCTGCCAAATTTACCAGTGCCTGTCAGTCCTGCCGACAAATCTCTATATTGACCTGGTGGTTCCTTTTAATGTTGAAAACAGTTGATGGACAGTACCATCAGTCATGATGGCCATCTGCCAAACGTTTCAAAAGATGTTTTTTGCTTTTCAAAAGCAAACTTCCAAAGCAGGAGTTTGTTTTGGAAAAACAAAAATAAAACGGATGCACACACCATGGGGCTTTTGCCCCCTTCTTTTCCTGTCTTTTACTGCTCTTCCTGAAATGATGAACAGGAATAAAAATAACTTAACACAGTCCACAGTCCACAGTAAAAATGCCGGTCAGTGTAAAGTCCTACATCTGTCTGCCCTTAGTCCATAGGCTTTCAGGATGTCAGGAAGTATTCCGTGAACCAACAGGGCCTCCGTCAGAAGACTACTTATGGTTCACCTGGCTCTAATCGAGGGGGACGGATCAAGACTTTGGCTGGGCAGGGTACTGCATCACATTTGTGATAGGACACCCTATCTTCCAAACTCTTTTTAAAAAAATTGTATTGGGTTTTACACAACATTACAACAGTGTACACCACGGTATTACAAACATCCAGTATTATCAATATCACTCTTCTCGCATAGATCAGGAGATTCTGGTGGGGTCTATATTGATGTTGACACAGGAGACAGCAGGGGTCTTTCACTCCAATTCTTCAGTGTCATCTTCCCCCGCACCTCATGTATGGACAGCAAATATGTTGTAAGGGGTCCTATTTGTCCTTGGGCTTTGAGGATTGTGGGAGCTCCTTGGCATATAGATCCAGTTGCTCCCGACAGTAACGCATGTCTTTCAACCATGTTTCAATCTTCGGAGTAGTTCGCCCCCCAATGCCCCAAATGTATTGCTTCTCTCCACTTTGCCAACAGTAATGTAGTCGCCATTAGTTTACAGTTATTCTGCTGCAGATCCCTTACCAGGCCAAAGAGACACATAATAGGCAAGCATAGCACCTGTTCATCATCATTTCAGTAAGAGCTTGCATCACCTGTACCCAAAAATCATGTATTTCCTACAATACCAGGCCATGTGCATAAAATCTGCGCCCTCTGTCCTGCAACAGCACATAACCCATACCTAAATAATTGTTGTGGAGTGTAATACATTTGCTTAAGATACTTGGAATGAATAATTCTAAGGGTGCAAGTGTGCCTGTAAGTGTACAGCAGTATTTCCAATCTCAGGGTTCAGGAGTCTTCCCAAGTCTACATTCCATTTCTGCATTGCCAGAGGTTCAGTGTCTGGTTTGTCTCATAATGAGATATTGTACAAATGCGTTACCAGTTTCTTCAGTGAGTATAAATTGCAGTGCATTAAGCGTGGGCAGTTCAGCCGGGAAGGCTGGATACCAACCTTTCATAGCGGAGTGGAGACGAAGGTATATAAAATTCACTAGTGTGGAAGGCGGGTGGGTCCATGTGAGATCCATGATCTTTACGAAAAGACACGCTGGAAAGACATCCTCCATAGAGTGGAGGCCCAGCTTTTCAGTGCACACTTTTCATGTGTGACTGAGAGACTTAGATGGAACTGCAGAGGGTGCAGCGGGGTAAACAGTGGGCGCTTACCCGCACGGAGTACCAGGAGGCGCCATGCTGCTGTCGTGCATTTTACTGTATTTATCCCTCCTTTGTTGTGCGATTCTTTCTTAGGGCAGTATAGCCCTAAGGGGAACTGGGTAAGCAACGTCACCTTCAACCGCTAGGTGCAACCTATGTACCCGTGGATGTAGCCAATAATGTGCCTACCACGCTTGGGCACATAGGTAGTATAACTGAAAGTCAAGTTCCTCGAACCTCCCTTGGTCATATGTCAGAATGAGTGTGCTCCATCCTATCCTTGAAGTCAGTGGTATAGGGATATTGACAAAAAGATAAAGAAATCAGGGTAGCTCTATCATTTTTAGCAGTGCCACTGTCTGTCAATGAGAGCGGCAGCTGTACCTATCTGGAGATCTGATCTTCTAAACACGTCAGCGCTGTGCCTTAGTTATATCCCAAGATGATCTCCTGATCCCTTTGTAGCCAGATGACCAAATATTTGATTGGATCTGCGCTCCACTCAAGTGGCCAGTCTTGTTGGTGGGGTACTGTACTGGTAGTAAGTGACAGTATGGTGGACTTCTCCCAGTTGATGCTTGGACTAGAACAATACTCATAGCGTATGTATTCCCTGATCACTGTTGCTAAATAGTGCTGGGGTTCTTGGATATAAAGCACCATATTGTCTGTGTATTGGGATATGGCCAGATGTTGACAGCGGCTGCCCCCGTACCTTTGCCTAATGATGTATGCCAATGACTCAAAGGCCAAAGCAAATAGGATGGGGGAAAAGGGGCACCCCTGTCTTGTGCCTCTGGCAATAGCTATTAGCATAGATGTTTGCCCATTGATTATTATCCGGGCTACCGGGCCAGTGTATAATAACTCTGTCCACTGCAAGAACATCTGGGGCATACCCATGTGTCTAAGTATCGCAAACATGAGCAGCACCGCTGCAGCCTGCATGCAAGTTGTGGGCAGTAGAATGCCGGGTTATGAAACCGAATTGGTCCAGCAACACCACTGTGGTCGGTGAGGGCTGTTGACGAGTTGCTAATATTTTGGCCAGAATCTTGGCATCTATATTGATTAGTGACAGCAATTTACAAGACTCACACTTATGCAGTGATTTCTCTGGTTTTATAAGGGTGATGAGAAGTGAAGGGGGTAAGTGCCCTGTGTCATGCACCCCTCTATTTATCTCAAGCAGATGTGGCACCAACACATCTGCAAAGTCCTTATGTAATTTTCTGGTTAGGCCATCATTGCCTGGGGCTTTGCCATTCGGCAGGTCACGGATAGCATCCTGTACCACCTCCACAGTTAATGGTTGTGACAAATATTCCCTTTGGCCATCACACAGCCATGCCAGGGCTTTATCCTCTAATTAATGCCCAATCTCCATTTCTGAAGCAGAGCTGTGTCAACTATATAATTGCATATAGTAGCTAGTGAAAGCGGCTAGAATGGTTCTGGTGTCATATACTTCAGAGCTCTCAGGAGTGGATATTACAGTGATGTATGCAGATGCACCAGGTCATTTTAGCTTATGTGCTAGATGTTTCCCTGGCCTGCCACCCTTGCGACATACTGTTTGGAAAGATGACGCTCCTCACTCTTTGCCATGGTCTTATGCAACATGATCTGTTCCTGTATCTCTGCCAAGAGTTGTTGTTTCCGAGAAATTGTGTATTGTGCCTCCAGGCCCTTAATGGTACTTTCTTTTCCCTACAGTTGTGTTTGTATGGCACGTACAACCCCGCTTGTAAGCTCATGCGTATCCCCCTGATATAGACTTTGAAAGTTTTCCAGGATAAGCTTACATAATCAAGTTGGACACTAAGGAGCCCAATGTATTGAAAAGTAATGAAGTCTTATCAATACATTTACAATAAGAAGTAATGACGATAATTACTAATGAGGAATCAGCTGGTTTAACATTTATCAATACAATTAATCGGCTGGTTTAATTATTTGTGCATACATGATTATTTGATAAAGGTCTGATTATGAGGTATTTAGAATGATAGACAATTATAAATGAATATAAATTCAGTTAATGACATTGGGTGATTAATAGTGTATATATACTAATACGGTAATATTTTGTTGTCGCTATTATGATGAAATTGTTATGTTTATGTGTATATGGATTATGAGCCTCTGATGGAATAGATCGATAAATGTATTCAGAATTTATATTGCAATTGATTACTCAATAGTATTGTGGAATGTACTTGTATCTTATCTTATTTGTAAGAACCTGACTATATCGTTATGTGCTCTTGGCAGGAGTGCGATTGAACACATTCAAAAATACAAATCAACATAAATGTAATGAAAGAGAGTAGCAGTAATTGATTAACGAGTGTGATCCAACACATTTGAAAATGTATAATAATATCAATATTTACTCGGAAAGTAGAAGCAATTGTGTAAGTTGGTCAGCATATTCAAAATTGTATGAAATTTAAAAGTAATTTGATTTACGAAGTTGATCATGTGGTATATAAAGTGAATCCAAAATGGCGACCGCAAGGTTGACAAAGGCATTAACACCAAAACGCGTTCCTTCGCATGTTAATAAATGTTGTCTAAAGTAACTGTGGAGTGCCCTACCCTTTGTTGTAACTCAGAAGGAGAGTGTGAATATATATATATATATATATATATATATATATATATATATATATATATATATATATATATATATGTATATATATATATGTATATGTATATATATATATATATATGTATATATATATATATATATGTATATATATATATATATAATAAATACATGAAATATTTATGAATTGTTATTAATGTTTGTGGTTGTTTTAAATATACATTTTAAAAAAATGCATTTTAATTTTAATTCAAATGCTATCAATTACACAAATTCACCTAGCAACTTAATTTTGATACTTTAATCCATAACATATTTTGGGAGTTTATATTATTGTACTTTATGGTATATGTATGTTAAGTCAACATTTTTGTTTGTGTGAAGGGGAGGGAGGAGGACAGAGTTAAATCTACTAAGCTGTTGCTGCCATTCCCCACTCTGGGGCATTTTAGGCTAGTTGCACTTAGGGCTAACTCTTGCATAAAAGTGCAAGGGTGTGTGTGTGTTGTCTAGAACGGGTCTTGTGCTAGAAGGACATCCTTCTTGTACAAAGTGTTATCCTTGGTCATAGTTTAAAATGTTTATAACTGTGCAAGTGTGCTGTACATTACTGCACACTTGCAAAGTTAGAAAAGTTTTGAGAAACGAAAACTCTTCTTAAACATTATGCCTGCTTCGAGGAGGCATATATTTTTGGTGCAAAGCCCGGCCTACCTTTTCTAGTACAAACAGCTTTGTGTCAAAAGCCGTGGGTGGTTGCCTGGCAACGCTCATGTACCACTCTTGGGGCACCTATTTGATGCAGAGTAGTGCAAAATACTGCAAAGCCCTACTTTGCATTGTTAGAGCTACTTTCCAGTGCAAATTAACATTTGCGCAGGTAAGCAAATTCCATTTTAGGACTTTGCATCGGTATGCATAACTTTTTGTGGCATTTCACCAGTGCAAAGCCTTGGTAAATCTTGCCCTTAGTTTCCTGCTGCTTAATATACATTGTAGCCAGGGTGCATCAGTTCGGTTTGGATGTTGCCTAAAAAGATGAATGTCCTTTTCCAGATCCATATCAGGATCTGCTGATATAAGCTCATTGGTGTACCTTCTGCATTGAGATTTTGCCTCACAAGTATTCACTGTCGGAGACCATTTTCAGGAACACAATTAAATTTAATGTCCAGTTTTGCACGAATGCTTAGAATGTTTACATAACTCGTTGAAGTGTAACATTTCTTCTGTTAATAAATGTCATTATGTTTCCAAGTGTGAACCTAAACTGCAAAAATGGCAACTATTAAAGTATATGAACCTTCTCAACTTGCCCCTACATTTGCCCACTCAGTTGGTGAATAAAACTATGGCAAAGGTAGTGATTCAAGTGTGTCACCTACTCAGTGACATGGGGATGTGTCCTCTTATATAGCCTATACATTCAATGTATAGGAACTGCCTACATTGTAGGTCCTTCTCTTGAATGCACAAATTTCATGTGGGGTGGGAAGATGATGGTGCATACTACTTGAGGTTGCTGTGCATCCTTGACCTGTCACATTGCCTGAATAAGGAATACTGTTAATACAGGAAGTTCTCTAGCAGCTCTTCATGGAGCCAGTCATGTAGTGGTGCAGAACACACAGGAGTGAATTTCTGTTGTATGACCACATGTCGAAGATAATAACATTGTGCTACAAATATAATGTATGCAAAATACTGATTAACAAAATATTGTCAAGGTAAATAAATATGTGTATATCTATAGTCAAGGTTTATGTGCTTGGAGTTATGTATACCTTTACTTATCAAAATATACGTAATGTGAAGATATTTTAGTAGTCAATATTTTGGCTACAATATTTTTGCAATGCCATATTAAATCCGGGGTACTCTGGTTCCATATCCTGAATTTCACATGGCTTCATAATTTTAAGAATCTGGTGGCTCAACTGGGGAAGGTAGCAGTCTTGGAAATAGGAGTCTTTGGCTTCAAAATGTCCACTTCTCACGTACAAATGCGTTGAATTCTGTTTCCCTGCTTGCAATGCATATCTATAGAAATTAACCAAAGATGGGCAAGATTGTTGAGCTGTTTTGGGCAAAAATAAAAGGTACTAATCAACACTAAAAAACATAATTCTACCCCTCACCCTACCCTGTCATTCTTTACAGTGGCAGTCTGGCACCCCAATTCTGGTGTAGACCTGGGCAGATGTCTACTCTCATCTAGTCCAACAACCGACCCTAAATGAGACTTGATGGCAGATTAAACAGATTGCACCAATGCCTATGTAACTCCTGTCATCTTTTAATGGTCAGGCCCAGACTGGCCACACCAGGCCTATTCCTGGTGGGTTTACAGGGTGATGGGTAGTTTTACTGCTAGTTGCGGCTGGTTTTGTTGCTGGGTGTCAAGCCAGCTGCGTTTCCTGCCTGGAGTGAGTGCTTCAGAGCTTTTCAAACAAACTACGCATCACACATGGGGGCATATTTAAGGAAAGTGGTGCTGCACCAAGTGCAGCACCACTTTCTTTGAGTCCCTTAGCGCCGCCCTAACACCACCATGTGTGCACCGTATTTAACATACAGTGCACCATGGCGGTAGTTAGGGAACTAGCGTCAACATTTTTTATGCCAGTTTGGTGCTTTGCCGGATTAGCGTCAAAAATGTTTACGCTAATCCTCCAATGCACCTAGAATCCCATTGAAAACAATGGAGCCACATCTTAACACCTGCTCTGTGCAGGCATTGAAAATTCAAAAAAAGATGGCGCAAAGAAATCCTTTAGATTTCTTTGTGCCATTAATTTGCCCTCCCTAAACAGGGAATGCCCCCATTGCATACATGAAGCCTGGTGTAGGCATAATGTGGTGCATGGGGTTACAAAGTGGCGCAATGCATGCATTGTGCCACTTTTTAAATACGGTGTGGTGATTTTGGCCTCCGTGAGCCACATTAGTGTAAAAAAAAGGATGCAAATGTGGTGCAAGGAGGCGCTAGGGGCTCTTAAATATGCCCCATGGCTTTAAAGTGTGACCAGTCAATCATCACGCATTTCAAAACCATTTGTTTTTCATTTAGCTGATTTTTTTCTCTTTCAGGCTCGTCAAGAGCAGTGCTACCTTTCAGGGAGAAGGGGTGGGGTGAGGCATCAGTTGTTGCTTGGCTCAGAGAGTCCAATTTACAAAAAATGACCCTCCAATATTCAAAACAGTGTATTGATATAAAATGTGACCGTTGCAACACATTTCAGTTTAGTAAATTAAGTTCAAATCATTAAATTTAGTGACAATTGTTAAATTGATGCTAATCATTAACTCAGAGACATTCATGCTCCTCCACCACTGCACTGCGAATGAAGCTACTAGAGAGATCCAAGAGGGAAGACAGTTGTCTTTCGCTCTTCGTATGTGACATAGGGAGTACACTATAGATGGAGATTCATTGCAGGCTTTTGTGTTTGTGCAGCCCACGCCTGAACTGATGTATTTATAGGTGCTCTTGTGATGCTGGAGTAAAAGGAGGCACTGTGGACATGGCAATTGCCCACACAATATGGTCAAGTGGAAGACAGAATTGATGCAATGTTTCCTGTTTTCGGTTGTGCAATTCAGCCTCTACATGGATTTGTCTTCCTCTCTGTTATTTTATATCATTGCTTGATGCTTTAATATTAGTTCTTTGTGGTGCTAAATCTGTGTTAAATACATCTGGGCTATGCATATTTTACAAGGATAGGGGGCTGTAGTGTTTGGGGAAGGTGATGGTTTAACATAGAATCTAAAGGAAAACCAGAGCACCAACCCTTGGTCAGTGCTTGGAGACCATTTGCTAAACATTGTTAAAAAATCGTTATTAATTGTCATCCATTATTGAATTAATTCAGTCTCCCACTCATGGCACATCCAACTATTCATCATTGAGCTATGCAGTCATGTCTTCAATCTCCATCCATCCATTCAGTGACTGCAGAATGATCTATGACAGTGGTTCCCAAACTTGTGACTTCTGTGGACCCCTGCTTTATCATTACTGGAGCCCCGGGACCCCCAATGAATCTTTATTAGAATCCGGGGACCCCCCCACTGAGTCATTACTGAATGCTGGGGCCTAATCTGTCAATATTATTTAATTTTCTAAGCAATTGTGGACCTCCTGAGGAGGCTTCGCGGACCCCAAGGGGTCCCATAGCACAGGTTGGGAACCACTGATCTATCATGAAAAATGTGTTGTAAACCGCACCATAGCGGCATTTCTTAAAATATGTGTTGGTGTGGGGAACACCTTCCAATCCCCCATCCATTATGCTGGTAAGGCTCACTTACTACCCTCCCTTGCTATGTGCAGTATGAGAGTTGGGCTGCCAAACTTGGCTCATGCTGCTTTTGATTCCAAATTGGGCCTCAGATCATTTGGGGAAAACAAGTGCTATGAAATGTGATTTTATTTTTTACTGATCAGTCAGTGAAAATTTGACTTTTACATCTGTCAGGCCATGCAAACGTTGGTGAGTAATTACGCCATCATCAGTGTAATGTATGTAATCCTGTGCCTGTCGTGTAATTTTTTTTCCACAAAATTTATTACATTATAATGAGTGATAAAATCACTAATAATAGTGTTTTGAATGGTCTGTTCAGAAATGTGTTGCACAAAGATACCTTTCACATAAAAAGTTCTGTTTTTTTTAAAAAAAAGAAAACTTGTGCACAAAAAACATTTCACATAAGAAATCAAGCTTGCATAATCATAGTTGTTTGTAATAGTTATAATATGTGAGTAGTCCAAAAGAAAGTCATTACCTGGTCGAAATGCTCGATTTCACGTATGTCCACTCACCGACTGCTGCTGTGCTCTGTGCAAAAGCTCCTAAGGGTCTACCTTTTAAGCTGTGGCCAAAGCCCTATCCACGCCTGCTTTTTTTTTTACCAGATGCCTCGCTTTACCACATTCAGATTATTATTTGCATTTCTACTTTTTGCTGAGTTGATAAATACAGATTTAAAGCTAATAAATGAAGGCTTCAGGGAATGATTGCCACCTGACTACATTATTACAAAAATCAAGACCTTACACACCTTTATAAAGAGCAAACATCATGCAAAGTTCCACAAGACTGCTCAAGAGTGTGAGAAGCTAAACTGCATCCTGCAGAACATTATCTCTTGCCAAAAAAAAGAAGATCTTTGCTGTCTTTGAATAATGCTAAGAATTTTATAATAACATTTCTTGACTCTGGGCAGCTACTTACTCAGTGGACCATGACATTTTGCTTGAAAGTCTTGAGTCTTTGGCTGCAGATTCTGGATCAGTTCCGGACACAAACACAGCAAATAAAAAAAATAGACGAAAAGAACCATCATCATATAAGGGTTTTAAATGTGTTCCCTAAAGGTCATCCTAATTCTGCCTAATTGTTATTAAAAGCACATCGTTATAGCTATCATCACTCACTACAACTCCTTTATCATAGCAGCACCCGTTGGTCTAGTATTAACTTGTCTTTCAACCAGCCTTAAATGAGACTTAAACATGCACTACACTATGACTGTGCACTTTATCACTGCTAACCGGTGTAAAGTGCTCTCTTTCTAAAACATTGTTTGATTAGTATATACATAATTGACATATTTAATGTTCTCACAAGTCCCTAGTAAAGTGCACTACATGGACCCCGGGCTGTAAATTAAATGCTACTAGTGCGCCTGCAGCACTGCTTGTCCACCAACTTAGGAAGCATCTTAAAATATGTCCCAGGCCTGCATTGAAGCCTGAAGGCAGTGCTAAATTGCCATTTTGACTTGGCATTTAAAACTCCTTGCCAAGACTCCAATGCCCCTTTCATTACATATAAGCCACCCCTAAGGTAGGACCTAGGTAGCCCATAGGACCGGGACCTGCGTAACAAAAAGGCAGGATATATACTTTAAGGTTTACACGTCCTGGTAGAGAACAGCTCCCAAATGTGTTTTTCATTACTGTGAGGCTTACCCCTCTCGCAGGATAACATTGAAGATTCCTTATTCCATTTATGAGGCAGTAATTTCTGATTGGGAAGGGATAGAACTATCATGTTTAGTGCCTATTGCGTTTTAGTGATAAATCCTTTTTACTGGCAAAGTCAGATTTATTGTTACATTTTGAAAATGCCACATTTAGAAAGTGGCCATTCTCCTGCTTTTATCCCTGTGTGAATGCATCCTGTCTCCAACACACATCTGGTGTGGGGTGTCGCATAGGCTCTCATTAGTCTACTGGATTTGGAGCGGCAGGATCGCCTGCGGTGTTGAGACTGGGTCTGACCCACTACAGGTGACACCTGTCGCCCCAATCTGGGTTTTGCACAGAGTGAGCAAGAATGTCTTCTTTGAGAACGCAGTGCTGGCCTAGGCAAAAACAGCTAGATAGAGTAAAATAAAACAAGACTGCAAAGGTGGCTATTGTAAGAACAATAAAATGAAGCTGAATAAAATATATCTAGGTTAAGATGCACAGTGGGAGGCCTAGTATGCTAAAATAACGTGCATGGAGCTGTAACTAAAATGGCTACACAACAGGGGTGAAAGCTTGACTTCTGCATTCCCTCTAGAAAGCTACACACAAAGGGAGCTTCGGTGTGACTCCAGGGTCATCAACATCTTGATGGACCATCCTGGACAAGATGGGAGGGAAGAGTTGGGCACAGCCTCACACTTACACTTGAATAGACTGTGCCCTGCCCCCACACAAAGGACTGTTTCATTCCCTGTAGTGAGTCCAGAATCAGGGGAGGAAGGGAGGACCTGTGCACTTTAGAACCCTGGTTTAAAGTCTCCCCCACTTCAAAGGCACCAATGGATATAAGAACTGGATTTTTGACCCCACCAATTTGGTACACTTCTGGGCCTCTAGATTCTCTGCCAGGAAGAAGGACTGCTGTGCTGCTACAAGGACTGCTACTCTGCTTGACTGCTGCTCTAGAAGAACTGCTTTCTTGCTTGGCTGACCTGCTGCCCTCACTGCCTGCACCAGAAGGACTTAACCCACAACACATGAACCCAGAATCAGAGTGACTCCAAGGGACATAAAAGGCTTCCAACTCATCACCTACAGCACCTGGACTCTTTCATCTGTGAGTCTTCACCAGCCAAGTGATGCCAATTCAGTCCTGGGCCCTCAGAAGGGCATATAAGGTGTTGCTCCAATCCAAAATCCTCGCATTGATGGTGTTGCACTGCTCTGAATCAGCACATCTCCATCAATGCCAAGGCATCATCACTGATGCGAGGATCGAGGACACTGGGTGGCCCATTGCTACTGCTGTGAGGATTGGGAACACAACATTGCTGACTGCATGACATATCACCTCCATTCACAACGCATCTTCGACTTTGCGCAGCTCAGAGCCGACGCATAGCTTTCGGGATCTACACCAATGCATCTTCTCCTTTGCTTCTCGCATCTTGTTCACAACGTTGACTCAACTACGAACCAAGATGCTTTTTCCGTGGGCCAAGGCTGGTCCCTATAAATGAGCCCCTGTCCATTGCAGTCGGCCCGACTTTTCGGATTTGACCCAGTCCAGCGTGGCCAGAAAACCTCGGTTGGTGCTTTATGCCTTTAAGCACCACAACTGTTTGTTTTAAAAAAAAGTCATATCTCAAGTTCTACTTATTGGATTTTTGTCATTTCGGTCTTGTTTTCTTCATTAAACTAAGTTCTATTTTTTGTGTGGTGTTTTCACTATTTTACTGTTGGAAGTGTTGCATAAATGCTTAACACTGCCATCACCTGACTGCTCTGTGCCAAGCTACCAGGAGGTGGATAAAGGGTAACTTTGGGTGTGTATCTGACTAACACTGACAAGGGTTGATGATTCCTGCTTGGACAGGGTGCATACCTCTGCCAAACAGAAACCCAATTTCTAACACACCTCCATCTCAATCATAGGACAGGTTAAAGCATAGCAAGCTCTCCTTCAGGCAGTGCAACATATGGACACCTGGGAACTAAAGCAGAGCCAGTAAGAGTCTATGTGCAAAAGGTAGCAAGCACCTACTGTGTGCTCAAAATGATTCTCTGTTTGGTGATAGTCTACCTGATTACATAATGGATATTTATGTAGTTAAAACAAAGAGACAGGACCTTTGGAGGATCCATTGTGTTGACTGCACTGAATGTAAACTTCAAAGTAAAATGTAACTACATGCATTTCAGAAAAGGCATGACAATTAGACCCGGGTGAAATTTCTATTATGATGATGTAATCTTGTGTAACTCCAATTGTTTTGAAAAATTCCTGAAGTTAATACAACATGTAGTGTAATTGCATGCCGTTCACAGCAATAATTTGGTTCATGCCCACAGGAACAACAACCATAAATCAAGCAGCTGCTGTTTTGTGGCGCCTGTGGATTTTACACTTTTTATTTTACACAAAATGCATCTTCATGTTCAAAATAGAAATATAGTACTCCATGCCTGTTTTGTATTTCATCTAATTGGGCCTAATTTTGCATACATTTTCTGACAAGTTTGCAAAATTATGCAAATGTAAATTACGTAATTTTGCACACCCTAAGTGACAACTGAACTTTCTGGCTCACCTGCAACTGAGAAGCCACTGACGAACATTACATTGAGGCTCACCCTTTACTCTGTCTAACATCACCCTCATCACATCGTATTTTGGCACACCCATCTAACTGGAATGCAATGTCAGGTTAGCTAATACCAGGTGAGAGACTCCTAATTTTGTCTGTAACCTACATTCCAGCTATGGCCTAAAACATAACACATTACACCGATGTCTCTCCTTAGTAGAAATGTAACTTATTTGTTCACCTTTGTTCTTTAAAAACAGAATCTGTTACTCTTTAAGGAGAATGGATGGTCAAATATTCAATATTTTTGCATGTAAATTTGTCACACTATTATACACAAGATGTAACTGCTGGACTTTGATTCAGGTGAGCGTGGCACATACTCAAAACGTGAACGTGAGGGTCTATAGGTTCAAAGAACTTCACAACCCCTGAAGGGTAGAAAGGTCTTCTTGATTAAGGATGTCGGGATACACCCGCCCTGTGTAATTACTACTAACTAAGAAGGGGGAGAATCTGTTACGTGCCACTCCTACTCGAGTGGGGAAGGGAAAAAAAACTTTTTTCATACAACCCTCACCGACTCTAATAATGGCCTGCTTCGTCATCGGATTCACCCTGACCCCTGAAGGTCAGGGTGGGCTCGACCATATCTCAAGGGGCACTTATGAAGATAGTTAGATAGGGGACATAACTTTAAAGATAATATTCCTCCTCCTCTCCCAAGGTTTCCCTTTATTAGTGAGGTGGACGGGAAAGTTAAAAACCTAACTGACATGGCCAAACCAGTCTGTGGTTGCTTATAATTACTTCTGGAGGGGGCCTCACCTGACCATTCAGGATGGATTGTTCAATGAGGAGCAGGATCAGAACTGAACTGCATAAGGTGGACCTTTGTCTGGAGTGGCATAGTGGGTAAAAGATTATTGGGTTGGAATGCTACCTGGAGCAATTGTCAGTAGCTGAAATGTTTCCGAGCATTCCTCCAGTCATCTTTTGTGTGATTTATGTAACATCCTAAGTGGCCACCCTAAGTGTTTGTATTTCATTCTGAAAGGGGGCTCACCTGGCAGTTTGGGATGGACTATTCCCATGAGGAGCAGGGTCAGTACTGATTTGCATAAGGTACACATTTGTCTAGAGTTGCAAGGTGGATGAAAATCTATGAGTTGGAAAATTGGAATACTACCCTGAGTGATTGCTAGTAGTTAGATTATTTTAAAACTTTTCTGCCATCATCTTTGTATTATTGATTGATAATGCACATCGCCAGTTCCTACACCAGGTGTTTTCAACTGCAGAAATAATAGCTGCAATTCAAAGCTTGCCAGACAGCGGAGCTCTGGCTAGTGCTGGAATTCCATGCAAATTCTGCAAAGAAATTGCACATAATTTGGCTGTGACTGTTAGGTCTGTTGAGGAGGCAGGCATGAGGCACAGCTCCCTGAGAGAGGCAGTCCTGATCACACTGGTCAATCCTGACAAACCACCAAATAGATGAGAATCTTATCGGTTGCTGTCATTGATAAACAGAAGCACCAAAATACTTGCTTTTCTACTGGCCAACAGGCTGCTCCCTACACTTCCAAAAATTGTGCTGCCGAATCAATCAAGTTTCGTATCTGGCAGATCAACAGTACATAATCTATGTACTATTTTTGTATTGCTGGGCCAATAGACTCCTGAGTTGTCTGCTGCTGCTGTCTTCCTAGATGCGCCCAAAGCATCAAACTTACTGGAATGGGAATATCTTGTTCTGATATTGGAAGGAATGGTTATTTCTAGATCGTTTTTGAAATGGATCAAACTACTATACACTAGCCCCGTAGCACGGATCCGGTCGAGTGGTCAGTTCTGTTACCCCATCCCTATTTGCTAGAGGTGGATGACAGAGCTGCCCACTGAAACCTATTCTAGTCGCCCTACCAATTGAGCCATTTGATTTTAACCTGCGGCAGGACCACTCTAACCGAGGGGTATATTTCAGGAAGCGGGGTTTTTTGATATCACTGAATGCTTATGATGTGATATTATTCATCAGAGAGCCCTGATATATCCTAGCACTCCTGCTTCTAGAATTATTTCTGTTTGGATACCGTTCCAGGTTCCAGATAAATTGAAACAAATAATGGATATTTTCTCTCACACGGGACACCTCTGAAAGTAATTTACAATATCCTGTCTGCTAGTGTAGCGCGTCTATTAAATATTTAGCTGTAAGGATAATTCATGCTGATTAATGAAAACTATTGGTTTGCTATACCTCAAATAGAGGAAAAGGTGAAACCACGGGTGGCGCTGCCCCTATGGCCTGCAGGCCACGTCACCCTTATGAATAACATGTATGCTTGCAGGCACATTTTATACACTGCTAGTATTTTCCATCGACATATATTGTAGCAACTGAAAAAAGTAATGTACCCCCTAGATCATTTCTAACAATGGTTTGTCATCAGTCAGCTTGTGTATATCGTACAATAGACATAGGGGGTCATTACAACATTGGCGGTAAAAGCCGCTTACCACCATGCAGAAGACCGCTAACACACTGCCGCGGCCGCCGAATTCCGCCACAGCTATTATGACCCACAGCTTGGAATCTGCCAAAATCTAGACTCCCACACAAGTCTGCCACACCAAAGGTCAGTGATAAACTGGAGATAACAAAACCTCCACCGTCATGCCAACAGGAATACGCCCACACTATCACGACCCATGAATCCACGTGGCGGTCTTTCAACCGCGGTATTCTGTTGGCGGTACACACCGCTGCGCTCAAAATACACACACATTTATAAAACACTACGACATTGGACAATTCCAAATACACACACCTGATACACATACACACACCACTCCCACACATCCAATACAATATAAAACACACACCCACATCACCCACAAACCCCTACGACCAAAAATGTTGACGAAGGCCAGAGAGACAGCACAGCAAAGACAACACCAGCATACAGAGGCACTCAACATCATCACTCACACAACATCCACACACCTCACACAACACACCTCTAAATATCACCCCACACATCACAACAGACGCCACCCCACACATCAACCACACCACCCCATGGCTCCGCAAAGACACCCCAGGTTTTCTGAGGAGGAGCTAAGGGTCATGGTGGAGGAAATCATCCGGGTAGAGCCACAGCTGTTCGGATCACAGGTGTAGCACACCACCATAGCTAGGAAGATGGAGCTATGGCGCAGAATCGTGGACAGGGTCAACGCAGTGGGACAGCACCCAAGAACTAGGGATGACATCAGGAAGAGGTGGAAGGACCTACAGGGGAAGGTGCGTTCCGTGTCTCAAGACACCAGATTGCGGTTCAGAGGACTGGCGGAGGACCCCCACCTCCTCCAACAGAACTAACAACATGGGAGGAGCAGGTCTTGGCTATACTGCATCCTGAGGGCCTTGCAGGAGTAGCTGGAGGAATGGTCTCTGATAAGTCAAACCTTTAACTACCATATTCCCCACCCTACCAGCATGCTAACACATACCCCCACCCTCGCCCTCACCCCCATCACTCCAACTCCTCACAAATGTCCCACTATCACAAACCACACATCCCAAACCCAAGCCCTGAATGCAACACCAAAGCATGGACCCCCATCACCAAAGCATGTCCACTGCACATACCCATACACCCCCCTAAACCATTGTCACACAAGGTCCCACACAAGAATGCAAGCACTGGTGTACATAGTCACCCACCCATTGCACACCATGGCACACACAGATGCAATAATCATGCCTTTACACCCCTGCAGGACCCCTAAACAACATCACCGGACAGGAGGGTCCAGACATGTCCACTCCACCCACAGAAGAGGCCCACAGTGATGACAGCAGCTCTGTCCAACTGGATCTAGATGACCAGCCCGGCCAATCGGAGACCTCGGGACAGTCGGTTCCCTCACACTGGCACAGGCCACTACAGAGCATCCCTCCTCTGGAAACACCAGCACAGCACCCACCCAGCGGACCCATACCTTTGTCCCCAGGACATGTCAAGTAGCAGTGTGTCCACCACTACAGGGAACCCAGGCTAACCCACCAACCCAACAACACCAGGGACCTGGTGGCATTGGGCATACGGTTCAGGGGACAGAGGCCCAGGAACACAGGGGAACTGGAAGGGCTGCTGTGTGACGGGGGAGGACAGGCCCAGGGAACCCACTCTCCACGAGGCCCTCTCCAACATCATGGGAGCCTACCACCATTTCCAGGAGACAATGGCAACGGTACTGGTCAAGTTTCAGGAGACCCAGCGGCTGCAGGAGGAACAGTATTTGGGGTTCAGGGAGGAACTCAAATCTATCAATTCCACCCTGGGCACCATTGTAGGGGTGCTGATAGAACTTGTCAACACCAGGAGGGACACTGTGGCACAACAAGGGGCCCCTGACACTAGCCTGGACGATGAACTGCCCACCACTTCCGCCAGCGCTGGTGGACAGGAGGCACCACCACAGGACCACGACACCAGCACCCCACCCCCTGCAGATGGAGAACCACCCCGCAAGCAGTCCCTGAGATCCAGGCAAAGACAGAGAACAATGACAAGACCCCCGCCAAGAAATGAGACCACCCTGATTGTCATCCTTCTGTCCCACTTTGACACCCTGCCCATACTTAAACTACCCTAGCTCCACTTCATATGCCCCTTTGGACAATGCACCTGTGAGACTAATAGACTGGACTCTGCCATGGACATTCCTCCACCATCACCCCTGACCATTTTACAACCCCCTCCACTATTTTGCACTTAAATAAAGATCTTTAAATCACAAAACAATCTGGAGTCAGTCTGTGCTTTTGAAAATGTGTATTTGCAATAACTGTGGAAAAATGCTATATCCAATGTAATGTCAACATACCTATGTCACACAGCTCTAGTCAATGCGTAAACAAAGGAGAGGTCACACAGTGGGACCCACATCTGTGAAATCGAAAGGGAAAGTGACAACTCAGTGTCCATACACTGGGTGAAAATGACAGACAGATGAGAGGTAGAAGAATTAAATCAGATGTAGCAGGCACTGTTGTCTTCTTACCTGTGTCTCACTAGAAGTATTGCTGGATCACCGTGTTCCTGTTGTCTATGTCCTCTTCTTCTGCTTCCTCGTCTTCACTGTCCACAGGCTCCACAGCTGCCACAACACCTCCATCTGGACCATCCTCCTGCAGAAAAGGCACCTGTCATTGCAAAGCCAAGTTGTGAAGCATACAGCAGGCCATGATGATCTGGCACACCTTCTTTGGTGAGCAGAAGAGGAAACCACCTGTCATATGGAGGCGCCGGAACCTGGCCTTCAGGAGGCAAAAGGTCCTCTCTATAATCCTCTTAGTTCACCCATGTGCCTCATTGTAGTGTTCCTCTGCCCTTGTCCTGGGATACCTCACTGGGGTCAGTAGCCATGACAGGTTGGGGTAGCCAGAGTCACCTGCAAATAACGAGGGACAACTGTTAGACACACACTAACCGTAGGGAGAATCCCAGACCCAGACAACTATTCACAGGGTGTAGGCTCCTTGTCCTCACTCATTAGCCACACACGGTGCCTCTGGAGTTTCCCCATCCCATAAGGGATGCTGCTATCCCTCAGAATGTAAGCGTCATGCACTGAGCCAGGAAATTTGGCATTCACATGGGAGATGTACTGGTCGGCCAAACACACCATCTGCACATTCATTGAATGGTAGCTCTTCCGGTTTCTGTACACCTGTTCACTCCTGCGGGGGGTACCAAGGCCACATGTGCCCCATCAATGGCACCTATGATGTTGGGCATTAATCCCAGGGCATAGAAGTCACCTTTCACTGTAGGCAAATCCTCCACCTGAGGGAAAACTATGTAGCTGCGCATGTGTTTCAGCAGGGCAGACAACACTCTGGACAACATGTTGGAGAACATAGGCTGGGACATCCCTGATGCAATGGCCACTGTTGTTTGAAAAGACCCACTTGCTAGGAAATTGAGTACTGACAGGACCTGCACTAGAGGGGTGATTCCTGTGGGATGGCGGATAGCTGACATCAGGTCTGGCTCCAACTGGGCACACAGTTCCAGGATGTGGTACGATCAAGTTTGTATGTGACAATTACATGTCGCTCCTCCATTGCTGACAGGTCCACCAGTGGTCTGTACACCAGAGGATGCCGCCATCTCCTCACCTGCCCCAGTGGACGTGCTCTATGGAGGAGAACAGCAAGCAGAGAGTCAACCAACACTGAGGTACGTTAAAACAACTTTATAGCAAAATGTTTGAAAATCAATATATGGCTGTATTAGTGTTTAAGCAAGGCCTAGATATGTGTGACGCAGTCAAAATTAATGCCATGTGGCCCCCTGAAATGGCAGCTGCCTGACCTGTAATGTGGGACAATGGGATATGAGGTAACTGCGCTGGCATTGTACAACGTCGCGGTTGGGGGTCAAAGACCGCGGCGCAATCCTGCATTGGTTAACATTGGACCCTATGGGTCCCAGAAGCCAATGACAATGTACGTTGGCAGTGACGGTACGCACCACCGCGGACGCCACTGCCATTTTCTCTCTGTTCAATCACTTGATACCTGATATTCGACAGGAGAGGGCCTACACTGCAAATGCTGCTGTGACCTCAGTCTGGAAGAGACAATGGCTCGTGTGTCTGGGGAAAGGGCCCCTGCCTTCAGCACAGTGGAGTTGGAGAAACTAGTGGATGGGGTCCTCCCCCAGTACACGCTACTCTACGGTCCTCCAGACAAACAGGTAAGTACATAGTGAGCATGCCGAATGGGCAATGCCTGTGTGGAGTGGTGTTGATGAAAGATGGGGGGGGGAGAATGAGGCGTGCATGATAAGACGGTGAGTGCATGTGCGTCATGGCAAGGGTAGGGATGCGGGCCAATGACTGTGATGGTGCGAACGGTTATATCTTCTCCTTTTCCCCTGTACTATTCCTATAGGTCAGCGCCCACCAGAAGAAGGATATTTGGCGTGCCATCGCCAAGGAAGTCCGGACCCTGGGGGTCCACTACAGACGGAGCACCCACTGCCGTAAAAGATGGGAGTACATTCGCCGCTGGAGCAAGAAGACGGCGGAGGCCCAGCTGGGGATGGCCTCCCAATGTGGGAGGGGTAGCCGTCGCACTATGACCCCCCTGATGTTCCGGATCCTGGCGGTGGTGTATCTGGAGTTGGATGGGCGCTTGAGGGCATCACAGCAGCCACAAGGGGGTGAGTACACTCTCATTCTGCTGATTCAGAGCGCATTGTAGGTGTCTGGATGGGGGAGGTGGGCTGTGGGTTCTCCTAGGCCAGGGCGAGTTTAGTAGGCAAGGTCCCTTCTTAAGGCAGGCCCTGTGGCACCCCACCCCACCTGTGTTCAGAGCGAACTACACCTAGTCAGGCTCCTGTGACTTCCATGTGTGTAGCAATCGGGCATAGGCCTTGTAACCCATGTCCCTGTGATTAATTAGGGAACTCAAAGTACAAGGTGTAGTGCAGGGGGCTTCTGTGTCTGTAGTGTCCGCCAACGGTAGCGGTATTGGATGCACTCAACATGTCTTTCTTCTGTCTCCCCCCCCCCTTTTTTGTGGTCTCCCTGTTCTTGTGTGCATTAACATCATCAGACGGAGGAGCAGTGCAACCGGAAAAGGAGGGAGCTGCATCCCACATGGCCCTGGAGGGCGACACAACGGAGTCAGAAGCCACCAGTGGGATGGAAGGCGAGGGGAGCTCCACGGCGGGGACAGGAGCTGAGACCAGCGACACAGACTCCTCCTCTGATGGGAGCTAACTTCCGGTGGCGGGCCCCTCTGTGCCCATCGCATCTACAGGTACAGCCGCCACCCTGCCTACCAGCACCGCCCTCCCAGCAGCCCCTCAGCGTGTGCCCCGTGGGCATCTCCTTCGCCCCAGGCACCTCAGCCCCTGCCCCAGTAAGCCCTGCTGCCCTCAGTGAGGAGGCTATTGACCTCCTCAGGTCCCTCACTGTTGGGCAGTCTACCATTGTGAATGCCATCCATGGTGTAGAGAGGCAGTTGCAACAGACCAATGCATACCTGGAGGGCATTCATTCTGGTCAGGCAGCCCAACAGCAAGCTTTTCAGACTCTGGCCTCAGCACTGATACAGCCATTGTCCCTGTCTCTAGCCTCCACCCTCCAACTTCCTCCACCCAGACCCAAACCCCTGTACCTCAGCCTATGCCAAGCACACCATCAGACCAGCATGCACACACGTCAACACACAAGGGAAGTTCAGGCAAACATAAGCACCACACATCCCACAGGCACTCACGCAAGCATCATACACATGCAGACATACCAACATCCACTGCCTCCACTGTGTCCCCCTCCTCCTCGTCTCCCTCTTCCCTCCCAGTCTCGTCTCCACTCACACCTGCATGCACTACATCTTCAGCCACTACCTCCATCACCAGCACACCCACCACCACACCCCGCTCACGTGCAGTGACCACCCTCACTACCATTCACACATCCCCTGTGTCCTCTCCCAGTGTGAGCCCACCTCCCAAGGTACACAAACGCAGCCACACACCCACCCAACAGCCATCCACCTCACGACCATGCACCTTCACCCAAAGTCAGCAAATGTACACCTCCTACAAACACTACCTCTTCCTCCACTCCCAAACCCCATCCATCTACCCGTCCCAGTGTGTCCCAAAAACCTTTCCTGTCCAACCTTGACCTCTTCCCCTCACCTCCCCCACCCCTTCAGTCCCCTAGGGCCCGCCTTTCAAGGTCCTAACCCAGCACCTCAGCCACAACATCTGCGGGAACAGTGATGCCAGTAGTAACCGGCTTCTGGAGTGCACTAAACAGCAGGGCAACCAGTGTGCCAAGGAGCCAGACCACGGACAGTCCCCCACCTCAAAAGCACAAAAAGTTGGCCAGTGCCCGACGGGAGAGAGGCAAAACATCTACCACCAAAGCCTCTCCCAGGGGTACAGTTGGGAGTGGGAAGACAGCTGCGCCACCATCCAAGGTGGGGAAGGGGCACCGAAAAACAGGCAAGTCGGCGTAAACCTGCACAGCGGAGAAGACCGCCACCAGCACCGCTGCCAAGGACACCGCCGCCACAAGCACCGCTGAACAGGACACCACCGCCACAAGCACCGCTGCCAAGGACACAGCCGCCACAAACACCGCTGCCAAGGACACAGCTGCCACAAGCACCGGTGCCAAGGACACCGCCCCCACAAGCACCGCTGAACAGGACACTGCTGCCACGAGCACCGCTGAAGAGGACACCGCCGCCATGAGCACTGCTGAACAGGACACCGCCGCCACCAGCACAGCAGGCCAATGAGAGTCATAGCTTCTGACGCTACTGAGGCCGCCACGAGCAGGATGGGCACAAGGCCCCCTCCAGAACCAGTGGAGAAAGACATCCACTACCTCTGTCCTTGGCAGGATGAAGCACTCTGGGCACAATGCCCCCTCCAGAACCAGTGGAGAAAGACATCCAATAACTCTGTCCTTGGCAGGATGAAGCACTCTGGGCACAAGTCCCCCTCCAGAACCAGTGGAGAAAGACATCCACTACCTCTGTCCTTGGCAGGATGAAGCACTCTGGGCACAAGGCCCCCTCCAGAACCAGTGGAGAAAGACATCCAATAACTCTGTCCTTGGCAGGATGAAGCACTCTGGGCACAAGGACCCCTACAGATCCAGTGGAGAAAGACGTCCTCTACCTCTGTCCTTGGCAGGATGAAGCACTCTGGGCACAAGGCCCCCTCCAGAACCAGAACCAGTGGAGAAAGACATCCACTACCTCTGTCCTTGGCAGGATGAAGCACTCTGGGCACAATGCCCCCTCCAGAACCAGTGGAGAAAGACATCCACTACCTCTGTCCTTGGCAGGATGAAGCACTCTGGGCACAAGGCCCCCTCCAGAACCAGTGGAGAAAGACATCCAATAACTCTGTCCTTGGCAGGATGAAGCACTCTGGGCACAAGGACCCCTACAGATCCAGTGGAGAAAGACGTCCTCTACCTCTGTCCTTGGCAGGATGAAGCACTCTGGGCACAAGGCCCCCTCCAGAACCAGAACCAGTGGAGAAAGACATCCACTACCTCTGTCCTTGGCAGGATGAAGCACTCTGGGCACAATGCCCCCTCCAGAACCAGTGGAGAAAGACATCCACTACCTCTGTCCTTGGCAGGATGAAGCACTCTGGGCACAAGGCCCCCTCCAGAACCAGTGTACCTCTGTCCTTGGCAGGATGAAGCACTCTGGGCACAAGGTCCCCTCCAGAACCAGTGGAGAAAGACATCCAATACCTCTGTCCTTGGCAGGATGAAGCACTCTGGGCACAAGGACCCCTACAGATCCAGTGGAGAAAGACGTCCTCTACCTCCGTCCTTGGCAGGATGAAGCACTCTGGGCACAATTCCCCCTCCAGAACCAGTGGAGAAAGACATCCACTACCTTTGTCCTTGGCAGGATGAAGCACTCTGGGCACAAGGCCCCCTCCAGAACCAGAACCAGTGGAGAAAGACATCCACTACCTCTGTCCTTGGCAGGATGAAGCACTCTGGGCACAATGCCCCCTCCAGAACCAGTGGAGAAAGACATCCAATAACTCTGTCCTTGGCAGGATGAAGCACTCTGGGCCCAAGACCCCCTCCAGAACCAGTGGAGAAAGACATCCACTACCTCTGTCCTTGGCAGGATGAAGCACTCTGGGCACAAGGCCCCCTCCAGAACCAGAACCAGTGGTGAAAGACATCCACTACCTCTGTCCTTGGCAGGATGAAGCACTCTGGGCACAATGCCCCCTCCAGAACCAGTGGTGAAAGACATCCACTACCTCTGTCCTTGGCAGGATGAAGCACTCTGGGCACAAGGCCCCCTCCAGAACCAGTGTACCTCTGTCCTTGGCAGGATGAAGCACTCTGGGCACAAGGTCCCCTCCAGAACCAGTGGAGAAAGACATCCAATACCTCTGTCCTTGGCAGGATGAAGCACTCTGGGCACAAGGACCCCTACAGATCCAGTGGAGAAAGACGTCCTCTACCTCTGTCCTTGGCAGGATGAAGCACTCTGGGCACAAGGCCCCCTCCAGAACCAGAACCAGTGGAGAAAGACATCCACTACCTCTGTCCTTGGCAGGATGAAGCACTCTGGGCACAATGCCCCCTCCAGAACCAGTGGAGAAAGACATCCACTACCTCTGTCCTTGGCAGGATGAAGCACTCTGGGCACAAGGCCCCCTCCAGAACCAGTGTACCTCTGTCCTTGGCAGGATGAAGCACTCTGGGCACAAGGTCCCCTCCAGAACCAGTGGAGAAAGACATCCAATACCTCTGTCCTTGGCAGGATGAAGCACTCTGGGCACAAGGACCCCTACAGATCCAGTGGAGAAAGACGTCCTCTACCTCCGTCCTTGGCAGGATGAAGCACTCTGGGCACAATTCCCCCTCCAGAACCAGTGGAGAAAGACATCCACTACCTTTGTCCTTGGCAGGATGAAGCAATCTGGGCACAAGGCCCCCTCCAGAACCAGAACCAGTGGAGAAAGACATCCACTACCTCTGTCCTTGGCAGGATGAAGCACTCTGGGCACAATGCCCCCTCCAGAACAAGTGGAGACTGTTATCCACTTAAGAGACTGTGGCTTTGCACTCCCCAGGATACAGCAGTGGGCAACCCATCCACTGGAAAGACTTGTGAGACTGTGGCTTTGCACTCCCCAGGATACAGCAGTGGGCAACCCACCCACTGTAAAGACTTGTGAGACTGTGGCTTTGCACTCCCCAGGATACAGCAGTGGTCAACCCACCCACTGGAGAGACTTGTGAGACTGTGGCTTTGCACTCCCCAGGATACAGCAGTGGGCAACCCACCCACTGGAAAGACTTGTGAGACTGTGGCTTTGCACTCCCCAGGATACAGCAGTGGGCATGGAGCCCCCTCGTGGATCTGGCGTCGTGCACTCATCCGGCTGAGGTGCCCTCCTTTCCCTTCCCCCTGAGGTGACTGTTTTATTTAGATCTGATGCCCAAGCAGTTTTGATTGGGTATTGAGTGTGGGCCTTGCCCATGCATTTTGGGCCCAGTGGTCCACGGACTATGATGGTGGAATACCTTGGACTTGTATTCTTGGTGTATATCTTTGTTTATAGTGTAAGTATGTATATATATATTTTTGATTACTATATTTGAATAGATTACAAACGTTTGACTCATTTACTTTTGTCCTTGGATTCTTCCAGGGGGGATTGGGGGTTGTAAATGTAATGTATCTACATGTACTTGTGTGTGTGTTGTAGTGGGTGAGGGTGGGGATGGGAGTGTTGCGTGTTGCGTGTGTGTGTCACTCTTTTTTCCCTCCCCCTCCCCTGTGTCGTAGGTGCAGTACTCACCATGGTCTTCGCCGCCGTCTTTGTTGTTCCTGGTAGAGGAGCAGGAAGATAAAGGCTGGGAGAATCTGGAGTTCGGGTTCCATGGCGTCTTAGTTCCTTGTGGGGTGTGTAGAGGTGAGCGTTTTCCCTTCCAAGTCCTGTTTCCGCCATGTTTTTGTTCGCGGTGAATCCGCCCCGGAAAAGGTGGCAGATTGGCCTGTTGTAACACAGTGGGCGGAACCTTGTCTTCCACCTGTCTGTTGGTAGTTACCGCCGCAGTGTTTGTTTGTACCGCTGTGGTGGTCGGAGTGTTAAAGTGGCTGTCTATGTTGGCGGTTTCCGCCACGGTTGTGATTCCATTTTTTTTACCGTTGGCCTGTTGGTGGTTTTACTGCCGCTTTAACACCGACCGCCAGGGTTGTAATGACCACCATAGTGTCTTGACCATCTATTGCCTGGGATAAACTCTATCTCTGTACCAGGCTGCACTGTCCGCATTCCTCTGACTGCCTCTTATCGTATACACTGGGCTGGCCTTGACTCAGGAAGCGAAAGTGACTCTATAATTACACACCCTGGGATTCGTTGCATTCGGCAATATTTATGTAGACGGGCACTTCATTGACATTCAGCGTATTACTTCCAGACCTGTTCACACAATATTAGATGTGTTTCTGTATTTAGGCTCGAGACAACTAGTAAAAGTGAGTGTTCAATGCCAAAGAAAGCACCGGAGTTCAGCCACTTCCCATGCTAATTTCCCCACCAAGGCTCTCATTACGATTGACCAGTTCTTTTCTGATCCCTGCACATACTAACGTTTGCACACTGAAGCAACCGAAGTTACAAGTTCTATGAGAATTACCATATGCCTCACAATTTCCCCAGGTAAATTTCGACAGGTTAAACCATCCAGATTTTACAGGGAGAAAATGTCGCTAAATACCTGGACACGCAGCCTCTGGCGTCTATAGTAATGTGATACTGGAAGTACGGGGAATGCAGAATCTTTCATCTGCAGGTGGGTGGAATGTGGAACTTGTGTTGTTCTAATATTCTCTAATGTTCATTTGAGGACCAGTATTCTATCGTTGCCAGTTGCATTGTGGCTGGCTAGGGAGGATCTGGTCTCTCCAGGCTACTTATAAACCTATGTTCAAGGTTTTACATCTGCCTCAGTGTATAGTTACAGTTGTGTCGGATTTTAAAAGGTGCGATAATAATCATCTTCAGAGGTGGGAACTCGCAATAAAGGCCCAAGTAGAAGGCGCATCGTCTCTTGTCCTTATAATGATAACCAGAAAGAGGCCCAGCTATTGACCCCAAACTCAAAAGATAAATATTTTGCAGAGCTTGAGGTGCAGCTGACTGATGAGGACTGCTGTTGTTGTGCACAGATTGGGGCACTGTTAGTTAATAGTCAATATGAAAGTATTAATTTCAAATACTTGCACATGAATCTATCATACTGCTTTAAGTCTGCAGCAATGGGGGCGTGGCTTGGCCCTTCCGCAAGATGGCTGCACTGCCGTGAGGCTCTGGCAGTCACGGGCATTAAATCATTTGTTTACAGATTATCCTTGACCCATCGGCAGTTACTGGGGCGGCCTCAGAACTCGCTGTGTGGCTGGTGCAGAGGGGAGGCAGCTGCCAGCCCTGGGTGCGAGACGGAGGGCCGGATGCTGTGATCGGCTGTGTGGGCTGCACGAACCACATGGTGACCCGGGGCAGAGCAACATGCATGGAGCCCATTCTCACTCCCTGGGCCATAGAAATCCTGCTGGACAGAGGAGGACTGAGCTGGCCCTGCTTGTCTCGTTGGTGGGGACGGGGTGGAAGCGCATCTGCCTGGGTTATACTGGGTGATGAGACATTGACGGTTGCTGGGGGCAGCGACCTGAGGCCCATCCCGGCCCTAGAGGTGAAAGGGGAGAAGGGGCAGCGTGAAGGTGATCCTGTGAAGCAGGTCGCGCTGCACTGCTAGACGCTCTGGGGGTTTGGTGTAGGCGGAGACCCCGAAATTGGGAGCACTGGGGCCACGTGCCGTCCCCCGGGAAGAATGCAGGGCCTGCTCTGGAAAGGTTGAATGCACCTGGAGGTGCAACTGAGGCTGCAGTGAAGGCCTGGATTGTCTGGATGGAGGCTTCCCGCAACATAGGTGCTGCTCGGGCGGCTTGGAGGTCCGGACTGAGGAGGGGGACAAATACGTTGGCACCAGCAAAGGTGTTGGAAATCGTATCTGGACATACTTGGCCCGCCAGGCAGTCTGCCGGGGGGTTCCCTTGCGGCGGCCCTTGTTTTCAACAGTGAGCAGTAGATTGGAAGACACTGGATTACAAATCAAGTACTTCTGCAGGGTATCAACAAGAAAGAGTATAACTGGCCCAGGGTGCTCACACAAGGTTAACCCAGCTGCATATCCTGCCTTGCTGCCTGAGTACCTGGCGACTGGGATGAGGGCACTCACCTTCATTTGTGCATCCATTATGGGGAAGTCCGAACAAAAATAGGCACAGTTATCGTTTGATGCACGGAAGAAATCTAGGGCATCTGATCGGTTGTGTTGTGAGAATGTCCTTGAGGAGCTGCCTGCCAAGAATGCAGCTCCAACTGGTTCGATTAAAGCAATGTTCCTCGACCTAAAAATTATACTTTGGGGCATTGACTCTGAGCTTGATCAACTTACCGACTGGATGGATTGTCTCAAAGACAGGGTGGACCACCATGAAAGCATACAAGAGCAATTGGAGTGCCGCACCTCGGACTTGGAAGATGGACAGCACACATCTGATGAGCGGCTCCTGGAAATGGAAAAAGTACTCCATGTAATCTGGGCTAAAAATGAGGCTTAGAGGTCTGATCTCGGAGAAATGACCTCCGTATCCTGGGGTGTCTGATTCCACTGCCAAAGGCCGTATGGAGGACTAGATGGGGGAATTGCTATGTTCACTTTTCCCTGGAGCTTTGTCCTTGATCCTGGTGGTAGAGTGGGCACTTCATTCACTGGGAACGAGACCGCCCCCTGAAGCACCGGCCCATCATCGCCAAACTACTCAATTATAGGGACCGCGACACCGTCCTTCGTCTGGCCATAGAGCAGAGCCCATCATCTATCAGAATAATGCTCTTACTGTATTTCCGGATTATACCCCTACAGTACAGCCCACACGCAGGAACTTCTTGCAGATATAAACGTCTTTACTCCAAAAGGATGCCTCATATTCTTTACTATACCAAGAGAAACTGAGAGGCACGTCGGGAGGTTTCACTTTTTCACTTGCTCAAAGGCAGCTGTAAAGTTCGAGAAGACGGCTGAGTCCTGGCTGGTGCCGGAAGGTGGCAGCTATGACTGCCTCAGTGACAATGACTGATCTGCTGGTGGAGCATTGCCTTGGTTGAGATCCCAGCCAGAGATCATGTAATGTTCTCCGCTGAGCCGCACTGGCAAATCCGTTGGACACCTACCTCTGGTTCCCTGACCACTCATCATATCCTCTCATATTTTCAAGGACATGTAATAGACACATGCATGTTACATGAAACACACCTAACGGCACGTACTGGGAAGCGCCGGTGGGCAGGATGGATTGGGGAATCACATGCAGCACCCTACTCCTTTTACACGTGTGGTGTTGCCATATTCATTCGCGAGGGGATCCCTTAGCACATCAGGGAAGTCCTGTGCAACCCAGCGGGTCGATATGTTATGATTGCAGATGTGCTTTGCGACCGCCCCTTTCGGCTACTGTCCATTTACGGTCCAAACATGGACAACCCTAATTTTTTTTACAGAGGTCTGGTGACTGGCCCCCGCATTTGACCGCAGCAGTGATGCGCATCCTCACATCCACAGAGCTAAACTCAATTGTTGCGGTAAACAAGCTGGTACACTTGTGGCACATGAGACACAGAGGTGTCAGGGAAGGCACCTGCATTAATGCCACACACAACAGCTAGTCTCACATAGACATGTGGGTTACTACTAAGGACGCAGACGCTTAGATGTATGCTGTGACACACTGCCCCCCCATGCTATCTGATCACTCCCCTGTTCTGTTGGTGATGCAGATCCCTGGCGGGGCCCAAAAGGCATTTACTTGGCGGCTGCCATCGGGAGACCTGCGAGACCAGGTCTTTTGAAACGAGGTACGGGAGGCCATAGTAGATTACTTCACTCATAATAAAGGATTGGTGCAGTCCCAGACACTCTCTGGGAGGTCTTTAAGGTGGTTATCAGGGGGGTATGCCTGGCCAAGCTGCACAGAATCCTGCACGCACTGCGCCAAGATCTCGCTTGCCTGAAGCAACAACTTGTGGATATCGAAAGGAACTACTATGACACGGGTGACACTGCATGTTTGGCGGAGGCCAGCGCTAAACTGGATCAGTTTAATGAGACAGCAAAACGTGAGGTGTGCAACTTGGAGCAACCACCCAGGCTAAACATTATGTTGATGGACTTAGGGCTCCCAGAACGCCTGCTAACCTTTTGCACAGGCCAAGGGCAAGTGACTACATAGTAGGATTGGAGGATTAGCAGTCAGGTCATCAGGTGGGCACAGTGGCGGTGCAACAAACAATGACGACGTTTTACATCAACCTGTACTCTTTCGTGCACTCACTTAGTAAGGAGTTATACACAGAATATTTCGATATGCTTAGCCTTCTCTGGTTAGAAGACGGCCATAGACAATTCTTGGACGCTACCTTTTCAGAGGAAGATATTGTCCAGATCATCCGGGGACTTCCAGGTGATAAAGTGCCTGGCCTGTACGGTCTAATGGCGGCGTTTTATAGGGAATATGTGGACTTACTCGCACTGCATCTCCTTGAGGTATATGCAGAATCAATTGAGAATGACATACTGCTTCCTCAACTGTGGGAAGCACTGATAGTTATGTTGCTTAAGCCGGGTAAGAACCCAGAAAAATGTGACTCCTACAGACCTTTGTCACAAATAAATATTGATAATAAAATTCTGGCCAAACTGATTGCCTCAAGATTGCTACTTCTGTTGCCGACTATGGTCTGGATTTGTCCTAGGTGGATCAACTTCATTTCACCTACAGGCATACTTTCATGTGGGACAATCAATAGATCCTGAGAGACGTGCGGCAGTCGTGTACTTGGATGCCACAAAGGCATTCAATTCCTTTGAACGGTCCTTCCTATTTGCGTTCTTGGCCTGCTTAGGCCTCAGCCCCAAATTCATCTGACTGATTACACTGCTTTACACCGAGCCCTTGGCCAGGCTGTGCATTAACGGATTCACCACTGGTGTGTTCCCTTTCTCTAGAGGCACTAGGTAGAGCTGTCCTCTATGACCGCTTTTATTTGCAGTGCCGATGGAGCTTTTGGCGGCACACCCTAGGCAACACCATCATTATCGAGGGCTTGCCGTTAGGCAGCGGCCAACACTGGTGTTGATTTACGCAGACGGTGTCATTGCTGTACGTTCGTGACCAGTAGACTAATCATGATCCCCTATTCAGTGAATTCATTTGAGCTGGTGACATTTCCAGAATCAAAATTAACTGGGCTAAATCTATTGTGTTCCCATTGTCTGATGTGGCCATGCTGCATGTTTCTAAATTCTCTCTGTGTTGGGCACAGGAGTTGGTCTACTACTAGGGAATCTGGCACAGCAGGGATACGGATAAGCTATGGATGGAAAACTACGGGAGAGCGATCTCCTGGCTGGAGGAGAAGGTGGCTTACTGGCAGTACCTGCCACTATCGCTCGCGGGCCGGATTGCCATTGCCAAAATGGTAGTTCTCCCCAGGTTCCTCGACCTGTTCATTAACCTCCCAATACCACTTACTAGCTTCAGGAGACGACTGTGTTGGCTTTTGATATCTTTGGCATGGGCGGGGGGCAGCCACCTGTATCGTGGGAATGGCTCACAATGCCTTTCGAACAAGGCAGACTTGTTGCACCTGATAAGGATTTATACTACTGCTGAACCCAGACCCAATACAGTACTTACCTCATACTGCTCCAGAACACAAGTTGGTGTGGCCCTACCAGCTGTCGAGAGCCATATATATTAATATCAGCCATCCTTGTAATGAAGTAAACACAATGGCATGCACAGTGGGGTTGCAGCATGAGCTCCAGCGAAGGGCGAATGGAAGCAAGCTGTTGGCGCCTTCGATGCTTCTTTTGGATCAACCGATGGTGCCCACGACGTGGGATGCAGGTACGCGCATGGGACTTCAGGTGATGGACCTGGCCACTATAGGATCGCCGTACCCTAAGGGGCGATTCATCACCCCTGTTGCAGCGCTGCAGGTGCCCTACCATACTTCATTGTATAGACTCACCCACCTTCAATTAGATTTTCCGACCACACCAAAGGCCCTTCAGGCCCTTGATGCTTCACCAGCTGATCACTAGACTATAGACTGCTATTCAGGAGGCTACCCTGCACCCTTCCCTGGCACCTGCGCATCGTGGGACCGCAATTTAGGCACTCCAATATCGGATGCCAGCTGGCAATACTGATATATTTTCACTGTCTCCACCAAACTATCGCCTGCGACTGCTTCATTTCTGGCAGAATGTGTACTATACTCTGGATTGGTTGCACCGCATGGGGCTTTGTTTAGATTCACGGTGTCAGCATTGCAACGCTGTAGGGGCAGATTTCATACATCCAGCTTCGGGATACCACGAGGTGCAAAGCTACTGGCAGGAGGTGTTTGACCCCATAGACGTGATGATGGGGGGCACAATCCCATGCACTCCAATGACCGCACTCTTGGGTTATGAAAGGAATGTCCCGAGCAGGGTACGGAAAGTAGTTGGCATGATGCTCCTACTGGCTAAAGGCAGGGTGGCAATGAGATGGGGTTGCAGATACTCTCCACGTAAGGTCGATTGGATGGGAGATGGTGCATATTGCCAGGAGAAACTTCACCTATACTAGGAACTAATACCTACTGGTCATGACCCCCAAACTGCTAGGCACCCCTGTCGACATGGCTACAGACACAGGTGGTTGTGGGGCCTATAATGGAGAGGGCGCACGCATAGGACCCTCTTTCATTGATATGAGTGTGGGACTGTAAGCAATATGTGTGCAGTGTTTGTGCCCAAGACTGCACTGTTCTCATAAGCTGGAATGAACGAGTGCCACTGTCCAGTTCGCGTCCTCAACCTTCACTCCCCTTTTAAGAATTGCTTCTTTCCTTTTGCTGATTCTGCCTGTCAGTTGTATACTGCTTCATTTTTCGAAGGATGATCCGCTGTTTGTTACTAAGTTGCTATACACTTCAATTGATGTAAATTGCAAGGCAGACAATGTCCAAAGGTATTTTGTGGTTCTTGGTTGTATGTTACGATAAATACCAATAAACGAATATAAAAAAAAAAGTCTTCAGCAGTGTGGCTTGACCATAGACTTTAAATGTAGATTCTGTGGGATCTCAGAAGCAGGCATTTTGCATCTGACTTCGAAATGTCCATCGGTGTATAAATACTGGAACACTGGTTAAATCACTCAGTACCATGGTTGGAGTGCCACTCCTGGTTAAACCCCTAAGAACGCCCCAGTGGGGCTGGTTAAAGGGATGCCCTGAGTTTTGCAAGTTCACAGCAATCGCCCTCCTGGTTGCAAGGCAGGTGGTAGCCAAGCACTGAGGTAGGGAATCAGCACTGACACATAATAGGTTGCTTAAACAATTAACCTACTGTAACATGCAGCTGGATTACTATGAGAAGACACTCTCATAGATCCCAAGACCCAAGGATATCTGGTGGTTGTTAATTACATTTCTTCAGATGGTCTTCACAAATGCATCAGTACAGTAGGTGCAGTAACAGATCCCTACAGAGGACAACAATTACATGTCTGTATTCTATTGTCGTGCAGACAACCTCCTAGCATGGTTTGTACCCTCCTTGCTGTAACGCTTTATTGTATTGTTTTTTTGTAAACATTAAATTAAATATAGAGGTTGGGCATACACGCTGGCCTTCTAGGTAGCCGAACTACACTATGTTGCTGAGGTTTTTAACTTGGACTCTGTTAGAAATGGGGGTCTCTACTTGGCAGAGGTATACACCCTGGTCCGAGTAGGTACCACAGTCTTAGGGTAAGTCACAACACAATGCAAATTATCCTGTGATCACCCAGTATTTGAACAATAATTCATACAGTAACACAGTGAAAACACCAAAAACGTACTCCACACAAGTTTAGGAAAATAGATAATATTTATCTAAATGAAATCAGACCAAAACAATGCTAAGCACTTTTTTTACTATTTGGGGTACTTCGTGCTTAGGCCCCCATAACTTTTTGTCCACAGAAGCTTTCAATGCCAAATTTGCGTCCTTTTTTCCAACAATCTGGGGATTGTAAAGGTACCCAGAGTTTGTGGGTTTCCCTGGAGGAGACCAAGAAATTAACCAAAATACAGCTACAATTATTTTTTTAGGGGGGAAGAATGGGAAAAAAACTGCTGCAGAAGAAAGCATATGTTTTTTCCCTGCAAATGGCATCAACAAAGAGTTTGCTGTGCTAAATTCACCATATTCCCAGCTTTCAGAAACAGGCAGACTGAATCAGAAAAGCACATTTTTCAACACAGCTTTAGCATTTTACTGGGACATACCCCATTTTTACTATTTTTTGTGCTTTCAGCCTCTTTCCAGTCAGTGACAGAAATGGGTGTGAAACCAATAGTGGATGCCGGACAGGTAAACATTTCTAAAAAGTAGACAAAATTCTGGAATCAGCAAGGGGTCATTTGTGTTGATCCTTCCAAGATTTCCCTACAGAAAGTAACAGTTGAAATTGTAAAATATTGAAATTGAGTTGAAAAAAACAGCCATTTCTGTCCATGTTTTCTTCCGTAATTTTTTGGTCGATTTTTTCAAAGCAATATACCGTTACATCTGCTTGACCGTTCTGGTTGCGGGGATATATAGGTTTTGTAGGTTCATCAAGTATCCAAGGTACTCAGAGCCAATACATTAGCTGTACTTTGCGATGTGTTTTCATTGAATACTGGGTATGCAGCAATTCATTTGATAAAATATAAAGAGTGAAAAAAAGGTATAAAGGAAACCTATGTATTTCTGAAATAGGCATAAGAAAATGAGTTTAGAAGCAGTGGTTATTTGCGCAGCTCTGAATTCGGGGGTCCCCATACTAGCATTTGAAATACAGGGTATTTCTCAAAATGACTTCTATCTTACACACTGTCTTACATTTGGAAGGCGAAAATGTAGAGAAAGACAATTGACAATAACACTTGTTCTTCCATTCTGTGTTCCCTCAAGCCTCCCTTGTGTGTGTAGGCCTAGTGCCCGTGACAGGAAATGCCCCAAAACACAACGTGGACACATCATATTTTTCCAGCAAAACAGATGTGTTTTTTGCAAAGTCCCTAGCTGTGGATTTTGGCCTCCAGCTCAGCCGGCACCTAGGAAAACCTATCAAACCTATCCATTTGTGAAAACTAGACATCTAGGGGAGACTTGTGAGGCACCCAGAATGCTTTGGACTAGAGAGTGAGAGACAGTGCCAGTCTCTCTCTTTTTTTTAAATATGTGTGATTTCCCTGAGGGATTTTTTTAATACATTTTTTAAAAACTGTTTTTTTTAAATTGTATCCCCTGGGGGGCGTGATCGCACAGTTTCCTGGCTGTGGATCACTGCTGCGCCTCGATCCACGGCCAGAAACAGTGCTAGAGAGGCATCGATGGAAAGGGGAGACTCTCCCCTTTCCATCAATGCCTTCCTGGCATCTGGGGAGGCAGTTTTGGGAATTTTTGCCCACCGGAGAAGGGAGAGAACACTCACCTCATCCTCTCCACTGCTCCGATGGGGAAACCTTGATGTCAGCACTGGGTGGGAAGGGTGAGGGGGAGACGTGGAAGCTTTTCCACATCTCCCGGGTAAAAAAAAAAAATCCCTCCCTGGCGTCGGCCACTGATCGGGCCTGCACCAGGGAGGGTGTGCGTATGTCGGCTTTGGCCGATACACTCACCAATGGGGTTAACATATCACTTTTTAAAGGTTCAAAAGAGTCTCAGTCCTTAAGAATCAGGAGTTGAATCCTTTTAACACACAGTACCTGGGATGCGTAAAAAATAATGATGCTCGGGGACCACAGCAGAGGAGATGCGTTGAAAAATAAGCCGCTGCGTTGGATTTTCCGCCCCGGCACAGACGATGCATTGTTTCATTCCATGCTGCAAAGTGATGCGTTGATTTCCAGAAGCACACCACTGGTTCCTCACTGCGATGCAGGGATATGTTTATACCCAGGGACAATGCGTTGAAAATTCCTGATGGGCTGGTATGAAGGGGCAGGCACTGCGTCGGTCTGGTAGGCGATGCAGCGATTTTTCAGCTGCGAGGCAGGTGCTGTGTCGATTTTGGCAGGTGTTGCATCGATTTTCCACTGCATGTGGATTTTCTTCTGTTTGGTGAAGTCTTTGTGGCTCTGAGACTTCAGAACAGGAGCTCAATCCAAGCCCTTGAAGAGCACTTGTGGGGAAGGCAGAGTCCTTCCTGCAGAGGACAGCAAGCAGCAGGGCAGCAGTACTTCCTAGCAAAGCAGTTCAGATGAGTCCTTTGGGCAGCCAGGGAGTTCCTCTAACAGAGTCCTGGTGTAGGTCCCGAAGTGTCCAATTTGTTGGGGTCAGAGACCCAATATCATACACAAAAATGCCTTTGAAACGGGGAAACTGCAAAGAGTGGTTTTGAAGTGCACAAGTTCCCCTTTCAACCCAGCCCTGTCTACAAGGATCCCTGTGGGGGATTATCAGTCCTTTGTGTGAGGGCAGGCCATTGGCCTTTGAAGTGTAAGAGATAGCCCCTGAAATGTGACTGAGTGTCCTGTGTTTATGGCTGTCTGGGTGGACTGCACAAGCGGAGCTGTCAACGAGCACAGACCAGTCATGGATTTGAGACAGGCTATAAGACACAGATGGCATTAAGTGCAGAGAAATGTCAGCTTTCTAAAAGTGGCATTTCGAAAATAGTAATATTAAATCCAACGTCTCCAGTAAGCAGGATTTTCTATCAGAATTCTTACCTTACTAAACATGACAGGGCTACTGTTTTCAGATCAGAATCTTCCACTTAAGTATTTAAGGGCAGTTATAATGGTGGTCTATGAGAGAGGCAGGCCCCACAGTAGCGAGAAACAAATTTGTGGGTTTTTTACCACTAGGACATGTAAAAAACATAAGTGCATGTCCTGCTTTTTACTTGCATAGAACCCTGCCCTATTGGTTACCGAGTGCCTACCTTAAGGGTGACTTATATGTAGAACATGCATTTGTACTGCAATAGGTCTCACATTTGCTTGAGTTACAGCTATTGCCGTTGTAAATGCATGACTGGACTTTTCTTGCCACATAAATTGGTGAACTCTGCCACCTAATTTCGCCCTCTTTGCCAGTGGCCCTGCATATACCTAAAGCACTTCCATTCCCCTTCTTCCTTTATCTGCAACAAATATTGAAATGTAATTAATATATGGAAGGCTACAAATCTTACATACAAACGTGTAGCACGCGTAGCACCATCACATCAGGAAGTATCTCCCAATGAGGAAAGACCAAGTAATGTCCCAATGCTGCCAGAGCTAGCGCACATGTTGTGCCAGCAACACAGGACGGTGGCGTTGCGTTTGTACCAGACAACACGTGGTCAGCCAAGAAACAATGTGCACCACACTAGTAACAGTAGCGCATATATTACGTCTTGCCAACTCCCACGCTATTCACAATGTCAAGGAAACCAAAAGTTGGGGTGCTCCCTTTAAGGGAGTTACGGTACGGGTGAGAACATTTAACTTAGGGTAATGTTTTGCTCTGATAAAAGTAAATGTAGTTTATATTTGTATTTTGATTTTTTTGTAAATCGCATGTAAAATAAAATAAGCCACTGATGAAGCAAATGAAAAAACGCTGTTGTTAATGCAGATCCACCCTACGGTGTTAGCTTTTCCCGATGTGGGAGTAGGGAGTGAACCGACTGAACTAAAAAATAGAAAATGCACCAAACGAGCAATACAGTGGCTCATGAAAAAACATATGCATTTAATACCAACTAGAGTGGAAGAGTGGTCTCGTGGCCAAGAGGTCTCAGGCAGGCACTCTAGCACTCTTCATTTGAAGCTATGGTCACAGGTTTGAAATTTGCTGAGCCACTCAGCCTTTCATCCTCCCGCAGTCGATAATACGGATATCATTACGTTGGGCAACTTTAAACATCTGTTATCTATCAAGTGCACTAGAGTTCTGTGCGTCAATGGATGTGTTTGATACAAATACACCAGTTACTTGCAAAAGACAGAGATAAGGGTGGTCATTACGACCTCGGCGGTCTTTTTTTATGGAAGACCGCCGAGGGACCGCCGTGCGGAAGACCGTCTGTGCAGGCGGTTTGCCGCTCGGCGTATTATGACTGTTGGCTGCTCTCCGTCGTTATTCCGACGGAGAGCCGCCAACAGCCATACTTGCGGGCGGCGGGGCAGTGGCGGTGTTCTGTTGGCGGTGTGGTGTCGGCGGAGCTGCCCCCATGGCTCCCGTCCCATCCCGGAGGATCGACGGACCAGGTAAGTCGATCGTCCGTTAGGGGAGAGGGGTGGGGGGGTGTTGTGTGTTGTGTGCGTGCATGGGGGTGTGCGTGTGTGTATGTAGAGGGGGTGTGTGGGTGTGTGTATGCTTGCGGGGGTGTTGTGTGTATGGGAATGAGTGCGGGTATGTCTGTGGGTATGGCTGTATGGATGTGTGCGGGTGTGCATGTATGTTTGAATTTGGGTGTGGATGTAGGCATGTATGTCAGGGTGTGTGCATGTGTGTGTTGATGGTGCCTGCATGCGTGTCAGGTATGTGTGAGTGATGTTAATTTGGGGGTCGGGGAAGGGAGGGGGGCCCTGCCACCTTTAGGGGGTGGCAGGGGTGGTGGGGGGTGTAGGGGAGGGAGTCGGGGTGGGGGGTGGGGGAGACCCCTATCAGTGCCAGGTAAGGAATTCCCTGGCACTGATAGTGCTTACCGCCATGGATTTCATGGCGGTTGAAACCGCTGGAAATCCACGGCGGTAAGCCGGGTCCAATTACCGCCGGCAGTATACTGACGGCTGCCGGGCTGGAGACCCAGGTCTCCAGCCCGGTGGTCGTCTCCAGCCCGGTGGTCGTCTCCGCCCTGGCGGGCGGGACGGAGAACCGGCAGATGACCATGGCGGTAACCGCCATGGTCATAATTCACCAAGGTAAGACCGCCAGCCTGTTCTCTGCCATCCGCCAGGGTTGTAATGACCCCCAAGACCAGTGAAAGAGTTGTTTTCATGCTTAAGAAATCTCTGAATATATTCTTAAAATCATTGAATAATTAAAGAATATAGAGAGAAGGGAGCAAGACAAAAGAAGCAGGGCCACCACATATTTTCTGCTGATTTGTTTTTCGTAGAGGGGTAGAGTGCGCACGATCTGAAGACACCAGAACACACGAATCTGACAGAAATAAAGATGTAAAACAGACAGATGTCTGTCAAGACAATCTGCATGCCTATTCGGTCCATTCCCACCATCTATCAAGAATGTCAGTCAATGTCAGTCAATGCCATTTTATCAATGTGAGCTCTTTATCAGGTCCTTCTTCAATGAAGCCTATGCCCCGCTAATATGTCAATGTGGAGATTTATCAACAACAACATGCCCATGGTAAATGTCCCTCTAACTCCCAACGTTAGGTCGTCACGCCAAGCCTTTGTGAAAAAATCTTGGAATGTTAATTGCAGTGGAAATATTAGCAATTGGGTGCAAAGGCCAGATACTGCTAAGACAAGCCGATTCAAAGTGCCACAGCCGCCATGAGCATGAGCGCGAAACAGACACACAAAAGGAAAAAGAGGTTTGCTTCCAGTCAAACATATCAGCAAAAGTGCAATTATCCATGTAACAGGGTCGATGGCCAAAGCGGTAACAAAACCAAAATAAGGAGGGACAAATATAAAGCATTTACCAATGATAACAAAGGATTTTTGAAAGGCAAGCCCATGAACGGGTGATAGTGATGGGTGTGCAGGTGACGAGGTTAAATGCCCAGATACATACCAATACACCTGAAAAGCAGGGCTTGCGCACTGCTATGTTCGACCTAAAAAGGGAGGTTTACGGCTTGGCAGGTAGTTTTAAATGCCACGTGAAAGTGGCTAAAGTGCAAACAGGCGTTGCAATGGTTGGCCTCACACATGATTAAGGGGCTACTCATGTGGGTGGCACAACCAGTGCTGCAGGACTACTAGTAGCAGTTAATTTACAGGCCCTGGACACCTCTAGTGCACTTTACTAGGGACTTACAGATAAATTAAATATGCTAGTTAGGTAGTAGCCAATGTTACTATGTTTAGGGGAGAGAGCACATGCACTTTAGCACTGGTCAGCAGAGTGTACAGAGTCCTAAAACCAGCAAAAACAGGGCCAGAAAATGGAGGGAGGCAGGCAAAAAGTTGTGGGATGACCACCCTAAGGCTGTCAGGTCTAACATACTCCAATCTGTGTTGTGGACCTCTGCAGTGTTATGTGAGCTTGAATACAGGCTAGGTTAGGATAAGTCCATCCCACTGTTCTGTGACCATCCATGAGCTCATTCAGTGAAGCCACCCGGTTCTACAGGTAAGAATGCATTGTTTTGTTCCAGTATGTTCCACAACTTATCTGTTTTATGGGCAAGGCAATCTCTATTGACTCAGACAGAACAAGGATAGGTAATAGTGTCTCATCTGTCTTTGGTTAGCTTGAAAACTTGTTAGGGGTAGTGGGAATTCTTGTTTAGATTCATCGCTGACCTCAATCAAGCTTTCTGTTGTACACTGCTATCTGTATTGTGTCCATCTATGTACCCTGCTCCAGGCTCTCATCTGATTGGGTAGTTGATAGACCAATGGCAGGCAAAAATAAGGCAGGAGAATTGAAATTGGGCTAGACATGCCTGATCGAGCGAGCTGGGATAGTTCCGGTACATAAGATTGATTTTATCATCAAAAACGTCTGCTATGGAATTGCACAGTTCTTGAGAAGCCTGAATTTCTTGAGAGCATGTGCAGTGAATGATAAACTTGTTAAGCACTTTAAAAAGCTCTTTGGAAGAGCTGCTGGCTTTGTTTGATTTGGTTAGTAATTTGAACTTTGCAAGCTACTTTGATGTTTTGGTGGTACACAGTGAGAGATGCTGTATATGCTTCCTCATCATTATGATTATTGGTCATGCACCAGCATCTTTCACATTTTTTAGAAGGGGATTGACACAATTCGTGTTGTATCAGAGAGCATGAATCTACACTTGAATTTTGCACAGGCTTTGGGAGTCACAATTCCAAGTGTGTCTGGTCCAAGAACTATTACATCCAAAAAATCTGGACCTAATTCCGGGCCCAGCGACCACCAGTCTGTTACCATCGCTGAACTGTCCAGTCTTTGCCCACCCTCTTAAGGAGTCTGGACGTGGCTGAAAATACTTACCCTGGCCAGGTACAAACATCGCCTTAACCCGTGCCTCTCACCCCCCACCAATACTTTCTGCTAGTTCTGAGCACGTGGAAAATGCTGGTCTTTTTTTCTCGAAACTACCCACAGAAGCAACTCCAGGTCCGAGAAGGTATTTCCTATTTTAGGGAAAAAAAACTCATAATGAACGAACTTTGGTGCAGAGATACTGACTAGTAATTCAACTTCCAGCCGCCAGCATCTCTGAAGTAAAGTCCTGCCAACTCATAGTGAAAACCCTAGAACAGACTGTTCCTCTATCTTGACAAGGTTAGGCATTTTCACATTCCTGCTACTTGATATCTCGGTTATTTTTATGTGACCTTTTGACTTCTAGGGGTTTCAAGTTGTAAAGCTTATATGATCCAGGAAGACCTATGCTCGGGCCTTTCCCGTCTCCAGACTGAGAAAGTTGGTTCCTGTCTATCAGGATCCTTATTGTTGTATTTCCATAGAACTAGCTAAACAGAATTTCTTCACTCCTCTAACTGGGGAGCACCCAAGGGCTGTACTGTGTTTAAAAAATCTTTCCAGGTGTTTGTCAAGGTGCTAGCTATCCTGGCGGCAGTACTGCAGAGCAGAGTTTCTATGAGACATTGCTACCTCCCTTTCAGACTATTCCAGACTGCACCATAATTGTAGTGGACAAAGCAGTAAGAGTTCTGCCTTTGAGATTGCAGGGAAATCTGTATACAAGAACATATTCCTTTCTGTTTTTTTAAATGAGTTGCTTACTCTGACTTTTGTTTCACAAACGATAAACTAGGGCTGGCAGAAGACTTAAACATGGTTGTAATCTCAACCTCAGATTACTAAATACAGCCAGAAGTAGGTTTAGTATGTTTTTTCTTGAGACACTTTAGGGTCTGGAAGATTTAGGGCTATGTGATAGTAGTGTGGACGTGCAGTCTCTTGGGAAATCTGCATAGCAATGGTGCACCCAAATTCTGGGGAACGAGGATGGCGTTAAACTTAAAGTCTATGAGGTAAAGTGTCAAATAGATAAGATTTAGAATAGTATTTCAATCACAATCAATGAGAAAAGACTGACTCAAAAAGTTTGAGATCAGAAAGTTTGAAAAAATGAAGGTTTGTTACAAAATACAAAGGCATAATACAGAAATTAAAATGTAGATGGAGCAGTAATCTAATCGAAATGCATAAAGCTATTTGCGTGATAGCTTTCAAATGCAGAATAAGGCAATAATGAGCAAAATCATGGAAAGGCTAGGCATCAAGTAGCAAATCAATCAAAAATCATACAGCATTGCTTGAGGCTCAGGCAAAAATCTCAAAATCTCCTTGGCTCACCCTCAAATCCAGTAGTGTATATAGCCATTTTCAGCGTAGAAAATCATAGAAACTGATAATTCAGCATGGTGCTAACATAGTAATAAATTGTTAGAAAGTGCATCTTTAGTTGAAGTGGACGGTAGTCCTCTTCACGTAATAATGGCACGTTTTCTTACTAACTCTACTTACATCCCAAAAATGTAAACCCAAACTTAACCCTTGGCAGTTACTGCACAGAGCAGACATGCTTAACTTAGGGAAAAGTGTAAAGCATAAAGCATTTAACAGTACTAAAACAGGTAAGAAGTAGAAAACATAACACAATAATAATCCCACTCCAGTTTATAAATATGAAAAATATTTTACTGAGCAAATAGACACCAAAAAGACAAAATCAGATTCAGGGTATCGAAGATGTGAGTTTTCAGAGTTTTAGATGTTTCTAGTGCCAAGAAGCACAAAGTGCCAATCATGGGTATCTGGTCAGGCTAGACTGGATCAAAGTCAAAAGTTAAGGCCGACCACGATGGAGCGTGGGTCGGATGCAGAGACAAGATTCTGTCGGGTGGAAAGTTTTCCTTCTGACTTAGGTCCCAATTTATATCTCAGCAGTCCTGACCACCAAATTTACAACAGATTGCTACGCTGATGGTCATTTATAAACCATTGGCATGTTCCTATCAATACAATCAACTGGTTGGCACACGGATGCATCACTGTGAGTACTTTTTTTTATCTTCAAAAACAAAATCCCATAACCGAGTTTTCTTTTTGAAAAAGAAAAAAGTAATGCTTCCTTCACCATGGGGATCCTCTCCCTTTGTAGGACAGTGTTATTTGGTTTTCACTGTCCTTCACTGCCAGGGTTTGTCTGACGGTGACAGGCAGTAAAAAATGGCTACATGTCCGCCCATCTTGATTGGGCAGGTGGACAAGCAGCCACCTCTCAAACGGCCCTTACTCTGTTTGGCCATTGGAGAGGTTTGGCTTTGGCAATGGCGAACTAGTCACCACCATAGCCAAGCTGAAGGTTTAATCGCATTTAAATTTGTCAGGCAGCTTTTCATGTTGACGTTATGTACACTCCGTCGCCCAGTGTGTCAATGTTCAAGGTGCCAGTTGGTTCCAAAGAAGGACTTTTCAATGGCGCCAGCCATAGTGCAGGACCTCAGTGGGCGCCTCAGGGGTTTGAGGGACATTTATGCACTATGCATGAAGATGAGAAATCTCTGACTGAGTGAAGTCCAAACATCAGGCCCAGGAAGACGACAGCAGGGTGCTGCTTTGCATTGGTCTCAATGTTCGAAACATTTTTGGAGTCAGGATCCTGCTAATGGGGCAAACCAGCAAGTTGAGTCTGACCTGCCTTCCAACATCAGGGTGGCAGCTAAACAGCAGACTGGTGGTAAAAACTGGATCTAAATCCTTGAATACGTTTCTAAGTCCCAGCTTTTAGGGTTAGGCAGGAGGAGTATGAACGGTTTGCTGGACCCTTTAGGAAGGTTGGCTTTTTGCAGCGTTTATGTCCCTGTAGCTTAAAATGAGACTAGCCAACTACCCCTTGGAGTCCACTCTTCAGTGCTGGTTTCAAGTGAGAGAAGGCCAAGCCTTGCTTTTTCCCTCTGTCTAGCCCCTCCCTCACCACTAACTGGGTATAGGGGAAACATGTCTCACCTGCAGACTCCATCTGGCCTACAGCTAACTTTACTGGGGTAACCCAGCATGACCAACTAAGTTAGGTGGCACATCTTGCCTCCCAGGTCAGGCTTTAGTCCCCAAGAGAGGGCCAGTGCTGCTCCAAAGGCAAGCAGCCAGCAGAGGACACTGACAGCTGTTAGTGACAGGAACCAGGACTCTGGGCCCTAGCCGTCCACTGACCATTGGAAGCTCTAATCCAGGGTTAGGAGTATGGCCTATGTCCTCACAAGGAATCACTCACCTGTTCCTTAGTGGACCTCACAGGCTTCTCTTAGTGGGGGGCTACCACCTAAAGTGATAGATACACTTTTTCCACTCTCCCTCCCTAAGGCCAGAGCTCTGTACTCTTAGAATAAGTAGGTGTTTGGCAGCCCAGGCCTTCAAGGTTGACACACTCTTGGGGTGTCTTGGAGAGGTGTATCTGACTCAAGTCCCCTGTCCCCTCTTGCTGCAATAGTGCAGGTGAAAACCCTAAGTCAGTGGTGACTTCACCAGTCCCCTTCTTGGAGGCAGGGGAGGACAGGATTATCCACCGGTCTCTGTGTGAGCATTCCCTCCTATTCAAGGAACACAAGGGACACGGTGTAGACATACCACCCATTTGCATTTCTCACCCCACATACTTCTCATGGTAGGTACTGCTCTGGAGAAACCATCCCGTCATCCACCATGGTCTTGCTGACACATGTATTCCTTGGAGCGGTGGCAGGTAGCCCATTCACCGTCATCCTGTGGAAGTGCCTCTTACCACCCTTGAGGACCACAAGCTTACCATCTGGGTGCACCTTCCAACTAAAGGCTACTAATGTATCTTCACCTAGGTAGTCCTTACCCAAGGCAAAACTAGCCATGCCATTGGAGTCCCCACCAGTGATAGGCATTTTCCTGGTGCATGAGGCATCCCTCTTTTTGTACTGACTGCTGACACTCATAGCACTTGCTCTTCTCAAACTCTCTTTGTTCTCCTGGGTTCCCACATTCGTGTTTATCAGGAGTGGGTTGGGAATCTATCTCTGCTTCAGTTTTTTCAGGCCCTACAAAGGTCTTTTTAGGAGGCTTGTTGCTCCACTCCTTTTCCTTCTGTGGGAATAGCCCCCTTTCTTGGGATCACCATCTGGGATCTCTTCAATGCACAAGTGCGTACCCATTTATTAGTTGTCTTACCCAACTCTCTGGGGTTAGACAGCTTGGAGTTTATCAGGTGCCTGTGTAATGAAGAAATTCTAAGAATATGCACTGTGGCAATCAAAGTGTACTGTCCATCATAAGTGTGAGAAAGTAGCCTCTTTCCAGCATGGTTTCCCCCATTTTTGGCCTGTTTGTGTGTGTTTGTCAGTGTGTTTTTACTGTATCACTGGGATCATGCTAGCCAGGACCCCAGTGTTCATAGTTAAAACCCTATATGTCAGTCTGTTTTGCCTGTCTCACTGGGATCCCGCTAGCCAGGACCCCAGTGCTCAGAATTTGTGACCTATGTGTGGTGTCAATATGCTTAACTGTGTTACTGAAGTTCTGCTAACCCGAACTCCAGTGCTTATGCTCTCTCTACTTACCAAGCTTGTCACTATAGTTTAGTGACTCCATATTCCAATTCTGATTTGCATACTGGACCCCCCCTTATAAGTCCCTAGTATTTCATACCTAGGTACACAGGGCTTTGGGGTTCTAGGAGATCCTTATGGGCTGCAGCATTTTGTTTGCCACCCATAAGGAGCTCATACAAACCTTCCATCAGGACTGCCACTGCACCCTGAGTGAAAGAGTGCACACACTATTTCACAGCCATTTCCACTGCATTAAGGTAACTTACAAGTCACCTATATGTCTAACCTTCATTTACTGAAGGCCAGGTGCAAAGTTATTGTGTGTGAGAGCACCCTTGTACTAGCAAAGATGCCCCCACGTTGTCCAGGACCAATTCCCCAGACTTAGTGAGTGTGGGGACACCATTATAAGCGTGTACTACATAAATCTCCAGGTCCAGCAGTGTTCTGACTAAGGTTCCCACGGGTTCCACTTTTATGCCTGGCTCTAGCTTGTGGGTGAAAGAAACGCCCTGTCCAATAAGAAAAAAGTTGCCAGGAGCAACAATACCCACTTTGACACCATTCCAAGGGGTTAGCCTTCACAATCCCACAGTGCCCTGCTCTGTCAAAATTACTCATGGCACAATCCTTCTTCACCTGGTCAGTACTCTGGGCACACCCCTCAGTTAAGATGTGTCTAGGGAAACGCAGAACTCTTCTTACAAACCAGTTCTGGAAAAGGTTTCCCCCCACTGGGATTGGTGCCACACTGACTACTTGTGAGTTACATCTGCATGTAACAGATGATGGCCCTTTGAAGCTTGTGCAAGATATCGGCACATCCCCAGGCCATCCTTTCTGGAGGAGGTTACACCACCTCCTACCCAAGGACCATTTATTTTCTTTCCTGAGAAACATTCACACTTCACGGGAGGCTGGCAGATTGCGATTAACTCTGAAAATGCTGCTAGAGGCTTTAACCAGGAAAATGCCAATTTTTTAAAATCCGACTTGACCATCGGATTGAATTTTAAATTCATATTAATCTGAGTCCTTAAGCCATGATCCTAGCTAATTTCATACAGAAGTTATGCATTGTCCAAACTGAAGTTATGCATTATTAGGTGTTCTAATGTAACCCAGTAGAATGTAACGGGAAAACCAGCTTTAGCACAGTGAAAAAGACTTTTGAGATGTTTCACTGGCAAGTCATATAAAACTTATGAACACATGTCCTACTAAAGAGCCTATAGGGCCTACCGTAGAGGTGAATTATAAATATTAAAAAGGAAGGTGTATACCTGGCAAAAGATTCACACTCAGGGCCTGATTCAAAAAGGATAAACCTTTGTATAAATGTACTCTTTTTCAGTATTCACAAAACTGCAGTTTTACAGTAAATTTATGAGTGCAGAGACTCCCCATACGGGAATAGAATTCAGGACAGAAAAAGCTAAGCCTGTCACTGGAGTATCTCATAGGAGCAGTGTGAGTGAATATAAGCAAAACTAATTTTGCCATTTGGTCAGGCTAAGGTTTTTTTGCACATTTATATTGCGCAAACTCAACCCAAAGCTTTATATGAGCACCAGTTATATTACACAAGGTGAAATCTATTTTCTTTGCCACAGGAAGTTTAACAATCACAGCATCTTGAGCCAACGTTGAGTCTCAAACCCAGTTCCACAGTTCCAAAGTGGGCAGCTCTAGCCGTAATGTTACATGCTCTCCCCAAGGTGGGCCAAACAAGCAGAGATTACTTTAACTTTAAAGCATCCTGTGCTCCTCTGGTGCACTTCCCTTTTCTTCTCTACTGTTCCTCACCCTGTACCTTTCTGACACACATCACTGCATTATTTTGTACATCATTCTGTGCAGCGCTGACTTCACCTAGGACATCCTGTTGCACACTAATATATTTAACTGTTCATCTGCATGCATGGATGACGGTATATTTGTTGCACTTTATGATCATAGACGTCTTTAAAAATGTTTGACTCTGTGCATGTGTGCATACTCTATAGGGGCATGGATACATGCTCTGATTGAGAATGTGAGTCTGCATGTTGTGTCACTTTAGGTATATAAAATCCTATTGCCTTTTTCTTTGCTTTTTTGGCCTTCCCTTGTCATGCTTATTAAACTGGAGCGCAGTGCTCTAGGATGCTGCACTGTGTTGCTCCAAGGTCAGAAAGCAGTGCCGAGCCATATTTACCAAACATGGCCTGTCCCCACCATGCTTACTCACAAACAGCCTTCCTGTTGCCCTACACACAACTTACCACTATACTGCAAAGGTATGTGGGTGATGTCTAGCACAGATTTTCACTGGAAGGGTACACTTCCAGTACAAAATCCTTTGCTCAAACAAATTTTGAAACATTTCACCATTGAATGTGTGTTGTAACGTGCATCACACATGAAATGTGTGGAATGTTAGGAAAAATAAAAAGATTTGTTCAACTGCACACCTGCCTCAAGAAGGCAGTCTAACAATTTTTGTATCAGACTCTTGCAGTAGTAACTCACCACAGTACATACTGCACTCATCAGTGTTAACGCAGCAGTGTCTTACCCCACCAGAATGCTGTAGGTCCCATCATTTTGGTGTGGCTTTGTGGTATTCTGGATTATCATTTACAGTACTTGCAAACATTAAAAAAACAAGGACCGGGGAGCAAATGTACAAAGGTTTTTGCAATTGCAGAGCCTCTGATTCTTAAAATCAAAAGCCTTGTGACAACTAAAAAGCTCTGTCCCGATGTACTTTCTGAGTTGGAAAAGTGTTTCTAACCCTCAAAGTAACATTTGCGAATCATTCTGAATTGCTTGCAGGAGCGGGTGTAAAATGGCGGATTCTATAATTTGCCAGTCACAATGGCGTGAGGCAATGGTTTGAGACCACAATTGTGACCACAAGCTATTAACTAGATAACAACACAAAAACTGGGGTAGTAACTTATCCACAAAGGGGAAAATGTCTGTGTGGGACAGTTTCCAGTTTGGGAATGTTAGCAAGTGGTCTCAGAGAAAGGGGTATTGGCCACGGGATCACTGCATGCTCCCCTCTTGCAAAGAATGTAAACTCATGGATGAAACTGTGCTGTCCATTACAAGACTCACTCCTTGTGTCCACTGGGCACCAAAATACCTCGTAGCTCATCAATAATACTGAAGAAGGAGGCTGTGTAGCCTCCTGCGGAGGTACTTGTAGCGCTACAACCGATTAGTGCATCAGTTGCACTGCAAAAGTAAACCCTGTTTGCAAATTAGCAAAGGATTTAGCCCCTTGTGATTCCTGAGCCCCCAATTTCCCTCTCAGATTTTAAAAAGATTTATTGCAGTTCAATTATCAGATACAAATGTGAAACAGAGGGCAGAACTTGCCACATGTCCCTCTGTTTCGATGGGCACCCAGAGAATTAGATTAAGGGCATGTGAAAAGAGAAACAGTGACTAAGCTTTAAGGCAGCTGGTTAAGTAACTGTGCCAAATAGCGCAAATCTCATCAGCTGAAAGATGTGGCAGAATGCTATTGGCTCTGGGTTTGAGTTATGTGCATCGTTGGGACTGACTCTTTCAAAAAAGCTCGTGCTTATCACAATGCTTTACTAATGAGGCTCCCGTATTTGTATTATCGTGGTAGGACTAACTTGGCACAACTGCAATATTCTGCAAAGCAGAAACCAAGGAATTTACAGAAAAAAAGAAATTGCCTCTTTGTATTCCGAAGCAGCTACAGTTGTAGTAGAGCAAAACTCTATACCTTAACAGATTGCAGACACTCCTCTTTGTGGAGACTGAAAACCCCATGCATTAACCCCTTAGCTGCTGGGCCGTTTCTCCCCCCAGTGCTGAGCCCTTTTTTGGCTATTTGGGGTAGTTCGCGCTTAGGCCTTCATAACATTTTGTGCACATAAGCTATCCACTCCAAATTTGCATCCTTTTTTTCCAACATCCTAGGGATTCTAATGTTACCCAGAGTTTGTGGCTTCCCCTAGAGGAGACCAAGAAATTAGCCAAAATACAGTGAAAATTTCGTTTTTTCCAAACAAATGGGAAGAAAGGGCTGCCAAAGAAGGCTTGTGGTTTTTTCCCTGAAAATGCCATCAACAAAGGGTTTCTGGTGCTGAAATCACCATCTTCCCACCTTTCAGGAACGGGCAGACTTGAATCAGAAAACCACATTTTTCAACACAAATTTGGCATTTTACTGGAACTTTCCCCATTTTTACTATTTTTGGTGATTTCAGCCTCCTTCCAGTTAGTGACAGGAATGGGTGTGAAACCAATGCTGGATCCTGGAAAGCTAAACATTTCTGAAAACTAGACAAAATTCTGAATGCAGCAAGGGGTCATTTGTGTAGATCCTACAAGGTTTTCCTACAGAAAATAACAGCTGAAATAAAAAAATATTGAAATTGAGCTGAAAACAACACCCATTTTTCTTTATGTTTTACTCTGTAATTTTGCCCTGCGATGTCAGATTTTTGAAAGCAATATACTGTTATGTCTGCTGGACTCTTCTGGTTGCGGGGATATAAAGGGCTTGTAGGTTCATCAAGAACCCTAGGTACCCAGAGCCAATAAATGAGCTGCACCCTGCAGTTGGTTTTCATTCTATACTGGGTATACAGCAATTCATTTGCTAAAATATGAAGAGTGAAAAATAAGGTATCAAGAAAACCTTTGCATTTCCAAAATGGGCTCAAGATAAGGTTTTGAGGAGAAGTGGTTTTTTGCACATCTCTGAATTCCGGGGTGCCGATACTAGCATGTGAATTGCAGGGCATTTCTAAAATAGACCTTTTTTTTACACAATCTCTTATATTTGGAAGGAAAAAATGCAGAGAAAGATAAGGGGCAATAACAATTGTTTTGCTATTCTATGTTCCCCCAGGTCTCCCGATAAAAATGGTACCTCACTTGTGTGGGTAGGCCTAGCGCCCGCGACATGAAATGCCCCAAAACACAACGTGCACACATCCCATTTTTTGACAGAAAACACAGCTGTTTTTTCCAAAGTGCCTGCCTGTACATTTTGGCCTCTAGCTCAGCCGGCACCTAGGGAAACCTACCAAACCTGTGCATTTTTTAAAACTAGAGACGTAGGGGAATCCAAGATGGGGTGACTTGTGTGGCTCTGACCAGGTTCTGTTACCCAGAATCCTTTGCAAACCTCAAAAAGTGGCTAAAAAAACAAGTTTTCCTCACATTTCGGTGACAGAAAGTTCTGGAATCTGAGAGGAGCCACAAATTTCATTCCACCCAGCGTTCCCCCAAGTCTCCCGATACAAATGATACCTCACTTGTGTGGGTAGGCCTAGCGCCCGCGACAGGAAATGCCCCAAAACACAAAGTGGACACATCCCATATTTGACAGAAAACACAGCTGTTTTTTCCAAAGTGCCTGCCTGTACATTTTGGCCTCTAGCTCAGCCGGCACCCAGGGAAACCTACCAAACCTGTGCATTTTTGAAAACTAGAGACTTAGGGGAATCCAAGCTGGGGTGACTTGTGGGGCTCTGACCAGGTTCTGTTACCCAGAATCCTTTGCAAACCTCAAAAAGTGGCTAAAAGAACAAGTTTTCCTCACATTTCGGTGACAGAAAGTTCTGGAATCTGAGAGGAGCCACAAATTTCCTTCCACCCAGCGTTCCCCCAAGTCTCCCGATACAAATGATACCTCACTTGTGTGGGTAGGCCTAGCGCCCGCGACAGGAAATGCCCCAAAACACAACGTGGACACATCCCATTTTTTGACAGAAAACACAGCTGTTTTTTCCAAAGTGCCTACCTGTAGATTTTGGCCTCAAGCTCAGCGGGCACCTAGGGAAACCTAACAAACCTGTGCATTTTCGAAAACTAGAGACCTAGGGGAATCCAAGATGGGGTGACTTGTGCGGCTCTGACCAGGTTCTGTTACCCAGAATCCTTTGCAAACCACAGAAAGTGGCTAAAAAAACAAGTTTTCCTCACATTTCGGTGACAGAAAGTTCTGGAATCTGAGAGGAGCCACAAATTCCGTTCCACCCAGCGTTCCCCCAAGTCTCCCGATAAAAATGATACCTCACTTGTGTGGGTAGGCCTAGCGCCCGCAACAGGAAATGCCCCAAAACACTAACTGGACACATCAAAATTATCAAATAGAAAACGACCAGTTTTTTTTGGGGGGGGGACACCTGTGTTTTTGGTCCTGGCTCAGCAGCCATCTAGGAAACCTATAAAACCCAGACTTTTCTGAAAACTAGACACACAAGGGAGTCCAGGGAGGTGTGACTTGCGTGGATCCCCCAATGTTTTCTTACCCAGAATCCTCAGCAAACCTCAAATTTCGCTAAAAAAATTTAAAAATTCCCACATTTCTGTGTGGGATCACCGCATCGGGACACATTTCCTAACACCCAACATTCTCCACAGTCTCCCGGTAAAAATGATACCTCACTCGTGTAGGTGAGCCAAGTGTTTGAAACAGGGAAGAGGCAAAAACATGTCGAAATTAAGGGGGAATCAAAGTGGGTCCAAAAGGGCAGTTTGAAAAATATCATTTTTAGGATGACAAGTGCAACAGAAATGTTATCGGTATAGATGAGACAATGCTGGGTGGTAGTAATTTTGTGGATTCCTGCAGATTCCGGAAGGTTCCATAACAAAAATGTGGGAAACAAGTGTGCTTTCCAGCAAAGTTGCAGATTTGAAAGGCATTGTGGGTAAGGAAATGGTGTGGGGTGCATGTGAAGCACACCACCCTGGAATGGAGCGTGGGTCGGATGCAGAGACAAGATTCTGTTGGGTGGAAAGATTTCCTTCTGACTTAGGTCCCAATTTATATCTCAGCAGTCCTGACCACCAAATTTACAAAAGACTGCCACGCTGATGGTCATTTACAAACCATTGGCATATTCCTATTAATGTAATCCACTGGTTGGCACATGGATGCATCACCGTGAGTACTGTTTTTTATGTTCAAAAACAAAATCCCATAACCGAGTTTTCTTTTTGAAAAAGAAAAAGGTAATGCTTTCTTCAGCATGGGGATCCTCTCCCTTAGCAGGCAGTGTTATTTGGTTTTTACTGTCCTTCACTGCCAGGGTTTGTCTCACGGTGACAGGCAGTAAAAAATGGCTACTTGTCCGCCCATCCTGATTGGGCAGGTGGACAAGTAGCCACCTCTCAAACGGCCCTTACTCTGTTTGGCCATTGGAGCGGTTTGGCTTTGGCAATGGCAAACTAGTCACCACCATAGCCAAGCTGGAGGTTTAATCGCATTTACATTTATCAGGCAGCTTTTCATGTTGACGTTATGTACACTCTGTCGCCCAGTCTGTCAATGTTCAAGGTGCCAGTTGTTTCCAAAGAAGGACTTTTCAATGGCGCCAGCCACATTGCAGGACCTCAGTGGGCGCCTCAGGGGTTTGAGGGACATTTATGCACTATGCATGAAGATGAGAAATCTCTTGAGTGAGTGAAGTCCAAACATCAGGCCCAGGAAGACGACAGCAGGGTGCTGCTTTGCATTGGTCTCAATCTTCGAAACATTTTTGGAGTCAGGATCCTGCTAATGGGGCAAAGCAGCAAGTTGAGTCTGACCTGCCTTCCAACATCAGTGTGGCAGCTAAACAGCAGACTGGTGGTAAAAACTGAATCTAAATCCTTGAATACGTTTCTAAGTCCCAGCTTTTAGGGTTAGGCAGGAGTAGTATGAACGGTTTGCTGGACCCTTTAGGAAGGTTGGCTTTTTGCAGCCTTTGTGTCCCTGTAGCTTAAAATGAGACTAGCCAACTACCCCTTGGAGTCCACTCTTCAGTGCTGGTTTCAAGTGAGAGAAGGCCCATCCTTGCTTTTTCCCTCTGTCTAGCCCCTCCCTCACCACTAAATGGGTATAGGGGAAACATGTCTCACCTGCAGACTCCATCTGGCCTACAGCTAACTTTACTGGGGTAACCCAGCATGACCAACTAAGTTAGGTGGCACATCTTGCCTCCCAGGTCAGGCTTTAGTCCCCAAGAGAGGGCCAGTGCTGCTCCAAAGGCAAGCAGCCAGCAGAGGACACTGACAGATGTTAGTGACAGGAACCAGGACTCTGGGCCCTAGCCGTCCACTGACCATTGGAAACTCTAATCCAGGGTTAGGAGTATGGCCTATGTCCTCACAAGGAATCACTCACCTGCTTCTTAGTGGACCTCATAGGCTTCTCTTAGTGGGGGGCTACCACCTAAAGTGATAGATACACTTTTTCCACTCTCCCTCTCTAAGGCCAGGGGTCTGTACTCTTAGAATGAGTAGGTGTTTGGCAGCCCAGGCCTTCAAGGTTGACATACTCTACGGGTGTCTTGGAGAGGTGTATCTGGCTCAGGTCCCCTGTCACCTCTTGCTGCGATAGTGCAGGTGAAAACCCTAGGTCAGCAGTGACTTCACCAGTCCCCTTCTTGGAGGCAGGGGAGGTCAGGATTATCCACCGGTCTCTGTGTGAGCATTCCCTCCTATTCAAGGAACACAAGGGACACGGTGTAGACATACCACCCATTTGCATTTCTCACCCCACAAACTTCTCCTGGTAGGTACTGCTCTGGAGAAACCATCCCGTCATCCAGCATGGTCTTGCTGACACATGTATTCCTTGGAGCGGTGGCAGGTAGCCCATTCACCGTCATCCTGTGGAAGTGCCTCTTACCACCCTTGAGGACCAAGAGCTTACCATCTGGGTGCACCTTCCAACTAAAGGCTACTAATGTATCTTCACCTAGGTAGTCCTCACCCAAGGCAAAACTAGCCATGCCAGTGGAGTCCCCACCAGTGCTAGGCCTTTTCCTGGTGCATGAGGCATCCCTCTTTTTGTACTGACTGCTGACACTCATAGCACTTACTCTTCTCAAACTCTCTCTGTTCTCCTGGGTTCCCACATTCGTGTTTATCAGGAGTGGGTTGGGAATCTATCTCTGCTTCAGTTATTTCAGGCCCTACAAAGGTCTTTTTAGGAGGCTTGTTGCTCCACTCCTTTTCCTTCTGTGGGAATAACCCCTTTTCTCGGGATCACCATCTGGAATCTCTTCAATGCACAAGTGCGTACCCATTTATTAGTTGTCTTACCCAACTCTCTGGGGTTAGACAGCTTGGAGTTTATCAGGTGCCTGTGTAATGAAGAAATTCTAAGAATATGCACTGTGGCAATCAAAGTATACTGTCCATCATAAGTGTGAGAAAGTATCCTCTTTCCAGCATGGTTACCCCCATTTTTGGCCTGTTTGTGTGTGTTTGTCAGTGTATTTTTACTGTGTCACTGGGATCATGCTGGCCAGGACCCCAGTGTTCATAGTTAAAACCCTATATGTCAGTGTGTTTTGCCTGTCTCACTGGGATCCAGTTAGCCAGGGCCCTAGTGCTCACAATTTGTGGCCTATGTGTGGTGTCAATATGCTTAACTGTGTTACTGAAGTTCTGCTAACCCGAACTCCAGTGCTTATGCTCTCTCTACTTACCAAGTTTGTCACTATAGTTTAGTGACTCCATATTCCAACTCTGATTCGCATACTGGACCCCCCCCCTTTATAAGTCCCTAGTATTTGGTACCTAGGTACACAGGGCTTTGGGGTTCTAGGAGATCCTTATGGGCTGCAGCATTTTGTTTGCCACACATAAGGAGCTCATACAAATCTTTCATCAGGACTGCCACTGCACCCTGAGTGAAATAGTGCACACACTATTTCACAGCCATTTCCACTGCATTAAGGTAACTTATAAGTCACCTATATGTCTAACCTTCATTTACTGAAGGCCAGGTGCCAAGTTATTGTGTGTGAGAGCACCCTTGTACTAGCAAAGATGCCCCCACGTTGTCCAGGACCAATTCCCCTGACTTAGTGAGTGTGGGGACACCATTATAAGCGTGTACTACATAAATCTCCAGGTCCAGCAGTGTTCTGACTAAGGTACCCAGGGGTTCCACTTTTATGCCTGGCTCTAGCTTGTGGGTGAAAGAAACTCCCTGTCTGTTATACTTTTCATCCTTGGCGTGGTCTCCCTTAACTTTTTCCTCTGTTCCCCAGGTTATTGATGTGTGCTGGACTCTGATTTTGCTGTTTTTATTACTCTGGGCACTTTACCACTGCTAACTAGTTCTAAAGTGCAAGTGTTCCTGTTTAAAATGTGAACGTAATTGGTTCTCCATGATTGGCATATTTGTTTTACTGTTAAGTCCCTAGAAAAGTGCACTAGAGGTGCCCAGGGCCTGTAAATCAAATGTTACTAGTGGGCCTGCAGCACTGGTTGTGCCACCCACACAAGTAACCATGTAATCATGTCTCAGACCTGCCACTGCTGTGTCTGTGTGTGTATTTTTACACTGTAAATTCGACTTGGCAAGTGTACCCACTTGCCAGGCCTAAACGTTCCCTTTTCTTACAAGTAAGGCACCCCTAAGGTAGGCCCTAGGTAGCCCCAAGGGCAGGGTGCAGTGTATGGATAAGGTAGGACATATAGTAATGTGGTTTATATGTCCTGACAGTGAAATACTGCCACCTTCGTTTTTTTACTGTTGCAAGGCCTGTCTCACTCATAGGATAATATGAGGGCTACCTTTAAATATGATGAAAGTGTAACTTCCCCTAGAGAGTAGATGGACATGTGGAGTTTGGGGTCCCTGAACTCACAATTTAAAAATTCATCTTTTAGTAAAGTTGATTTTGAGATTGTGCGTTTAAAAATGCCACTTTTAGAAAGTGAGCATTTTCTTGCTTAAACCATTCTGTGACTCTGCCTTGTTTGTGGATTCCCTGTCTGGGTCAGTTTGACAGTTGGGTTGTTTTTCACCTCGCACTAGACAGTGACACAAAGGGAGCTGGGGTGTAACCTGCATTTCCTGATTAGCCATCTCTGCTAGGAGGGAGGGGTGGAGTGGTCACTCTCATCTGAAAAGACTGTGCCAGCCTCTGACAATGCAGACTTCAACCCCCTGGTGTGTGTCTGAGGCCTTGCCTGGGCAAGGTAGGATTTCACAAGTAGGTATGAGTTCCCTTTGAAGAAAGGTGACTTCAAAAACTAAAATGGGTATAAGAAGGGCACCCAAATCTACAGACTTTAGAAAAAACACTTCTGGAACCAAGAGGAACCTCTGCCTGGAGAAGAGCTGATAACTGAGGAAGAAGTGCTGCCCTGCCTGTGACTGTGCTTTGTGGAACTTTCCTGCAGTGCTGCTTCTGCCAGAGTAAGAGGGCAAAGACTGGACTTTGTGTGCTTTCCATCTTGTGACGAAATCTGCATGGGCTTGATTTAGAGCTTGCCTCCTGTTGTTTGAAGTCTCAGGGACAGCAAAGACTTCTCTCTGCCAGCGCCTGGAGTCTCTGGAGAGACTCCTGCTCTGAAAAGTGGCACCCTATCCAGTTTCTGGGCCCTTGGAAGGAAAGCTGGTGGAAATCCCAGGAAATCGACTTCGGACGACTCCGGACCGACGCCGCTGCTGAATCCGGTAACGCCGCCTGCACCCGATGCGATGACCCTCGCTGGAACGCGACGCTCTTCGCAGGCCCGACGCCGCTGCAGCCCCGCTGAAGTCCGCGACTCCGTGGAAGTTGCCGCACCACGTCTTGACCGACGCCGCTCGAAGTGCACGGATTCATTGTTTCGCACGGACGCCGCGATCCCCGACTTCACGCATCGGCTTGTTTTCACTCTTCACCAAAGGTACTGTACTTGGGGGTCTACACGACTCCGTGTCTGGCACCGCTGGTGTCGGCTTGTTGGGAACGACTCCGTCACAACGCCGTGTTAACATCTCATCTAAGCATTTTTTGTTTTTAAGCGCTATTTTTTAGTTTAACCTCTAAAAATTCATAACTTGACTGATGTATGTCGGATTTTTGTCGTTTTGGCCTTGTTTTGTTTAGATAAATATTTCCTATTTTTCTAAACTGGTGTTGTGTCATTTTTTAGTGTTTTCATTGAGTTATTGTGTGTGTTGGTGCAAATACTTTACACCTAGCACTCTGACGTTAAGCCTACTGCTCTGCCAAGCTACCAAGGGGGTAAGCAGGGGTTAACTGAGGGTGATTCTCTTTTACCCTGACTAGAGTGAAGGTCCTTGCTTGAACAGGGGGTATCCTGACTGTCAACCAAAGACCCCATTTCTAACATTGGTGATCAGCGGTTGGGATTTGGACTTGTATTTGTAGCAAAGATGAACCCACGTTGTCCAGGACCAATTCCCCAGACTTAGTGAGTGTGGGGACACATTATAAGCGTGTACTACATAAATCTCCAGGTCCAGCAGTGTTCTGACTAAGGTACCCAGGGGTTCCACTTTTATGCCTGGCTCTAGCTTGTGGGTGAAAGAAACTCCCTGTCCAATAAGAAAAAAGTTGCAGGAGCAACGATACCCACTTTGACATCATTCCCAGGGGTTAGCCCTCAACAATCCCACAGTGCCCTGCTCTGCCAAAATTACTCATGGCACAATCCTTCTTCACCTGGTCAGTACTCTGGGCACACCCCTCAGTTGAGATGTGTCTAGGGAAACGCGGAACTCTTCTTACAAACCAGTTCTGGAAAAGGTTTCCCCCAACTGAGATTGGTGCCACTCTGACTACTTGTGAGTTACATCTGCATGTAACAGATGATGGCCCTTTGGAGCTTGTGCAGGTTATCGGCACATCGCCCAGGCCATCCTTTCCGGAGGAAGTTACACTACCTCCTACCCAAGGACCATTTATTTTCTTTCCTGAGAAACATTCACACTTCCCGGGAGGCTGCCAGATTGCGGTTAACTCTGAAAATGCTGCTAGAGGCTTTAACCAGGAAAATGCCAATTTTTTAAAATCCGACTTGACCATCAGATTGAATTTTAAATTCATATTAATTTGAGTCCTTAAGCCATGATTCTAGCTATTTCCATACAGAAGTTATGCATTGTCCAAACTGAAGTTATGCATTATTAGGTGTTTTAATGTAACCCAGTACAATGTAATGGGAAAACCAGCTTTAGCACAGTGAAAAAGACTTTTGAGATGTTACACTGGCAAGTCCTATAAAACTTATGAGCACATGTCCTACTAAAGAGCCTATAGGGCCTACCGTAGAGGTGAATTATAAGTATTAAAAAGGAAGGTGCATACCTGGCAAAAGATTCACACTCACGGCCTGATTCACAAAGGATAAACCTTTGTATAAATTTACTCTTTTTCAGTATTCACAAAACTGCAGTTTAACAGTAAGTTTATGAGTGCAGGGACTCCCCATACGGGAATAGAATTCAGGACAGAAAAAGCTACGCCTGTCATTGGAGAATCTCATAGGAGCAGTGTGAGTGAATATAAGCAAAACTAATTTTGCCATTTGGTCAGGCTAAGGTTTTTTTCACATTTATATTGCGCAAACTCAACCCAAAGCTTTATGAGAGGACTAGTTATATTACACAAGGTGAAATCTATTTTCTTTGCCACAGGAAGTTTAACAGTCACAGCATCTTGAGCCAACGTTGAGTCTCAAACCCAGTTCCACAGTTCCAAAGTGGGCAGCTCTAGCCGTAATGTTACATGCTCTCCCCAAGGTGGGCCAAACAAGCAGAGATTACTTTAACTTTAAAGCATCCTGTGCTCCTCTGGTGCACTTCCCTTTTCTTCTCTACTGTTCCTCACCCTGTACCTTTCTGACACACATCACTGCATTATTTTGTACATCATTCTATGCAGCGCTGACTTCACCTAGGACATCCTGTTGCACACTAATATATTTAACTGTTCATCTGCATGCGTGGATGACGGTATATTTGTTGCACTTTATGATCATAGATGTCTTTAAAAATGTTTGACTGTGCATGTGTGCATACTCTATAGGGGCATGGATACATGCTCTGATTGAGAATGTGAGTCTCCATGTTGTGTCACTTTAGGTATATAAAATCCAATTGCCTTTTTCTTTGCTTTTTTGGCCTTACCTTGTCATGCTTATTAAACTGGAGCGCAGTGCTCTAGGATGCTGCACTGTGGGCAGAAAGCACAGCCGAGCCAAATTTACCAAACATGGCCTGTCCCCACCATGCTTACTCACAAACAGCCTTCCTGTTGCCCTACACACAACTTACCACTATACTGCAATACTTCACGTGGGGTGTGAGGGTGATGTCTAGAACAGATTTTCACTGGAAGGGTACACTTCCAGTACAAAATCCTTTGCTCATACAAATTTTGAAACATTTCACCATTGAATGTGTGTTGTAACGTGCATCACACATGAAATGTGTGGAATGTTAGGAAAAATAAAAAGATTTGTTCAACAGCACACCTGCCTCAAGAAGGCAGTCTAACCATTTTAGTATCAGACTCTTGTAGTAGTAACTCACCACAGTACAGACTGCACTCATCAGTATTAACGCTGCAGTATCTTACCCCACCAGAATGCTGTAGGTCCCATCATTGTGGTGTGGTTTTGTGGTATTCTGGATTATCATTTACAGTACTTGCAAACATTAAAAAAACAAGGACTGGAGGGCAAATGTACAAAGGTTTTTTGCAATTGCAGAGCCTCCGATTCTTAAAATCAAAAGCCTTTTGACAACGAAAAAGCTCTGTCCCGATGTACTTTTCTGAGTTGGAAAAGTGTTTCTAACCCTCAAAGTAACATTTGCGAATCATTCTGAATTGCTTGCATGAGCGGGTGTAAAATGGCGGATTCTCTAATTTGCCAGTCACAATGGCGTGAGGCAATGGTTTGAGACCACAATTGTGACCACAAGCTATTAACTAGATAACAACACAAGAACTGGGGTAGTAACTTATCCACAAAGGGGAAAATGTCTGTGTGGGACAGTTTCCAGTTTGGGAATGTTAGCAAGTGGTCTCAGAGAAAGGGGTATTGGGTAACGGGATCACTGCATGCTCCCCTGTGTCATTCTTCCAAATGAACATTGATTTATGGATCCCATTAAATATTCTCTTGCAAAGAATGTAAACTCATGGATGAAACTGTGCTGTCCATTACAAGACTCACTCCTTGTGTCCACTGGGCACCAAAATGCCTCGTAGCTCATTAATAATACTGAAGAAGGAGGCTGTGTAGCCTCCTGCGGAGGTACTTGTAGCACTACAACCGATTAGTGCATCAGTTACACTGCAAAAGTAAACCCTGTTTGCAAATTAGCAAAGGATTTAGCCCCTTGTGATTCCTGAGCCCCCAATTTCCCTCTCAGATTTTAAAAAGATTTATTGCAGTTCAATTATCAGATACAAATGTGAAACAGAGGGCAGAACTTGCCACATGTCTCTCTGTTTTCGATGGGCACCCAGAGAAGTAGATTAAGGGCATGTGAAAAGAGAAACAGTGACTAAACTTTAAGGCAGCTGGTTAAGTAACTGTGCCAAATAGCGCAAACCTCATCAGCTGAAAGATGTGGCAGAATGCCATTGGCTCTGGGTTTGAGTTATGTGCATCGTTGGGACTGACTCTTCCAAAAAAGCTCATGCTTATCACAATGCTTTACTAATGAGGCTCCCGTATTTGTATTATAGTGGTATGACTAACTTGGCACAACTGCAATATTCTGCAAAGCAGAAACCAAGGAATTTAAAGAAAAAAAGAAATTGCCTGTTTTTATTCCGAAGCAGCTACAGTTGTAGTAGAGCAAAACTCTATAACTTAGCAGATTGCAGACACTCCTTTTGTGGAGACTGAAAACCCCATCCATTAACCCCTTAGCTGCTGGGCCGTTTCTCCCCCCAGTGCTGAGCCCTTTTTTGGCTATTTGGGGTAGTTCGCGCTTAGGCCTTCATAACATTTTGTGCACATAAGCTATCCACTCCAAATTTGCGTCCTTTTTTTCCAACATCCTAGGGATTCTAATGTTACCCAGAGTTTGTGGCTACCCCTAGAGGAGACCAAGAAATTAGCCAAAATACAGTGAAAATTTCGTTTATTCCAAACAAATGTGAAGAAAGGGCTGCCATTCCCTGAAAATGCCATCAACAAAGGGTTTCTGGTGCTGAAATCACCATCTTCCCACCTTTCATGAACGGGCAGACTTGAATCAGAAAACCACATTTTTTAACACAAATTTGGCATTTTACTGGGACTTTCCCCATTTTTACTATTTTTGGTGATTTCAGCCTCCTTCCAGTTAGTGACAGGAATGGGTGTGAAACCAATGCTGGATCCCGGAAAGCTAAACATTTCTGAAAACTAGACAAAATTCTGAATGCAGCAAGGGGTCATTTGTGTAGCTCCTACAAGGTTTTCCTACAGAAAATAACAGCTGAAATAAAAAAATATTGAAATTGAGCTGAAAACAACACCCATTTTTCTTTATGTTTTACTCTGTAATTTTGCCCTGCGATGTCAGATTTTTGAAAGCAATATACCGTTATGTCTGCTGGACTCTTTTGGTTGCGGGGATATAAAGGGCTTGTAGGTTCATCAAGAACCCTAGGTACCCAGAGCCAATAAATGAGCTGCACCCTGCAGTTGGTTTTCATTCTATACTGGGTATACAGCAATTCATTTGCTAAAATATGAAGAGTGAAAAATAAGGTATCAAGAAAACCTTTGCATTTCCAAAATGGGCTCAAGATAAGGTATTGAGGAGCAGTGGTTTTTTGCACATCTCTGAATTCCGGGGTGCCGATACTAGCATGTGAATTGCAGGGCATTTCTCAAATAGACCTTTTTTTTACACACTCTCTCATATTTGGAAGGAAAAAATGCAGAGAAAGATAAGGGGCAATAACAATTGTTTTGCTATTCTATGTTCCCCCAGGTCTCCCGATAAAAATGATACCTCACTTGTGTTGGTAGGCCTAGCGCCTGCGACATGGAATGCCCCAAAACACAACGTGCACACATCCCATTTTTTGACAGAAAACACAGCTATTTTTTCCAAAGTGCCTGCCTGTACATTTTGGACTCTAGCTCAGCCGGCACCTACGAAAACCTACCAAACCTGTGCATTTTTTAAAACTAGAGACGTAGGGGAATCCAAGATGGGGTGACTTGTGGGGCTCTGACCAGGTTCTGTTACCCAGAATCCTTTGCAAACCTCAAAAAGTGGCTAAAAAAACAAGTTTTCCTCCCATTTCGGTGATAGAAAGTTCTGGAATCTGAGAGGAGCCACAAATTTCCTTCCACCCAGCGTTCCCCCAAGTCTACCGATAAAAATTATACCTTACTTGTGTGGGTAGGCCTAGCGCCCGCGACAGGAAATGCTCCAAAACACAACGTGGACACATCCCATATTTGACAGAAAACACAGCAGTTTTTTCCAAAGTGCCTGCCTGTACATTTTGGCCTCTAGCTCAGCGGGCACCTAGGGAAACCTACCAAACCTGTGCATTTTTGAAAACTAGAGACCTAGGGGAATCCAAGATGGGGTGACTTGTGGGGCTCTGACCAGGTTCTGTTACCCAGAATCCTTTGCAAACCTCAAAAAGTGGCTAAAAAAACAAGTTTTCCTCACATTTCGGTGCCAGAAAGTTCTGGAATCTGAGAGGAGCCACAAATTTCCTTCCACCCAGCGTTCCCCCAAGACTCCCGATAAAAATGATATCTCACTTGTGTGGGTAGGCCTAGCGCCCGCAACAGGAATGGATCACACAAGGGTCAATGGTAGTCCTTGCTTGAGGTCTAGTGTTAACCCTGGAGTGATTCATTCCTGAAGCAGGCACTAGGCACAGGCACACAAGCGGGGTTGTGTTTTTATCAGGACAAGTGGGGAAACACTGGGTGGTAGGAATTTTGAGGATCCCTGCAGATCCCTGGACTTCTGCTCATTGGAATGCAAGGGAAATGTGTTTTTTAAGCACATTTTGTGATTTCAAGGGGATTCTGGGGAAGGAAAACTAGTGAGAGCCACGCAAGTCCTGCACCCTTGAACTCGCCTGGTACTAGTTTGTTAAAATTAACCCACCACTCACACTGGTTGGTTTTAGCACCTCCAGAAATTATGCTTTCAAAGCATGATTATTTATCAAAGTATCTGAATATTGAAACCAAGCCTTCTGAAGGTGGGCCATAAAGCGGCGTCCAGGCACCAAACTCTTTATGGTCCATTCACACGCCATTCACGCACAACAAACAACCCTTTCATATCACCAGCCACGGGCCCAATCCATCCACTCACTGCACTCACATTAACTTACTGCTGCTAGACAAGGGCCCATCACATTCACACACCACAGAACGGAATAAGTTTGACTACATTTTACCACCTGTCAAGTAACTGCCTCCTTCTTCCTTAACATTACCAAATGCATGTGTAACAAACCTTTACTAATGACTCCTGTGACAGCCACCTGCGGCTCAGGAAGACATGTTTTTCATGCGCCTTTAACGCACTCTCTGTGCTAAATCCAACTCCTTCCAGTTTGTGGATGCAAGTTGGGGGTGTCCGAGTATGCCGTACAAAGCGATTCTTCGAACTGAGTGAGCATATCTACCTTTGAAACTAAGGGAGACATGCTGGGAATTTCTCATGATGTTACCTAGAGAGAAGGTCATAGGCTAACTGCCTCCTTCTTCCTTAACATTACCAAATGCATGCGTAATAAACCTTTACTAATGACTCCTGTGACAGCCACCTGAGGCTCAGGAAGACATGTTTTTCATGCACCTTTAACGCACTCTCTGTGCTAAATCCAACTCCTCCCAGTTTTTGGATGCAAGTTGGGGGTGTCCGAGTATGCCGTACAAAGCGATTCCTCGAACTGAGTGAGCATATCTACCTTTGAAACTAAGGGAGACATGCTGGGGATTTCTCATGATGTTCCCTAAAGAGAAGGTCATAGGCTATGAAAAAGAGTAGTGTTTGGTACACAGGGGAGTCCATGAGAACGTAGCTTATGTCCCAGCCAACATTATGTGCAGTGATGTGACTATAATGCAGTTATACAGCAAACTGAACATCTACTAAGTTCTGATGGAGGATGAACATGAAAAGCAGGTCAAACACTGACCTATACAAGTCATTCTCCTTCAGTGCTGGGATAGCACCAATGGGTTTGAATCCATAGGTGTAGATGATGTACATCTGTACTACCTTTACTATCTGCCTTCTACCTGTGCAATAACCCTGTGAAGGCACTCCTACCATAAGCTTTCCTTACCCATCCATGTCTCTGTTCTCATCAGAGTCCTGGCTAATCCTGTATAATAGCCAAGTGAACCTATTCTAGTTTGTGGAAGCAAGTTGGGGTTTTCCAAGTATGCCCTACAAAGTGATTCCTCGAACTGAGAGAGCATATCTACCGTTGAAAGTAAGGTAGACATGCAGGCGAAGAAAGGGTACTCCGTGGCAATGTGGCATATGTTCTGTCCACTAGTATATGCAGTAGGGGGAATATAATGCATGTTAATTGAACAGAACACCGACCACGCCAAAAGGAAGTCCATGATGAAGTAAAATTCTGTGGCTCCTTGCCTAACGAAGCAGTGGCCCATGGACGTTCGGTATCCATGCACTGCCACTGAAAGGAGTACCCAACGGCAGCTCAACCTCAGTCGATTTCCCAGAACTTTGCTTTAGTATGATACAACGTAAAGCAAGTAGGGATACAGAGGCCTGGTTGTGATGGACACTGGGGACAGTAATACCGACTCTCCTGCCGCTTTCCATGCTTCGAGCACACTTTACAGCGACGACATGGACGATCCTTTTTGGGTGTTTTAGGAATGCGATCAGCAAAGTGTCGCTCCTGCAGCCTTGCCACATCCTCCAGAACATATGAGGTGGAGGCTGCTGCTTCTTCTGTAACAGCAGTGAGGCTTTCAATTACAGACAACTGGAAGTCAAGGAAAGTCATGAGTCTTCCTGTGGTTGTCTGATGGTAAACAGCATACGCATTATATGTTGCCATCTGAATCAGGTGGGTAAATAGTTTCTTGTACCAAGTGCGAGTTTTACGACACGCATTGTATGGTTGAAGAACCTGGTCGTTCTTGTCCACTCCGCCCATGTACTTATTGTAATCAAGTATACAGATGGGCTTGTGGACTTCGGCCATCTGACCCCAAACCGTGATGGGAGAAGTGCTCTCATCATGAATTGTAGTGAGCACGTATACATCACGCCTATCTAGGAACTTGACTGCGAGCAGTTCGTTAGAATGCAATGCAGTACTCTGGGATTTCTGGAGCTTCTTGCAAACAAGCTCCCGCGGGAATCCTTTGCAGTTACAACGAACTGTACCGCAGGCCACAGTGCCAGCTTTGTAGAGCTCACTGAACAGCTCTACTCCTGTATAGAAATTGTCCACATAAAGGTTATAACCTTTGTGAAGAAGTGGCTAGACAAGTTCCCATACAATCTTACCTGTGACCCCTAACGCGGGAGGGCAACCTACAGGGTTTAGGGTAGAATCCTTCCCTGTATACACTCTCAAGCTGTACACATAGCCAGTAGAGCTCTCACACAGCATGTACAGCTTTATGCCATAGCGAGCTCTTTTGCTCGCAATGTACTGTCTGAAAAGTAGCCGTCCTTTGTACAGGATCAAGGACTCATCGACTGCTATATTCTTTCCAGGAGTATAGATCTCTGGAAACCTGACAGAGAAATGTTCCACGACAGGCCGAATTTTTAACAACCTGTCATGATCTGTCTAACCCTAGGTACCCAGAGCCAATAAATGAGCTGCACCTTGCAGTGGGTTTTCATTCTATACCTCGTATACAGCAATTCATTTGCTAAAATATAAAGAGTGAAAAATAGCTATCAAGAAAACCTTTCTATTTCCAAAATGGGCACAAGACAAGGTGTTGAGGAGCAGTGGTTATTTCCACATCTCTGAATTCTGGGGTGCCCATACTAGCATGTGAATTATAGGGCATTTCTCAAATAGATGTCTTTTTAACACACTGTTTTATATTTGAAAGGAAAAAATGTAGAGAAAGGCAAGGGGCAATGACACTTGTTTTCCTATTCTATATTCCCCCAAGTCTCCCGATTAAAATGGTACCTCACTTGTGTGCGTAGGCCTAGCGCCCGCGACAGGAAATGTCCCAAAACACAAAGTGGACACATCACATTTTCTCAAAGAAAACAGAGGTGTTTTTTGCAAAGTGCCTACCTGTGGATTTTGGCCTCTAGCTCAGCCGGCAGCTAGGGAAACCTACCAGACCTGTGCATTTTTGAAAACTAGAGACCTAGGGGAATCCAAGATGGGGTGACTTGTGGGGCTCTCACCAGGGTCTGTTACGCAGAATCCTTTGCAAACCTTAACATTTGGCAAAAAAAAAACACTTTTTCCTCACATTTCAGTGACAGAAAGTTCTGGAATCTGAGAGGAGCCACAAATTTCCTTCGATCCAGCGCTCCCCCAAGTCTCCTAATAAAAATGATACCTCACTTGTGTGGGTAGGCCTAGTGCCCGTGACAGGAAAGGCCCCAAAACACAAAGATGACACATCACATTTTCTCAAAGAAAACAGAGGTGTTTTTTGTAAAGTGCCTACCTGTGGATTTTGGCCTCTAGCTCAGCCGGCACCTAGGGAAACCTACCAAACCTGTGCATTTTTGAAAAACTAGAGACCTAGGGGAATCCAAGATGGGGTGACTTGAGGGGCTCTCACCAGGTTCTGTTACGCAGAATCCTTTGCAAACCTCAAAATGTGGCTAAAAAAAACACTTTTTCCTCACATTTCTGTGACAGAAAGTTCTGGAATCTTAGAGAAGCCACAAATTTCCTTCGACCCATCGTTCCCCCAAGTCTCCCGATAAAAATGGTACCTCACTTGTGTGGGTAGGCCTTGTGCTCGCAACAGGAAATGCCCCAAAACACTAACTGGACACATCAAAATTATCAAATAGAAAACTACTTTTTTTTGGGGGGGGGGGAACACCTGCGATTTTGGTCCTGGCTCAGCAGCCATCTAGGAAACCTATAAAACCCAGACTTTTCTAAAAACTAGACACACAAGGGAGTCCAGGGAGGTGTGACTTGCATGGATCCCACAATGTTTTCTTACCCAGAATCCTCAGCAAACCTCAAATTTAGCAAAATAAATCAAATTTTTCCCACATTTCTGTGTGGGATCACCGCATTGGGACACATTTCCTACCACCCAACATTCTCCTCAGTCTCCCGGTAAAAATGATACCTCACTCGTGTAGGTGGGCCAAGTGTTTGAGACAGGGAAGAGGCAAAAACACGTCAAAATTAAGGGGGAATCAAAGTGGGTCCAAAAGGGTAGTTTGAAAAATAACATTTTTAGGCTGACAAGTGCAACAGAAATTTTATCGGTATAGATGAGACAATGCTGGGTGGTAGTAATTTTGAGGATTCCTGCAGATTCCGGGAGGTTCCATCACAAAAATGTGGGAAAAAAGTGTGCTTTCCAGCAAAGTTGCGGGTTTGCAAGGCATTGTGGGTAAGGAAATGGTGCGGGGTGCATGTGAAGCACACCACCCTGGAATGGAGCGTGGGTCGGATGCAGGGACAAGATTCTGTCGGGTGGAAAGTTTTCCTTCTGACTTAGGTCCCAATTTATATCTCAGCAGTCCTGACCACCAAATTTACAAAAGACTGCCACGCTGATGGTCATTTATAAACCATTGGCATGTTCCTATCAATGCAATCCACTGGTTGGCACACAGATGCATCACCGTGAGTACTCTTTTCTATGTTCAAAAACAAAATCCCTTAAACGGATTTTCTTTTTGAAAAAGAAAAAAGTAATGCTTTCTTCACCCTGGGGATCCTCTTCCTTAGCAGGACAGTGTTATTTGGTTTTTACTGTCCTTCACTGCCAGGGTTTGTCTGACGGTGACAAGCAGTAAAAAATGGATACATGTCCGCCCATCCTGATTGGGCAGGTGGACAAGTAGCCACCTCTCAAACGGCCCTTACTCTGTTTGGCCATTGGAGAGGTTTGGCTTTGGCAATGGCGAACTAGTCACCACCATAGCCAAGCTGAAGGTTTAATCGCATTTAAATTTGTCAGGCAGCTTTTCATGTTGACGTTATGTACACTCCGTCGCCCAGTCTGTCAATGTTCAAGGTGCCAGTTGGTTCCAAAGAAGGACTTTTCAACGGCGCCAGCCACAGTGCAGGACCTCAGTGGGCACCTCAGGGGTTTGAGGGACATTTATGCACTATGCATGAAGATGAGAAATCTCTGAGTGAGTGAAGTCCAAACATCAGGCCCAGGAAGACGACAGCAGGGTGCTGCTTTGCATTGGTCTTGTTAACGCGTCCGTCTATGTCAATTTATACACATCAGGACTCGTTTTAGGTCGATGAACCTTTGGACCCAGTGGTGAGTCTCCGTAAGACGAGATTACCAATCATTGATCAATAGTATTATAAGAGTTAGTATCAGAATTATTTCTCAAAGATCATTAATAAACCTTCGGCGCATTCATTAGTTCTCAGACTCAAATAACCACACCTTGAAGGAAGATTTTGTGAATTTATTCCCTATTGATTACAATCTAATAATAAACATATTAGTTTCAAAACCAAGAAGCATAAGAGCATAATCACAAAAATGGCAACTACAATAAGCTTTCAACAATGCGATGATCAGGATCATAAGATAGATACGTTAGTGAAGAATAGATCATGGTGCATGATAATTTATAAGATATCAGTTCAGCGTAGCTATGTGTCAGTCACGTCAGTTCCGTCAGTCAAATGAACACCTCATCTAACCTCAATTAGCATTAGCATGTTGGGCTTCATGCGAAACAATTTAGAATATCAATTTGGAAAACTTCTAACTATTATCTAATTAAACATACAGCAGTTGGTACCTAGAAAGAAAAGGCAAAAGATTCAGTTAGCAAATAATTACCCTCCTCGAGATAGGTCAGCATTCAGGATCAGTCTTCGTCTTCAGGACATCAGTAGAGTCACCGTCAGTCTATCTAAGTTGGAAGCAAGGAACACTTTCCCTTAAGGGGAAAGTTAACGGACAATCTATGGACAAGGTTATTTTCTAAGTCTCAAGTCATCAAATAGAGTGACAGAGTTTCTGGATGCAATCAATATCATCCCCTGCCTAATGCGTCTCGTCTCTCGTGTCATGAGTTTTTATCCCCTTTTCCGTGATACATTCCCCCAAAATTCTATTGGTTAGTAACTATACCCCATTATTGGTAACCAATCAAATTATACATTAAGTAATGCATTTGTCATTTCACGATATTTCTCTAACTCCTAATTGGTCTTCATAATTGACGTTTTTCATAGGTGGCATATCCGGGGTTACTTCACCATCTTGGCACACGTCTAGTGTCAAGAGTTCTCTTCTCCTCGCTTTAGTGTCCTTGGAAGTGTCTATGTTTGTTTCCAAATCTCACAGTTTTATATTAGAAGCTACTAATATGCGGATGAGAAAATTCCACGATGTGTCTAACAAATGCAGAAAAGAACAATAGCTGGGTCATGGTCATTTGCAAGTCCGCACACTGGAGAAGCAGAAAAATACGCTTTTAAATGAGAGTTACACAGCTAGTTCGCGACTCATGCTAACTTAAGATATACGAGTTCTAATGAAAACAGTTTTAATCGTGGTAATACATATAATTAAAGATTATTTCTGTTATTCAGCATTAGTATTCACAATCGAATAAATCTTCACGTTTATTAATACATCTCAATTTATTAATTTGCATCGTCAAATGTAAGCATTTCACATCTATAAAATATATGTTTAAGCTACGCTCTCTCAGTCCCTCCTCTGATGACGTTCGTCATCACACAATTTTCAATTTTTCACCTTGCGCATAATACGCATTTCAACATCTTGCCCTTTATGTGAACTTTCCCATATTTCATTGAACATTTTCTCTCTTTCACTTTCTTCGTTCAGTCTGGCTCTTTTTGACAGATTTCTTTTAATTTTGTCATTAATTTTGCATGCTCCCCATAATCCTAATAAGCAAATCAGAATTATTAATAGACCCAACATAATTTTTGTAAGAACTCCATTCCAAATGTTGGTAAACCAGTTTCCTACTCGGGCGATTCCTTTTCCAAATTTTTCCCAAACTCCAGGTTCTTTTAAATCCTTCAGATCTGCACTATCCCTAGAAAGGTTAGTAAGTATACTTCAAATTTTCTTACTATTATCAGGTATAAATGAACAGCAGTGACGTTCATTAAGCATTTTGCACACACCTCCATTCTTTGCTAAAAGAATGTCTAAAGCAAGCCGATTTTGAAGAGTCATGGCTCTTTCTGCAGCAAGTTCAGTATCCATTAGTAATATTGCTCCTGTAAAATTTGTCAGCATGTTATCCACAATAGTAGACAACTTTTGAATTTTCATAGAATTTAAGATAACCCCAACTGATGGGATTATTGCTCCAAATATGTCACCAATGACAGCCGCCACTGATTCTTGTTTTTGTCTAGTATGTTGTATTTCAGAAGACTTTGGTATTTGCTTTATCTTTGGGAAAACTATTCCCAAATAACATGTCCCATACCATCCCTTTGGGAGACGGTAATATGCATTTAACCCACAGATGTAATAGATTCCAGGAATCGCTGGGTCTTGTCCATTTAACATGAAGGTCCATTTGCTCTGAAACAAAAACACATGCCTACATTCACTCGTACCCACAAATAAATTGTCTTGATCAGATTTTGGCCTATATATACATAGCCTACCTACGTGTAATGCATCTATAGCTAATTTGCCTTGAGTTTTAATGGCTGTGTAAGCATAATCATTTGCATAAGTACGTTTTTCTAAGCCTTTCTCTAACTTCTCTTTTAATGCTTTGCGTCTATCATCTGTGTGGTCTAAAAAGCTCTTCTCTACAGAAGACAGTAAGCAAGTTAGGTTATTGCGATGTGCATAAGCAGTTCCAAATGTAAGTGTCGGCTCAAAGAATCCTCTAACTATTTTAATATCATGTTCTTTAGCTAACTTATTCAAAATTCAGTCACAGGCACAAAAGAAAACACGACATCCAGATTTGAATAAAAGTATTGTACATGCTCTTGATTATAGAATCTTGTTAATAGCAAACTGCAACTAATCCCATAAGTAAGAGGGAGGCTATGATAAGTAACTCCCTCCTGCACAGATGAAGGAATTTTAGTACACACATAACACTCTTTCACATCCATAGTTTCCACATACTCATTTAATAAGCGATAGAAGACATTAGTAGAAAGTTCCCCTTTTGTATTAGTTCCCTCATGCAGATGCTTAGTATCTTGTTCAAATTTCTCCCATGGTGATAATTTATTAGCAATAGTAGTAGTCTCTGGTTTTGAAGTTGCGTTAATAGTTTCTCTCTCTTTCCATGGCATTCCTACAATCACTCCCACAATCATTACTGCACATACAACACTTACTATAAATCCTAACCAGCCACACATCTTACTTCCTTTGCTACTATAAGCCATGTTTGTATAGAATCAGAATAGCATGTCAACAATCAACTCAAGATGGCAAACTCTTTCTGCGTATTTACAGCATCTTTTCTCACTCCGGGACCTTTTTCTTGTCAATTCAGGTTAGCAGCTTGTCGTAATTCTGTTTCTTGATGTCAAATCCAGGTTTAATGTCTCTTTCCGGTAAGTTTATAAAGTCTTTTTCTTTTCAGTTTTCACGATAGTTCAGAATTTCTTCTCCTGTAGTTTATCCTCAGGTACCGTAGTACTGGCCTGGTACTTCTCGATCAAAACAGAATGCTAAGAATTCTTGTTGCCATTCAGAAGTTGTAGCATATGCCCATTCAGGACCTGTGTACCTTCGGTTTGCTATTCTCTTTCTTTTTAGTCTTCGTTCACCTTGCTGTTCTCCTTCACTCAGATCATCTGCCTGTGAAGCATCACTTTCCTCAATTATTGTTTCATTTGCTATTTCTCTTATTCTGAGATGTGACTTATCTGGCCATTTATCACCTCTATGTGTCTTGTTTCGGTGCCTTCCTTCTGGACGTTGAATAGCACTCTCCTCTTGTGATGTGTTGTTTTCTCTTGTCTGATCTGCAACCAGTTCAGAAGACTCTGATTCGTTCTGGTTTAAATTTACAGTTTCTCTTTCTCTGCCAAACTCCGCTTCGATACTGTATTCAGACTCAGAATTGTATTCGTCTGCTTCTGGGAGAACCTCTTCTTGTCTTAGTTCTCCTGCTGCCTTGTCTGAGATAGGCACTCTGTCACCCCTCTCGATCTCACTGTCAGCTTGAGTGACAAGGCTGTCCTCAGTGGGCTCGTCTGCAGTCTCAGATCTTTCTTGGTTAATCTCTGTTTCTGTGGTCTCTCCACCTGAAGTTACTGTACCCGATTCTTCAAATTCCTCTTCGACAGGACACGTTACCCTCTTTGTAAGACTGGCATGTATCCAGTTGGGAATTTCGGCACACTTCACAGCAGTAGTGGTAGTCAGTATTATTAGATATGGCCCCTTCCAACGTGGTTCAAGACACGATTTCCTCACGTGCTTCTTGACAACCACCCAGTCGCCAGCTTGTAAGGAATGTCCTGGTTCACCGATTGGTGGCAATGAGTAAGCTTCCACCTGGTGAGAGAAAGAGCGAATCACATCAGCCAAACTTTTGCAGTAATCCAACACCATATCATCTGTAATATTCACTAGAGCATTTGCAGGAACCGCTGGTAACCTCATTGCTCTACCCATGAGGATTTCATGGGGGGATAGTCCCGTTTTCTTATCTGGTGTGTTTCTCATGGACATCAGTACTAGCGGTAATGCATCTGGCCACTTCATGTTTGTTGCTGCACACATTTTCGCTATCCTGGACTTTAAGGTACCATTCATCTGTTCAACTAGTCCTGATGCTTCAGGGCGATAGCTACAGTGCAATTTCTGCTCAATGTTAAGTGCTGCACACAGAAGCTTGATCACCTCATTGTCGAAGTGTCTTCCCCTATCTGATTCTATAGAAACCGGAAACCCGAATCTGGGTATTAACTCCCTGAGTAGTAGTTTTGCAACTGTGAGACTGTCATTTCTACGTGTAGGATATGCCTCAATCCAATGACTGAAAACACACACAATTACCAACACGTACTTCAATCCTCCACAAACAGGCATTTCAATGAAATCCATTGGTATTCTATTAAATGGACCTCCAGCTCTTCCAATGTGGCTCAAATTTACCACTGTTCCTTTTCCAGCATTCATCTGTTGACAGATGATGCACCTGTGACAAGTGATTTCTGCGGCATGTCTGAATATTGGATTGAACCAATCAATTTTAAAAGATCTGATCATGGCATCTCTTCCTAAATGTGCTTGCCCATGATATAATCGGGCAAATTGTGATAGAAGACTATTTTGTAAGACCAACTTTCCATCATCTGAAACCCATATATCATCTGCTCTTTGTACACATTGCATTTTCTGCCAGGAACGTTTTTCTTCTTTGCTAGCACGATTTTGTAGTGTCTTTAATTCATCTAAAGTATCAACCACTTGTAATGCTAGACTCAAAGTTGTGTCGTTTTCAGGCTGTGGTAGCAATTCCCACTGTTCTTTAAATGATATACAGTTCAATGCACAAAACCTTGCAACCTGATCTGCATAACCATTCCCCATTGACACAAAATCCTGTGATCTGGTGTGAGCACTGCACTTTACCACGGCAATTTCAAGAGGTAACTGAATTGCATGTAACAAATCTCGTATTTGTTCTCCATTTTTCACTGGTGATCCAGAGGAAGTCATAAAACCCCTCTGCGACCAGATTTGACCAAAATCATGTACAATTCCAAATCCGTATCTGCTGTTAGTGTAGATTGTAACTTTCAAATTCACAGCAGCATGGCAGGCCTTTGTAAGGGCTATTAATTCTGCCACCTGTGCAGAGAATACCTTTTCAAGCCAAGAGGCCTCAACTATGCCAGATATAGTACATACTGCGTAACCAGCTCTTAATGTCCCTGTTGAATCTCTTAAACAGGACCCATCCACGAACATAATGCAGTCGTTTTCTTTTAGCTGGGTGTCCTGTATGTCTGGGCGAGGTTTGGTACAGAGGTCGGTCACCTCAAGACAATCATGCTCAAATTCTTCCCCATCTTTGATTTCTGTATTCTCATTGGGAATTAAAGTTGCTGGGTTCAGTACTGTGCACCTTTTCAATGTAACATTGGGTGACCCCAAAATAACCGTCTCATATTTGGTAAGTCGTGCATTCGTCATGTGTTGTGTTTTCGTTCTTGTTAACAAGATTTCGACAGAATGTGGGACTAGTACTGTCAAAGGGTATCCCATGACTATGCCCTCACATTGTGAAAGGCTTTGACCAACTGCTGCAACTGCTCGCAAACAACCCGGTAAGGCTGCTGCGACAGGGTCCAAAGTAGCTGAAAAATATGCTACAGGGCGATTTGCATCTCCGTGGACCTGTGTTAAAACAGACAAAGAACAAGCATCACGTTCCTGACAAAACAACAGAAAAGGTTTCTCATAATCGGGCATTCCTAATGCTGGTGCCCTGCACATGCACTCTTTCAGCTCTAAGAATGACTCAAGTTCTTCCTTTGTCAAAGTGATTGTGTATGGTTCATCTTTGACGTCTTTCCCTGTCAATTTTATTAGAGGTTTTGCAATGATTGAGAAGTTGGGTATCCATTGACGGCAATAACCCACCATTCCCAAAAACATCCTGACATCTCTCTTTGTTGTTGGGGGATTCATCTGCAAGACAGCTGTTATTCTTTCCTTTGATATCCTTCGGGATCCTTTCTCAATTAGATGCCCTAAATATTTTACTTCTTTCTGACAATATTGCAGTTTCTTAGGTGACACCTTATGCCCGTTCTTTCCCAAATGGTTCAGTAATGCAATGGTGTCATATTTACAACTGTCTCTGGTTTTGGATGCAATTAACAAGTCATCAATGTACTGCACAAGAGTTGAGTTAAAAGGTAGCACAAGAGGTTCCAGATCTTTCTTCAATATCTGATTGAAGATGGATGGTGACTCAGAAAAACCTTGAGGGATTCTGCACCAACTGTACACCTTATCCAGGAATTTGAAACTGAACAAAAATTGGCTATCTTCATGTAGCGGTATTGAGAAAAATGCCTGTGATAGGTCTATTGCAGTAAACCATTCAGCATCACAAGGAACTTGGAACATTATTACCGCCGGGTTAGGTACCACAGGGCAACATTTTATCACAATTTTATTTATTTTTCTCAAATCCTGCACAATTCGAACTTTCCCACAGGGCTTCTTCAAACCCATGATAGGTGAGTTGCATGGGCTACTCAAAACGTCTTTCAAAACTCCCTGTCTGAGAAAATCTGCAATTATCTGTGTCACTTCAATGAGTACATCTTGAGTCATGTGATATTGTGTACTTGTGGAAATACTGCATTCGGTCTTATCTGCATCTTGACTGGTTTAACCCCTTTAATTAATCCGACCTCTTTTCCTGTCAAATCCCACACTCTCTCTGCCACAGACCCCTGTAGGTCAGCAGGTAAGTCGATCAGGGTGAACACTGGGAATAGAGTTATTAAAGGGTAATCTTCACTCGTCTCACCCCCTTCTATGAACTGGCCCTCATCTCCTTCATCATCACTGTTTGTCTGGACTTCTATTCCATTGTTGGAACAGGTAATTGAACATTTAGTCTTACATAGTAAGTCCCTTCCCAGTAGGGATACTGGACTTGAGTCGCATACGACAAATCTATGCAAGCCTTGGAAGCTTTCGATTTCAACCTGTACTGGGTCAGTAATTGGATTTGTCAGGTACTGGTTAGCCACACCAACCACTCGTATGGTGCGCCCTGATAGGGGTAGTCTCGGTACTTCTACGCTGCGGACTGTAGAACGTGTAGCTCCAGTGTCAACTAAAAACAAAACCTTATAGCCCATCACCTTTCCTTCTACATATGGGCCTTTCTGGTCTACTTCTAATGAGGCTGCAAGCCTACACTCTTCACTGTCTGAACTGTCATCTGACCATTTCATTTTCACCTCGTAATGGGTATTGTTATACAGTGTTGTTTTGACTTGTCACCTGACCTGTGACCTGCTGAGGAAGCGTCACCTGTTGCTGTCCCGTTGGAGCTAAGGGTAACTGCATTTGCTGTCTAGGCACCATAGGAATCTGCTGCTGCATCGGTTGTACTGGCACGTTTTGAAAACGCAGCATTAACATTTGTTGCATAGGTTGTACCCCTGGCATTTGCATCAAGTTATTCTGTAAGTTCGGGTTCTGATGTCTCATTCTTGGACCTCGCGGATTCTGTTGTGTACCAACATTAATGCTCTGCTGAACTGCACCATCATGCACCATATTTGGACAATCCCGCTTCCAATGTCCCATGCCCCCGCACGCATGGCATGGTGACATCCTCTTTACTACCTGTCCGTCATTCTGAACGACGCCATTATTCATGTCCAAATTACGATTCACAAAACCTCGACCTCTACCTCTCGGCTGTGCCTGAAACCCACCATTTATTTGCGGTTGCTGGTGCATCATTTGCTGAACACCATTTCCCTAAATTCCAGCTTGTGCAGCTCTTATCTGCATCACCATCACCTTTTCTTTCAGCTTTTTCTGCTTCAACTCAATTTTATCACTACAGTATTTCGCATACTGTAACACCTCATCAATCAGTTTAGCTTGCCAACAAATCAAGTGATTCTTAATCATCTGACCAACCTCTGGTCTCAGCCCTTCAACAAATCTGAACACAAGATGATTCATGTCTTTCGGTTCGATCGTCTCAGTACCACTGTAATGTTTAAATGCCTTTAACAACCTCTCATAATAGGCATGTATTGATTCTTTAACTTCTTGCGAAGTCCGGTCGATTTTCTGCCAATCGGTCACCTTCGGCGACACTTTTTGTTTCAAAAACTCAATAACCTTATGATAATATTTCATCACCTCTTCAGAAGGTGCTCCAGTCATCTTATCCCTTGCTGGTTCCTTCGTGGGCCAATCTACCCCTCTTTTGCACTCGAGCCACAAATCCGGTGGAACAATAATCTCAAACAAGGTATTTAAGTCTTCCCAAAGACATTTTGCAAGCTTCACAAATCTGTCTGTCTGTTGATACCACTCGATTGTTTTTTCTCTTAATCTCGGGTAATCATTTGTAAAGGACAAAATATCTCCCCTGGACCAAGGCACATGGACTAAAACACCACCAGCCGTTTCTCTCATGGGCAGGATTTTTACTGCATCTAAATTGGGTGTGGTTGTTGTTTCAGTAGACCCTGGGCTATCCTTTTTCCCTTTGTCTCTTTTCTTTGCCCACCGGCCTTCCTATTTTTCTAACGCACCCCAAATTTGTGCACTTTGTAGTAATTCTTTCAGGTGTGTCTTCATGCCTGCAGATCTCATGTGATCAAAATCTTTGATGTCAAAATCTAATCTGTAGCTTCTTTTCTAATGCTTTGTGTTACTAATATCAATATTGTATTTGTCTGCCAGGTTTGCTAATCTCTGGTGTATCTTCCCTACTTCTTTGGTAATCTTAGGACATAAGTATCTCAATTCTGCCTCAGTGTAGGATTCCAACCTGTTTACTCCCATTGTTCCTTCCACTAACTCAGCAGCTTCTGCCCCTAGGCGTACAGGATTCAGATATTCGTCTTGTCTTTCCTTTTCAGAATCAATTTCGGTTACTGTAGTTTTTCGAGAAGCAGAAGTTTTCTCTAACCACTCGTTTAATTGCTGTACTGTAAAACCTTGCAGTGAGATGTTTCCTGCAAGTATCATTGGAGTATGTGAGGCATTCGTGCTCATAGTTTGGGGAGTCAAAACTCCCAACCCTGCTTGTCGCATTGCTTCTAGAGGTGCCCCTATTGGACTGAGGTCCATTAAGGGTCTCTGTTGCTCACATACCTGTCCTTCCTGGGCCATTATCTGTGGAGTTCTAATAGACCCTCCTCTTAACGCTTCATGAGTCATAACTCCCTGTTCACAAGTTCTTGTTTTCTCTTGGGCATATAGCGGTACTGGGGGACCGACAGTAATAGGTAGTGATATAGCGGCAGGTGTCTGACCTGCTCACAGACTTCTTGGAGCTCCAACACCATAGGTCTGTTCTAATGTACCTGGTACAGGCACTAACGGAGGTCCTGATACAGGGTTATACCCTGGTATCAGCTGTGGCGGTTGTGACACTAGCTTTGGAGTTGACTCAATTTGAATCAGTCTTGGCTTTGTGTATATCGGGTCTGACGGCACCACCAAGTTTGTAGTAGTCTCAAGCACTGGAACATCGGGATAGAATATTTTTATCTGCGGTGGAGGCTGCAACTGTGTCGGTACGTCTGGTGCAGTAGGTACACTGTCACCATTCTGTATCAAGGCTGTATCGCTAGTCTGTACCGTATCAGTAACTCCCTTCTCCTGCGTCTGGTTCCCAGGATTCAAGCTAGTACTCGGAACATCATCGCTCACCGCATAAGGTGGTGGTCGATCATGTAACAATCTATCCATAAACTCCTCATCCTCCGAATCATCCTCTTCTTCCCAGGACCTTTTTTGTTCTTTAACTTTGTCTGAATCTTTGTTAGTTTTACCAGAAGCTTTCTTTCCCTGTGTTTCTTCTCCCTGTGTTATCGCTGGAAACAGCTTTAACCCATCTACTATTCCCCATCTCCACATTTTATTCTCATTGTCCCATCTAGCTTCTGCATCGGATTTTTCTGCCCTTGTCAATCTCCTGTGAAACCTTTCTTGCCTATGTTTAAGAGCCATCAGGTCCCAAATCGCCAAAGCCTCATATTGTGCCGGTCTCGGAGGTGGTTTCTGCGTACTTAACATCCACCTTAAGTTTTCTAATACCTTTTGATTGAATGTCCCATGTTCCGGAAATGCTAGACACCCTTCTTTCTCCGTCAACTTGCGCCATTGTTTTATCCATAAACAAGGTGCAACACCCTTTTCCTCCATAACCGTATAAGCTGGAGTACCCTCGGGTGGTGTAGGCTCCCCATCGGTCCCCATCGGTTGCGACAATGTACACATCTCCCCTCAAAGCGCTTTTGAATGCCTTAACAAAATTCATTTTACAATTCTTTTATTCAGAAAAACGGCTTAATTCCCAGGACACTCTTCACCTATCCTTGTCTCAGCCTATTGCCTCTCACGGACGGCAGCCAATCCGTGCGCGACTCCTCTTAACATCTGACCTATCTCAGCGCGGCACCACTGACGTCACACTCACTCACTCTGCAGCTGACAAAGTCTTGCGGCTTGTCCACACCTTTACTAACTCATAAAATTCATACAAACTAATGCGATTTATTGCAGACACTTAAATGACAATACAAATCTGCCGGTTTTCTACAGGAAGGGTAACACATTCGCTTCAGAACTTTACAGAGATTTCACTTGAAGCCTCGGCCGTTACTCTCTCCTTCTCAGTTCCCACATGCGCAAGCAGAATTCGACCTGCAAATTCTACTCTCGACTTGTCAATGACTCCTTCTAGTGCACTTTAGAGCTCGTCAAATCTCCATAGAAAGTTTCATACATACGTTATGATTCAAACCTGACTTGTCAACCACGCCCGATTGACCTATTAAACCGCACAGATTACAACATAAACTATGTTTCTCATCCTACTCCGGAGTCTTAGACCTCAACTGGTCCGTATATACTAACCAACCACGTGGATAATTTTGAACAATAAGCGCTGCATTCACATGAAGTACGCCGACTTCCCTACTCTCACACCGTGGAGTACGCCCACTCCTGCTAAACAACACTTAATTTGGCCTAAATACACACAAGTCTTCACAATCTTCTGCAAGATGCATAAGATTTAAGCAAGCGCAAAGACGCTAACCACACATAGTTTGGCGCCGAGAACATTCCCAACTCATCTAGGCAGGCTCTGAGATCCCGGGAAAGCCCATGATGAACCTAGCCACTCATCGTTGTGCCAAATTTCATTATTACAGAAAACAAAATTAACAATAAAAACTCCGTCCTAGGGCCCCCAAGGGCCAAACCGTCGCTCTGCTACCAGAACTGTTAACGCGTCCGTCTATGTCAATTTATACACATCAGGACTCGTTTTAGGTCGATGAACCTTTGGACCCAGTGGTGAGTCTCCGTAAGACGAGATTACCAATCATTGATCAATAGTATTTTAAGAGTTAGTATCAGAATTATTTCTCAAAGATCATTAATAAACCTTCGGCGCATTCATTAGTTCTCAGACTCAAATAACCACACCTTGAAGGAAGATTTTGTGAATTTATTCCCTATTGATTACAATCTAATAATAAACATATTAGTTTCAAAACCAAGAAGCATAAGAGCATAATCACAAAAATGGCAACTACAATAAGCTTTCAACAATGCGATGATCAGGATCATAAGATAGATACGTTAGTGAAAAATAGATCATGGTGCATGATAATTTATAAGATATCAGTTCAGCGTAGCTATGTGTCAGTCACGTCAGTTCCGTCAGTCAAATGAACACCTCATCTAACCTCAAATTAGCATTAGCATGTTGGGCTTCATGCGAAACAAATTAGAATATCAATTTGGAAAACATCTAACTATTATCTAATTAAACATACAGCAGTTGGTACCTAGAAAGAAAAGGCAAAAGATTCAGTTAGCAAATAATTACCCTCCTCGAGATAGGTCAGCATTCAGGATCAGTCTTCGTCTTCAGGACATCAGCAGAGTCACCGTCAGTCTATCTAAGTTGGAAGCAAGGAACACTTTCCCTTAAGGGGAAAGTTAACGGACAATCTATGGACAAGGTTATTTTCTAAGTCTCAAGTCATCAAATAGAGTGACAGAGTTTCTGGATGCAATCAATATCATCCCCTGCCTAATGCGTCTCGTCTCTCGTGTCATGAGTTTTTATCCCCTTTTCCGTGATACATTCCCCCAAAATTCTATTGGTTAGTAACTATACCCCATTATTGGTAACCAATCAAATTATACATTAAGTAATGCATTTGTCATTTCACGATATTTCTCTAACTCCTAATTGGTCTTCATAATTGACGTTTTTCGTAGGTGGCATACCCGGGGTTACTTCACCATCTTGGCACACGTCTCGGGTCAAGAGTTCTCTTCTCCTCGCTTTAGTGTCCTTGGAAGTGTCTATGTTTGTTTCCAAATCTCACAGTTTTATATTAGAAGCTACTAATATGCGGATGAGAAAATTCCACGATGTGTCTAACAAATGCAGAAAAGAACAATAGCTGGGTCATGGTCATTTGCAAGTCCGCACACTGGAGAAGCAGAAAAATACGCTTTTAAATGAGAGTTACATAGCTAGTTCGCGACTCATGCTAACTTAAGATATACGAGTTCTAATGAAAACAGTTTTAATCGTGGTAATACATATAATTAAAGATTATTTCTGTTATTCAGCATTAGTATTCACAAGCAAATAAATCTTCACGTTTATTAATACATCTCAATTTATTAATTTGCATCGTCAAATGTAAGCATTTCACATCTATAAAATATATGTTTAAGCTACGCTCTCTCAGTCTCAATGTTCGAAACATTTTTGGAGTCAGGATCCTGCTAATGGGGCAAACCAGCAAGTTGAGTCTGATCTGCCTTCCAACATCAGTGTGGCAGCTAAACAGCAGACTGGTGGTAAAAACTGGATCTAAATCCTTGAATACGTTTCTAATTCCCAGCTTTTAGGGTTAGGCAGGAGGAGTATGAACGGTTTGCTGGACCCTTTAGGAAGGTTGGCTTTTTGCAGCCTTTATGTCCCTGTAGCTTAAAATGAGACTAGCCAACTACCCCTTGGAGTCCACTCTTCAGTGCTGGTTTCAAGTGAGAGAAGGCCCATCCTTGCTTTTTCCCTCTGTCTAGCCCCTCCCTCACCACTAACTGGGTATAGGGGAAACATGTCTCACCTGCAGACTCCTTCTGGCCTACAGCTAACTTGACTGGGGTAACCCAGCATGACCAACTAAGTTAGGTGGCACATCTTGCCTCCCAGGTCAGGCTTTAGTCCCCAAGAGAGGGCCAGTGCTGCTCCAAAGGCAAGCAGCCAGCAGAGGACACTGACAGCTGTTAGTGACAGGAACCAAGACTCTGGGCCCTAGCCGTCCACTGACCATTGGAAGCTCTAATCCAGGGGTAGGAGTATGGCCTATGTCCTCACAAGGAATCACTCACCTGCTCCTTAGTGGACCTCACAGGCTTCTCTTAGTGGGGGGCTACCACCTAAAGCGATAGATACACTTTTTCCACTCTCCCTCCCTAAGGCCAGAGGTCTGTACTCTTAGAATGAGTAGGTGTTTGGCAGCCCAGGCCTTCAAGGTTGGCACTCTCTAGGGGTGTCTTGGAGAGGTGTATCTGGCTCAGGTCCACTTTCACCACCTCTTGCTGCAATAGTGCAGGTGACCAATAGTGCACCAGTCCCCTTCTTGGAGGCAGGGGAGGTCAGGATTATCCACCGGTCTCCGTGTGAGCATTCCCTCCTATTCAAGGAACACAAGGGACACAGTGTAGACATACCACCCATTTGCATTTCTCACCCCACAAACTTCTCCTGGTAGGTACTGCTCTGGAGAAACCATCCCGTCATCCACCATGGTCTTGCTGACACATGTATTCCTTGGTGCGGTGGCAGGTAGCCCATTCACCGTCATCCTGTGGAAGTGCCTCTTACCAGCCTTGAGGACCACGAGCTTACCATCTGGGTGCACCTTCCAACTAAAGGCTACTAATGTATCTTCACCTAGGTAGTCCTCACCCAAGGCAAAACTAGCCATGCCAGTGGAGTCCCCACTAGTTCTAGGCCTTTTCCTGGTGCATGAGGCATCCCTCTTTTTGTACTGACTGCTGACACTCATAGCACTTACTCTTCTCAAACTCTCTCTGTTCTCCTGGGTTCCCACATTCATGTTTATCAGGAGTAGGTTTGGAATCTATCTCTGCTTCAGTTTTTTCAGGCCCTACAAAGGTCTTTTTAGGAGGCTTGTTGCTCCACTCCTTTTCCTTCTGTGGGAATAGCCCCCTTTCTTGGGATCACCATCTGGGATCTCTTCAATGCACAAGTGCGTACCCATTTATTAGTTGTCTTACCCAACTCTCTGGGGTTAGACAGCTTGGAGTTTATCAGGTGCCGGTGTAATGAAGAAATTCTAAGAAAATGCACTGTGGCAATCAAAGTGTACTGTCCATCATAAGTGTGAGAAAGTATCCTCTTTCCAGCATGGTTACCCCCATTTTTGGCCTGTTTGTGTGTGTTTGTCAGTGTGTTTTGCCTGTCTCACTGGGATCCTGTTAGCCAGGACCCTAGTGCTCACAATTTGTGGCCTATGTGTGGTGTCAATATGCTTAACTGTGTTACTGAAGTTCTGCTAACCCGAACTCCAGTGCTTATGCTCTCTCTACTTACCAAGTTTGTCACTATAGTTTAGTGACTCCATATTCCTACTCTGATTCGCATACTGGACCCCCCCTTATAAGTCCCTAGTATTTGGTACCTAGGTACACAGGGCTTTGGGGTTCTAGGAGATCCTTATGGGCTGCAGCATTTTGTTTGCCACACATAAGGAGCTCATACAAATCTTTCATCAGGACTGCCACTGCACCCTGAGTGAAATAGTGCACACACTATTTCACAGCCATTTCCACTGCATTAAGGTAACTTATAAGTCACCTACATGTCTAACCTTCATTTACTGAAGGCCAGGTGCAAAGTTATTGTGTGTGAGAGCACCCTTGTACTAGCAAAGATGCCCCCACGTTGTCCAGGACCAATTCCCCAGACTTCGTGAGTGTGGGGACACCATTATAAGCGTGTACTACATAAATCTCCAGGTCCAGCAGTGTTCTGACTAAGGTACCCAGGGGTTCCACTTTTATGCCTGGCTCTAGCTTGTGGGTGAAAGAAACTCCCTGTCTGTTATACTTTTCATCCTTGGCGTGGTCTCCCTTAACTTTTTCCTCTGTTCCCCAGGTTATTGATGTGTGCTGGACTCTGATTTTGCTGTTTTTATTACTCTGGGCACTTTACCACTGCTAACCAGTGTTAAAGTGCAAGTGTTCCTGTTTAAAATGTGTACGTAATTGGTTCTCCATGATTTGCATATTTGTTTTACTGTTAAGTCCCTAGAAAAGTGCACTAGAGGTGCCCAGGGCCTGTAAATCAAATGTTACTAGTGGGCCTGCAGCACTGATTGTGACACCCACACAAGTAACCATGTAATCATGTCTCAGACCTGACACTGCTGTGTCTGTGTGTGTATTTTTACACTGTAAATTCGACTTGGCAAGTGTACCCACTTGCCAGGCCTAAACGTTCCCTTTTCTTACAAGTAAGGCACCCCTAAGGTAGGCCCTAGGTAGCCCCAAGGGCAGGGTGCAGTGTATGGATAAGGTAGGACATATAGTAATGTGGTTTATATGTCCTGACAGTGAAATACTGCCACCTTCGTTTTTTTACTGTTGCAAGGCCTGTCTCACTCATAGGATAAATATGGGGGCTACCTTTAAATATGATGAAAGTGTAACTTCCCCTAGAGAGTAGATGGACATGTGGAGTTTGGGGTCCCTGAACTCACAATTTAAAAATTAATCTTTTAGTAAAGTTGATTTTGAGATTGTGCGTTTAAAAATGCCACTTTTAGAAAGTGAGCATTTTCTTGCTTAAACCATTCTGTGACTCTGCCTTGTTTGTGGATTCCCTGTCTGGGTCAGTTTGACAGTTGGGTTGTTTTTCACCTCGCACTAGACAGTGACACAAAGGGAGCTGGGATGTAACCTGCATTTCCTGATTAGCCATCTCTGCTAGGAGGGAGGGGTGGAGTGGTCACTCTCATCTGAAAAGACTGTGCCAGCCTCTGACAATGCAGACTTCAACCCCCTGGTGTGTGTCTGAGGCCTTGCCTGGGCAAGGTAGGATTTCACAAGTAGGTATGAGTTCCCTTTGAAGAAAGGTGACTTCAAAAACTAAAATGGGTATAAGAAGGGCACCCAAATCTACAGACTTTAGAAAAAACACTTCTGGACCCAAGAGGAACCTCTGCCTGGAGAAGAGCTGATAACTGAGGAAGAAGTGCTGCCCTGCCTGTGACTGTGCTTTGTGGAACTTTCCTGCAGTGCTGCTTCTGCCAGAGTAAGAGGGCAAAGACTGGACTTTGTGTGCCTTCCATCTTGTGACGAAATCTCCAAGGGCTTGATTTAGAGCTTGCCTCCTGTTGTTTGAAGTCTCAGGGACAGCAAAGACTTCTCTCTGCCAGCGCCTGGAGTCTCTGGAGAGACTCCTGCTCTGAAAAGTGGCACCCTATCCAGTTTCTGGGCCCTTGGAAGGAAAGCTGGTGGAAATCCCAGGAAATCGACTTCGGACGACTCCGGACCAACGCCGCTGCCGAATCCGGTAACGCCGCCTGCACCCGACGCCGTGACCCTCGCTGGAACACGACGCTCTTCGCAGGCCTGACGCCGCTGCAGCCCCGCTGAAGTCCGCGACTCCGTGGAAGTTGCCGCACCACGTCGTGACCAACGCCGCTCGAAGTGCACGGATTCAATGTTTCGCACGGACGGCGCGATCCCCGACTTCGCGCATCGGCTTTTTTTCACTCTTCACCAAAGGTACTGTACTTGGGGGTCTACACGACTCCGTGTCCGGCGCTGCTGGTGTCGGCTTGTTGTTAACATCTCATCTAAGCATTTTTTGTTTTTAAGCGCTATTTTTTAGTTTAACCTCTAAAAATTCATAACTTGACTGGTGTATGTCGGATTTTTGTCGTTTTGGCCTTGTTTTCTTTAGATAAATATTTCCTATTTTTCTAAACTGGTGTTGTGTCATTTTTTTGTGTTTTCATTGAGTTACTGTGTGTGTTGGTGCAAATACTTTACACCTAGCACTCTGACGTTAAGCCTACTGCTCTGCCAAGCTACCAAGGGGGTAAGCAGGGGTTAGCTGAGGGTGATTCTCTTTTACCCTTACTAGAGTGAAGGTCCTTGCTTGAACAGGGGGTATCCTGACTGTCAACCAAAGACCCCATTTCTAACATTGGTGATCAGCGGTTGGGATTTGGACTTGTATTTGTAGCAAAGATGAACCCACGTTGTCCAGGACCAATTCCCCAGACTTAGTGAGTGTGGAGACACATTATAAGCGTGTACTACATAAATCTCCAGGTCCAGCAGTGTTCTGACTAAGGTACCCAGGGATTCCACTTTTATGCCTGGCTCTAGCTTGTGGGTGAAGGAAACTCCCTGTCCAATAAGAAAAAAGTTGCCAGGAGCAACAATACCCACTTTGACATCATTCCCAGGGGTTAGCCCTCAATAATCCCACAGTGCCCTGCTCTGCCAAAATTACTCATGGCACAATCCTTCTTCACCTGGTCAGTACTCTGGGCACACCCCTCAGTTGAGATGTGTATAGGGAAACGCGGAACTCTTCTTACAAACCAGTTCTGGAAAAGGTTTCCCCCAACTGAGATTGGTGCCACTCTGACTACTTGTGAGTTACATCTGCATGTAACAGATGATGGCCCTTTGAAGCTTGTGCAGGTTATCGGCACATCCCCCAGGCCATCCTTTCCGGAGGAGGTTACACTACCTCCTACCCAAGGACCATTTATTTTCTTTCCTGAGAAACATTCACACTTCCCGGGAGGCTGCCAGATTGCGATTAACTCTGAAAATGCTGCTAGAGGCTTTAACCAGGAAAATGCCAATTTTTAAAAATCCGACTTGACCATCAGATTGAATTTTAAATTCATATTAATTTGAGTCCTTAAGCCATGATTCTAGCTATTTCCATACAGAAGTTATGCATTGTCCAAACTGAAGTTATGCATTATTAGGTGTTCTAATGTAACCCAGTACAATGTAATGGGAAAACCAGCTTTAGCACAGTGAAAAAGACTTTTGAGATGTTACACTGGCAAGTCCTATCAAACTTATGAGCACATGTCCTACTAAAGAGCCTACAGGGCCTACCGTAGAGGTGAATTATAAGTATTAAAAAGGAAGGTGTATACCTGGCAAAAGATTCACACTCACGGCCTGATTCACAAAGGATAAACCTTTGTATAAATTTACTCTTTTTCAGTATTCACAAAACTGCAGTTTAACAGTAAGTTTATGAGTGCAGGGACTCCCCATACGGGAATAGAATTCAGGACAGAAAAAGCTACGCCTGTCATTGGAGAATCTCATAGGAGCAGTGTGAGTGAATATAAGCAAAACTAATTTTGCCATTTGGTCAGGCTAAGGTTTTTTTCACATTTATATTGCGCAAACTCAACCCAAAGCTTTATGTGAGGACCAGTTATATTACACAAGGTGAAATCTATTTTCTTTGCCACAGGAAGTTTAACAGTCACAGCATCTTGAGCCAACGTTGAGTCTCAAACCCAGTTCCACAGTTCCAAAGTGGGCAGCTCTAGCCGTAATGTTACATGCTCTCCCCAAGGTGGGCCAAACAAGCAGAGATTACTTTAACTTTAAAGCATCCTGTGCTCCTCTGGTGCACATCCCTTTTCTTCTCTACTGTTCCTCACCCTGTACCTTTCTGACACACATCACTGCATTATTTTGTACATCATTCTATGCAGCGCTGACTTCACCTAGGACATCCTGTTGCACACTAATATATTTAACTGTTCATCTGCATGCGTGGATGACAGTATATTTGTTGCACTTTATGATCATAGATGTCTTTAAAAATGTTTGACTCTGTGCATGTGTGCATACTCTAAAGGGGCATGGATACATGCTCTGATTGAGAATGTGAGTCTGCATGTTGTGTCACTTTAGGTATATAAAATCCTATTGCCTTTTTCTTTGCTTTTTTGGCCTCACCTTGTCATGCTTATTAAACTGGAGCGCAGTGCTCTAGGATGCTGCACTGTGGGCAGAAAGCACCGCCGAGCCAAATTTACCAAACATGGCCTGTCCCCACCATGCTTACTCACAAACAGCCTTCCTGTTGCCCTACACACAACTTACCACTATACTGCAAAGGTGTGAGGGTGATGTCTAGAACAGATTTTCACTGGAAGGGTACACTTCCAGTACAAAATCCTTTGCTCATACAAATTTTGAAACATTTCACCATTGAATGTGTGTTGTAACGTGCATCACACATGAAATGTGTGGAATGTTAGGAAAAATAAAAAGATTTGTTCAACAGCACACCTGCCTCAAGAAGGCAGTCTAACCATTTTAGTATCAGACTCTTGTAGTAGTAACTCACCACAGTACATACTGCACTCATCAGTATTAACGCGGCAGTGTCTTACCCCACTAGAATGCTGTAGGTCCCATCATTGTGGTGTGGTTTTGTGGTATTCTGGATTATCATTTACAGTACTTGCAAACATTAAAAAAACAAGGACTGGAGGGCAAATGTACAAAAGGTTTTTTGCAATTGCAGAGCCTCCGATTCTTAAAATCAAAAGCCTTGTGACAACGAAAAAGCTCTGTCCCGATGTACTTTCTGAGTTGGAAAAGTGTTTCTAACCCTCAGAGTAACATTTGCGAATCATTCTGAATTGCTTGCAGGAGCAGGTGTACAATGGTGGATTCTCTAATTTGCCAGTCACAATGGCGTGAGGCAATGGTTTGAGACCACAATTGTGACCACAAGCTATTAACTAGATAACAATACAAGAACTGGGGTAGTAACTTATCCACAAAGGGGAAAATGTCTGTGTGGGACAGTTTCCAGTTTGGGAATGTTAGCAAGTGGTCTCAGAGAAAGGGGTATTGGGTAACGGGATCACTGCATGCTCCCCTGTGTCATTCTTCCAAATGAACATTGATTTATGGATCCCATTAAATATTCTCTTGCAAAGAATGTAAACTCATGGATGAAACTGTGCTGTCCATTACAGGACTCACTCCTTGTGTCCACTGGGCACCAAAATGCCTCGTAGCTCATTAATAATACTGAAGAAGGAGGCTGTGTAGCCTCCTGCGGAGGTACTTGTAGCACTACAACCGATTAGTGCATCAGTTGCACTGCAAAAGTAAACCCTGTTTGCAAATTAGCCAAGGATTTAGCCCCTTGTGATTCCTGAGCCCCCAATTTCCCTCTCAGATTTTAAAAAGATTTATTGCAGTTTAATTATCAGATACAAATGTGAAACATAGGGCAGAACTTGCCACATTTCTCTCTGTCTCGAAGGGCACATAGAGAAGTAAATTAAGGGCATGTGAAAAGAGAAACAGTGACTAAGCTTTAAGGCAGCTTGTTAAGTAACTGTGCCAAATAGCGCAAACCTCATCAGCTGAAAGATGTGGCAGAATGCTATTGGCTCTGGGTTTGAGTTATGTGCATCGTTGGGACTGACTCTTCCAAAAAAGCTCGTGCTTATCACAATGCTTTACTAATGAGGCTCCCGTATTTGTATTATAGTGGTATGACTAACTTGGCACAACTGCAATATTCTGCAAAGCAGAAACCAAGGAATTTACAAAAAAAAGAAATTGCCTGTTTTTATTCCGAAGCAGCTGCAGTTGTAGTAGAGCAAAACTCTATACCTTAGCAGATTGCAGACACTCCTCTTTGTGGAGACTGAAAACCCCATGCATTAAAATATTACTAACAAAGCATTTGATGTTTAATTTCCAAAGAATGTCATAATTCAGTACTCGCAGCTTAACACTTACATGTGCGTGTAAGTTTACGACTTTCATCATTCATAGACAATACGGTCCCAAGCCTCAAAGCCTGTCAGTTTACTTATTTCCAGTAACCAATTTGCCTCCCAGAGGGGGGTCTCCCTCGTAGGTCGGTGGTGCTATCCCAGTATGGTGGTAACTTTGGACCATTCAGTGAGGGACACCTGAGTGGCTGGTAGGATGCGTTTTCGTTCTTCTCTCCCATGCTGACAGTAGAGACAAGATTCCCCCTCCCACTGCAGTCTCCCCAGTCTAAACATAGGGTGGTCCAGCGGGGCAGACATCCAGTCATTAACCCCTTTGCTGCCAGGCCTTTTCCTCCTCAGGTGCCAGGCCTTTTTTTGGATATTTGGGGCAGGGCACGCTTAGGCCCTCATAACTTTTTGTCCACATAAGCTACCCACGTCAATTTGCGTCCATTTTTTCCAACATCCTAGGGATTGTAGAGGTACCCAGACTTTGTGGGTTCTCCTGAAGGAGACCAAGAAATTAGCCAAAATACAGTGAAAATTTCGTTTTTTTAAAAAGAAATGGGAAAAAAGGGCTGCAGAAGAAGGCTTGTGTTTTTTTACCTGAAATTGGCATCAACATAGGGTTTGCAGTGCTAAAATCACCAGCTTCCTATCTTTCAGAAACAGGCAGACTTGAATCAGAAAACCCAATTTTTCAACACAATTTTGGCATTTTACTGGGACATACTCCATTTTTACGATTTTTTGTGCTTTCAGCCTCGTTCCAGTCAGTGACAAAAATGGGTGTGAAACCAATGCTGGATCCCAGAAACCTAAACATATCCGAAAGTAGACAAAATTCTGAATTCAGCAATGGGTAATTTGTGTAGATCCTACAAGGGTTGCCTATAGAAAATAACAACTGAAATAAAAAAATATTGAAATGAGGTGAAAGAAACAGCCATTTTTTCTCTACATTTTACTCTGTAACTTTTTCCTGCAATGTCAGATTTTTTAAAGCAATATACCGTTATGTCTGCTGGACTCTTCTGGTTGCGGGGATATATAGGGCATGTAGGTTCATCATGAACCCTAGGGACCCAGAGCCAATAAATGAGCTGCACCTTGCAGTGGGTTTTCATTCTATACCTCGTATACAGCAATTCATTTGCTAAAATATAAAGAGTGAAAAATAGGTATCAAGAAAACCTTTGTATTTCCAAAATGGGCACAAGATAAGGTGTTGAGGAGCAGTGGTTATTTCCACATCTCTGAATTCTGGGGTGCCCATACTAGCATGTGAATTACAGGGCATTTCTCAAATAGATGTTTTTTTTACACACTGTTTTATATTTGGAAGGAAAAAATGTAGAGAAAGGCAAGGGGCAATAACACTTGTTTTGCTATTCTATATTCCCCCAAGTCTCCCGATAAAAATGGTACCTCACTTGTGTGGGTAGGTCTAGCGCCCGCGACAGGTAATGCCCCAAAACACAAAGTGGACACATCACATTTGCACAAAGAAAACAGAGGTGTTTTTTGCAAAGTGCCTACCTGTGGATTTTGGCCTCTAGCTCAGCCGGCACCTAGGGAAACCTACCAGACCCGTGCATTTTTGAAACCTAGAGACCTAGGGGAATCCAAGATGGGGTGACTTGTGGGGCTTTCACCAGGGTCTGTTACGCAGAAGCCTTTGCAAACCTCAAAATTTGGCAAAAAAAACACCTTTTCCTCACATTTCGGTGAGAGAAAGTTCTGGAATCTGAGAGGAGCCACAAATTTCCTTTGACCCAGGGCTCCCCCAAGTCTCCTAATAAAAATGATACCTCACTTGTGTGGGTAGGCCTAGTGCCCGTGACAGGAAAGGCCCCAAAACACAAAGATGACACATCACATTTTCTAAAAGAAAACAGAGGTATTTTTTGTAAAGTGCCTACCTGTGGATTTTGGCCTCTAGTGCAGCCGGCACCTAGGGAAACCTACCAAACCTGTGCATTTTTGAAAAACTAGAGACCTAGGGGAATCCAAGATGGGGTGACTTGAGGGGCTCTCACCAGGTTCTGTTACGCAGAATCCTTTGCAAACCTCAAAATGTGGCTAAAAAAAACACTTTTTCCTCACATTTCGGTGACAGAAAGTTCTGGAATCTGAGAGGAGCCACAAATTTCCTTCGACCTATCGCTCCCCCAAGTCTCCCGATAAAAATGGTACGTCATTTGTGTGGGTAGGCCTAGTGCCTGTAACAGGAAATGCCCCAAAACACAAAGTTGACACATCATATTTTCTCAAAGAAAACAGGTGTTTTTTGCAAAGTGCCTCCCTGTGGATTTTGGCCTGTAGCTCAGCCGGCACCTAGGGTGAAACCCTGACAAACCTGTGCATTTTTTTAAACTAGAGACCTAGGGGAACCTAGGATGGGGTGACTTGTAGGGCTCTCACCAGGTTCTGTTACCCAGAATCCTTTGCAAACCTCAACATTTGGCAAAAAAACACTTTTTCCTCATATTTTGGTGACAGAAAGTTCTGGAATCTTAGAGGAGCCACAAATTTCCTTCCACCCAGCGTTCCCCCAAGTCTCCCGATAAAAATGGTACCTCACTTGTGTGGGTAGACCTTGTGCTCGCAACAGGAAATGCCCCAAAACACTAACTGGACACATCAAAATTATCAAATAGAAAACTACCTGTTTTTTGGGGTGGTGGGACACCTGCGTTTTTGGTCCTGGCTCAGCAGCCATCTAGGAAACCTACAAAACCCAGACATTTCTGAAAACTAGACACACGAGGGAGTGTAGGGAGGTGTGACTTGCGTGGATCCCCCAATGTTTTCTTACCCAGAATCCTCAGCAAACCTCAAATTTAGCTAAAAAAAACAAATATTTCCCACATTTCTGTGTGGGATCACCGCATCGGGACACATTTCCTACCACCCAACATTCTCCTCAGTCTCTCGGTAAAAATGATACCTCACTTGTGTAGGTGGGCCAAGTGTTTGTGACAGGGAAGAGGCAAAAACACGTCGAAATTAAGGGGGAATCAAAGTGGGTCCAAAAGGGCAGTTTGAAAAATAACATTTTTAGGCTGACAAGTGCAACAGAAATTTTATCGCTATAGATGAGACAATGCTGGGTGGTAGTAATTTTGTGGATTCCTGCAGATTCCGGAAGGTTCCATCATAAAAAATGTGGGAAAAAAGTGTTCTTTCCAGCAAAGTTGCAGGTTTGCAAGGCATTGTGGGTAAGGAAATGGTGCAGGGTGCATGTGAAGCACACCACCCTGGAATGACCTAGATGTTTAGGCCCGTATTTATACTCTTTTTGCGCCGCATTTGCGTCGTTTTTTGACGCAAAAACGGCGCAAACTTGCAAAATGCCATTGTATTTTGTAGGTTTGCGCCGTTTTGCGTCACAAAGCGGCGCAAATGCGGCGCTAAAAAAAGTATAAATACGGGCCTTAGTTTTCAGATGTGTCTAGGCCTTGTGGATTTTTCTACATGACAGCGTCCCGAAGTTAAAAAAAGAGCAGACCTCACCATTTCCAAGTGGGACGTTTTTGAGAGTTACCAATCTCTAATGGCCCAAATGTAATACAAAAACCCAAAATAATCAAATGTCCTCTTGCTTGCCATGGGATAAGATGTTTTCCCCAAACAAAACACACACATACACACACACCAATCCATGGTGTCTAGAGGTTGCTGTCAGAGATTGGCCTAACAAAAATAGGCCGATCTGTCCCCAAGGGGGGGGGGGGGGGGCAGAAATGGCCTAAAAATAGTCCCCCTCCTCTGAAGGTCGCTCTCTAAACATAAAAAACTAAAAAAAAAAAGTGATCCCTGCAGATTGGCCTAATAATATTAGGCCAATCTGCCCGCCGGGGGAGGCAGAAATGGCCTAAAAATAATTTGTCCCCTTATGCGCAAGTATGAATAAAATAAATACTCCCTGGTGTCTAGTGGTTTCTGTCTCCCCTGGGGGGAGATTGCTAGGCCGATCTGAAAATGGCCTACTAATAATTTGCCCCCCGGAAGCGACCCTTGCCTAAGGTGTTGCTCCCCAAACATAAAAATATAAAAATAAACACAATTTTTTTTATCCCTAGTGTCTAGTGGTTTAAATGGCCTAAAAATAATTTCCCCCCCTGGGGAGCGGCCCTTGCCCAAGGGTCCGCTCCCCTTATGCGCAAGTACAAAAAAAAAAAATCCCTGGTGTCTAGTGGTTTCTGTCCCCCCTGGAGGAAGATCACAAGACGGGTCTGCCCCGGCTAATAATAATTTGCCCCTCCCTCCCCGGAGTGACCCTTGCTCCCCAAACATAAAAAAATAAAAAAATAAAAAAATTAATGAGCCCTGTTGTCTAGTGGATTTCTGCCCCCGGGGGCAGAAATGGCCTAGAAATAATTTGCCCCCCTGGGGAGCGGCCCTTGCCCAAAGGGCCGCTCCCCTTATTGAAATACATAACAAAAAAAAATAACCTCGTGTCTAGTGGGCATTTCTGCTGCCCGATCGCATCGTGATCGGGCAGCAGAAATGCTCAGAGAGACATTAAAGGAGAGGAAAGGCCTTTCCTCTCCTTTCATGCCTCTCTGCCCCCTCCACGTGATCGGAGGAGAAATGCTTTTGCATTCTGTACGTCATCTGTTCTTTTTGCATTTATCGCCCTAGGTGGTAAGGGTATGCCCAGACTTGGGTTCCATGATTACTTTGCCACTGGATTCAAACTAGCCTGGTTGATACCCTGAAACCGGACAGAGGATACTATGTTCTGGTCCAGAGAGGACCTGGCTTGGTAGTGCGGCCTGGACTATTCACATGGGGAAAAGGGTCAAGACTGATCTGCATATGGTTAGGACCAAACTGGGGTGGGGTAGTAAGCCAAATAACAATGGATTAAATACAGATCTTTGTGACTGCGGTGAATGTTTGGATTGTTCAGCATTCCATCCATCATCTTTTTGCATTTGTCAACCTAAGTGGCAAGAGTATGCATAGATGTGGGTCCCGTTCTCACTGTGCCACTGAATTCAAGCTAGCCAGGCTGTTGAATGGTGATACTCTGAAACTGGTCCTAGGATACTTGTTTCTGGTCCAGGGAGGACCTGGCTTGGCAGTCTGGGCTGAACTATTCCCATGGGGAACAGGTTCAAGACTGATTTGTATATGGCTGGGTCCAAACTGGGGTGGTGTGGTGAGCACAAAAACACTGGGTTAAAGCCAGGTCTATGTGACAGGGGTTGAATGTTTGAATTGTTCAGCATTCCTTTCATCATCTGTTCTTTTTGTATTTGTCACCCTAAGTCGGAAAGGTATGCCCAGATGTGGGTCCTGTGTTCACTGCATCAATGAATTCAAGCTAGCCTGGTTGATTAAGGGAGATATCCTGGAACTGGTCCTAGGATGCTTGTTTCTGGTCTGGAGAGGACCTGGGTTGACAGTTTGTGCTAGACTGTTCAGGGTCAAGACTGATTTGCAAAGGACTGAATCCAAACTGGTGTGTTGTGGTGAGTATAGGCGGCTGGCCTGGTTTGTGGTGGGTACCTTGGGTACTTACACCTTATACCAGATCCAGTTATCCCTTATTAGTGAAGTAGTAGTGTTCTAGCAGCTTAGGCTGATAGAGGTAGCTATAGCAGAGCAGCTTAGGCTGAACTGGGAGACATGCAAAGCTTATCCAATACCACTTATAGTTACACAGTACTTATACACAAGTAAAGACAATACTCAGTGTTACCAAAAAAAAGGTATTTATTTGGGTGACACAGTACCAAAAATATCTTAGAGACAATACTCCTTCTGGGGGTAAGTATTATACACAATATATACACTAGACACCAAAATAAGGTAAGTAATTAGACATAGGATAATGCAAACAAAAGGAAATGCTATAGAATGCAATGGGAGAAAATAGGTCTAGAGGCAACACAAACCATATACTAAGAAAGTGGAATGCAAATCATGAATTTCCCCCTAGACAAGTGAAGTGTGTGCAGAATCAATGGGAGAGTAACAATACAGTAAAGGTAAATAAAGTACCCCACCCCAGAGCCCAGAAAAGCAGGAGTAAAGTACTGCAAGTTTCCTTAGGACACACTACACCTCGTGATATGCATTATTGCAGTAACCAACCAAGTCTGCAAACAACAACTGCTGGATTCCTGGACCTGAAGACCTGCAAAAGAAGGGGACCAAGTCCAGAAGTCGAAAGAAGTTTCAGGAAGGGCAGGAGCCCCTGCCAACCTAGAAGAGGGTACAAAAGAAGAGTCCCTTGTTGGACAAAGACTGCAGGAATGCACCCTAGAAAGATGCCAGCGGGTTCTTGCATGATGCAAAGGATGCCCCACCACGTGAAGATGGATGCAGCAGTGATTTCGTGTTGGAAGTCACCAACAAGCCTTGGTTACGACAAATGGGTGTTTTGCTTCAAAATGGCACTGGCTGGACCCATGAGGGGCCTGGAAGCCTCCACTCTGTGTGAGGAGAAAGATGTGTCTGTCAGCACTTTAGAGAGCCCTAAGGATGCCAGACAGCACCCCAGGAGTCACAGGACACGGGGACAAAGGAGGTGCAAAACACAGTTGGTGCAGCACAACAAAGGAAGGTCCCACGCCGCCGGAGAACAACTCAGCGATTTGAGCATCGCAGGATGGAGTGCTGGGGACCTGGGCCTCAGGAGGTGAAGAAGATGCAGTACACAGGGGTACTGTCGCTCTCAGGGAAGGCAAGGTCTTACCTCCTCCAAATTGGATCAGTAGGATCTCAGGACAGTCTATGTTGATGGCGTCCACCCTCTGTGTCCTTAGGAGCACGCTTGTTGCTGTGAGAGGAGTACAAGGGTACCGTTGTTGTCTTAGAAGGTGCCTATGTGAGCAGGGGAGTGACTCCGTCAACCCACGGGAGATTTCTTTGGTCCTTCTGGTGCAGGATGAAGACAGGGAGTCCTCAGAGCGTGCACACCATGGAAAATGTTGCAGTTGCTGGCTGGAACTGAAGAGGCAGAAGAAAAGTATCCCTTGTGGATACTTTGTTGCTGTTACAGCGGTTCCTGGAGCAGGCTGCGGTTGATCTGAGGTCAGAGGATGAAGTAGTAGTTGCAGAGGATTCCTGCTGGAAACTTGCAAGCAGAATCTGATGAGAACCCACAGGAGAGACCCTAAATAGCCCTGAGAGGGGGATTGGCTACCTTATCCAGTAAGGACCTATCAGGAGGGGTCTCTGACGTCATCTGCTGGCCCTGGCCACTCAGAGCCCTCCACAGTGCCCCCACACCTTGCAAAGCAAGGTGGCTGAAGTCTGGGACACACTGGAGGAGCTCTGGGCACCACCACTAGGGTGGTGATGGACAGGGGAGTAGTCACTGCCCTTTCCTTTGTCAAGTTTCGTGCCAGAGCAGGGGACAAGGGGTCCATGAACAGGTGTAGACTGGCTTATGCAAGGAGGGCACCATCTGTGCCCTTCAAAGCATTTTCAGAGGCTGGGGGAGCCTACCCCTCCCCAGCCTGTAACACCTATTTCCAAAGGGAGAGGGTGTCACACCCTGCTCTCAGAGGAAATGCTTTGTTCTGCCTTCCTGAGACTGAGCTGCTCAGACCCCAGAGGGCAGAACCCTGTCTGTAAGATGGCAGCAGCTGTAGCTGCAGCTGCAGTGCAAGCCTCAGAGAGCTGGTTTGGCAGTACTGGGGGTCCATAGTAGAGCCCCCAGGATGCATGGAATTGGCTCCCCAATACCAGTTTTGGAATGGGGACAAGTCCATGATCTTTGACACATTACATGACAATATTCGGAGTTACCATTGTGAAGCTACATATAGGTATAAACCTATATGTAGTGTACTCGTGTAATGGCGACCCCGCACTCACAAAGTCCTGGGAAACGGCCCTGAACTATGTGGGGGCACCTTTGCTAGTGCAAGGGTGCCCTCACAATTAGTAACTTTACACCTAACCTTCAGCAAGTGAAGGTTAGACATATAGGTGACTTATAAGTTACTTAAGTGCAGTGGAAATGGCTGTGCAATAGTCTGTGCACTATTTCAGGCAGGCTGCAATGGCAGGCCTGTGGAAGGGTTTGTCTGAGCTCTTTATGGGTGGCAAAAGAAATGCTGCAACCCATAAGGATCTCCTAGAACCCCAATGCCCTGGATACCTAGGTACCATATACTAGGGACTTATAAAGGGGGTCCAGTGTGCCAATTGAAATTGGTAAATGAAGTCACTAGCCTAATGACAAATTTAAAAGCAGAGAGAGCATAAGGACTGAGATTCTGGTTAGCAGAGCCTCAGTGACACAGTCAAGGACTACTGACAACACACACATTAGGCCACAAACTATGAGCACTGGGGCCCTGGCTTGCAGGACCCCAGTGAGACAGGCAAAGCACACTGACATATAGGTTTTTATCTTTGAGCACTTGGGTCCCGGCTAGCAGGATCCCAGTGACACAGTAAAAACACACTGACACACACTCACAAACAGGCCAAAAGTGGGGGTAACCATGCTAGAAAGAGGCTACTTTCTCACAGTGCATTTTGCATTTGTCGCCCTAAGTGGGAAAATTATCCCCAGATGTGGGTTCCGTGCTCACTGCACCACTGGATTCAAGCTAGCCTGGCTGATGAAGAGAGATACCCTGAAACCGGTCCTAGGATGCTTGTTTCTGGTTTAGGGAGGGCCTGACTTGGCAATTCAGGCTTGACTGTTCCTATAGAGAACAGGGTCAAGAGTGATTTGCATATGCTCGGTTTAAGGTGGGGTAATGTGGTGGGTGAGCAAAAACAATGGTTTAAACTTAGATCTTTGTACCTGGGGGTGAATGTTTTAATTGTTCAGCATTCCATCCATCATCTGTTCTTATTGTATTTGTTGCCCTAAGTGGGAAGGGTACGCCCAGATGTGGGTCCTGTGCTCTCTGCGCCACTGGATTGAAGTTGGCCTGGCTGATACCTGAAACTAGTTCTAGGATGCTTTACTTCTGGTTCTGGGAGGACCTGGCTTGGCAGTTCCAGCTGGACTATTCCCATGGTGAAAAGAGTCAAGTCTGATTTGCAATTGGCTGGTCCAAACTTGGGTGGAATTGTGATAAAAAAAAAGTGATGGATTAAACCCAGGTCTTTGTGATTGGGGGTGAACATTTGCCTTGTTCAGCATTCCTTCCATCATCTGTTCTTTTTGCATTTTTTGTCCTAAGTGGGAAGGGTATGCCCATATGTGGGTCCTGTGATCACTGCACCACTGGCTGCTGAAGGGTAATACCTGAAACCGGTCCTAGAATGCAAGTTTCTGGTCCAGGGAGGACTTGGCTTGGCAGTTCGGGCTGGAATATTCCCATGGGGAACAACTTTGAGTTGCATATGGCTGGTTCCAAACGCGTGTGAGGTAGTGAGCAGAAAAACAATGGATTAAACCCAGATCTTTGTAACTGGGGGTTACAAATTTGCATTCTTCAGCTTTCCATCCATTATCTGTTCTTTTTGTATTTGTCACCCTAACTGGGAAGGGTATGCCCAGTTGTGGGTCCCGTGCTCACTGCACCCTCGGATTCAAGTTAGCCTTGCTGATGAAGGGCGATACCCTGGAACTGGTCCTAGGGTGCTTGTTTCTGGTCCAGGGAGGTCCTGGCATGACAGTTCACTCTGGACGGTTCAGGGTAAAGACTAATTTACATATGGCTGGGTGCTGGGCAAAAAAACAATGGACTAAACCCAGATCTTTGTGACTGGAGATGAATGTTTGCATTGTTCAGCATTCTGTCCATCATCTATTCTTTTTGCATTTGTCGCCCTAAGTGGGAATGATAGCCCCAGACATGGGTCCCGTGCTCACTGCGCCACTGAACTCAAGCTAGCTTGGCTGATGTAGGGTGATATTGTGAAACTAGTCCTTGGGTGCTTGTTTCGGGTCCAGAGAGGACCTGGCTTGGCAGTGTGGGCTGGACTGTTCCCAGGGGAACACGGTTAAGACTGATTTGCATATGGCTGTGTCTAAACTGAGGTGGCGTGGTGGGCAAAAAAACAATGGATTAAACCCAGATCTTTGTGACTAGGGGTTATTGTTTGCATTGTTCAGCATTGCGTCCATCATCTGTTCTTTTTGCATTTGTTGCTCTAAGTGGGAAGAGTATGCCCAGACATGTGTCCTGTGATCACTCCGCCACTGGATTTAAGGTAGGCTTGCTGCTGAAGAGTGATACCCTGAAACTGGTCCTAGGATGCTAGATTCTGGTCCAGAGAGGATCTGGTTTGGCAGTTCATGTTGGACTATTCCCATGGGGAACAGGGATAAGACTGATTTACATATGGCTTGCGACCTAACTGGGGTTGAGGGGTGAGCAAAAAAACTGTGGATTAAACCCAGATCTTTGTGACAGGGTGAATGTTTGCATTTTTCAGCATTCTATCCATCATCTGTTTTTTTTGCATTTGTCGACCTAAGTGGGAAGGATATGCCCAGACGTGGGTTCTGTGCTCACTGCACTACTGGATTCAAGCTAGCCTGGCTGATGAAGGATGATACTCTGAAACTGGTCGTAGGAGGCTTGTTTGGGGTTTAGGAAGGGCCTGCCTTGGCAGTTTGTACTGGACTGTTCCCAGGAGGAATAGGGTCAAAACTGATTTGCATATGGCTACATCCAAACTGAGGTGGTGTGGTTAGCAAAAAAAAATTGATTAAACCAAGGTCTTTGTGACTGGGGGTGAATATTTGCATTATTCAGCATTCTGCCCATCATCTGTTCTTATTGTACTTGTTTCCCTAAGTGGGAAGGGTATGCCCAGACGTGGGTCCCGTGCTCACTGCGCCACTGGCTTCAAGTTGGCCTGGCTGATGAAGCGTGATATCCTGAAACCGGTTCTAGGATGCTTTACTTAAGGTCCAAGGAGGACCAGGCTTGGCAGTTCGGGCGGACTGTTCCCATGGGGAAGAGGGTCAAGACTGATTTGCATATGGCTGGGTCCAAACTGGGGTGGTGTTGTGATAAAAAAAAAACTAGAGATTAATCCCAGATCTTTGTGAATGGGGTGAATGTTTGCATTGTTCAGCATTCCTTCCATCATCTGTTCTTTTTGCATTTGTTGCCCTAAGTGGGAAGGGTATGCCCAGATGTGGGTCCTGTGCTCACTGCACCACTAGATTCAAGCTAGCTGGGCTGATGAAAGGGGAATATCCTGAAAGGGGTCCTAGACTGTTAGTTTCTGCTCTAGGAAGGACTGGCTTTGGCAGTTTGTGTTGGACTATTCCCATGGGGAACTGGATCAAGACTGATTTGTGTATGGCTGGGTCCAAACTGGGGTGGTGTGGTGACAAAAAAACAATGGATTAAGCCCAGATCTCTGTGACTGGGGGTGAACGTTTGCATTGTTAAACATTCCGCCCATCATCTGTTATTTTTGCATTTGTCGTCCTAAGTGGGAAAGTTATCCCCAGATGTGGGTTCCATGCTCACTGCACCACTGGATTCAAGCTAGCCTGGCTGATGAAGAGAGATACCCTGAAACCAGCCCTAGGATGTTTGTTTCTGGTTTAGGGAGGGCCTGACTTGGCAATTCAGGCTTGACTGTTCCTATAGAGAACAGGGTCAAGAGTGATTTGCATATTATGGCTTTAAGGTGGGGTGATGTGGTGGGTGAGCAAAAACAATGGTTTAAACTTAGATCTTTGTACCTGGGGGTGAATGTTTTAATTGTTCAGCATTCCATCCATCATCTGTTCTTATTGTATTTGTTGCCCTAAGTGGGAAGGGTACGCCCAGATGTGGGTCCTGTGCTCTCTGTGCCACTGGATTGAAGTTGGCCTGGCTGATACCTGAAACTAGTTCTAGGATGCTTTACTTCTGGTTGTGGGAGGACTTGGCTTGGCAGTTCCAGCTGGACCATTCCCATGGTGAAAAGAGTCAAGTCTGATTTGCAATTGGCTGGTCCAAACTTGGGTGGCATTGTGATAAAAAAAGTGATGGATTAAACCCAGGTCTTTGTGATTTGGGGTGAACGTTTGCATTGTTCAGCATTCCTTCCATCATCTGTCCTTTTTCATTTTTTGTCCTTAGTAGGAAGGGTATGCCCAGATGTGGGTCCTGTGATCACTGCACCACTGGCTGCTGAAGGGTAATACCTGAAACCGGTCCTAGAATGCAAGTTTCTGGTCCAGGGAGGCCTTGACTTGGCAGTTCGGGCTGGAATATTCCCATGGGGATCAGCTTCAAGACTGAGTTGCATATGGTTGGTTCCAAACTGGGGTGGGGTAGTGAGCAGAAAAACAATGGATTAAACCCAGATCTTTGTAACTGGGGGTTACAAATTTGCATTCTTCAGCTTTCCATCCATTATCTGTTCTTTTTGTATTTGTCACCCTAACTGGGAAGGGTCCCGTGCTCACTGCACCATCAGATTCAAGTTAGCCTTGCTGATGAAGGGCGATATCCTGGAACTGGTCCTAGGATGCTTGTTTCTGGTCCAGGGAGGTCCTGGCTTGACAGTTCACTCTGGAAGGTTCAGGGTCAAGACTAATTTACATATGGCTGGGTCCAATCTGGGGTGGGTGCTGGGCAAAAAAACAATGGATTAAACCCAGATCTTTGTGACTGGAGATGAATGTTTGCATTGTTCAGCATTCTGTCCATCATCTATTCTTTTTGCATTTGTCGCCCTAAGTGGGAATGATAGCCCCAGACATGGGTCCCATGCTCACTGCGCCACTGAACTCAAGCTAGCCTGGCTGATGGAGGGTGATACTGTGAAACTGGTCCTAGGGTGCTTGTTTCGGGTCCAGAGAGGACCTGGCTTGGCAGTGTGGGCTGGACTGCTCCCAGGGGAACACGGTTAAGACTGATTTGCATATGGCTGGGTCCAAACTGGGGTGGCGTGGTGAGCAAAAAAACAATGGATTTAACCCTGATCTTTGTGATTGGGGGTGAATGTTTGTATCGTTAAACATTCTGTCCATCATCTGTTATTTTTGCATTTGTTGCCCTATGTGGGAAGAGTATGCCCAGATGTGGGTCCCATGCTCACTGCGCCACTGGATTCAAGCTTACATGGCTGACGAAGGGTGTTACTCTGAAACTGGTGTGAATGCTTGTTCTGGTCCAGGGAGGACCTCGCTTGGCAGTTCGGGTGGACTGTTCCCATGGGGAATGGGGTCAATGCTGATCTGCATATGGCTGGGTCCTAACGTGGTGGCATGGTGAGCAAAAAACCAATGGATTAAACCCTGATCTTTGTGACCGGGGGTGAACGCTTGCATTGTTCAGTATTCCATCTATCATCTTTTGGGCCACCAAGTTCTGGGCGAGGTCGCCAAGCACTGTTTTTGTATGCTTTCTAGAGGACCACTTTGGCGCGACCGAGCCAACATTTCCTTAAAGTATAGTTCAGTATCCACCCGGATCCCATGTGCCACCTCACGGTCTTGTAGGTTCTAGGCCCTCAATATCCGTCCTTATACCATTCCCTCTCAGCCCCCCAGACGCACCTCCATGGGAGAGTGGTCAGACAGCGCTGTGTATAGTCCCTAACTCTCCTGTGGAGGTAAAAATATATTCTAATCTAGAACATACTCATGGGCCCCGGAGAAGTAGGAGTACTTCCTGTCAGTGGGGAGGGCACACCACCACAGATCGGACAATCCCAGGGCTGCAGCAAAGCGTTTGAGCAGAATAGTGGGGCAGGTCTTCCTGGGCGTCCCGGGCCTGTCCAAATCTGTCGACATCACATTGTTAAAGCCTCCCTCTAGAACAGAGAGTGGGCAGTCTGCCAGCAGCAGCATCTCTGCTAATTTCTCAAGCAAGGGAGTCTGGAGCCTGGGTGGCTGTATGCGCTCAGAAACATGACCTCCTGCCTACCCCAGGACCCCTTCAACCCCATGTACCTACCATCTTGGTCTGTCCACTGTCTCAGGATTCAGAAGGGGGGGTCCGGCGGATCAGGATTGCCACACTCCTGAAGCCAGAGGTAAAGCTTGAGTGTGCCAACATACCATAGGGCCCCCTGCCCAGGAATTTGCACTGTGAGCCTCTAAGATGTGTCTCCTGTTAAAGTACAACTCCTGGGTGCAACATCTTTATGTATTGGTACACCAAACCCCTTTTGACCTTGACACCCAGTCCAATCACATTCCAAGATAATTCAATGAGGGACTTTGAATCCACCAGGGGAGACCATTTGTTGCTATCTGTCGGGGTCATCCTAGGTCTGAGGGAGAGAAGTTGCAAGCAGTTGCGTGCACTTCGATGGAGGCTGTAGGAAAGTAACCTCTTTCTTTGTAAGGATACGCCATTTTTCTGTCTGATGTCAGCGTGTTTGACTGTGTTCATTGGGACCCTGCTAACCAGGACCCCAGTGATTATGCCCCCCCAAAAAAACTCTGTATTTCATCCCAAAATTGCCACACTGGTGCCCCATTATAAGTCCCTAGTATATGGTACCTAGGTACCCAGGGCACTGGGTTCCATGGGATCCCAATGGGCAGCAGCATGTATAGGGAGCCCAAGCAAAGGGTTCTGCAGAACTGGGTGAAAAGGTGCAAGCACCTTTTCACTGCCACTTTTCACTGCATCAGGGTCCTCGTTACAACCCTGGCGGTTAGTGTTAAAGCGGTGGTAATACCGCCAACAGGCTGGCGGAAAAGAAAATTAGATTACGACCACGGTGGAAACCGCCAACATAGACAGCCACTGTAACACTTCGACCACCACGGCGTTAGCAACAAACACCGCGGCGGTAACCGCCAACAGACAGGCGGAAGACAATGTACCGCCCACGCTATCACAAGATGCCAATCCGCCATCATTTCCAGGGTGGAACCAACGCGATCAAAAACATGGCGGAAACAGTACACAGAAGGGGAAATCACTCACTTCTCCACACTCCACGAGGAACCAGGACTCCATGGAGCCAGAACTGCAGATACCGCCGGCGATCGTCTTCCTGCTCCTCTATCAGGAGCTCCAGAGAGGGCGGCGACGACCACGGTGAGTACTGCACCTACAACACAGGGGAGGGGGAGAGGGGAAAGAGTACACAGAAGGGGAAATCGCTCACCTCTCCACATCCCACGAGGAACCAGGACGCCATGGAACCAGAACTGCAGGTACTGCCGGCGATCGTCCTTCCTGCTCCTTTATCAGGAGCTCCAGAGACGGCGGCGAATGACCACGGTGAGTACTGCACCTACAACAGGGGGGAGGAGGGAGACAAAAGAGAGTGACACACACACGCAACATGCAACACCCCCACCCCCACCCTCACCCACAACACCATACACACAAATACATGCTGCAACATTACATATACGCCCCCCCACCCTCCCTTCAATAACACAAGGACAAAAGGAATTGATTTGAACAACTGTAATCACTAAAAATCCAGTAGTCAAAACTCTAAATACAGTATATACAATTATGTACACCAACTACACAATCATTGTCTGTGGACCACTGGGCCCAAAATGCATGGGCGAGGCCCACACTCGATACCTGACTCCAAACAGAGAGAACACTGGAGGGGCATCAGATGGAAAATAAATGCATGATGCCACTGCTCCACGAAGGGTCTCCATGCCCATTGATGTATCCTGGGGAGTGCAAAGCCACAGTCTCTCAAGTCTCTCCAGTGGGTGGTTTGCTCACTGCTTTATCCTGGGGAGTGCAAAGCCACAGTCTCTCAAGTCTTTTCAGTGGGTGGGTTGCCCACTGCCCTATCCATGGGAGTGCAAAGCCACAGTCTCTCAAGTCTTTTCAGTGGGTGGGTTGCACACTGCTTTATCCAGGGCAGTGCAAAGCCACAGTCTCTCAAGTCTTTTCAGTGGGTGTGTTGCACACTGCTGTATCCTGGGGAGTGCAAAGCCACAGTGTCCCTAGTCTCTCCAGTGGGTGGGTTGCCCACTTCTTTATCCTGGGGAGTGCCAAGCCACAGTCTCTCAAGTCTTTGCAGTGGGTGGGTTGCCCACTGCTTTATCCTGGGGAGTGCAAAGCCACAGTCTCACAAGTGGATGCCTTTCTCCACTGGTTCTGGAGGGGGTTTTGTTCCCAGAGTGCTTCATCCTGCCAAGGACAGAGGTAGTGGATGTTATACTCCACTGGTTCTGGAGGGGGCTTTGTGCCCAGAGTGCTTCATCCTGCCAAGGACAGATGTAGTGGATGTGATACTCCACTGGTTCTGGAAGGGGCTTTGTGCCCAGAGTGCTTCATCCTGCCAAGGACAGAGGTAGTGGATGCCTTTCTCCACTGGTTCAGGAGAGGGCTTTGTGCCCAGAGTGCTTTATACTGCCAGGGACAGAGGTAGTGGATGACTTTCTCCACTAGTTCTGGAGGGGGTTTTGTGCCCAGAGTGCTTCATCCTGCCAAGGACAGAGGTAGTGGATGCCTTTCTCCACTGGTTCTGGAGGGGGCTTTGTGCCCAGAGTGCTTCATCCTGCCAAGGACAGAGGTAGTGGATGTATTTCTCCACTGGTTCTGGAGGGGGCTTCGTGCCCACAGTGCATCATCGAATGAATGACCACTGGGGATGGCAGCCATGTCTGCGGTGTCATGGGGCCGCTGGCGGTGCTTGCGGTGGTGTCAGTCGCGGCGGTGCTGGCGGCGGGCTATGTGGCGGCGGTGCTGGATGCGGGCTCTGGGGCAGTGGTGCTGGCTGTGGGCTCTGTGGCAGCAGTGCTGGCAGCGGGCTCTGTGGCAGCAGTGCTGGCTGCGGGCTCTGTGGCAACGGTGCTGGCTGCGGATTCTGTGGCATTGGTGCTGGCGGCGGGCTCTGTGGTGGCTGTGCTGGTGGTGGTGCTGGCTGCGGGCTCTGTGGCAGTGGTGCTGGCGGCAGACTCTGTGACGGCTGTGCTGACAGCGGTGCTGGCTGCGGGCTTGGCGGTAGCGGTGCTGGCGGCGGGCTCTGTGGCGGTGGTGCTGGTGGCGGCGGCGCTGGCTGCGGGCTCTGTGGCAGCGGTGATCGCAGCAGGCCCTGTGGCAGGGGTACTGGCGGCGGGCTCTGTGGCAGCGGTGCTGGCTGCGGGCTCTGTGGCGGCAGTGCAAGTGGCAGGCTCAATTACTCCGGTGCTGGCGGCGGGCTCTGTGGCAGTGCACGTGGTGGTGCAGGTGGCGGTCTTCTCCGCCGTACATGTTGGCATCGACGTGGACAGAAGGTGTGACAGTGGTACCTCAGTTGGTGCCACCATGCCCTCTCCTGACCTGCCCTTCAGTTTATGGCACTTCCCCACCCTGGATGGTGGCGCAGCTGTCTTGCCACTATCGCCTTTCGTTTTCACTGAGCCCTTGTTGGCAGGTGTTTTCTGCTTCTCCCTCCGGGATGTGGGTAACATTTTAAGTTTTGCAGGTGGCGTAATGTCCTTGCCCTCGCTCTGTGGCACACTGGCAGCCCTGATGGCTGGTGCACTCCAATAGCCCGCAGTTGCTGGCACCACTGTGCCTGGGGATGTGGTGGCTGAGGTGCTGGGTTGGGACCTGGAAAGCCTGGCCCTAGGGGACGGACGGGGGGGAGGTGTAGGGAAGAGGTCAATATTAGCCAGGAAAGGTTTTTTAGACACACTGGGACGGGTAGATGGAGCGGGTTTGGGAGTGGAGGTAGAGGTAGTGGTTGTAGAAGGTGTACGTCTGCTGAATTTGGGTGAAGGTGCATTGGGCTGGAGGCTGTTGTGAGGTGGATGGCTGTTGGGTGGGTGTGTGCCTGCGTTTATGTACTTTGGGAGGAGGGCTCACAGACACACTGGGAGAGGACACAGGGGATGTGTGAATGGTAGTGGGGGTGGTGAGTGCACGTGAGCGGTGGCAATGGGCATGCTGGTGATGGAGGTAGTGGCTGAAGATGTAGTGCATGCAGGTGTGAGTGGAGATGAGACTGGGAGGGAGGAGGGAGACGTAGAGGAGGGGGACACAGTGGAGGCAGTGGATGTTGGTATGTCTGCATGGGTATGATGCTTGTGTGAGTGTCTGTGGGATGTGTGGTGCTTATGTTTTCCTGAGCCACCCTTGTGTGTTAATGTGTGTGCATGCTGGTCTGATGGTGTGCTTGTGTTAGGCTGTGGTACAGGGGATTGGGTCTGGGTGGAGGAAGTTGGAGGGGGGAGGGGGGACACAGGGACAATGCCTGCAATCAGTGCTGAGGCCAGAGCCTGAAATGCTCTCTGTTGGGCTGCCTGGCCAGAATGAATGCCCTCCAGGTATGCATTTGTTTGTTGCAAATGCCTCTCAACACCCTGGATGGCATTCAGAATCGTAGACTGCCCAACAGTGAGGGATCTCAGGAGGTCAATAGCCTCCTCACTGAGGGCAGCAAGGCTGACTGGGGCAGGGCCTGAGGTGCCTGGGGCGAAGGAGATGCCCACCCTCCTGGGTGAGCGGGCACGGGAAACACGCTGAGGGGCTGCTGGGAGGGTGGTGCTGGTAGGGGGGTGGTGGCTGTTCCTGTTGATGCGGGGGCACAGAGGGGCCCACCACCGCAAGGGAGCTCCCATCAGAGGAGGAGTCACTGTCGCTGGTCTACGCTCCCTTCAGACTCCGTTGTTTCGCATTCCAGGGCCATGTGGGATGCAGCTCCCTCCTGCTCCGGTGCCACTGCTCCTTCGCCTGATGATGCTATTGCTCACAAGAACAGGGAGACCACAAAAAGGGGGGGGAGACAGAAGAAAGACATGTTTAGTGCATGCAACACCTCTACCGCTGGCGGACACTACAGACACAGCAGACCTCTGCACTACGCCATGCACTTATAGTTCCTAGATTATTCATAGGTCCATGGGTTACAAGGCCTATGCCCAATTGCTGCACACATGGAAGTCACAGGAGCATGACTAGGTGAGATGGCACTAACCACTAGTGGGGTTGGGGTGCCACTGAGCCTGCCTCACAAGGAACCTTGCCTACCTATCTCGCCCTGGCATAGGGGAACCCACTGCCCACCTCCCCTACCCAGACACCTCATAATGCGCGCAGAGTCAGCTGAATGATAGTGTACTCACCCCCTTGTGGCTCCTGTGATGCCCTCAAGTGCCCATCCAACTCCGGATACGCCACGGCCAGGTTCCAGAACATCAGGGGGGTCATGGTGCGACGGGCACCCCTCCATTGTTGGGAGGCCATCCCCAGCTGGGCCTCCGCTGTCTTCTTGCTCCAGCGGTGAATGTCCTCCCATCTTTTCCAGCAGGGGGGGCTCCGTCTGTGGTGGACCCTGAGGGTCCGGACGTCCTTGGCGATGCCATGCTAAATATCCTCCTTCTGGTGGGCGCTGACCTAGAGGAATAGTACAGGGGAAAAAGATAATCTTTACCCGTCCGGACCGTCATACTCATTTGCCCATGTTTCCACACTTGCCCTGACACACATACACTCACCGTCCACTCATGCAGGCGTCAGTCCGCCCCCCCCATGTATCTTCCAGCTGCACCACTCCAAACAGGCATTGCCCATGCAGCATGCTCACAGTGTACTCACCTGTTTGTCTGGACGACTGTAGAGTAGCGTGTACTGGGGGAGGACCCCATCCACTAACTTCTCCAACTACTCCGAAGTGAAGGCAAGGGCCCTTTCCCCAGACACATGAGCCATCGTTGCTTCCAGACCCAGGTCACAGCAGCACTTGCAGTGTAGGTCCTCACCTGTCGAAGGTCAGGTATCAAGTGAGTGAACAGACAGAAAATGGAGGTCACGTCCGCGGCGGTGCGTATCGTCACCGCCGGGCGTACATCGTCATTGGCTCCTGGGACCCTTAGGGTCCAATGTTAACCAATGCAGAATTGCACTGCCGTTTTCGACCGCCTACCACGATGGTGTTGAACGCCAGCGCAGTTACCTCATATTCCCTTGTCCCACTTTACAGGTCAGGCAGCCGCCATTTCAGGGTGCCACATGGCATTAATAATAACTGCGTCACACCTATCTAGGCCTTGCATACAGACAGTAACAGGCACATTGAGGATTAATACATGTGTACTAATGACATTTTGTAATACCTCAGTGTTGGCTGTTTCTCTGCTCGCTGTTCTCGTCCATAGGGCAGGTCCGCTGGGGCAGGTGGTGAGATGGAGGCATCCTCCGGTGTACAGACCGCTGGTGGACCTGTCGACAATGGAAGAGAGACACATAATAGTCACCTACAGACTTGATCGTGCAACAATCCATGAACTGTATGCCCAGTTGGAGCCAGAACTGATGTCAGCTATCCGCAATCCCACAGGGATCCCCCCTTTAGTGCAGGTCATGTCAGTACTCCATTTCCTGGCAAGTGGGTCTTTTCAAACCACAGTGACCATTGCATCAGGGATGTCCCAGCCGATGTTCTCTAACGTGTTGTCCAGAGTGTTGTCTGCTCTGCTGAAACACATGCGCAGCTACATCGTTTTCCCTCAGGTGGAGGATTTGCCTACAGTGAAAGGTGACTTCTGTGCCCTGGGACATATCCCCAACCTCATAGTTGCTATTGATGTGACACATGTGGCCTTGGTACCCCCTGCAGGAGTGAACAGGTGTACAGAAACCGGAAGAGCTACCATTCAATGAATGTGCAGATGGTGTGTTTGGCCGACCAGTACATCTCCTATGTGAATGCCAAATTTCCTGGCTCAGTGCATGACGCTTACGTTCTGAGGGATAGCAGCATTCCTTATGTGATGGGGAAACTTCCAGAGGCACCGTGTGTGGCTAATAGGTGAGGACAAGGACCCTATACCCTGTGAATAGTTGTCTGGGTCTGGAGTGGTCCCTAGGGGTTAGTGTGTGTCTAACAGTAGCCCCTCAATATTTTCAGGTGACTCTGGTTACCCCAACCTGTCATGGCTACTGACCCCAGTGAGAAATCCCAGGACAAGGGCAGAGGAGCGCTACAATGAGGCACATGGGCGAACTAGGAGGATTATAGAAAGAACCTTCGGCCTCCTGAAGGCCAGGTTCCGGTGCCTCCATATGACAAGTGGTGCTCTCTACTACTCACCAAAGAAGGTGTGCCAGATCATCGTGGCATGCTGTGTGCTGCACAACCTGGCTTTGTGACAACAAGTGCCTTTTCTGCAGGAGGATGGGCCAGCTGGAGGTCTTGTGGCAGCTGTGGAGCCTGTGAACAGTGAAGAAAAGGAGGCAGAAGAAGAGGATATCGACAACAGAAACACCGTTATACAGCAATACTTCCAGTGAGACACAGGTAAGAAGATATCATTGCCTCCCACATCTCATACTATTGTTTGACCTATCATAAGTCTGTCATTTTCACCCAGTGTATGGACCCTGACTTGTCACTTTTGCCTTTCCATTTAACAGATGTGGGTCCCTCTTTGAGACCTCTGCTATATTTCCTCATGGACTAGAGCTGTGTTACATCGGTATGTTGACATTTAAATTGACATTGCTATATTCCGTAGTTATTGCAATTGCAGATTTGGGAAAGCACAGACTGACTCAAGATTGTTTTGTGATTGATGTGTGTTTATTTTTGTGCAAATAAGTGGAGGGGGTTGTAAAATGGGCGGGGGGGATGGTGGAGGAAAGTCTAGTCTATTCGTTTCACAGGTGCATTGTCCAAAGGGGCATAGGAAGTGGAGCAAGGGCAGTTGAAGGATGGACAGGGTGACAAAGTGGGACAGAAGGATGACTTTCAGGGGGGGGTCTCATTTCCTGGCGGGGGTCTTGGCAATGTTCTCTGTCTTGTTCCTGGATCTCAGGGACCGTTTGCGGGGTGGCTCTCCATCTGCAGGGGGTGGGGTGCTGGTGTTGTGGTCCTGTGGTGGTGCCTCCTGTCCACTAGTGCCAGCGGAGGTGGTGGGCTGTTCATCATCCAGGCTAGTGTCAGGGGCCCCTTGTTGTGCCGCAGTGTCCTTCCTGGTGTTGACAAGGTCCTGCAGCACCCCTACAATGGTGACCAGGGTGGTGTTGATGGACTTGAGTTCCTCACTGATCTCAAGATAGGTTTTCCTCCTGCAGCCGCTGGGTTTCCTGAAAGTTGGCCAGTACCGTTACCATTGTCTCCTGGGAATGATGGTACGCTCCCATGATGTTGGAGAGGGCCTCGTGGAGAGTGGGTCCCCTGGGCCTGTCCTCCCCTGTCGAACAGCAGCCCTCCCAGTTCCCCTGTTTTCCTGTTCCTCTGTCCCCTGAACCGTGTGCCCAATGCCACTGCCCCCACGTCCCTGATTTTCTTGGGGTGGTGAGTTTGCCTGGGTTCCCTGTAGTGGTGGACACACTGCTGCTTGACGTGTCCTGGGGACAGAGTGATGGGCCCGCTGGGTGGGTGCTGTGCTGGTGTTTCCTGAGGGGGGAGGCTCTGTGGTGGCTTGTGCCAGTGTCAGGCGACTGCAACATTTCCCCAGTTGTGCATCCTCTGAGGACAGCCCTTCTTCAGCCAGCACCAGAAGAAAGTAGGAATCTCCCTTGGAGTGAAAGATTCACTCCCCTGCTTCTGCAGGCACCAACTGCAACGACGACCGGCTGCGTGGATCCCCTCTCCTGCTGAGCAGTGGGGATCCTGCATCACGGGTGGTGGACAAGTGGTTCTGACCATCCTCTTTTCCAGCGGTCCAACTTGGGTGGAGGTAAGCCCTTGCCTGCCCACACAGAACAGTAACTGTGTGCACTGTGTCCTTTGTAGCTGCCAAGGCTTGTAGGAATTTTTCCAAGGGATCTTCAGGGATCTTGAAGCCCCAGCCCCCAGCACTCCATCCTGCGATGCACAGCTCCCTGAGTGGTTCTCCGGTGGCGTGGCAGCCCTTTATGTAGTGCTGCGTGGGCCTCTTCTTCAACTTTCATGTCTCCATGCTGTGGGACTCCTGTCGGTGCTGCCAGTGCTTCTGCAGGCACTCTGTGTTGCTTCCTGGTCCCGGGCAGCTCCACTTTCCACTAACCACAAGTTTTGCATGTGTCAAGGCTTGTTGATGGAATCCGAAGACGCAAACCTGACTCCTTCTGGCGTGGGACATCACCTGCATCCTCCAGAAACTCTACTTCATCTTTTTGGGTGCAGTGCTGACTCTCCTTCTTCATAGTCAACTCACCTTCAGTGTGGTGGGTAGGGGCTCCTGCCCTTCCTGGACTCTGCTGTGCTTCTTGGACTTGGTCCCCTTCTTCCACGGGTCCTCTTGTCCAGGAATCCTCTCTTAGTGTCTTGTAGTCTCTTCTGTGCTTTGCATTACTCTTCCTTTCTTCTAAGTGGGTCTTCTGAGGAATTTACAGTGATTTACTCCTGCTTTCCTGGTCACTGGGGTGGGTTCTGATACCTACCTTTGAGCTTTCTTAATACTCCCAGTTCCCCTCTACACACTCCACTTACTTAGGTGGGGGACTGACTCTCACATTCCACTTTTTAGGTATATGGTTTGTTCTCCCTCAGGGCTATTTCTCCCTATTGTGATTTTCACTAATTGCTAAACTCGAACTGTTTTATGCCTATTTCTGCATACTAGTGCATATAATGTGTGTATGACTTACCTCCTAAGGGAGTATAGCCTTGCTGGTATTTTTCACCAAAATAAAGCACCTTTATATTTGTAACACTGAGTGTTTTCTTTTATGTGTGTAAGTACTGTGTTACTACAGTGGTATTGCATGAGCTTTGCATGTATCTTAGCTAAGCCTTGGCTGCTCATCCACACCTACCTTTAGAGAGCCTGGCTTCTAGACACTAACTACACTACACTAATAAGGGATACCTGGACCTGGTATAAGGTGTAAGTACCGTAGGTACCCACCAAACACCAGGCCAGCTTCCTACAGAAGCGCACTGAGATGTGAAAGGGAGAGTAAACACCATAATTCCCATTAAGGGACTCCTATTTGATTCTCGTGTTTGTGGGTCAACCTCATTAACCGTTAACATGAGAAGAATGAAAATCCCTCCTACATATAGCAGTCTCATCCGCTCCTCACCTCCAAAGGGCCCCTGCGAGCACTAAACCCCAGGAACTGTCTTGGCAGAAGTAGAGAGGTCTGTAGCCCACTATCCCTACCCTAACCCCTCTGTGTCAAAATTACAGGACTTAGGGCCAGATGTAGCAAACGTTTAGCGAGTCGCAAACGGCAAAATTTGCCATTTGCGACTCGCTAAACGTGTATCCCAATGCAGAAATGCATTTTGCAAGTCGTTACCGACTCGCAAAATGCATTTCAGACTCGCAAATAGGAAGGGGTGTTCCCTTCCTATTTGCGAGTCTCATTGGGATGCAATACCATTTGCGGTCGCAAATGGCATCGCAGTTACCATCCACTTCAAGTGGATGGTAACCCAATCGCAAATTGGAAGGGGTCCCCATGGGACCCCTTCCAGTTTGTGACTGGACCCCAAAATATTTTTTCAGGGCAGGGAGTGGTCCAAGGGACCACTCCCTGCCCTGAAAAAATACCGAAACAAAAGATTTCGTTTTTTTTGCAGTGCAGCTCGTTTTCCTGTCAGGAAAACGGGCTACACTTCAAAAAAAAAAAAAACTGCTTTATTTAAAAGCAGGTCGCGAACATGGAGGTCTGCTGACGTCAGCAGGCCTCCATGTTAGCGAGTGCCTATACTCGCAATGGGGCCGCTATTTGCGACCCACCTCATGAATATTCATGAGGTGGGTCATTGCGACCCCATTGCCAGTCGCAGTCGGTGTCTGAGACACCGTACTGCATAGCAAATTGTGACTTGCAATTTGCGAGTCGGATGGACTCGCAAATTGCAAGTCGCAATTTTGCTTTTTGCTACATCTGGCCCTAAATCAGGGGCAGCTGCCCCTAAGAACGGAAAAACCCCTGTTCCAACACACAGAAGGAAAACTTTGAAAGAAAACTCCTGCATAGACTTAAGAAGTCATCTACAGGTGGGGAGGGCAAGACAGGCCAGTCCACAATCCTCCAGCCCCAATACATGATCCTGCCTCCACGGTACCGCCACCACCATCAGTGTCCGGGGCCTTTGCGGCAGAATGATCCGGATCATGTTCAGTTTCTAAGTGGGTAATGGCCGCCACCAAAGGGTTGGGGGACTCATATGCAGTCTCTATGTCCTTGGCCCAAGCCATCATTTATTGTGGCCTTTGCATGGCCCCCTTCTCTGCTCCTCTTTTGGATGTCTGCACTTTGGCCCCCTTGTGAGTCAGATGAATTGACTCCTCTCTGTCAACTTTGATGGCCGGCACGGCATATCACCTCCACCCTTTTGCCTCCTCTGGCCTTTCCGCATGGGGCATGACCAGTCCTTTGGTCTAGTGCCCTCTCTTCCAGTGTTTCTAGTGACTTCTCCCCGACTCCCCCTCACCCCCGGAGAGTCCGGGACTCTCCTCTAACCATGCCCAGACATCCTCCAGGGTCTGAAAGAAGAAGGCTTTCCCCTAGAACACGACCTTCAATTTAGCTGGGAAGAGGAGCATATACTAGCGCTGAAGGCTCCAGAGTTTTGACTTCACTGAGTCAAAGGTGCGATGCTGCCTTTCAACCTTCCTGGTATAATCAGGGAAAATAAGGATCTTAGGGGCACATTTCTAGGCCCCTAGCTCCACCTTGCGCCACATTAACGTAATTTATTTTGACATTAATGTGGCCCAACAAGGCCATAATTACCACGCCTTATTTACACAGTGGCGCAATGCATGCATTGTAACAACCTGTACCCCTTTGCGCTACATTATGCCTGCGCCAGTCATAATGTATGCAAAGGGGGCGTTCCCCCGTTAGGGGAGCCTTTAAAATGGTGCAAAGAAATCAATGGGATTTCCTTGCACCATTTATTACAACACTTTTAACACCTGCTCAGGAGCAGACGTTAAAAGGGGTCTTCCATTCTTTAGAATGGGCCCCTATGTACTCTGCAGGAGTAGCGCCAACAGTTTGGTGTTACTCCTGCAGAGTACATCAGTAGAGTCATAAAAAATGACTCTATTTCTCCCTACCCTGCGCCATAGTGTGCCAAATGTTACATATGGTGCACACATGGTGGTGGTAGGGGGGTGCTAAGGGGACTCCATGCAGCACCACTTTTCATAAATCTGCCCCTTGGAGTTCTTCTGTCTGACTTCACCTATTTACCTCCCTCTGCCAGGATCATATCCCGGTCATAGAAATTTAAGAAGGGGGCAATCAGAGGTCTGGGGTTAGGGGGACCGGCAGTGGTCTGCCCCCACAGTCCAATGGGCATATTCAATCACAAAACAGGCAGAAACCTCATTAGGCAGTAAAACTCAGTGCAACCATGCATCTAGGAAATGAAGCATGTTCGTACCCTCGTCCCCTTTCGGAAACCCCATAATTTGTAGAGTGTTCCTGTGGGTCTAGTTTTCTGCATCATCCAGACGTCACATGATATCTTTATTGAGGACCTTAGCCTCCGTCATCTCTGGGCGTAACCCTCAGACGGTGTCTTCAAGATTGATATCCGTGTTCACGCTGATGTGACCCGCTCCACCATGTTTTAGAGATCTTGCTGTAGGAGGGAGACCTCAGAACGCACCTCTCCCACTCACCCCTCCAGGGTCTCTCTAGAAGACTGTATTGCCAAGCCGGTGGGGGAGGAATAGTCACAGCTTTTGTGTAGCGGTCCATTTTCTCCTGCCAGGGAGGCTTGGGTGCCTTATCTCTCGCCATTACACCGTGGCCGCTGACCTCCATTAGGACGACGTAGACTACTGCAGAGCGACCCTCACCCAAGATGTTTATTCCTATCAGATTCAGGGACGGGAAGGGTGGCCAGCGGGGAGAAGCAGCTGATTCCAATCAGGATAGTCCATTAATGTTGACAGTGCCGCAGTAATAAGGGACTCACAAGAGACTCAGGTGAAATGCACAATATCTTAGGACCCACACACGGTCAGGGCAATGCCACTGAAGGAAAGAGGAGGGAGGGCTGCAGTAATCCAGGCATCCTCTGACCCTGCTCCACTGGTTGCCAAGAGGCTCCTGTCCCCAATGCCCCACCAGTACTCTTGGGCCCTCTACCTCTAAGTGCAGTCAGTTTCAGTACTTTTGGAGGGATAGCCATCCAACCCTCCCAGAACCAGCAGAAGAACAAGGGGTCTTCTCACTGTCCCCTTGTGCATATGTGAAAAATGATGTCCCCTTAAGGCAGGCCCTTCAGGAGTCCACTGCGTTCCCCAAACCACTGAGGAGGAGGCCGGGCCCACAATCACTTGCTCCTGGGGGGAGCACACTCCAGCCCCATTGGGATACATGCCCCCTGGCGCGATATCACTGGCAAACTCAAGGCCACACCAGCAGCAGTCACGTCCCTCCCCTCACCTGAGACGCAATTCTCATGTTGGTCCAGGGCCAGAGCCCCACAAACGCCTGCAGGCCTCCAAGACAGGTCCCCTGTCTGCCCGCTCACCTTCAGACAACAGGTGAGAGAGGCCGCACAGATAGCTGTGGTGAGAATAGACCTTCAGTGGCCTCTCAATTCTCTGCAGGCAGTCCCAGATAGGAGACAACGTCGTCACTCGGCAGAAAGGAGGAGCAGTCGCAAGGCAGTGAGGGCCGCCCCTATCACTTGACTACCGGGAGGTCCACGGCTCATCTCAGATGGTGGTGGATCTCAGGCCACACCGTCTGATGGGTAGCAGGCGATCTGAACCGGGAGGCAGCAGGATATTTCTCAGGATTATTATGCGGGCCGGCAGGAAGCTCGCTCAAAGAGCGTCCGTATCTGTCGCCACCCGGACTCCTTCCCCCTCAGAAATCTTCTTTTAATCCACAGAAACATGCTTAGACTATTTTAATTTGTGTCTCCAGACCACAACACAACAATGGCTGTGAAGGAGAAGATCTCTCCCCGCTGCATATTGCTGTATGAAAGTTCTGACTTGGAGAAGGATGAATGTGATAGTGTGTATGTATGATTGTATATGTTGTCAGAGTAAGAGAATTGGCAATAAAGGGGAAAAAGAGATTTATCCAGCTATTGGAATGTGTTAATGTATAATATTAGGCGATGTTGTTGAAAAAATGTATATTCAAATTTTGAAATAATGTTGTGCATTTTGTATATATGCTATTGATAATTTTCATAATTGCTATTGGAAGAAGAAATTGAATAATTAATAAATTGTCAATGAGGATTTATAACTTTCATGCGTTTGTAAATTATTTGTTTCGCGTCAGAATCAATCTGGGCATAGAAGAAATACAGGTCATGTGGGATATGTTTTATGTGTAGTAGATAGTTATTCCCCTGATCCCAGGCCTAAAACAAGTAGGCAGGGGTAGCTCTTAGCTCTTTTTAATGGGGCTAAAGCTGAAAACAACATGAACGATCACAGCAAAAACTACTACCTTAGTTTTTTCCCTAGCTGCTCCTCCCTCTAAACACAGAGAGGCTGACACCACTTATTCTGGGTTTGGCATCACAAGAAAAAGGGGTTTGGAATGACTTTTTCTTGGACAGGATCAGAGCTTAATTTGAGATGATGGTTGCACTAATTTTTGGAGGCCAGCACTTATTCTTCCTCATAAAAAACTGATTGGGTACAAAAGTGAGAGAAAACACACAAAGAGGGAAATGGTGGAAGAGATTAGATGGGGAAAACTCAAAGCAAAACACAAATGCTTTGGGATAGCGTAACTGGATGGACGGAGTGCGGAACCAATCAAACATTCACCCCCAGTCAAAGATCTGGGTTTAATCCATCCATTATTTTGCTCACCATGCCACCCCAGTTTGAACCCAGCCATATGCAAATCAGTCTTGACCCTGTTCCACATGGGAACAGTCCAGCCCGAACTGCCAGGCCAGGTTCTCCCTGGACCGGAAACAAGAATCCTGGGACCGGTTTCGGGGTTTCACCCCTCATCAACCAGGCTAGCTTGAATCCAGTGGCACAGTGAGCCCGGGACCCACGTCTGGGCATACCCGGCGCACTTAGGGCGGCAAAAGCAAAGCAAAACACAAACGCTGTGGGATAGCGTAACTGGATGGACGGAATGCGGAACCAATCAAACATTCAACCCCAGTCACAGATCTGGGTTTAATCCATCCATTATTTTGCTCACCATGCCACCCCAGTTTGAACCCAGCCATATGCAAATCAGTCTTGACCCTGTTCCACATGGGAACAGTCCAGCCCGAACTGCCAGGCCAGGTTCTTCCTGGACCGGAAACAAGCATCCTGTCACAAAAAGAGAAAGCAGGGACTGACGAGAGTGAATTAAAAGTGGCATATGGCATCTGGAAGTCGATTAAAGAGGACCGACCCACTATTGCACCAGCTGCAGATGTCTAACAAGAGATTTGGGCACTGGCACTCATTCTTTTACAGGTGAAGCACTGGACAGGATTGGTTGCAACATTGCAGTTTGCTCCCCTTGCAAGTCTGGATTCTGTCTGCAGAAGCTGGGCAAACACTTGGCCACTAGGGACCAAGGCCCGTATTTATAAATTTTTTGTGTCGCATTTGTGTCATTTTTTGACACAAAAGCGGCACAAGCTTACAAATACAATTATATTTTGTAAGTTTGCCACGCTTTTGCATCAAAAAGTGACGCAAATGTGTTGCAACAAAAGTATAAATATGAGCCCAAATGAGCTATTGGAAAGGCAAACATCCCATCCATATAAACAGGTAGACTGCACCCCAGCTTTCTGTTCAGATTCACAAACCCTGTTCACTAAGGAGATGATGATGGGGTGTTTGGACATAATATGTAAACAAAAATAAATAAATAAAAGAAATATCTTTATGTCATGAACATAAATATCAAAGTTAAGGATATCAATTTTAGTGTTATTTTTAATGATATATGATTTACTACAATAACACTTTATATCATTTTGTTTTTACAACTTTTTTTAAATAGGTGTGGTAGTTGTAAAATGTACTTTATGTATTTATTTAAAAAACTGATGTTATCTATATTTATTTAGTTTTTGTAAGTTATTTTAATGTTTAGTTTTTATATAAAATATATGTTTCATAAAATCATTAGTAGTGGAATGTTTGTAGAGGAAAAGGATGAGCAAAAGTATAGTTATCTGTTTTTTTAAATTACATGGTTTATTTTTTATTTACTACTTTTAACATTTTGAAATAGAACATTTTAAATATAAACATGAAGGTACAAAAATGCTCCAGTTATTTTTGATAACGCATTTCCTTTAATAATATTATTTAATTGAAGTGTAAATGTATGTTTGAAATTTTTGCATTTCTAAAATGTATAAAAAATAATTATTTTGTATTTAGTTTTATGTTTATATTATGTTGTATGTATATTGTGTGTTTGTGATAACTGAAAGGGAAATATTTAAAAATATGCTAATGTATTATTTTCATATTTTAAGTTATAAAGTGTTTCTATTTTTTTAAATAAAACTGTAAAATGTATTGACATTTATTTTATTTATAAAAATTTGACTTTATTTTATATTTTAGTTAATATTTAATTTTGTGTGTTTTAATTTGTTTTATTTTTAGATTTAAAGAAATACATAATAATATTGTATTCATTGGGTTTCTAAGAGAATAGAGGAGGGAGATTTCAGAAGTATTTGCTAGTAGATTTATATTTTATTTACTGTTTTACTTTTAAGTATTGTATTTATATTTGTTTTAAACCGTTACATTTTAAAATGTAAGTTTTAATACTAACTAAACTAACACAAATTATAATTGTACATTAATTAATAAATAGCTTTTAATGTTTAAATAATGTATTTAAAATATATTTCACTTCTGTGTATATGTATAGTTATTATATGAATATATTTTGTTATTATTTCATTAAATGACATTTTTAATATTTTATTTTTGTTTTGTGAAAATTAAAATGTTTTAATCTATAAAACAATTATAACTTAAGTTAATAAGTTATTAATTTACAATTTATATTTATATTGTTGATAAAGGTGAATTAAAACTTAGTTTCTAAATATTTCATGTATATTTTTAAATGTTTTTGTTTGTAAATGGTGTTCATAATTTTTATGTTTTATTTTATAGTTTCATGTTTATTGTTTGTAGAATGTATATGAATTGTAAATATGTATTGCGTTTTATATTTATTTGATATTTATTGCTTTTTATTGTTTAACACCAATAATGTATTGTCTTTTAGGAATATTAAATTCTACCACTGCAACACCTTCTTCAAAATGGTTTACATTGGAGAGAATAGTAAATTTAACCCGCTTAGGGGCATATTTATACTCCGTCTGTGCCGAATGTGCTTCAAAAATTTTGACGCACATTCGGCGCAAACCTTGCCCCATATTTAAACTTTGACGCCCGAGCCCACGGACGTCAAAATCCCGCTGTGTGCGTCATTTTCTGGATGCGGGAAACCACCTTGCGTTAATGATATGCTAGGTAGGCGTTCCCGTCCAAAAAATGACTTAAACGCCCTTTCGTCGTATTTATGCTACCGGTCAAAAATCGCGCACAGGCTGGGAGGCGGAGTCAGAAAATGCCGCTCAGGCCGATTTGCGTCAAAAATTAACGCCTCGGTCAGGGCAGGCGTTAAAATGGGGCAAACACACCTGTATTTAATCAGAACAAACAGAAGCAAAAGCAGAGCAGCAAAAGGAAGACATGGAGGTGCTTCTCATCCAGCATGCAGGCAGACGCAGAGCACAGCAACAACAACAGCAGCTCCCACAACACCAGCAGGGACCCCAAAGGCAACGCAGAAGGCAGAAGAGGATATTCCACACCAGGAAAACCCTTCATGGCCTCAGGGAACATGACATCATCCAGAGGTACAGGTTGAACTGGCAAGCCATTCAGCAGCTGCTGCGCAACATTGAGCCAAAGTTGGCACCCAGCTTGCTGACACCCCACACCATCCCAACAGAAACCAAGCTGCTAGCTGTACTACACATGTTGGCTAGTGGCTCCTTTCAAACCACTGGGGCCCTGGTTGCTGGGATCTCACAGCCATCATTCTCTGGCTTCCTGCCCAAGGTACTGGATGCCATCATCAGACTCACACCCCGCCACATCTGCTTCCCAAACACACAGCAAAAGCAGCAGGAGACAAAACAGAGGTCGTACCTCATTAATGGATTCCCACACGTCCTTGGTGCTATTGACTGCACACATGTACGCCTTGTGCCACTTGCTTCAACTGAACATCTATACCGCAACAGGAAGCACACACACGTCATCAATGTGCAGGCCATTGTGGATCACCAAGGATTGATCACCAACATTGTGGCAAAGTATCCTGGGAGTGTCCATGACTCATTCATCTTCTGTCACTGCACCATCAATCAACACTTCCAGGATGGACGATATGGCTATGGACTATTTGTTGGTGAGTACAGAAACCTACTTATATGCACACTACACAGCAACCCTCTAGGACAAACAGCACATACACCAGAACAGCAACATGTGAACAGGAACACACTGAGGTCGTGACACCACTAGGCATGTTTGATAGGTCTGCAGTGAACCTGTCACACATCTGAAATTAGTGTACAGTCAAATGTTAAGATGTCAATGATGACAACGTATGGAGAGGTTTGGTTAATTGTCACCTTGCGAAATGTAAGCGTCTCACTGATGTTTAAATTAATCCATTGCATATGTCTAAAAGTATGAGATGTCCAGGGTACATAGATGCTAACGTGTTACCACCACTGTCAAATTGAATTTGTGTATGGAACTATCATCTCACCCCCAGTGAAGACACAGGAACACCTGTATCACAAGTCACAATGCTAGGGAGTACACACTGTACTGCAAATCCCAAAACATACTGCTGACAACCGGTCAGCAGGCAAACACTCGTTCAGCCAAGGAAACAACCTAATGCAGATGGTACATCCTAGAAGCCTAGGAATCAACACAATAACAAAAAAGAGTCACAGACAGCACAAGACAACTACTGCCATGCAAGGTGATATTAATGGGGCAAGCTACATCAACATGATCTCAATCATTTTCTCTTTCAGCTGATCAGGGGTATGGGATCCAGCCATGGATTATGACACCATTTGGCAACCCAAGCACTGCAGCAGAGCGTACCTACAATGAGGCACATAGGAAGACATGTACCATAGTCGAGAGGACCTTTGGCATCCTCAAGTTGAGATTTAGGTGCCTCGACATCACTGGCAGCCTCCTATACTCACCAGAAATGGTCTGCAAGATCATTTTAACATGTGCCATCCTGCACAACATTTGTGTACGAAGGAACATTCCCCTATTAGAACCAGAGCCACAAATGCCTGAAGAGGAGGAAGAGGAGGATGCTGGCCTGGAACATGAAGGGGACCAACAAAACACAGCTGCTGGATTGCGTAGGCGCCAACATATTGTGAACAATTTCTTTTGGAACAACTCACCATTACCACTGTATCAACATAGGTAAATAAACACCTATAATAATCACCATATCATGGTCTGGGTAATCATTTTTGCTCACCTTTATCTCTAACTATCAGAATAAGAGTGTAGCCTCATGGAGCATTGCTGACATACCGATCAGGACACAGAAATGTCCAAAGCAATTGTGATGCGTATTATACATCAGTCACATTCACACACACTGTAAATTACATATATCCTGTACATTTCACCTTTGAAGGGCAATAGCAGAGGACCACACCTATTTCACACATACATGTTGGCAACATGGTTCATCACAGCATATGGCACACAAGTAAGACACCATCAGTCAATAAGGGGAAAAAAGCCTCATATATGAAGCAGTGGATGTGCTAATGCATTGGTAACATGAATGTATGACCAGACCCTTGACAGCAGTAAGTCGTACAGCACCTATCTTTGCAAGGACTATCTGTGACTAGAATTCCATATAAGCAGAACATAGACAGCACAAGTGTCACACCTATGACACGCATTTTGGCACATGACATTCCATGTACATGCCAGCCCATGTCCTAAATCCTGACACACCCATGCTCCTGGTCTCACCCCACCTGTCTTAAGAGGTCCCTGGAATGGTAATATGTGTACCAAGATATTCCCTCCTCTACACACGCACAGACTAACAATAGTAATCCAGTGTGCTTCACCCTTTAGTATGGTATGCCATAGTAATTGTACATCTGTCTGCATGGACGTCAGATTAAATTATGCACTGGCTTGTAGTCTCTAAACCCTGTTCTCACCTGCAGTTTGCTTCCCATGTGAAAGGTACTGTTGGTCATTTGAACTCAAATCTCACCTACAGGACTTGTGTGAAACTGATGCAGCACACACCTGTCAGCACCTCCATGCAGACCTGCCATTTGAACATGCACTACCCTTGCAGATGCTTGGAACAGCATAGAAGCTGCCATTTTGTCGATTACACTGTTATGCATTGCTAGAAAAATAAGCTGTGTAACACAGCCCTTGGGTTTATGTGTCACCTTCCAAAACACAGAACAAACACAGTTTTCCTTGTCAACTGTCTTGTTCTTCCTCCGACCAGTCTTAGTCAGACCACCGAGTATGTACCTTGTGAAATTGCTGGATCCTGATTGACCCTGCATCCTGTCAGCCTGACTGGCACCTGTCTGTGCGTTACCCTAAAGTTTCCTTGTGGCTGCATATGTATCATACTTGCTTTCCCAACCCTCACATTCCTTCGGGGGTATTTTGTCAGGTGGTTCTTCAATGCATACTCAAATACATTGTATAGCATAATCTGCTTATTTATCGTACCGTAATTGGTAACTTGTCTCCAAATACCCAAATCATGGCCTATCCCTTGTCTGGGTCACATGTATGCATGAGCGACAAAGTGTGACAGTGTACCATGACCGTATGCAGGGATTGGGTATGGTGCCTCCGGCAGTACCACCAAAATCAGATAATGTGAATGAAAAGTCCACACATGTTAGGACCCTGACAGTTCACACGCTGAATCACATTGCTCACAACATATTGATGGGCTGTGCGTGCTGAATAGCTGCAAGATTAATCAACACAGAGGCTGTGATGTTCCCAGATGCAGTGGGAACTTTACAGGCCAACCTGTGTACAAATGTTGTAATGACACCTGCCGGAACAAGACTCCTGAGATATGATCTCACTCAGCACACCAAGGTTGCTCTGTTGACAGTCTCATAACCCATATGCAGTGACAGGGTGGGACCATCCCCATGTAAGTTCTTATATCCTCATTGGCTTTACTTCCATTGATCTCCGAAGGATACTCAGTAGATACAGGAATAGCCGCCACTGACTCATGATGAGACCTGGACGTAACTGTGACAACATAGACCCCTGAAAATAAACAGGATCAACATTGGACCACACACATGAACCATACACCTCTGTGCAATTGATCACTGGAAATATGTGGCCACGTGCTGCTTCGTCTGGTGGTCCACCACTGCCACAGGAGAGTTGTGGCTCAGTCATATGACCACAACTGTGGCGTGATATTACATTTGTGGTTCACCTTTGGCTTTCCGTGCCAATAACATGGTACCCACTTAGGGGGTCATTCCGACCTTGGCGGGCGGCGGTAGCTGCCCACCAGGCGGAAACCGCCATGCGGCCGCCTATGCGGCCGCACTCACGCAGCCCCCATTCTGACATTCCCGCTGGGCCGGTGGGCGCAAACCAAGTTTGCGCCCGCCGGCCCAGCAGGAATGAGGCCCCAAACACAGGAGCCGGCTCCGAATGGAGCCGGCGGTGTTGCGGCCGTGCGACAGGTGCAGTTGCACCCGTCGCGCATTTCACTGTCTGCTAGGCAGACAGTGAAAAGCTGACCGGGGCCCTGTTAGGGGGCCCCTGCACTGCCCATGCCAGCGGCATGGGCAGTGCAGGGGCCCCCAGGGGCCCCAAGACACCCCTTACCGCCAGCCTCTTCCTGGAGGTGAAAACCGCCAGAAACAGGCTGGCGGTAAGGGGGTCAAAATCCCCAGGGCAGCGCTGCCCTGGCGGATTATAGCCGCCGGGGCAGAAATGGCGGAAAACCGCCGGCCCCGGCGGTCCGACCGCAGCTTTACCGCCGCGGTCGGAATGGGGAAACAAGCACCGCCAGCCTGTTGGCGGTGCTTGCGGTCAGAATGGCGAGACCGCCAGGGTCAGAATGACCCCCTTAGTCTGTACATGTGCCTGACTCATGGTGTGTTCACCAACAAGTGCCTAGGAAGCAGTATCCAAATTTCCAGGACATGTGATGGGCAACTTTTGGACCATTGGCATGAACAAGCGTCTGCTATCTATCCGGTGCATGCTTTGTCATTTGTGGTGTTTACCTTACCCAAAAACTAGGAAGTGCACACAACAGATGTTGCTACATGTATGACTAACACATGTCCTCTCTCATTTCCACACTGACTTGCATCTGAGGGTTGGACACATTGACTTCACATTCATACAAGCATATTTGCAATGATGCCTCTTGTGATGCTCACACAGTGGGTTAACAACTACATTAGTAGCCAATACACACACATTGAGCCATAGGCATTGAGGTATTGTACTTATGTGCGTCACCTTGCTATCCTCTCCTGACGCCAAACATGCCCAATTGTGCAATACAGAAATCTAGGACACACATTTGGCCATCTAGTGCATCAGTCAAGAGTGAAAATCCTGTACATGAAATAGCAGATCATGGTGCGCAGTAGTATGATGTCTCACATGTGCTCATACACCGTCATGACCAAAGTGGGTGCAATCAGCCTATCTCAGTTTAGTCACAAATGTAATATAACATTAAAATGGTAAAATGACCCAAACCCAGGTAATGCCTGAAAATTTGACGCAAGAGTGTCAAAAAATTACACACAAGCGTAAAAAAATGACGCTTATGCCCGAAAAACGATGCATAATACCCTGAAATAACCATTGCCACTGAGCTGCATCTTCCACACTGTACCTCAGAAAATTGGTTAAGCATAAAACTATTTCCAAACATATGGATGCAGGCTCAATTCTACTCCTGTGTGTCGAAAAAAATGACGTGCAGACTGTATGCGTCAAAATATTTTGACGCATAACGATAAAAACGCCCGCCATTTTAGGTAGGAAGTGATGTAATAGGATATCCTGTTTATAGATTCTGTACAGTGGGTGTACTTTCACTTTTACTTTGCAGTCTGTGATACTTCCTGACTTTGTGGCTGTGTTGAGAGTTTTGTCAGGCCAAATTGTGCTTTTGTCTCCTGTGTGGTCTACTTATTGTCTTTTTGTGAATAAAAACTTGTTGTTGTATCCTGTCTGAGTGTTTTTTGTGTACATTTGTGTTGTAAAGTATTGTCTTTGTTTTGTTGGGAGTCTGTTGTGGGTAGTGTTAGCTTGGGTATAGTTGGGCTGTGTTAGTTGTTTAGTTTAAGTATTTCCTGTTATACTTTCCCCCTATTCTCCTTAGTTCCCCTTTATCCCATATTTCTCTATTGCTGAAAGATGTTGGGTATGCCTCGTCTTGGCAAGATGGGTGAGGAGGAGCTGGGTGGATTTATATGGCTGGTGTGCCATTTCCTACCCCTAATGATTGAGGCAGGTGGGCAGGTGATACAGGGGTATCACATTGAGGCACGGAGGCTCAGATGGGAAAAGGTGTTGCATCATCTGCAACGGAATTATCGTACACCAAGGAACGACCACTAGCTGAAGCACCGCTGGGCTGACCTTATCTCCAGGGAGCAAGATCTTCTGGACCACCTGGGGATTGTGATTGGTGGCCCTGTTGGTGAGTATAAATCATGTAAATATGCATGTTTAAATGCTCTGTAGTGACATCAGATGATTTTTACAATATCTGCCGGCAATGTTGTTGAGTGTGTGGAATGCTACTTTTATCATACAGGGTCATATATCTACTTTGTTAAGGACCACAATTGCTAGCTGTTAGGAAGCAAGAGCTCCGCAAACTTACTGAATACTTTTGCATTATTATAAGTTAGTGCCGCCTTTGTGTCAAACAGCAACGCAAATCAGGAGCCAATTATGTATAGAAATAGGCCACAGTTGCCTGTGAGGTAGAGAAATTTCCAAATAATTACCTAGACTGTCTTTTGAAACACTACATGAGGCTGAAAATTAGTGCAGGCTTCACGTTAATTGATGATAGCAATTGGCCTGAACATATGTCTCATGTGTGTCTGGTGAGTGTGTAAGGAAACCGATCACGGAAATTCCAAAAATCTTAGGGATTATTGTGCCTCTCCTTCATTCCAGATACATGTATGATCTGGATTTGGACACATAGGGAACAAGTTCTAGCTGCACTCAGCTAACATCTTAGACTGGTATTTGGAGTTTGTAGTGCCACATTTCGTTTAGGGATGGCTGACCAAAGATATGCACATGGGTTCATATCTCTATAGTTGGTGTAACTCATCATAGCTGGGCCACATCAAATGAAGAAACTGTAACAACATGAGGGCTAACAACCGTCCCTGGCCCTCTGTACATTGTACCTGTGTGTCATAAATTTGTCATGGTCACAATGGCTGGTTGACTGGTAATGCAGTCCTCACGGAAAGTGGCTTTGGATGTCTCTCTTGGATACACATGATGAGGCGAATACACTCCATTATTATGTCTGCTCACTAATGAAGGAGCATGTTTGCCACCACATGATAGTTAGGGCCACTGCATGTGTGCAGATATGTGTGTAACACTCACTGGAGACCCATGGTATGTACATGTTAGCCGTGCTATATCGGATGCAGTATCATCATGTCTGAGAGGCTTTACTTTCTTATGTAATCTTACACATAGTATTTGTCTTTGGAATTGTTGTACAGTGCACAGACATTGAGCACATTTCTCCCTTCCATGCTTTACAGGTGGACCGGCACCCTACACTGGTGGCGAGGTGGCTCGATTCGAGGACCCAGACAACTCCAGTAAGTGTTGATATGTCTGTTATGTGTTGTGTTTGCTGGTGATGTGTGATGGACTCCTGTGTGTTGGACACATAGCAAGGTGTGATGCGCTGGCCAATCTTTTGTTTTGTTCCATGAGTGGAATATCATTTTATCACCATCTTTGAGGTGGCCAATCCTAATCCTATTGTTTTATTTAGGGATTCTAGGTCAGTCCTGTAGGCCCCGCAATGTGAATAGGGATGAGTCATGTGGATAACACTTGAATCAGAAAGAGTCGCACTGGACCTAATTTGTGATTTACTCAGCCAGTCAGACCCAAAGTCTCCCAGAATGGGGCTGCCAAATGCTTACCCACAGACTTCTGCTTCCCAAATCACTAATATACTTATTAAACTGTAGGTTGAACTTCCTAGCAGCATGTAGCTCCACATGTAGTGCTACGAGTATGTGGCACATGAGTGCAATGGCCTAGGTGTGCATGCAACCCATGGCCAGGGGTGTTCTTGCATCTTTGTGTTTGTTGTAAGTCATGGCTTACTGGTAGTAAATGATGTGGACAAAGGTCTGCATTTCCAAACATGAGTGGCGCTGGGATTGGTCAAGGGTTTTCTGTCTCCTATTTGGAGATCCTCCTTACCTGTGGTGTGTGTGTTGAGCCAAACACATGTCCAGCTTTCCTAAGCTTCCTGGGTGTCCTTGTTGTTTGAAATTGTTAGTTTTAGTCCACCCGCCCACCCTCAAACACAGGCATAGGTTTGTGAATAGTGTACCTAGGACTGATGATACAAGTTTGGTACACAGTCATTTAAATCAGTGAATCTTTTGTCTGAACCTAGTATACACACTCATGTTTCGCACATGAGTACTATACTAACAAGTCCATTTACAACTTGCAGATCATGTGGCCCTAGATTTCCATCCCACACAATGACATTTGTAGCCCTGGCAGTGGTGGAGGATGTGCAGCATGATTGTTAGCTGACAACTGGCAGAACATAGATGCCAAAATCATTCCAGTTGTTACCCATCTGGTGGGGTTTGGATATGCTATGTGTGATAGGACCTTTGTAGGCTAGCTTGCAATGTACTTCCTCAGGGACAATCAATGATCTGTATGATGATATGAGCTGTTACAAGTACAATAGATGTATTGTCTGATTTACTTCTTGTGCCATTTTACACAATGCAGTACCTAATGTTAGATTTTCTATTCGTCTTCACAGCTGCAAATTTGACACTCATCTAGGTCAGGGAGTTTCAACGGCAGGCAATGAGGTATCAACACATACTTCAAGTCGAGTCTGGGTACCAAAAAATAGCCCGCAGATATCGGCATGAACGGGCCTCCGGAGCCTGGAGGGCATTTCCACAAGGCGGCCCTTCTTTGCTCACCACAACCACCACCAGCACCACCAGCACCACCACCACTACCACCCAGGTGGCACCACCAGCAGCTGGGACCGTTGCAGGAACATCCTCAGCAAGTGCTCCAGGCCCAAGCACAGCACCACCTGCAGGGCAGCCCACAGCCATGGACACTACACAGCCCCACACTTCCTCGGCTGGCACCCAGACCACCCCAGTTGCAGCCATTGACCCTGCTGCTTTTGGACATATGCAGTGTAAATTGGACTGTGTCCTGAGGAAGATGAGTCGACTGCGGCAGGAGGTGCGACATGTCTACCTGCGGGTGCGGTGAATCAACAGGACCCTCCGGAGCGCCAACATGTAGCAGATTTGATGGACATGATTCCCTCCCCTCCCTGCTCCTTCCTGGTTCTTATACTTTGTGGGTTTAGGGGGCTTAGTGTTAGGTTAGTATAGGATGTTAGTTTAGTTAGTGTTAGTGGGTGGGGGTCCTGAATATTTCTACTGTTTATTTTTAAGTTTGTGTGTTTTAATGTTGGGGTTCTTGTGTGTTTAAAAGAAAGAAAAAAAATATATATATATATATATTTGTTTAGTATAGGATAGTATGTGTTTAGGTTAGTATCTGTTGTCCTCCATGTGTCCCGTCTCATAAGAGGGGCGGGGGGTTGATGTTTAGAACGTTTCGTTAAATGTGATAAGTAAGTTCAGCTTAGGTTAGTTAGGGACAGTTGTGGGTAATGAGTAGTTAAAGTGGGTAAGGCTTTTCCCTGAGTTTTCACTTCTGTTTTTACTGTTTAATAAATATGTAGGCAACCCTTTACAGTATGTGTGACATGCTTGTAGATCAGGGCCTTGTCATGAGTGTACAGTGTTTCTTTTGTATTACATTTTGTGTCCTATGCTGCTAACAAATCCCAACTGAGCTGTAACATTGGCAGCTACCCCAAAGCTATCTTGCAAAGATTGGGCCATTCATTGCAACCACCAATCACAGTTACTATGGATCCCAAAGTGTTTTTTTTTCATAATGTATGTTTTCAATGTCACATACAGTGCTTCCAGATTTATGATTGGGGACACTGTGTTATGTCTGACTGTAGTCTCATGTCCAAGGAAACCCTTATAAGGTGAGTGGTATTAAGCTCTCTTGTAGTATAGTGTACATAATTCACATAGATAATTTGTTACACTGTTCAGCATGATTACTTATTTGGATGTAAACTCATACACCTCCATTCATGCAGTTTGGTGACTACTCGCTTATATTTGTGGGCAATGTTACAGACAAGCTATGATATTTGACAGGAGGCACAATTCAGTGATCTACTGCAAGGTTGATGTGTTACATTACACAGAGACAAAGTGGTTGTGTAAGTGCTATTTATTGAAAAGTGCTGTAGTGCTATATGTACATTGTCCATGATTTTGAGTCCATTATAGTGACATCTTCTATTGGGATCCTACACAAGTGCAAAAGGACATTTCATTGGACATTCTGGGGTGAAGTGTCAGACAGTGCGGAGGGACAGGATTTGCCAATGAGTTAGTGAGAGACAATCACAGGGCAGGCTGACAAGATAGACAGTGGTTTGCAGAACAGTGCTTGAGTACATTTGTTGCAAGACTGGCATGTTACGAAGCACAGGACCTTGGTAATAGGTGGCCATGTGTCAGGGACTAGTGCTTCTGGGTACTTTTACGTGTGAAGGTGATCGGTTCCTGGTCTTCATCTTCTGATGTGTGTGTTGCCTCCTCTGCCCTTGTTGGTGGTGGTTGTGAAGGGGCAACACACATCCCAGTGTGTGTAGACGTGGAGTCAGACATCCCGCTAGCTGCTACCTGTGGGGGTCTTAAGGGCAGTACTGCTGCAAGGAGGATCTGCTGGTTCTTAAGAATAGAAGCCACATCACAATGGTAGACAGCCAGGTTGACATGAGAGGGTCATTATTGCATTCGTGCATACAGTGGAAGGTTTGGGGTGCGAGGTGTTGTGGCAACTCCCTTACTGCAGTGGTGAATTATTTTACAGTTTGTTGTAGTCCTTGCAGGATGGATGTTAGTGCTTGAGTGGCTGCTGCCTGATCTGCAGATGACATCATGCACAAACGCATCCCCTCAAGGCTGGCTGCCTTATTTTGCAACCCCACCCGCACCTCATTGGCCAGCTCCCGCTGTACTCCCACTACAGTTCGCTCAAAGCTGGTGCCTGTGTCGTCAGAGTCCTCAGCTGTATTGGAGCTGGCAGGTTGTACAATTGGGGTAGTGGGTGGATCTTCTGCAATGGCTGCTTGTTCTGTGCTCCTCCTTGTGACTGAAGGTGGGGTCTGGAGGGTTCCAAGGACATCTTGGAGGGTCTGCTGACTGATGTTTGTCAGCTCGTCATCCATGTCATCAGGGTAGTCCTGGACAGGCATATCCGCAAGAGATCCATCGTCCTCTGCAATGAAATAGGGTACAATTAGTGTGTCTGTGTTGTGGCATTTGTGATGTGACATGCCTGTCTTGTGATGATTTCACATTGTGATCTTGGTTCCTGTTCATTGATCCAGTCTTTCAGATGGGCATTCTCCCAGGCCTATGCCCCACCTGCATGTCACATGTATTGTAGTCAGTTAGTGGACTTGTCAGCATCACATCCTCTAGGTGTTGGTGTTGGCCAAATAGTGAATTGCCACTTCCTTGTCCTACTGAACCCTCCCCCTACTTCCACTTTCATGGTGAGACCTTTCACTGGCTGTGGGTGCTCTGATGGCACTAGCAGCACACTTAACAATCTGGACCTGCCCCAGTCTCTGATCTTTCACATCTACCTATATGTAGTTGAAATGTAGTGTATACTATGCATAGCATTGTTATGGCACGATATGGATGTCAGCATTGGTAATGTGTACAGCTGATGTTGGGGAATTTGTGGTACATTGGATTGCCGTGATTGTCGTAGCAGTGTCCTATTTCCTCCTCTGACTGTGCAGGTGTATTTCAGTGACCAGTTACATGTGTCCTCCCCCTCAATGCTGTTGTCTGAGCAGTATGACATTTGGGATGTTGCACTGTGACCCAGGCACAGGGTGGACCCTGACATATGCAGCATGAGTATGACATTAGTGCTGTGTACCTCCTAATGTTGATGACATTGGCTGATGTTTGCGGCAACTATGGGCATTCACATTTGACAGGACTGGAACATTTGTCTTGTTTCAGGGGATTGTTAATGTTGTCATCCTAAACCCTCTAATTTGGTTGTGTATGATCCATGGGTACGTTACTGCCGTTGGCTACTTGACCAGCACACACAGCAGAGGTGGTAGTGGCAACTGTTGTTAATGTTACATTCCAGTTGTCAGTATGGCTAGAGGTTGTTAATTGGGCCCTAGTTAATATAGGGGGTATAGTGGCTGACGTGTGACAGGATGTCAGTTTGATGTTGTGCCCTTCCCTCCTGGCGTGGCGTTCCTTTGCAACATCGTTGGCATGGCAGCATACCCCCATGGAAAGGTTGTTGGTGTTGTGTTATGGTGTGCCCCAGCTTTTTTCTGAACGGGCTATGCCTCCGTGCTGTACCCCTTTACCCATGCCACTCCATGTATATGATGACTTACATGCTTTGTGTAGTAGGTATCCCCCCATCGGTTGCAGTTAACTTTAGTGCATTTTAGTTTCCCATGCGACTTACCCTGCATGTGCGTTGTCTCCTGGTAGTCTGTGCTGTCCTGTCCTTGAATCCCTGTGACGATCTCCTCATGGATGACAGCTGTGACCATCTTCTCCATGTGGTCTAGGGCCTCCTGGTGTGCTGGACTCCCACCTCCAGTCTGCAGTGCTGCCTTCCTGTTCCTGGCCATCTTTTCCTTGGTCCCGCGCTTGCAGTCATGCCAGCGTTTCTTGGACTCGATGACTGTCTGCTTACTTCTGCCACACTGTTAATCTTGTCAACAATTTGTTGCCATGTTGCCTCTCTCCTACTGATTGGCAACTTTGAGTTGACAAACAGTTGGTGCTGGTGTTCCATCACCTCTTTCACCAAAATGTCCTGCTCCTCTGCACTGAAGCGACACTTTCCTTTCTTCTTCTCCCTCTCCTGGGTCTTGTGTGGGTCCTCCTGGCTGGTTCCTGGTCTGTTGTCATCTTCCTGGGGTCTGTACAGGCATCTGGGATCCATTTTGGCTCTCCTCTGGTGAAATGGCTGTGTTTGCGGTGAATTTTTATGCTATTGCGTAAAAAAACCTCGCACATCCGGTTTGTGGTGTCGTAAATCGGCCGACAGTTATTTCCACCGTGTAAACGTCATTTTCCTTTACGACGTGATGCTGCGGTGTGCGTAAAAAAAATTACTCACTCATGTGGTTTGCGCCACCGTGCGTCAAAGTATAAATTTGATGCCCGCACGGCGCACAGAAATGGTGTTAGCCGGTAGTACTATTTTTGACACAAAACTGCATCGGCGCAGTTTTGCGTCAAAAAGTATAAATATGGCCCTTAATGTCCAACACCTTCCCCTAAATGGTTTAGATTGAATTGAAAATAGTAAATGTACCCCTTTCGTTTTCAAAACCTCTCCCAGTATGGTTTAGATTAAAATGTGAATAATATATTTGATCCCTTGAGCATCCAAAATTGTTTAAATGAGAGTGGGTATAGTAAACCTAGGGGCATATTTATACTCTTTTTGCGCTAAATTTGCGTCATTTTTTTAATGCAAATTCGGCGCAAAACTTACTCCATATTTATATTTTAACATAAGACATGTCTAACATCAAACTATAGGAGTTTGCACCATTTTTTGGATGCGTGCACATACCTTGTGTCAATGAGATGCAAGGTAGGCATTCCCATCTAAAAATGGTGCTATCCCCATAGCCCCATATTTACCCCCTCATGCTAAAATGACACACGTGTGGGAGGAGGGGCTTTGCACCATTTTTTAACGCCTTGGTCAGACCAGGAATTAGGAGACCCGTGGACCCATTTCCATGGTTAAGTACCATGGAATGGGTCCACAGGTGCCCTCCCCAAGCCTCAGGAACACCCCTAACCCCACTAGAGGGACACCGGAAGATGGGGGACCCCATCCCAGGTAAGTCTGGGTAAGTATATTTTTTTTTTTGCCATCGTGGCCCTAACTTGGGCCCCCCTGCATGGCACAGGGTGCAATGGCCATGCCCAGGGGACACTTGTCCCCTCTGCTGGCCATTGGCTAGTCTGGTTAGAGGTATTTGTTTTGCCTCTAACCAAGCTAGTGTCATTTTCTGACGCACAAACCCCTCCTTCCCTACATCCACCCCCACCTGGCTAGCATCTTCTTCTAAGACACTAGCCCAAGTTTAGCACTGGCTTGCGCCATTCAATTAATACAGCGCCCAGCTGACGTTGTTAAATGACGCAAGTCGGCGCTAAACTTTTTTGCTGCAAAACTGCTTTAGTGCAGTTTTGCAGCAAAAAGCATAAATATGGGCCTTGGTGTCCAACACTTTGTGGAAAATGGTTTAGATAACAGTAGGAATATTAAATATAACCCTTTTAGTGTCCAACACCATCCCGAAAATGGTTTAGATTGGAGTAGGAATAGTTAATCTAACCCCTTTAATGCCCAATACCTTACCCAAAATAATTCACATTTGAGAGGAATATTACATTTAAACCATTTAGTAATCACCACCTTCCCCAAAATGGTTTATATTGGAGTGGGAATAGTAATTTGTGCCTTTTTACTGTCCAACACCCTCCTCAAAATTGTTTACTTTGGAGCAGGAATAATACATCTAACCCCTTTACTATCCAATACCTTCCCCACCGTTGTTTAAAATGGAGCGGGAATAGTAAATTTAGGGCCAGATTACAAGTTTGGTGGTTGGACCGCCAGACTGCCAAGACAGCAGTCCAAAAAAGGCTGCTGTGCCGGTGGTCCCAAGACCACCATATTATGATGTACAGAGGCAGAACCCCCCCTGCCAAGCCAAAGTGCAGACCGCCAGCAGCAGTCTGCTATCATAGAGGTCTTGACTGCACCAAGCCTTTTACAAACACACAGTTGATGTGGTGGTACCCTTGCGGCACGTAGCCAATGGCGGGCAACCACTGCGGTTCACGTTTAACAAAGTAATAGACAAATTCACATTGGATGAATCCAAAGTCACACAGCTGACAATTATGGGCCCAGTAGATTCACCTGCATATCACACTATAAAACACATCCTTTCACAGACCATGATCCTTTGCCTTTCCACTGCAAGAAAAAGGCCAGAGCCCACTTTTTTTCTCATCATTCATAGATAAGGCATCCCTTTTTTCACCATCCTATTCAACACCTTTCATGCACTTTTGTCCACTTACTCCCTATATCACTTTTTTTGTTAACAATGGGCCAGATGTAGTAAAACTTGGTTTTGCGACTCGGAAATTGCGACTCCGAGCGACTCGCAATTTCCGAGTCGCAAAACCATATGCAGAAAGGTGTCTCAGACACCTTCTGCGAGTCGCTATGGGGTCGCAAAGACCCACCTCATTAATATTAATGAGGTGGGTCGCAAATTGCGGCCCCATAGCGACTATGGGCACTCACTGATATGGAGGCCTGCTGTAGTCAGCAGACCTCCATGTCCGTGACTGCTTGTAAATAAAGCATTTTTTTTTTTTTTCAAGTGTAGCCCGTTTTCCTTAAAGGAAAACGAGCTGCACTTAAAAAAAAATCCGAAACCTTTTGTTTCGGAATTTTTTCAGGGCAGGTAGTGGTCCTTTGGACCGCTACCTGCCCTGAAAAAATAATATGGGGTCCAGTCACAAAGGGGAAGGGGTCCCATGGGGACCCCTTCCCATTTGCGAGTGGGTTACCATCCACTTCAAGTGGATGGTAACTGCGACTCCATTTGCGACCGCGTACGCGGTCGCAAATGGAGTTGCATACCACTGCGACTCGCAAATAGGAAGGGAACACCCCTTCCTATTTGCGACTCTGAAATGCATTTTGCGAGTCGGTCCCGACTGGTTGCTACATCTGGTCCTAAATCCCTGTCACCCACTTTATTTTACACCTATGTCCCGTCCCAAAAATTCCCTTTTTTCTAAAGATGAGTTAAGAGTCATGGTGGATGAACTGATAAGAATAGAGCTACAATTGTTTGGAGCACAAGTTCAACATACTCCTCTCAGTAGTAAAATGGAAATGTGGCAAAGGACAGTCATCAGAGTGAATGCTGTAGCCACCACCTTGCACACAAAGGAGGACTGTAGTAAGAAGTGGAATGACCTAAGGGGCAAGGTGCGTTCCCTGACCTCCAGGCAACGGATAGAGGCCAATAAGACTGGAGGTGGCCCTCCCAGTGCCCCATTACAACTCTTTCGCTAGGAGGAGAAGGTCGTGGCCATCCTGCATCCTGAGGGCCTGGCAGGAATACCGGGAGGAGTAGTGGAGTCTGGTAAGTTACAGCACAAAAATTGTTGACAAACTGCAATGTCCTTCATGGACGGGACAGCCATTGCGCAGATAAAATAGCAACAGCAAAATGCCACCCACTATAGCCAAAGTAATCTAAATCCCCGAAAACACCTGAAAATATAGGATGTATGGCTGATGGTATTAAACCAAATATAGAGGAGAAGATGTGAACCACCAGCCGTAAAAAAGTGGGCAATTCCAGTAGTATTGGATGCATTAAATATTCATCCCACGAGTTCACCAAAGTGTCTCGGAAAGTTTGTAGTTAAAAGGGACTGAGTCTTCGCCAATGACCTCGCAGCTGGAAGTGCATAGGTCTCGAGTGCAGATGTAAGCACCACATGTTTGTGAAACAATAAATCCTTTAGTCTGATCAACTTGTCAGAATTCACATCAGAAGCAGCAATATGACTGCCAAACGTCTGTTACTCCTTGAAACTGCATAGAGGGAAAAAGGACATTCCTGCAGCACGTAACAATTTGGGAGACCGAAACAACGTAAGCTATTCCGGCTCGCATCCCACAACAGCTCTCAATATTAAGGAGCACATAGCTGCCATTGGAGAGCACCTGGAATGCAGGTCTAATCAAGGGGACAGGGACACCCTTAAGATAACAAGCGAAATTTGCCTTGGAGGCATTACATGCCCATGCAAGGACAGCTGTTTACAAACCATCCAATGGCTCACAGAAGTCTCACATTCACTACCGATAAGAAAGACCTTGTTTATGCCATTGAAACATTTGTACAAGAAAGAAAGCTCCCACACTTCGTGTATGTAACTATCTCCAAGGCTTTCATATCTGCCCACTGGAATGTGTTTCAAACAGGATGTAAATTGAAGCATTGAAATGGGCAGATTTATAACCCCATTTATTAGCCATTCAGCAGATGGTATTTCAGCCACAGTAAAAGGCAACTTTTCCAACTTCTCAATATTCAACATGACATATGTTGCTTCCTTCTTAGCCATTATTAGTTGTTGTTGCGTTAAGTTAAATGTTGACAAAATCTCCCTTGCGCTCACATGTTGCCACGGAACGCGACCTCCTTTCAATGTTTGTAGTGTCCAACCTAACTGCATAATGGATCTTAGCTGACTTGGCCATGTTTTAAAAATGATACATCACTCTGAATTATATCTATTGCAGAGGATGCAATATTATTTAAGTGTAAATTCAGTCAGACAAGGTGTTTATCCCATTATCTACAATGGCTAATGTTTCTGTAAGTTTTCCTGATCTACTTGCCTTAACCGAGCAGCCGCCTCTTGTTGTGAAAGCTTTCACATTTCATTAAATGCAGCATATAAGAAGCATTTTCTGCGTTGTCTTCTGGGGCCTAACAGGAAATCCTGTAAATCTGTGTTATTGGACAGGAGACTCCGATGTTCTTTGACAGCATCTAGTGAGGAGACATGCATCCATTGCTGGCATAGTTTCCCTACCCCATATGTTGTCACTATACCCGATTATAGAGAGAGTCTGGCCTATTCATTCTAAAACCCCCCGAGGGGTTAACAAGACGGATGTGGCACCCATTGGTGTCTACAGGCCATTATAACCACCCACCCCAGGATGCAAAAAATGATGCGTTAAATGTACCATTCTGCACCCATTTATTGAGCTGTACTTTGGATGCATTTATATATTTTTGACATTTGTAAAACTTAGCAGGGGTGGGAATGCAGGGCGCATTCAGTTCTTTAATGTTTGCTAAGCCTAAACAGCTTGTTTGTTGTACTGTTTTGTTTAAAAATATCATTTGAATAGGAATCATACATGCTCTAATTAAAGCTTCTCTTCCTCTTGCTTGCCAGCTTTTTGTTCCCCACACACTCTTTAAGTCAATTGACTTCAACCAATACTCATAGCCTTCTATAGTCAATCAGGAAACAAATGAATCAAAGTAAATCAATTTTGTATCTGACAATAAAACATGTTAGGTTTCCATTCCTGGCAATTTAAAATAATATGACTCAGCATTACAGTATTGACACTGTGCCAGGAAAATATGCAAATTTTCAGTATATGTTTTAGAGCTGCCATCTGGTGGAGCCAACAGTGTTCCCACTGTGTATATTTAAAAATAGTCTTTGGGGTACTTGCTCTGTGAAAGAAATAATGTCCATAATAATTATAACAGAACATAGTAAATAGAACATATCAGCATAATTTCCTTTCAAAGGGTGCACATAGTCGTTTTCAAATACTGTATAATATTTCAGATCAGACATCATAGCATCAACAGTTTTCACATCCCAATCATGTAGCATCAACAGTTTTCACATCCGAGTCATCAGAAGTTACTCCGGGTGTTATCACAGCTATCATGGAAAGTTTAAATAAATATGGTATTTTAATGACCTCAGTAGGCTCATATATATCAAATAATACTTTGTCCCAAATGATCCCATCAGGAATTGGTATGGCTGTAATGTTCACTAGAGACAAGTCTCTGCAAATTTTATGTGATGACAAATGTGGTTTTAGAACCTCATTCACCGGTTCAACTGTAGTGCGTTCAGGAAGAAAATGACCCTGCATCAGAAGCAAGAAAACTAAAACAAACCCAATCCAAAGGAGAAAGGTGAGTACAGTCAATAAGATCCATAGATAAATCCATAGATGAATTAGATAGTTAATTTTAAGCCTATATATCAGCTTACGTGCTCTTGAAAGTTCTGTTGCAGTAGAGGCAGATGAGTCTGTAGAAAAGTCGTCAGCTTCGACTAAGTAACCATCATCTATACAAACAAATGCTGGAGGTGTATTTTGAAGAGGTGAAATTGCTAAAGATTCCCTCGGTGGTGTGAGTAAGTTACTACATCCGTTTGTGTAGAAGTTGTAGAACTTTGCTCCGTATTAGTAGAAATCAATGTGAAAGTGGTTGTCCGTGGAACCAATAAAATCTCATTTTCCACCCTCCCCAAGTTCGGAGAGGTATCAGCATTGCTGTTGAAGACTTGTAGGGGACCATCCTGGTTTGAAATGGGAGGGATTCAGGCACTACTCAGGAGTCCTTTAGGTCGGCTGTGCAGGATCGGCCACATGGTGTAACTTGACATTGTCAATGGAGACAAAGCGATTTTCTTTATTGCCAGGCAGCGGTGGTAAACTCACAATTCTGGTACTGTGTATTCCCAGGACTGGGACTGGTGCACGGTGAGAAGGACCGAATTCCTTTTTCACAGCAATATTTTCACGCACTAGATCCCCAAAGTTTAGGTATCCAGTCGGTGGATGTTACTGGTACATCCCTGATTTCAAGGGAGGCAGCATTGGCAGATGCATTGTCATCACAGAACTGTTGTAAGTCTTGCAAGACAGTGACATGTTCATTTATGTCATGGGGTGTATCCACCACCTCCACGCCAGGACCATCAAGATCTGGAACATACATTTGACTTTCAAAAAGACATTTGTATGATACATGCCCCCAGGGACCTTCTAGGCAGATTGTTAAGTGTTCTCTGGACTCCATATAGGTGTGTAAGCCAGCTACGACCCATGCCTAGTACTCCAGCTGTTAAGGATCACTTTCAATCCCGGTTTCGTCGCTCCACAACACTATTTCCCTCGGGATGAAATGGAGACGAGCAATGCAGTTGGACCCCTAACGAAGCAATGACGTCCCTGTAAGCCCTTGAGGCAAAAGCAGGGCCCTGGGCCAAATGGTCAGCTGCAACAGCATATGTACCGATAAAGACACGCAAATCTTTAATAATAGTTCGAGCGGCAGATGTGCGTTGTGGCCAAACCCACAGAAATCTGGAGCATGAGTCAACAGCGACTATAATATATTTGTATGTACTATCTGGTATCAGGGGACCTCAATGGTCCAAGTACACACATTGTAATGTTTTTTTTGCTATTACGAGGGGTGCCTGCGGTGGGCGCTTCACGGTGGACCCTATTATTTTCTGTCAGATGTCACAACAAAGGACAAACTGCTTGGTATCTTTGTATAGACCTGGCCACCAATATCGTGATTGTAATATTGAAATTGTAGCCGTCATAGCTGCATGGGCAGAAGCAACACTCTCATCGCTGCTTTTACTAATGCAGGTCTTAGTTCTTTATTGGGAATTATCTGAACTCCCACACCTGGAATACTTAGCAGGATATCCTTTAAGAAAGGCGTGCCATCAGCCAAAGCTGCTACAGCTGCCAGTGTTTTGAGTTACTGCAGCAACAGAGGACATATCTACTGCTGATTTGACTGCTTCATCTGCCAAAGTATTGCCTTCAAAGTGTATTCCAACACGCTGATGTCCTAGTGTATGTACAACATGGACGTTAGGTAGCGTCTCCTTCAGATATGCTACTTTCCCACACAGAACTCTGTGTTTAACAGTATTGCCTTTTGAATCTCTGAACCTATTTTGGAGCCAGTAATGCAGATATTAATTGAAGGACTGCACACAACAGTAAGAATCACAGACAATCAATGCCATCTGCTCAGGATCCATATGTTACAGTGCCATCGTCAGAGCCAGAGCCTTGAGGTCTGCTAGTTGTGCACTGCAATCTCCTAGAGTCTATGTGTAAGTATTTTGTAGATGGAACTTTCCATCCTTCATGTAACCACTCATGACTGCGCAAGCGGAGTACTGATGTTTTGTTCCTATCGCCGGTTGGGATGAACCATCAGTGTACAATATTTTATGATATTGTTCGATAGGCAATGTAATTGCTGGAACTGGATACTCAAGTTCATATTGTAAGAATTCATGGGTCTGTAATTTGGAGTCAAAGACATTATCATAATCAGTAGCTGTTAGAGAGATTGCCCATTGAATCCAACATGAATGTAGTGCTTTGGCGTTAGGAACACTTGCTCTGGTAACAGTTTGTAGGGCTGTAATGGGGGAGACAACAATATGGCACTTCCCCTGGGCCAGAGGTGTCTCTTTAAGGACCGCCATCTGGACAGCAGGTAGGATGTTCTCCATGGGAGCAAAGAGTTGTTCAGCTGTGGAATATAAGTGTGATTTATATGCAATTGGGATGGTCTCACCCTCATTGAATGTCACATAAGTGAAACCAATGGCACCAGCAATTACTCTGATGACCAAGTGTTTTTATTGTCCCTTGTAAGCAAGTGTTTTGCTTCAAGCATGTCTTTTTGCAAAGCTTTCAGGATACATGTGTGTTCGACTGTCCAAAATTTACCAATAAAATCAGGACGTATTAAGTCGTACAATGGTTTGGCGCGTTGTGCATAATCTGGAATGTATGTTCTGCCAAAGTTTAAAAAGCCGAACACTGAGTGAAGCTTTTTCATTGTGTTTTGAGGTTGTAGTTGTGTGCATTTTTCAAAAAATTGGGGCGCCAGGCTCCTACATTCATCCGATAATTCATATACTCCTGAAACAGGACATTGAGGAAGGCGTTTTTCATTTTTTTGAAGTTGAATTTGTAGCCTATTTCGGCAAACCCTACAACAATGCAGGCTACCCGTCTTCTGGCGGCCAGTCTTTTTCAGCCAGCAAAATATTGTAAATAGAGATAACGCAGTCCTAAAAGATAGCATCAATTATATGTTCAATGTCCCCTTTTAACTGAATGGTTACTCTGTACACCCAACTTGTAAGAAGTCATCAGTTACTTTCACTTCCAGATACTCTTGAAGATCCTGGCAAACTATTGTAACCTCTGCTGCACTGTCGAGCAGTTTCATTGCCCAGTTCTTGTTCTTCAGTAAAGCCCTCTTCTTGAGTGGCATGTTGAATTGTAACTGCTGCCACCTTTTTCTTTTTAAATTGGGGATTTTGTTGGGGAAGTTTCTTTTCTTTTTTAACTGAAACTTCAGACGGGCATTGTGAGTTGTTAGACCTGACAGCTTTAGGGTGGTCACCTGTAACTTTTTGCCTGCCTCCCTCCACTTTTTGGGTGCTGTTTTTGCTGGTTTTTAGACTCTGCGCACTTTACCACTGCTAACCAGTGCTAAAGTGCATATGCTCTCACGCATTAAACATGATGACATTGGATCATACCCAATTGGATTATTTAAAGTGCACTATATGTGCCCAGGGCCTGTAGATTAAATGCTACTAGTGGGCATGCAGCACTGCTTGTGCCACCCACTTAAGCAGCCCCTTAACCATGTCTCAGGCCTGCCATTGCAAGACCCGTATGTGCAGTTTCACTGCCAATTCGACTTGGCATTTAAAAGTACTTGAAAAGCCTAAAACTCCCCTTTTTCTACATATGTCACACCTAAAGTAGGCCCATGTAATCCATAGGGCAGGGTGCTGTGTAGTTAACATGTCCTGGTAGTGTAAAACTCCTAAATTCGTTTTTACACTGCTGTGAGGCCTGCTCCTTCATAGGCTAACATTAGGGATACCCTCATATACTGTTTGAGCGGTAGCTGCTGATCTGAAAGGAGTAGGAAGGTCATATTTAGAAAGGCCAGAATAGTAATACAAAAACCTGCTAACTGGTGATGTGGGATTTAATATTACTATTTTAGAAATGCCAGTTTTTGAATGTGACTAGGTTCAGTTGACAGTTCCCTTGTGCATTCACTCAGACAAACCCCAAACACAGGATGCTCAACCTCACTTGCATACATCTGCATTTTGAATGGGTCTTCCTGGGCTGGGAGGGTGGAGGGCCTGACACTTACATGTCAAAAGACAGTAGCCTGCCCTCTCACAAAGGAATGCCACACTCCCTAGTGGGACCCTGGCAGACAGGATTGAACTGAATGGAGACCTTGTGCACTTCTAAGCCACTCTTTGAAGTCTCTCTCACTTCAAAGGCACATTTTGGTATTTAAACAGGGCCTCTGCCCCTACCAACTCAGACACTTCCTGGAGAAACGAACCTGAACCAGAACCTGCATCCTGCCAAGAAGAACTGCCTGGCTGCCCAAAGGACTCGCCTGACTGCTTTCTGTGAAGGACTGCTGCCTTGCTGTTGCTCTCCTGCCTTGCTGCTCTCTGGCTGTTGTGAGAAGTGCTCTCCAAGGGCTTGGATAGAGCTTGCCCCTTGTTCCTCGAAGTCTCAGGACCAAAAAGACTTCATTCCTGCAAGAACTCCTTGGGCGCCGAAAATCGACACATTGCCTGCGGGAAACGATGCACAGCCTGCATTGCAGTGAAAAATTCACCACATGCCGAACCGGAACAATGCAGCCTGACTTCGCAATGAGAAGATCGAAGCAGCATTAGCGTAGCCACCGGAAATTCAACGCACAGCCCAATGGATCGATGCACAGCCGGAACGACGCAGACCAACTTCCAGAGAGGAATCGACGTAGCGCCTGCCGTGTGGTAGAAATTTCCACACAACCCCCACCAGATCGATGCAGCCCCTGTGACTCTGTCCCGTCAGCACCAGATTTCAACGCATCGTCCCTGGGGCGTCCGGAAACCCCGCAACCCAAAGCGGATCCACGACTGAGCACCGGAAATCAAGACACAGCCGTCCCTGCGTAGAAAATATATGACGCATCACCATGTGCGGCCAGAAAAATCGACACACACCTCCCTGGTTTCCACCCATCTCCTCCTCTGTGGTTCTTTGTGGAGATTTTGTACGCAAACCAGGTACTTTGTGTTTGCAAGAGACATTTTTTGCTTTTTGCTTTTAAGAGACTAATGACACTTTATATCAATTTTACAAGATATACTTATTACATTTTAATTGTTTTTACCTGCATCTTATCCGATAAATATTATATATTTTTCTAAACACTGTATGGTGTATTTTTGTGGTGTTTTACTGTGTTATTGTATGATTTATTGCACAAATACTTTACACATTGCCTTATACGTTAAGCCTGACTGCTCAGTGCCAAGCTACCAGAGGGTGGGCACAGGAAAATTTGGATTGTGTGTGACTTACCCTGAATAGTATGAGGGTCCTTGCTTGGACAGGGGGTATACTAAAATAGGAGGGACAGGGAGATTAATGGTCCAGTGTACAGCCTCTAAGGTATTATCAGTCTCAAAAACAGAGTACACTGTTCCAAACAAAAATGGCAGGGAAACCTAAATGTTAGGAGCAAGAGCCCTCACACATTCAATCGGATGTCATGCTTCATCATTGGCACTGCAATGTCTGACGGGCTCCCCAAAAAGGGGGCTCTTTGCCAGAGATCTTTTATAGTGACTGCCATAATGAGGTTTGTAGTGGACACTGCTGAATTGGACAGGGGGTATCCTGACTGCCAACCAAAGACCCCATTTCTAACATGAGTCCTTTCTCGGTTTCACGTACTCAGTTCACTGCTCTGACCACCCACCTCTCTCACTGCGTTTTTCCATTGAGTCCTGAAAGGAACGAGATTGGCTTGTATCAGTATATTGATATCTGTCAAGGGTTTTTATGTTATCCCTATTTCTAAGGTTGTACCTATTTTGTGGGGTCTCCGGATGCCAAGATTCTCCCCTTTATTTTTTAGGTGGTTGATGTTTCTCATCTCAGCGTTTTTTGGATCCTTCAGGGGCCTGCTTGGTAGAATGTTTATTAGATCTGCCTGAAATTGTGGTTTAATTGGTCCAGCCCCTAGACTATCTGGACCAGTACTAGAATAGGTCTCTGCAATAATCTTTGGTAACTCCCATTCTTGATCCTGTGAAGGAACATCACAGAGCTGCATGCTCACTGCTAGTGCAAATACTTCCCCTTTCAGATTACCTAATATAATTGAAGATACTGTGGCAAAATTGCCCATTTATTGCATCCCCAAATACAGGGCCGGGGCAGCCCCATATTCATCTTGAATTTATTTTAATACCTCCGGAAGATTGGCAAGTGTTGGTGTACCGTGTGCGGTAGTATAGAGCGTGGAAAATACCTTGCCCCATGTATTTCAGTTATCAACAGTTGGAACCATCCCGAATGGCAAGCACATAGTGCAAATTCTATGTTTATCTTGAGGTCCTGTATGAGGAAAAACTGCTTCCAGTGAAATTGAATTTCCTCCCGTTTGGTGGGTACTTTACCCATGATTGATTTTACAGTCGCAGGGTTAATGCCTGGCATGACTGCATATTGTTGCCCTGCGGCAGCACGTGCTGGGTTAGTATTTAATTTTTGCATAATAAACCATACTAATAATCTGTGTATTGTCGTGAGATCTATATATGTCCAGTGAACCTCAGCTTCCACTAAGGTTGCTGTATTAGAGTGTGGTGTATATGTGGCCAATAAAGGCCAGGTCGGGCCATCATTGCTCAGAGAACCTAATCTAGCATGTAATATTGTATGTGGTAGGGCACCATCAAGCCAATTGTTATGGCCTTGATAAGATAAAGGTATCTCTAAATATGCATAAGCTCTGTCTTGTGCTGGTATGTTTGCAGGTGTATAGTGGTGACATTTGTTTGTGTTCCCATCTACTGCTGGAGAGGTGACCCGAGAATAAAACATTTTTGTTCTATAGGCTGGATGAGCCTCAACAACAAATGTAACTGAACCCCCAATGGGCCGTTAGGCCATTTGCCAATAAATGTGCAGTAAGGGGTGGTCGCATATTTACTGCAATTGCTGCACATTGAGGGTTTGCCATTTTAATGGTAGATATATGTTCAGAGATAAGGACACCTAGTGGAGATTGGTCCTTTTAAGGTTCAAGCTTGAACAACCTACACCTCAAGACAGGTAATACCTATGTAGATGAGGGCGAAATCCTCAATACCATGGACGTCTCCATATATTGTTTCGAGGTGTCTTTAGCCTTAAATGAGAGAGAGATACTTAGGAGGATCCAAATATTAGTGCCTGTCCAAACCTTGGTGGCGCCATGTCGCGTAGGTTCTCATTTTGGCAATGAGGCTACTGGTTTTGGGAAACAGGATCACACAGATTGTGGCTACTAAGTAGAATTCCACACCACATGACACCTGTTTGTCGAATCCGGGTTCTCCAGCCGACTAGCACCGCCTCATCTCAGGCTGAGATGATTTTGGCAACCGGGCACATGACAAGATGACTCCTCAGGTAAATCGTGATCGATAAGATCCCATCCCTTTCTCTCAGTTACCAAAAGTCCCAAGTAGGCAAATATGACAGAGGCAGATTATAGTTCAATAGGAATTTATTGAAGTAACTGCATCTTAGATAAAAAGGTGTGTATTGCAATAACTAGGATGATGAAACATAATAAAAGCAAATGGGTTACTAACAGAGTGAAACACAAGAATAATCCTACCATAATGTCATTAGGAGTGATGCTTATATTTCTCCTACCTACACTATGGGGGTTATTCCAACTTTGGAGGAAGTGGTAATCCGTCCCAAAAGTGACTGTAAAGTGACGGATATACCACCAGCCATATTACGAGTCCATTATATCCTATGGAACTCGTAATACGGCTGGTGGTAAATCCGTCACATTTGGGACGGATTACCACCTCCTCCAAAGTTGGAATAACCCCCTATGTCTGAGTACAGCGTAATAAGCCTAATTGGCCCTTTGGGTTTTCCCCTGGGGGGTACACCATCCCTCATATCTGGAGTAAGAAGCCTGTGGTCTAGAGAGACACCGTCCCGATGTGGATCAGGGGTCCGGCCGCCTAGGCAAGTAACTATAGTGAAGCAATCAGCAGTCAGCATACAGTTGTGGTCATCTGGCTGCAATCTCCCTCTATCGTGTCTAGGACAAAGGGGCGTTTTTATAATAAAACAGCTGACTTTCTAAGAAAGGTCCCCATGTATGAGTGTGTGTTTTCTGTGAATGTTGGAGACACAGCATACCATGTTTGTAGGCAACCCTATCTGAGTGTAGCCTAGGAGAAAGCACAAAGTGACATAAATGTCCTACAAATAATGTGATGCTTTTCCTAGGCAAAAGTACAATGAGATAAAGAAAATAAAACAGCACCGTAAATATTGTTATCGCTAGAAAAATAAAGCAATGCCGAATAAAATGTAACAGGGTTAAAGTGCTCAGTGGCCGGCCTAGTTAGTTTGAAACCAACGTGTTTAAAACATCGCTAAAATAGCTGTACAACAGTATTCTCCAACCTAAATTCAGTCTGCCAACAGAGATGTAATACCCAACATTTGTGTAGCAAGTGAAATAGAGGGATAGACCTGGCTACTACTCCCAGGAGGCCCTGCTCCTGTGATTCCCACCAATAGCCCAGTGTTTAGTAGTAGTAGTATTTACTTTATTTTGGTTAAACAACCATAAATGTATACATAAATACATTAATAAAATTGAGCATATACATTCTCCTAGTGCATTCAGATCTTAAAAAAAGATACAAATATGTATTATTTACACATGTAAAAGAATGAAAACACATATGCATTGTGTAAGTGCAAGGTACAAATTTAACTTGAAGTACATGTACGGCATATGGGAAACAGGTTTAAATTGGAGATGAAGTAATCAAATGTAAGTTCAAAAGTATCTGTCCAATGCTTGCTCCAGATATTTGGTTACAGCAATGACTATCACCACCTTCGAGTCATATTTAAGGATTCTCAGGGCCTCCCAGTAGTGTCTGGCACCCAGGAGCTTACAAACAGGGATTATCCATCTCCCGTGAGGGTGTGAATATTGCAGGCAGAAAAAGAGAAAGTGCTCTTCAGTTTCCTTTAGTTGAGGACAGGAATGACGAAACACAGAAGAGGTACGCTTCTCCCATTTAGCCATTAAGGCCCATATTTATACTTTTTTAGTGCTGCAATTGTGTTTTGTAAGTCAGCCCTGTTTTTGCCTCAAAAAATTATGCAAATGCTGCACTAAAAAAGCATAAATATGGGCCTAAATGTCTTAGTAGTAGGGACCCGTACCTATGCTGTTGGTACAGGCGCTTGGCAAAGGGGGAATTGATTTCATCCAAGAAATGTTCGTAGGATGGGGAGCATTCAATGTTTAAAAATTGTCCAGCCAGGTTCTCATGATCATTGTTCAACCATGTTTGCTCCAAGGCATAGTTCCAGTAAGCTCTTTTCAATGTTAGGGATACGTCCTTGGCAACAACTGCTGGAGACTTCCAAAGGTCAATCATTTTCAGGTTCTCACACTGGGACTTAATGTACTTCAGCCAAGGCGCAATTACCCGTGAGTCATTAGAAATTAGGTCAATGAAGGAGTCCCTATACGGTGTTAGTTCCCTGCATTTCCACATCCTCATCCAATACAATAAGGGTTTTAAAGCCACCACCAAATTTATAGGGTTTAGTGCTAAGTCCATCCTCAGTGGCACCAGTGGCATGCCCTTATGTAACTTGAGCATGTTCCTAAGAAAATTGTTCTCAGCTGTTAGAAGGACGGTAGTATCCGTGAAACCCCAAATCTCTGCCCCATAAGTGGCTGCCGTGAGGGCAGTAGCTTTGAATATCTGGAGAACCGGGGACACTGCACCACCCCCCATTTCCTTCTGTTTCCTGCTGATTTGGTAAGCCTTCTGGATGAGAGGTTTTTTGCTCTTCACCAACTGATGGCCTCAAGACATTGAATCAGACAGACGGACCCCTAAGTAGTCAAAGTGTTTGACTTGTTCAATTGTGGAGCCAATAATTAAAATTCTCCCTCTAAATGTCTTGTGGGTGTTTATCGCCATAAAATTTGTTTTGTTGGGTTAATTTCCAGACCCCTTGCCTTACAAAAGCCACGAAGGAGTCCAGTTCTGCCTGAAGGCCCATTGGAGTTCTAGAGATGAGCAGGGTATCGTCGGCAAACATTAATATCAGAAGGGGGGTTCCAGCAAGCTTAGGGGCATCATGCGTACATCGTGAAAGCCATTTTACTGCCTCATTAATGTAGAGACTGAAAAGTGTTGAGACCAATACGCAACCCTGCTTTACTCCTCGACGAGTTGGAATTGGGTCTGTTAAATCCCCCAGTGTTCCATCTCACTTTGGCATAGGTGTTTATGTGGAGTGCCCTAAAGATACATATTAGGTCAAACGACACCCCATATCCTGCAAGTATTTCCCACAAGTTTTCCCTAGGTACCAGGTCGAAGGCTGCAGTAAGATCTATAAAGGCGACATACAGGTGGTCCCTCTTTAGGGTGACATACTTCCAGCATAACATCTTGAAAACGAAAGACCTGATCAACAGTGCTGATCTTGCTCCTGAACCCTGCCTGGGCATTCTCAAGGATATGATTGTACATTACCCATGCTTGTAGTTTAGCCAAAACCCGTCTGCAAAAGATTTTTTGAGAATTGTCTACCAGGCTCATGGGTCTGTAGTTAGAGGGAATGTCCCTACTTCCTTTTTTTAATATGGGTACGATAACAGCTCCTAGCCAGGTCGGTGGAATGGTCATGCCCTTCATTATAGCATTGCTCAATGCATTAAGGTAGGGGATCCAGACCTCTGGGTGTGAGAGGAAAAGATCGCCAGAAATACCATCCAGGGTAGGGGCCTTCTCCTTTTTCATTTGCATCAGGGCTACCATGGTTTCAGCCTGGGAGAAATATGGGCACTCGGTCTCTACGTAGCCTCCATCTCAGGAGGGTTGGAAAAATCCTCCAGGTATACCAAGCAATCCCTCTCAATTAGTTCCTCCCTAATGCTTTCATCGTGTTCCACCCCCCCCCCACTGTAAAGGGATGAGAAGTGCTCAACCCAAGCTCTCGGTTGCACTACCGCTTCAAGGTGGTTATTTATTAATTTCGAGCTGGATGCCACCAGTGACCAAGACATCTTCTGATTCTTACTCTTAAGTGTGTTGGAAAGCTCTTCCCAATGGGCCATGTCCCAGTTCTGTTTAGCCTTTTTTAGGATAGCCTTGTAGTTATTCCCAGCAATGGTTATTTTTGGCTTGATTGGCTGCTTCAATGTGTCTAGGAGACCGAGCTTGGCCAACTGACAGTCCTCAGTGAACCATCCTGGGGCAACTTTGATGGAAGCCCCTTTTTTCCCTAATTTTATTAAACAGAGGCCTAAGCTGTTCCATGAGCTGACAATGCACAAGAACCATATTGGGCTCATACCCCCTTAACGGTATTACTTCAACTAGGTTATCAACAAATAGTTTGTATATTTTAGTTTGAATTTCTGCATTATCCACAACTTCTGCCCATTTCACGTTCCTCCTGTTATTAAATGTCTGTAGGGGATTTGCATGGACTACCGCTGACAAATTACAGCTAGTAAATATAGCACTTAAGGCCTCATGATCGATATCTGTTCGAGGGATAACCATGTCTGTCAAGAGCGGCCACATTTCCAGGTCGACCAGGAGATAGTCAATGTAAGAACTCAAAATGCCTCTCTTAAAGGTCAGGTGCGGGGGATTATCGGAACAAATATTGCCATTAGCAATTATTAAGCCATTCTCTAGTTGGCCAGCTACAGTGCTTAATTTCCCTGTCATTTGTGCGGCTGCCCCAGAACCAATCAGATCACCTTGGAGATCCTGCAAATAGACTATCTCCCTCTGCCCTTTTCCAAGTGTTGTGTTACAATCACCTGCAATCAATTTTATGGTGCCTCCTTTTAGGCGCTGAACAGTATTAGCGAGATTAACTACTCTGGAGGAGGGGACATTTACCGGTACTGATCTAATGTAGGCATTAATTATCGCAATATATCTGGCCCCAGTAGGTATTTTAACTTTTATTTCTACCCCTGGCAAATCCTTGCCTCCTGTTGGTACTACTTTCACTTATGGGAAAAGATCTAGTTTCAACCAAATAAGAAGACCCCCATAAGCTCTACCAATGGATGAAGGGACCACATTAGCAACAAACGGAATATACCCACTTCTATGTACTTGTGCCACTGCCCACTTCTCCTGCAAAAGTATAATCTGGTGGTGATCAATGAACTCACCCCACTCTGGGTCTGCAAGCTTAGCACGGACGCCTACTACATTCCAAGTTAGACCTCTAATGGAGTTTTCGGCAATCAACCTGCTATCCCACCTCGGTCCCACCTAGCGCATGCCTGTTCAGCCATAATAGAATTAATATTACTCTGGCGGTCATTCTGACTCTGGAGGGCGGCGGTTGCCGCCCGCCAGGCGGGAACCGCCATTTGGCCGCTACGCGGTCAAAAGACCGCTGCCAGCATTTCAACCTTCCCGCTGGGCCGGCGGGCGCTAACCATGTTAGCGCCCGCCGGCACAGCGGGAAGGAGGCCTGCAACACAGAAGCCGGCTCCGAATGGAGCCGGCGGTGTTGCGGGCGTGCGACGGGTGCAGTTGCACCCGTCGCGCTTTTCACTGTCTGCTAAGCAGACAGTGAAAAGCTTCATGGGGCCCTGTTAGGGGGCCCCTGCACTGCCCATGCCAGTGGCATGGGCAGTGCAGGGGCCCCCAGGGGCTCCAGGACACCTGTTCCCGCCAGCCTCTTCCTGGCGGTGAAAACCACCAGAAACAGTCTGGCGGGAAGGGGGTAAGAATCCCCTGCGCAGCGCTGCTTGCAGCGCTGCGCTGGCAGATTCGCCCAGCCGGGGGGAAAACGGCGGTAAACCGCCGGCCCCGGTTTTCTGACCGCAGCTTTACCGCCGCGGTCAGAATGGGCTTGGAAGCACCGCCAGCCTGTTGGCGGTGCTTCCGTCATTCGCGACCCTGGCGGTCAAAGACCGCCAGGGTCAGAATGACCCCCTCTGTGTTGCTGTGTCCCTCATATCATCACCCACGGGACTCAGCTCTAGGTCCTCGATGGCGCATGCTGCAGTTTGCCCACTGAAGCCTTCCCTAGATGTACAGTTAAGGACAGAACTTGTCCTTACCCCCGATTGTCAATCAATGTCTGCTAAATTAGAGCATTCCCCTACCAATGTGTTGCGTTGGAGGTGAGTGAAAGAGTTACACCCTTCTGAGATCTGGGGTTCTTCTAGTTGGATGGGGGCATTGAGTTTAAGGCGCATGTGTGTTCTTGGTGTAGGTCTAAATCTTAATTCCATGGATATCAGCTCATCCACCAATTTAAGACTCATTTCACTCCTATATAATCCCATTGGTGTGCAAAGGGGCTACAACGTGAGACAGATTAAATGTCATACCTAATGATAGACGTACAAGCCCTGGTGTGGCGGAACCAGTGAATTACTTTGTTAATGCAAGATTCTTGAGTTTCACTGGCTCGGTGTGAGTGTGTTTGAGGACATTTGTCAGATGGATAATGGTAGATAGACATGTACTCTGGCTGTTATTGGAGGTGTTTTGACTCCCACAATGAATCTGGCCTGTTTGACAGGCGGTTGGCCGAGTGGGCTGTGCACTGTGTTGCTTGAGGGTGTATCTACCTCCAACTAATTCTCCTCTTACAAGGTTAGATGAGGTTGAGCGTGCTAAGCTAGCAAACCCACCATTGTCAGCAACTAACCCATTACCCTTAACTGACTGAGGCTTTGGGAGGGGTGCTTGGCTATAGTGCTTTGGCACTGGATTTGCACCTCCTATCTTGGTTCCTAAGTTTTCCCCCAAAGTAGCTAATTTGCCCACCTTTCCACCTAATTTGACAGCCATCCTGTTCATACACTCACGCAATCGCTGTATCTCTCCTCTAAGTGCCTGCAGCTGTAGCTGTGCCAGTGGTTCCCCTATCTTGGGCTGATATAGATCTACTGTGTCTGGGTACCTTGCTAGATCCAATGAATTGGGGTTCTCATCTGGTATAGTTCCTTGGTTAGCTAGGAGGGCAAACTGGTTGGAGCAGTTGATATTAATAGCAGCTGTGCTTTCAACCTGGGAATGATCTATTGAAGGGACCGGGGCAGCTGCTACTGTGCTTACTCTTAAAAGCTCATCCCCTGATGCATAGCTATCTTTTGTGGCTAAAGTTGGACCTGGTGCCCCGCCCCTTTGTGGTTTTCTTAAAGTAGGTCTTGTAGGAGGCTGGCCTGGTTTGTAGTGGGCACCTTGGGTACTTACAGCAGGTCCAGTTATCCCTTGTTAGTGACTATAGTAGTGTTCTAGCAGCTTAGGCTGATAGAGGTAGCTATAGCAGAGCAGCTTAGGCTGAACTAGGAGACATGCAAAGCTCATGCAATACCACGTATAGTTACACAGTACTTATACACAAGTAAAGACAATACTCAGTGTTTCCAAAAAATAAAGGTATTTATTTGGGTGACACAGTACCAAAAATATCTTAGAGACAATACTCCTTCTGGAGGTAAGTACTATACACAATATATACACTAGACACCAAAATTAGACAAGTAAATAGTCATAGAACAATGCAAACAGTAGGAAATCCGATAGAATGCAATGGGAGAAAATAGGTCTAGGGGCAACACAAATCATATACTAAAAAAGTGGAATGTGAATCACAAATTCCCCCCTAGACAAGTGTAGTGTGTGCAGAATCGCTGGGAGAGTAAGAATACAGTAAAGGTAAGTAAATTACCCTACTCCAGAGCCCAGAAAAGCAGGAGTAAAGTACTGCAAGTTTCCTTAGGACACACTACACCTCTTTTTTGGGATTTTTCAGCAGCTAATCAAGTCTGCAAAGAACAACGGCTGAATTACTGGACCTGAAGACCTGCAAAGGAAGAGGGCCAGTCCAGAAGTCAAAAGAAGTTCCAGGAAGGACAGGAGCCCCTGTCAACCCAGAAGAGGGTGCAAAAGAAGAGTCCCTGGTTAGTCGAAGACTGCAGGAATGCACCCTAGAAAGATGCCAGTGGGTTGCTGCATGATGCAAATAATGTCCCACGGACGTGAAAATCGTTGCAGATGAGATTTCGTGTCAGAAGTCACCAACAGGCCTTGTCTACAACAAAAGTGTGTTTTTCATCAAAATGGAGCTGGATGGACTCAGGAGGGACCTGGGGGCCTCAACTCTGTGTGAGGAGGAAGAGGGGGTTCTCAGCACTTTAGAGAGCCCTTAGGATGCCAGCCAGCACCTCCAGGAGCCACATGACCAGGGTTCAAAGGAGGTGAAAAATGCAGTTGATGCAGCAAAACAAAGAGAGGTCCCACACCGCTGGAGAACTACTCAGCAATTGAGCTTCACAGAATAGAGTGCTGGGGACCTGGGCCAGGCTTTGCACAAAGGAATTTTGCTAAGAATGCACAGAGGCCTCAGGAGGTAAAGAAGACAGGGGTACTGTCGTTCTCCTGGAAGGCAAGGTCTTACCTCTTCCAAATTGCGTCAGCAGGACCTCAGGATAGACTATGTTAATGATGTCCACCCTCTGTGTCCTTAGGAGCATGCTCGTTGTTGTGAGAGGAGTCCCAGGGTCATCATCTTGGAAGGTGCCTGCTTGGAGCAGGGGAGTGACTCTGTCACTCCACAGGAGATTTCTTTTGATCTTCAGGTGCAGGATGAAGACAGGGAGTCCCCAGAGCGTGCACACCATGGAAACTGTTGCAGTTGCTGACTTGGAGCTGAGGTTGCTGAAGAAAAATGCCTCTTGTAGACACTTTGTTGCAGTTACACTGTTTCCTGGAGCAGGCTGCAGTTGATCCAAGGTCAGAAGAGTCTGAAGTTGTTGCATAGGATTCCTGAAGGAAACTTGCTAGCACAATCTGAAGAGAGCCCACAGGAGACACCCTACATAGCCTTGAGAGGGGGATTGGCTACCTTATCAGGTATGGACCTATCAGGAGGGGTCTCTGACGTCACCTGCTGGCACTGGCCATTCAGAGCCCTCCAGAGTGCCCCCACACCTTGCAAAGCAAGATGGCTGAAGTCTGGGACACACTGGAGGAGCTCTGGGCACCACCCCTGGGATGGTGATGGACAGGGGAGTAGTCACTCCCCTTTCCTTTGTCCAGTTTCCCACCAGAGCAAGGGAGAAGGGGTCCCTGAACTGGTGTAGACTGGTTTATGCAAGGAGGGCACCATCTGTGCCCTTCAAAGCATTTCCGGATGCTGGGGGAGGCTACGCCTCCCCAGCCTGTAACACTTATTTCCAAAAGGAGCGGGTGTAACACCATACTCTCAGAGGAAATGCTTGTTCTGCCTTCCTGGGACTGAGCTGCCCAGACCCAAGGAGGGCATAACCCTGTCTGGTGGGTGGCATCAGCTCTAGCTGCAGTGCAAGTCTCAGAGAGTTGGTTTGGCAGTACTGGGCATGGTGGAGCCCCCACGATGCATGGAATTGGCTCCCCAATACCAAATTTGGAATGGGGGGACAATTCCATGACCTTAGACATGCTACATGGCCATATTCGGAGTTACCATTGTGAAGCTACATATAGGTATTGACCTATATGTAGTGCACATATGTAACGGCATCCGCCCACTCACAAAGTCCAGGGAAATGGCCATGAACTATGTGGGGGCACCTTTGCTAGTTCAAGGGTGCCCTCACACTTATAAGCTGTGCACCTAACCTTCAGCAAGTAAAGGTTAGACATATAGGTGACTTATAAGTTACTTAAGTGCAGTGAAAATGGCTGCAAAATAGTGTGTGCACTATTTCATGCAGGCTGCAGTGGCAGTCTGTGTAAGGGTTTGTCTGAGCTCCCTATGGGTGGCAAAAGAAATGCTGCAGCCCATATGGATCTCTTGGAACCCCAATGTCCTGGGTACTCAGGTACCACATACTACGGACTTATAAGGGGGGTCCAGTATGCCAATTGAAATTGGTAAATGAAGCCACTGGCCTACAGTGACAAATTTGAAAGCAGAGAGAGCATAAGCACTGAGGTTCTAGTTAGCAGAGCTGCAGTGACAGTTAGGCACGACACAGGCATACAGATTAGGCCACAAGCTATGAGCACTGGGGTCCTGACCAGCAGGATCCTAGTGAGACAGGCAAAAATATACTGACATACATGTGAAAAATGGGGGTAACATGCCAAGGAAGATGGTACTTTCCTACACAACCCCCCCTCCCAAACGAGGGGCAATAAGGCTAACCTTTCCCAGATGAGTCCTCATTGTCTAAGTGGAAATATCTGGAGAGTCTATCTGCATTGGAGCGGGTACTCCCAGGTCTATGTTCCACTGTACAGTCCATTCCCTGTAGGGAGATGGACCACCTCAACAATTTAGGGTTTTCACCTTTCATTTGTTTAAGCCATGATAGAGATTTGTGGTCTGAGTGAACAATAAAGTGGGTCCCATACAAGTAGGGTCTCAGCTTTTTCAATGCCCAGACCACAGCAAAGTCCCTCTCTATGACAGATCAACACTTTTGTCTAGGGGTCAACCTCCTACTAATAAAAGCAACAGGTTGATCCTGGCCCTCTGAGTTAAGTTGTGACAGTACAGCCCCTACCCCTCATTCAGAAGCATCTGTTTGGACAATGAATTGTTTGGAGTAGTTTGGGCTCTTTAAGACAGGTGCAGAGCACATTACCTGCTTAAGCTCCTCAAAAGCATTTTGACAGCTAGCTGTCCACAATACCTTTTTAGGCATTTTTTTTGCTGGTGAGGTCATTAAGAGGTGCTGTAATGGAGCCATAGTTCTTAATGAACCTCCTGTTATACCCAGTGAGACCTAAGAAGGCTCTGACCTGGGTCTGAGTTGTAGGAGGAGCCCAGTCCATAATGGCCTGGATCTTCCCCTGAAGTGGTTCAATCTGTTCCCTACCTACCAGTTGGCCCAGATAAACCACTTTCCCCTGCCCTATCTGGCACTTTGAAGCCTTGATAGTTAGGCCTGCCTTTTGCAGGGCCTCCAAAAGTTTCCAGGGGTGGACCAGGTGATCATCCCAGGTGGAGCTAAAGACAGCAATATCGTCCAAATATGCTGCACTAAAAGCTCCCAATCCTTGGAGGACTACATTCACCAGCCTCTGAAAAGTGGCAGGTGCATTTTTCACTGTGAAGTGATAATGCCCTCCTATGGTAGAAAATGCAGTTTTTGCTTTAGCATCTTCTGACATTTTGATCTGCCTCTACCCTGCAGTCAAGTCAAAAGTGCTTAGATACTTGGCAGATGCCAGTGTATCTATTAGCTCATCTGCCCTGGTATAGGGTGAGCATCTGTTTTGGTTACTGTATTGAGACCCCTATAGTCCACACAAAACTGCATTTCTCTCTTGCTTCTTTGTTATGAGGTTTGGGGACAAGCACCACTGGGCTAGCCTAGGGGCTAGCAGAATGCTCAATAACTCCAAGGTCTAACATTTTCTGAACGTCAGCTTTTATGCAATCTCTGACATGGTCAGGTTGCCTGTAAATTTTGCTTTTGACAGGTAAACTGTCTCCAGTGTCATTTGTATGTTCACACCAAGTAGCTGTACCAGGCATGAGTGAAAAAAGTTCCGAAAACTGACCAAGGAGATTTTTACAGTCTTCCTTCTGCTCAGCAGTAAGGCATTCTGCCAGAACCACTCCCTCCACTAAATCATCCGTTTCAGTGGTGGAGCAAAGATCAGGGAGAGGGTCACTCTCTTCTTCCTGTCCCTCATCTGTAGCCATGAGCCGGGTTAAGTCAGCCCTGTCATAGTAAGGCTTTAGGCGATTGACATGAAGCACCCTAAGGGGCCTTCTGGCAGTGCCCAGGTCCACCAAGTAGGTGACCTCACCTTTTTTTTAGACAATTAGATGGGGTCCACTCCATTTGTCCTGGAGCGCTCTTGGGGCCACAGGCTCTAAAACCCACACCTTCTGTCCTGGGTGGTACTCTTCCAGGACTGCCTTCTGGTAAAACCATTGCTTTTGGAGCTCTTGGCTGGCCTGAAGGTTTTTGCTAGCCTTTTTCATGTACTCAGCCATCCTACTTCTCCGGCCAAGTACATAGTCCACTATGTCCTGTTTTGGAGCTTTGTAAGGTTGTTCCCAACCTTCCTTAACAAGAACAAGTGGACCCCTCACAGGTTGACCAAAGAGGAGTTCAAAGGGGCTGTAGCCCAATCCTTTCTGGGGTACCTCCCTGTAGGCGAAAAGGAGGCATGGTCATAGGACATCCCATATCCTTATGAGTTTTTCAGAGAGTCCCATAATCATACCTTTGAGAGTTTTATTAAACCTCCCAACCAGTCCTTTAGTTTGTGGATGATAAGGGGTGGTGAAAGTGTATGTCACACCACACTCCTTCCACATTGCTTTTAGGTATGCAAACATAAAGGTACTACCTCTATCTGACACCACTTCCTTAGGGAAGCCCACTCTGGAAAAGATTCCTAGGAGGGCCTTTTCCAATGCAGGAGCTGTAGTGGTGCTTAATGGGATAGCTTCTGGGTACCTTGTGGCATGGTCCCCCACCACAAGGATAACCCTATTGTCAGAAGCTGTTGGAGGGTTAAGGGGGCCAACAATATCAACTCCTACCCATTCAAAGAGCACCTCAACCACTAGTAGTGGCATTAAGGGGGCCTTTGGGGTGCCACCAATCTTGCCACTGGCTTGGCAGGTGACACAGGAGTGGCAAAACTCCTTTGCGTCTTCTGACATATGAGGCCAGTGAAAATGTGGAACAAGTCTGTCCCATGTTTTAGTCTGACCTAAATGCCCAGCTTATGGGATGTCATGAGCCGGAGTTAGGAGGAATTCCCTGTACTGAAGGGGGATGACCAGTCTCCTGGTGGCACCAGGTTTAGGGTCCCTTGCTTCAGTATAAAGGAGATTATTCTCCCCCTTAAACTATGTGTGTGTCAGTGACATCACCATTTTGCTGCTTGACAGCTTGCTGTGTGAGGCCCTCCAATGTGGGACAGGTCTGCTGTGCCACACTTAGCTCTTCCCTGGCAGCCCCCCCTGCACCCAAAAGCTCAGCTGTATAAGCTTCCAGCTCCTCTGGTGTAGGTTCTGCACAGGGAGATAATTCCTCTTCCTCAAAAGGGGAATCATCTGTGGAGGGAGGGATAGTGGACAAGGGTTTGCCCTTCCTATCCCTAGTTTTTGGGAGCACTTGGTCCATTGTTCCAGAATCCAAGTTTCCCTGTCCTCTTTGCTTCTTGGCCTGAACCCTGGTAAGAGCAAAGATGTGCCCTGGAAAGCCCAGCATTGCTGCATGGGCCTCCAACTCCACTTCAGCCCAAGCTGAAGTCTCCAAATCATTGCCTAGCAGACATTCTTCAGGTAAATCAGTGGCTACCACAACTTTCTTTGGACCAGTAAACCCCCACCAGTTGAGATTCACAACAGCCATGGGGTGGTTTAAAGTGTTGCTATGTGTGTCTGTCACTTGGTACTGGTAACCAAGTAGGTGTTGCTCAGGGGCAACCTGTTTGTCCATCACCATGGTGACACTGGCACATGTGTCCCTGTAGGCCTCAACCTGAACACCATTAATCAGGGGTAGCTGCTTGTTCTTATCCATATTAAGGGGACAAGCAACTAAAGTGGCTAGGTCAGTGCCACCATCAGACATTAAAATAGCCTTAGTGATCTCCCTAACTAGAACAACCCCAACTACATTACCAATGGTGAGCCCAGCTACACCCTTTGTCAGGCTATCAGTAGTGTTTTTCCCACCACCACTGCTATTACTAGGGGCACTAGTGGTTGCAGTTGGGGCTGTGGTGGTGGGAGGTTTGGTGTTTTTCTTACTCACACAACTTTGCGCAGATTCCAAGAATCAAATGAAGGTTCCCTAACATTTGTACTCCTAACTCTGCTGCTGCCACCATGGAGAACTAACCCGAAGCCCTGCTTCTCTTCCTCTACAGCCAGGGATTCCCTGTCTAGGGCCAACTGCTGTTGTATTAGCTTCAGTCTGGCCTCCTCTATCCTTAGTTTTCTGAGTTCTCTATCTAGGGACTGGTCCTCAGGGTTAGAATTATGTGAAGCCTCTGAAACAGAGGTAACATGAGAGTGTGCAGAGGCAGACCTATCTCTAACAGGGGCCATTCCAGTGACCTGGCCTCTAGGGGTAAAGGGAGCCCTACTTGTGTGTGAACCCTTCCCACTACCAGTTATATTAGGGGGCTTGTTGACAGATATATCTGTGGAAGGACCCTCCCCAGGATTGTCAACTTGCTCTTCTGAGCTTTCCTGGTTGGAGTTAACCTCTACCTCTTTCCCTGTCTGATCTGTACCAGTGCTGAGCCCATGGTCATCTTGGAAGAGAAGATTTAAGAGGAACTCCGTATTGGGGTTCTTCCCAATCCCTAAACGTCTTTCAATACAGAGACCCCTCAAACTTTTAAAGTTTAGATTCTCATATGTTGTTTTCACAACTCTAGGGGTAGCATCTACAGAAGACATATTGAAAGAAAAAAAGTTTTGGGAAAGTGAGTAAAAAGTTAGTAGAATAACAGAGCTAACTTTTTAGAGAAAAGAAGGAAACTTTTCAGAACTTTGAAAAACTTTTACTAAGTTAAACAACTTTTAAGAAAGTTAGAAAATTGTTTCTAGGTATATAATATAGATGCTCTAAGTATTGGAGCAAGCTTTTCTTGTGAAGAGCACAGGTAACAAAGTAGTAAAGCAATTGCAAGCAATCATCCCACCGCTGCACCACCAATGTAGGAGGCTGGCCTGGTTTGTAGTGGGTACCTTAGGTACTTACACCTTACACCAGGTCCAGTTATCCCTTGTTATTGAATGTAGTAGTGTTCTAGCAGCTTAGGCTTATAGAGGTAGCTATAGCAGAGCAGCTTAGGCTGAACTAGGAGACATGCAAAGCTCATGTAATACCACTTATAGTTACACAGTACTTATACACAAGTAAAGACAACACGCAGTGTTACCAAAAATAAAGGTATTTATTTGGGTGACAGAGTACCAAAAATATCTTAGAGACAATACTCCTTCTGGAGGGAAGTATTATACACAATATATACACTAGACACCAAAATTAGACAAGTAAATAGTCATAGAACAAAGCAAACAGTAGGAAATCCTATAGAATGCAATGGGAGAAAGTAGGTCTAGGGGCAACACAAATCATAAACTAAAAAAGTGAATGTGAATCACAAATTCCCCCCAGATAAGTGTAGTGTGTGCAGAATCGCTGGGAGAGTAAGAACACAGTAAAGGTAAGTAAATTACCCCACCTCAGAGCCCAGAAAAGCAAGAGTAAAGTACTGCAAGTTTCCTTAGGACACACTACACGTCGTTTTTGGGATTTTGCAGCAGCCAAAAAAGTCTGCAAAGAACAACTGCTGGATTATTGGACCTGAAGACCTGCAAAGGAAGGGGACCAGGTTCAGAAGTCAAAAGAAGTTCCAGGAAGGACAGGAGCCCCTGCCAACCCATAAGAGGGTGCAAAAGAAGAGTCCCTGGTTAGTCAAAGACTGCAGGAATGCACCGTAGGAAGATGCCAGCAGGTTTCTGCATGATGCAAAAGATGTCCCATGGTATGAATATTGTTGCAGATGAGATTTCGTGTCAGAAGTCACCAAGAAGCCTTGGCTAAGCCAAAAGGGAATTTTTTGTCAAAATGGAACTGTATGGACCCAGGAGGGACCTGGGAACCGCAACTCTGTGTGAGGAGGCAAAGGGGGCTCTCAGCACTTTAGAGAGCCCTCAGGACGCCATCCAGCACCCTCAGGAGCCACAGGACCTGGGTTCAAAGGGGGTGCAAAATGCAGTTTATACACCACAACAAAAGAAGGTCCCACGTCGCCGGAGAACAACTCAGCGAGTTGAGCATCACAGGATGGAGTGATGGGGACCTGGGCCAGGCTGTGCAGGTGAAGAAGACACAGTACACTGTGATACCGTTGTTCTTGGGGAGGGCAAAGTCTTACCTCCTCCAAATTGCATCAGCAGGACCTCAGAACAGTCCATGTCAATGATGTCCATCCTCTGTGTCCTTAGGAGCACGGTCGTTGTTGTGAGAGGAGTCCCAGGGTACCGGTTGTCATCTTGGAAGGTGCCTGCTTGGAGCAGGGGAGTGACTCTGTCACTCCACAGGAGATTTCTTCAGTTCTTCTGGTGCAGGATGAAGACAGGGATTCCCCAGAGCATGCACACCCTGGAAATTGTTGCAGTTGCTGTCTTGGGGCTGAGGTTGCTGAAGAAAAGTGTCTCTTGTAGACACTTTGTTGCAGTTCCTGCGTTTCTTGGAGCAGGCTGCGGTTGATCCGAGCTCAGAAGAGTCTGAAGTTGTTGCAGAGGATTCCTGAAGGAAGCTTGCAAGCAGAATCTGAAGAGAACTCACAGGAGAGACCCTAATTAGCCCTGAGAGGGGGATTGGCTACCTTATCAGGTATGGACCTATCAGGAGGGGTCTCTGACGTCACCTGCTGGCACTGGCCACTCAGAGCCCTCCAGAGTGCCCCCACACCTTGCAAAGCAAGATGGCTAAAGTCTGGGACACACTGGAGGAGCTCTGGGCACCACCCCTGGGGTGGTGATGGACAGGGGAGTAGTCACTCCCCTTTCCTTTGTCCAGTTTCCCACCAGAGCAGGGGAGAAGGGGTCCCTGAACTGGTGTAGACTGGTTTATGCAAGGAGGGCACCATCTGTGCCCTTCAAAGCATTTCCAGATGATGGGGGAGGCTATCCCTCCCCAGCCTGTAACACCTATTTCCAAAGGGAGAGGGTGTAACACCCTGCTCTCAGAGGAAATGCTTTGTTCTGCTAACCTGGGACTGGGCTGCCCAGACCCCAGGAGGGCAGAACCCTGTCTGTGAGGTGGTAGCAGCTCTAGCTGCAGTGCAAGCCTCAGAGAGATGGTTTGGCTGTACTGGGGTTCCATGTGGAGCCCCCAGGATGCATGGAATTGGCTCCCCAATACCAGATTTGGAATGGGGAGACAATTCTATTATCTGAGACATGTTACATGGCCATGTTCGGAGTTACCATTGTGAAGCTACATATAGGTATTGAGTTAAATGTAGTGCACGCGTGTAATGGCGTCCCCTCACTCACAAATTCCAGGGAAATGGCCCTGAACAATGTGGGGGCACCTTTGCTAGTGCAAGGGTGCCCTCACACTTTGAAACTTTGCACCAACCTTCATCCAGTGAAGGTTAGACACATAGGTGACTTATAAGTTACTTAAGTGCAGTGAAAATGGCTGTGAAATAGTGTGTGCACTATTTCACGCAGGCTTCAGTGGTAGTCCTGATTAAGGGTTTGTCTGAGCTCCCTATGGGTAGCAACAGAAATGCTGCAGCCCATATGGATCTCCTGGAACCCCAATGCCTTGGGTTCCTAGTTACCAAATACTAAGGACTCATAAGGGGGGTCCAGTATGGCAATTGAAATTGGTAAATGAAGTCACTAGCCTACAGTGACAAATTTAAAAGCAGAGAGAGCATAAGCACTGAGGTTCTGGTCAGTGACACAGTTAGGCACTACAAAGGCATACACATTAGGCTACAAACTATGGGCACTGGAGTCCTGACCAGCAGGATCCCAGTGAGACAGGCAAAAACATACTGACATACATGTGAAAAATGGGGGTAACATGCCAAGGAAGATGATACTTTCCAACAGGTCTGAATACCCTTGGGAGGTGTCCCTCGTTTCCCCTTACGCTGAGATGGGTCTGCGTTGTTTGTGGCCAATAAACCCTCTACTTACGCTATCAGATCATCAGTTTCATTCAGGGTACAGTTCTCTGTGGAATGCCTAGCGAACTTGGTTATGCCTACTGCCCCCAAGGGTTTATCGGTGGCCTTTCTCTTGCCCATAATAAATTAGATACTTCCAGGATTACGAAGGAATCTTGCGTGCCTCAACGATATGACAGTGATTTACCTATAGGGTGCTTTATCGATAGAACTCAGCTCAGCCCTTGTACAATGCGATACTATCACAAGCATTCACCCTGCACCACTCAAGGGATTATGCCCCATATACCTAAGCCACCGACACCCAGCAGCAAGACTATGACCGGCCTAAGGAAATCCTTTGCAGTCTCTTCCCTTCTTTCCTACCTGACGCGCAGAAGAGCCAAATGGGGTGGCCTTGCCCTGCCTCTTCCCATCGCTGACAGGCACAGGACGGGTCTGCTCTTGCCCTGGGCTTTGCCTGGGCACAGCCCGCGCAGGTCCTGAGCTGCAGTATACCCCCTTGTGCTTTATAGCGCTTGTCGGATCTGGCAAATGGGAGCAGGTGATGCAGAAATTGGGCAACTCCTGTGGCCGCAAAGCAGTCTGGGATCTGTAGTCCCTCTGGCCTCTGGTCTCGATCAGCATGCCCAGTGTCTACTTTTCCAAAGACACCTGTGTGTTAACTCTCAAAGGAAGTTTACTCAACTGATAGTATGCCATTTGCCTCGTGTATGAAGTCGAGGGATTGGCCTGACTGCAAAGCCCAAAAGGCCCTGTTCCTGTAACTCCAACCACCAGCCCAGTGTTTAATTTCACAAAGACACCTGTGTGAACTCTCAAAGGAAGTTTACTCATATGGGAGTATGCTATTTGTGTAGTGTGTGAAGTAGAGGGATTGACCTGACTGCAAAGCCCAACAGGCCCTGTTCCTGTAACTCCAGCCACCAGCCCAGTGTTTAATTTTGCAAAGGCGCTGTGTGTGTGAACTCTCAAAGGACATTTACTCACCTGGGAGTATGCCATTTGTCTAGTGTGTGAAGTAGAGGGGTTGACCTGACTGCAAAGCCCGACAGGCCCTGTTCCTGTAATTCCAAACACCAATCCACTGTTTTATTTCCCAAAGAAACCTGTGTGTGAACTCTCAAAGGATGTTTACTTACCTGGGATTTTTCCATTTGTCTAGTTTGTGAAGTAGAGGGTTTTGACCTGAGTCAAAGCCCAGCAGGCCCTGTTCCTGTAATTCCAACCACCAGCCCAGTGTTTACTTTACCAAAGACACCTGTGTGTGATCTCTCTAAAGAAGTTTACTCACCTGGGAGTGAGCAAATTCAGATCATGCTCAACTCACAGACATGTCTGTCTAACTAGCTCCATCTTGACCGAGTATCCCAAAATTAAACCAGTGAGGACAGGAATAACACTGTACCACGTTTGTACACCTAGTATTCCTAAGGCCTTAAGCTGCATCAGCAGATTGGTAGTGATAGCAAACACACTGGCACACCACTGTACACATGAGGACTGCAGATACAGATACAACAAAGTTGTATGTTTGCCTGTATCAAACTCAGCTGGGCTTCCAGGTGGGCAAATGCAAATGTTGCCTCTCCAATGTGTTGGCTTCACTGTTGGTAAGATTTAATTTCCATTCCCTCACCCAAACTGCCAATGATCAGCACATCTACTGAGCTGTTTGAGTCTAATAGTCTAGGCAAGCTTCACACATGCCATGTTAAGTATTCCAATACCATGGTAACATGGCACAATAGGATAACCTACATTTAAGAATGTCCAATGTCTCCACTTACTGTGACACCAAAACTTTGGAAGGAGATGGCACACTTAAACCAATATCAATGTACTCTCTTACTCAATAGGTCAAGCTTGCATAGTCTCTTGGCAGACCTTGTCCACTGACCAAACTACTACTCCACCCCCGGATGAAGCCCTCAATGATTACAACACTCCTGGACTTGTGGACATGGAGGACGGCCCTGGCACATCTGGGCAACCTGGTCAGACAGCAACACTGAGTCACAGTGTGCCCACAACTATACCTCCCAGCCCAGTTGCATCAACATCACGGGCAACAATGCACCCCACAACCTATTTACGTAGCACAGTTCCCACCAACTTGTGCCTCCAAGTCCTGGATCGTAAGGTCCAACCCAGCATTCCTGACACTGAGGTGAATACACGACCAATGTGTTGCACATACTTGATGGCATTACATATGTGGATACTGCCTTTGGGGTGGAATAGGCGTATGATGCAGATATGTAAACACATCCATCGAAGAAATGTGCACAAACCGGCAGGCGTCTGACCTACTGTACTGGACAGGTGGAAGTGACCTGAGTCCGCCTGCGCAAGTTATCATGGCAGTAGGCGGTCGCAACCACCGTGCAACTAGCCAATGGATAACATTGCTGCCTTTGGCGGACTTGGGTCAATGGCGATGACCACTGGCGTTGATGGTCCTGGGCGTGGGGGTCGTGACTGCCAAGTTCTGCTCACTTGACTCCAGACACTGTTGTAAGGGAGACCTCCACAACGTGAGCTGCTGTATACTGCCTCTGGGAGCCATCATGCCTTGTCCTGCAGGTGATAGGGCCCCTGCCTTCACACCGGAAGAACTAGAGAGGCTGGTGTAGGAGGTTCTACCCCTCTATGAACAACTATATGGGGCACCAGAGGAGCAGGTGAGTCCTATGCCATAGTCATGTGTGATAGATGTTGTGTGAGACATTGCATACTGGATGTGCATTAGTGTGGGTGTTAATGCATGTAGATGGCATGATGTGTAGGCATGTGTGCTAAGAGGATGGGAATGAGTGGAAACTTGCTGTGCCTGTTGTGCACTGAACGGTCCTATTGGTATGGTGACAGTGTACATGACTTTCTCTTTTTGTCTGTGTCACCCATGCAGGTAAACACCCATCAGAAGAAAGGGATCCGGTGTGCCATCGCCAAGCAAGTGCGGACCCTGGGGTCCATAGCCGGCAGAGCACCCATTGTCACAAGCGGTGGTAGGACCTGATACTCTGGGCCCAGTAGATCGTGGAGGCCCAGCTGGGGATGTCCTCCCATCGAGGGAGGGGTGCCTGTCATACCCTGACCCCCTAATGGCCCACATTTTGGCAGTGGCCTACCCTGAGGTTTTGGGGCTTTTGAGGGCAGCACAGCAGCCACAAGGGGGTAAGTACTGACTGAATTCATTAAATTTGGCCTGATAGTTATGTGCTTCCCATCACACTTTAGTAGCTGAGACACTGTAGTTGGTACTCCCCCCATGTATGTAGACCACTAGTAATGCATTGTACTCTATTTGCATTATACAGAGATAGAGATCTGTTCCTAGGCTAGCGCATGTGTATGTTTAGGTCAGGTGTGTCTAGGTACAACTATGTCTGCATTTAGAGATGCAGAGTGGCCAGTGCCACATAATGCACCACCCAGGTGTATATAGGTCTGTAGGGTGCTGTTTCATCCAACCTGTCTAGTATATGCTGGTCTGTATATCCGAATATATGAGTATGTACCTCCATGGTGTCAGCCCACTCCCATGTATGTACTTAATCTGTATATGTTACAGTGTGCCAGACATGTGTGGGACCAGGCCTAGTTAGCTTTTGTCCTGGTGCAGGTATTGACTTCATGTGAGTCTGGCATCTCATTCAGTCAACAACATGGGCAGATGTGAACAGTATATATGGGTTAGTGGTGCTGTCCCCATTGTCCCTTCATGTGCATATTATGGGGTATGTGAAGGTTGTAACTGAAGGACATCCAATATGGGTGTTTAACCACTTATATGTGGCCTACCAATGCTTTTCAAGGCCATTGAAATGTAAACTAATCACTAGTGTCCTAATGGCTTTGTTTCAGTGGAGTTAAATGATTAGGCAGTCCTACCCATACACAAATTGCTAGGTCCATGCAATAGGTGCCAATGCCCTACCAATAATAGTGCATCATTTGGTAATATCTGCCTACATCATGACACAATGGTTACTTAAGGTCAGATCTTGTGCAGTGGAACAATCCTTGCTGCCCTTTGCCTAGCTGATGTGGACAGGTTGTACAGTACATGCTATGGAGTATCTTCTTACTACGAGATCTCATTGTTTGGATTTAGTACTATTTGTCATACAGGTGTTGTAGTTGTGGCACATGTTGTACGTGCAATGGCAGCTGTGTTGGACCATGTGTGTGCATAATGTGTACATGTGTTCTCAGTGGGACATGTGTGTTGTGTGGACCTATATTTGTAGTATTCACATGTGGGGATTGATATCAGTGATGTGGCTTTCCTCATGTTGAAATGTGGTGTCTCTGTATTTGCATGTCAGGTGGAATATGAGTTGGCCTCTTAGGTATTAGTTGGCTGTCACATGTTTAGTTGTGGTTTCAGTGCTCTCTATGATTGTCAGTGGGTGTATCATGTGTACTAGGTTATCTACTGTTGCCATACATGCGTTTATGGTGTGATGTGGAGTATCTTTGTATGGAGACTGCTTATAGGCCTCTAGGATTAGATACATGTAGCAATATAGCTGGTCTCCAAACATGTATTTTCAGATTCAGATGGCACCTTCCTGGGACTGCCACATGTTGTGTCTTTATCAAGGATTGTATCCATAGTGTAAGATATATACAGAGGGCTCAGCTAGACATGTGATAGCAATAGCAGAAGCTGTGTAGTGAGTAAATTGAGTTGTCTTGACTAGCATGGTACATACCTCATTGACATGTCTGGAGTTTAATGTGAACATGCATGATATGGTGTTATCGGTCAATTGCTGGTCCTTACGGTGATAGAGATATATGACCTGGATGAGGACGGTTGTTCAGCTTTAGCAAGGGTATGATGTGCATGCTGACATAGGTTTACAGGTGAATAGTTGGAAGGGTCCAGTTGTGATACCTCACGTGGATCATGATAATGGTGGAGGATATGACATGAAGAGGTGGGTAACAGTGAAATGTTGTGACATGAAGTATGATTTTGGTACTCCATACGGAACTCCCTGGCCAGGAGATGTCTACCTACAGTTGTGCATGTTGTCATGTTGTCATGTCTGTATGTGAAGAATGTGATGGCCCTCTTGCTCTCCCTCCCTCTCTCTCTCTCTATTTGTGTGCCTCAGCACCGCCATCTGAAGGAGATGGAGCACAGGCGAGTGGGGAAGCTGCCAGTCACGTGACCTGAAGTGCTGAGACCACCGATAGTGAAGGACTCCAGTGGACACTCTCTGGTGGTGGCGGACCCTTATGGGACCCCTCCAGCACCATCTTTGTCCACCACTCCCCTTTCTACCACTGCCCTCACTGTAGCTCCCCACCCAGTTGTCTGCGCCCCCTCACCCAAGAGGGGGGGCATCTCCTTCACGCAGTCACCTCTGCCCCAGTAACTCCTGCTGCCCACTGTGAGGATGCTATTCACTACCTGAGGTCGATCTCTGTGGGTCAGTCAACCATCGTGAATGCCATCCAGGGACTGGCAACTCAAGTCCAGCAGAGTAATGCGTTCCTGGAGGGCCTTCATGGTGCACTGGCAGGCTCCTGCCTCCACACTGACGGCAGCCAGTCACCCTTTGTGTTCTACCCCCTCCACCGTCCTCTTCCCATACCCAGCCAAAGCACAAAGACAAACCAGCATGCATTCACCTCAGCATCCAAAGGTAGTTCAGAAAAACACAAGACCCACCACCGTCATGCACACAAACATCACCTACCTGCACACACAGCAACAGTCACACACAGCAACAGACACTTCCCACACTTACACCCAATCACCCCCAACACCTCTGACACTACAGCTGACATACCTGCATTCACCACACACTGATCCATCCACAACTCCTATCCTACCCACAGCCACCATAATAGCAGACCCTCAGACATCCACCCCAGTCACCACATCTGCAAGTCAGGCTGAGTCGCGGTTGAGGCAAGCCGGCTAGAGTTGCCACGATGGGTCGGTCCATTTATGGAGCTTTTTTCCAAAACTTCTCCAAACTTCTTGATCTTCTTCCAGATGTTCTTTTAAGGTTCTTTTGATGTCCACAGTTCACCTCAAGGTTCCAGAAGCTCTGAGATGCTTCTTGCCCTCTCCCAATCTAATCAAGGGGGCACCTAATTGTCTGGGTTTGCAGGATGTGAGGGAGGTGCTGGGTTTCTACAAATGTAATTCCCTGCCTTTGAAGGCTAGTTTGGCAGCCCCCCTCCCTTCCTGCTTCCCTATCTGCTGAGGGAAGATCTCCTCCCCCAGGCACATGTCAATGTGTTGAGCCCAGGCCACTTCACACCTCATCAAGGCAGCCAGGCCAGGATGCCAGAGACTGGCCAATCAGAGTACAGCAGAACAACACTACAGGGTTAAAGTTGGCAACATTTTAAATCCAACAATTGTAAGTCGTGGGATTTATTATAACAATTAATTTGATACCAAACTTGAAGTATCTGTCACTTAAGGAGACTTTATAAATTAAAATACAGTCCCCATTCTAGCCTATGGAGGTCATTGACTACAATGAGGGAAAAACAAATTTGCCTGTTTTACCTCACCAGGGCTCATAAAACTATTTTCATAAGGTTCCTACTTATAGTTACATGGCACCCAACCCTATGGGCACATAGGGCACACCTTAGGGGTGACTTATATGTACAAATAAGGTAGTTTAAGACTTTGGAAGTACTTTTAATTCCAAAGTCGAATTTGCATGTAACTCTAATCTGGTAAAACTGGTAAGCAGTACCCAGGGCACAACGAAGAGTCAGTAATCGCCAGTAACTGTCCAAAAATGTTTGGGAGACCAGGGCAAAAAGGAGGACTTTCCTACAACACATAAACACAACTGTCATTATGGTGCCAGTATCTATTGGCAAATAAATGCTGGCACCACAATGATGGTACATTCACATCTACCAACTGTATCTATGTGTCCACATTGCCAGGAGATCTGTTCCTGTCATATTGGGCTGCGAGTTGTGTGCGTTTGAGTAAGTACGTGTATGTTGGTATGCAATGCGACTGGCTGGTTGATGTGGGGGGGTGGGTGTGGGTGAGTGTGTTTGTGTAGCTGAGTGTGTAGTTGTGTTGTTTGCTGTGGTTGTGTCGTGAGTGGGTGAAGTGTCAACGGTGGGTGTATGTTGTGTCATGAATGTATGTCAAAGTGTGGTTTTGGCATGAACGGGTTGTGTTGTGTCAAAATGGCAATGGGTAATTGTGTGAGAGAGTGTGTGTCACTTACCTCTCTTCCATAGCCCCTGCCACTGTACAATGTCCAGAGTCTCCAGCCATCAGTAAACCACCGCCATTCAGACTGCCAGCAGAACTGTAATATCTAAATACAGTAGGTGGAAGACCGTCATCGTGACAGTATTTTCTGGTCCACGCCCAATGCAGCTTGGTGGTTCCACCATCAACATCTAAATCAGGCCCTAATTAGTGTTCATGTTCCAATTTTAAATACGTACATTTGTTAGATTGTTGTATTTCTAATATATTTTAAATGTTACTTTTAGTATGCTTATTATTAGTGTGATTAAATATTTATTTTCTTTAAATAATGTTTCTTTGTAAGTTTGTTTATTTTTAATTTTAAATATATGTTGAATATATATGGTTACATATGGGAATAATTTTGTGTCTGTTGTTTTAACGCAATATTTTGTGCAGATTGTTAATTGATTGTTATTTTTTAAGTATATATTTCATTTCAAAAAGGAATTTGTAATGTAGATATGTGTTTGTTTTAGTGATACTATTGCAGTCAACAGTTTGCATTTTGATATTTTTGATATTGTGTATATATTTAAATAGAAGACAATATATTGTGTTATGATATTTGTGTGTTCAGTAGTGTTAAATTTATATATTTTTGACAATTATATTTTTGTTATCAATATTTTGTGTTATTTACAGTGACTTACAGGATGGCAATATTTGTATGATCAATATTATGTTGATGATATATTGGTGAGTCATTATTGTTCTCTACTATAATCTGTCATGGAAACAATGATGGCTGATAAGGTAGCTTAGCTATTGTCATGCTCTCACCTGGATCAGACAACAGAGGCAATGCTGGACCTCTTATCCCCCTGGAGGTCAGCCCAAGATCAAGGAACCATAAACCCTTAAATCATACACTGTCTTCGAGGGGAAAGGGTGTTGGGACAAAATAGGAAAAGATAGACTTGTGGTATCAGCCGTGTTCTGCTGCCTTGCAATACTGCTTAAGAGGTTCTGCTCTTCTTGGACCTTTTGTGTTGGTGCACTGGAAATAACAAAAAGAGTAGCTTACCAATAGTTCTCAGCAAACAAAGATTTCATAGATATTCACCATATTGTACTCTTACAGGCTTCACCACAAGTACTGGATGAGAGCAGGTACAAATCAAGATTTATGGTTGGAGTTTTAGGCACTCTATATATGTTTGTATACATATATAATGGACTCTATTGAGTCCTCTCTCATTCCTATTACAACAACTTGTCAAGAATTACTGGTGGGGGGGGGGGCAGTTCTGATTTATATATATGTATAAAGGTGTTTCAGAGCACTTAAGCTATTGAGACAAAGGAAGTGTTCGATTTCCGGACAGCAAGCTGTCTCTCTTCAGAACTCAGTCTTAAAGATAGCCTCAGACTTAATTTAAGAACTAGTGCACACTAACCTGTGATCAAGTACTTAGCCTTGTCTCTACTACTTAAACCTGGAATCCGGATGGAAAACCCAACCGCCAGACCTGTGATGAGGAGACCGCTGCAGGGCTATTATGGGTTTTCCACTGGGCTGACCAGCGAAACCCAAGGTGGAAAACATGTTGTGGCATTGGACTCGGCTCCACAATGTACGTGATTTGGGATGGCCATCCAAACTGTATACCCAACAGCTCAGAATCCAGCAGGTGTACCAGCAATAGGTGAAATAATGTTGCTTTTTGCTATCTACCCCCAAGACCGGCACTGTGTACCAGATCTATTACCATATCAACCATTGAATAGGAAACCAAGGGCAATTTGTCAGCTATGTAATTATTTACTGATTGAGCTTCATGCCATAACAAATCTTGAATGAGGTAAAACTGTCCCTTCTCCTTTTTGAGACCACACCAATGGGTGATAAAATCAGTCTATCCAAGGGCTAGTCGTCAAATAGACCTGCCATTCTCCCCTCCTGGACTTCTTTCCCAGTTTCTTCCCTGCCACATGTGGGGTTTTCTTCACTGATTTCAAAATTTCTGCATATCTCCTGCACCTGGGGCCTGTATAACACAGATGAAAGCCCTGCTGAAATCCCTCCCAAAGCAATCAGGAGACTTCTGGCTAATAATATCAATGTAGCCAATATGCGAGCCTGTCCAATTTAATTGCCATATGTTTTTTTTCCTGTAAGTCCCTGTACCCCCTAGCACCCTGTAACAACATGTTTCCTCCAAGGTACCCCTTGCAAGCCTTGGGCTCCTTTCTCATATTTCCCCAATGTACAAAGGTGTGTTTGGCACTGCATTTGGAACACTAGTGGTAAGATTCACAGTATCTGGTACAAGAATCCCCTGATAAACATCGAACAAGCTCCTTGTTCTTTCTGCTGCCTACCTGTGGTGGGACATCCCTGAAAGGGCCGATAGACTACTGACAACCCACTAGTGGTAAACACTGTAGTTGTGTGTTGCGCAGCCCGTTTTGTGAATCCACAAATTTTTGTCCAGCTTGCCCCATTTGCCCTCGGCATCATTGGCTAGTTTCGCCCAGAATTCCTCATCATTCCACAGCCATATGGAGCCCCTAAATGTTGTGCGAGATTTTTGTATAAGATCCATGTGCTTATATAAAGTGAAGCACTGCTCCAGAAACTTTTCACAGTAAACAATGACCTATATTAAAAATGCTGCTGTCCAGTTTTCAATATTTATTGGGACTCTGGGGCTCTTTGACAACTCATACTCATCTTCCTATGATCCCCTCATCTCTCATATTTCCCTATGCAAAAACGTAAACACCTCAACATACTCTCCTTCGTGGTCTCCATTAAAATTAGCCTCCTGGGGCTTTGTTATCCCATATATGGCAGTTTTTTAATCTTAAGAACTTTGCTCTTTTTTTTCTTGTGCATCCCTGTTTCTTATCCAGCGACATCTCAGCATCCTTGTGTCCTGAGCTGGCTTTCATCTCCCCTAAATCCCTTCACTCCCCTTGCTGTCTTCCTCTTTTTGTCCGTTCGTGCTGATCCCCCCTTTAGTACCTGTGTCCTCTGTCACCACCCCTTTGTCCGTTACATAAGTACCATTTTGGAAATGCATGACCGTAACCAGCTATACCCCTTTGACTCCAGGCCATAACACCATACCTTCTTTTCCTCTCTGGGTGGGTGAGCCACACAAAACTCTCCTGAGTCCGGATCGACGTCCAGTCCGAGAATGGAATCGCCAGTGATGAGGCCTGTGTGCTCTGGGGATATTCTTCTCTGCTCCATACTATCTCCCTCCTCACGTGCCATATCCACTTGCCCTGTGCCCCAACTTCCCTGCCCCCCTCGACTGTGCGTCCCACCCTGTTCTCCTCAGCAACCCATGTGCCCCCCATTGCTCCTCTTGCTCCACTCTTCCTTGTGGCGGCTCACAGCTAGCTGCTGTAGTCAAGCCCCTAACCCCTCTCCTCTGCTTATACACATTCAAGCCTTCTGGAGCACCTTCAGCCCAGAAAGCCCCTTCATGTTGCATTGTCCAATGCCTTCAGACCCACCCCCTTCTGGAGCCCTTGACATTAGCTTTGCTTACCTCCGCACACTGCATTCTTCCCTGTGCTGAGAGCCAGTAGCTTCCTGTGGCAACACTTTCTTCAATAACTAGACAGCCCATTCAATCCCAGGGTCCTCCTTAGCAGACCTTCTAGGCACCGATTATCCTCAAACTATGCTAACTTACTACCAAAATTCTTCCCCTTCACAATGCTACCAGCCACCATATACACCTATCATAAAATGCTGACTGGTAGTCGAATTACCCTCATTTACCTAAGGTGCCCCTCCCCTTCTAAGTTCCCAACCAGCAGTCCTCTAGACTGGACCATCGCCAAAAAGCCTGGGGGCACACCTCCATGGTCGGCTGACCCTCAAGCTCCTATTATGGAGAAAGAACCCTAAATGGATCTCAGAATGTGGGGCACAAGCCTAAGCTTAACTAGTGCTCTTGGTAGCAATGATAGCCAAGTATAAGCCAAACACTAGAAAGGACAAGAAGGAACAGACCAGGGAACACAAAAACAGGAACTTGGCTCAGTTACTAAAAAGGACCCAAATCAAAATCGGGAAAGAAGTAGAATACACAGAAGTATGAATACCTGAAACAAGACTGAAACTGCACACTGTATAGGATAGGACAGTAATGTGCAGTCAAAATAGCAACGCAGACCATAAGGAATCTGCATGTACTAGATTGGTCAGGAAGTTTGCAGTTAGAATTTGGAAGAAGGCAATCACAAGAACAAAGGGGCAGGCTAAACAAAGGACAGAAAGCATATACAAATAACTAGTCAAAAGAAGATGACATCAAGTGCAGTGGAAATAGCATTCAAAGAGCAAGCCTTCAAGTAAAGCAGCAGGATGACGACAGAGCACAAGGAGACTCAGTAGCAAGATCTGATTTGTGCATAGCACACCAAGATCAAAGTAATGAAACCATGTGAAGTTCAGGTGGGGAGCCCAGGGGCAAGGAGAGAGCCAGGTGCAAGGAGTAAGCAAGCTGCAAGGGATCAAGAAACTACCAATAAAAGGATGGTTGTATTGAGACTTGGGGAGCAGAAGACAAGGAAAACCATGAAGCACAACCCAGGAAACAGGAAAGCTTGGAAAGTAGTGTGGATCGAAGACAAGAGGTAAAAGTACAGTAGGCGGATATAAAATAGTCAGGATGTCGATAATATCTAGGAGCCAAAACATAGAATAAAGACCTACCACCAGTTTGTGATGCAGACAGGGCATGGAGACAGAAAGGACAGCAGGGACCATGATGCATCAGGAAGGTGGTGCAGAAACCTGGACTGGAATATGAGGTGGATCTGGGTATGTGTGTATACACATATAGTTCTTTTCAGGGATAAAGGTAGTACCCCAGAGAGCCTTCATGAGCACCACCTAGTGATCACATGGTAGAATTCGAACACCCCTCTTCTAACAAATCCATCCTTTAATATTCTCTGTCACCCTCACCCTCTACTTCCCACCTATTCTACCCGTCCAAAACTTTACAGATTTTTTTTGGTATATCTGATCTATAACCTCCTTTTCGAAGGAGATCGATTAGATTTACCAAAATCTAATCCTGACGAAACCACCTTTCTCCCCCAACACAGATCTTTCCTTACACAGCCTAATAAGCAAAGGCAGTTGTGAACACCACTATTTCTTCCCATTTCTCCAAATCTGTCTGAGCATCACCGTTACCTTTTTCTCCCCTTTCACTTCACCATCCTCTTCTCCATATTGAAGGACTTGTGTATCCAACCAACTTTTTTTTAATTTGACATCTGTATTTGATATCTGTAGCGCCGGAACGCCTCCTTGGAGGTAGCTGTGCGTTTTTAAAACTGTATGTATTGTAATCCCTAGTTTATGTCTAATGTATACAACATTATTTCCTTTTTCTTGTGAGTGCCATCTTCATAATCCCTGCCCTGATATCATGCTATTATTTCAATACCTGTTATACTAGCACATGCACAACATTCACCAAATGGTTTCTTTCATTATGTTTTTTGCCTACAAATGGGTTTCTTAATCAGTTAGTGTTACTCTGATCCATACGCAATCAGGTATATAGCAAGTACTCTCCAGTTACCTTCTTTTTTGATCTCAACTAATGAAATGTACATCATAGCCCCATAAATGAGTTAATACATAAACCTAGAAGGAGTGCTTAGCAAAGGTTAAGGATTTGGTCGGTGGTATGTGGATGTCAACTGCAGGCTGTAATTTTGTAGCAGTCCACTGACTACTATGAAATTACTGGGCTGCACAATTTCTGGACAGTTAGCATATCGGCAGTTTTGTAGCTGCATTTAGAATGACCTTAGCACGTGGCCCATTTCTTACAGTTGAAAGGGTACTCATATTAGGACCATTCGAAATGACTACTGGCTGTCAGTCGAAATCCCTGGGGTAGCCCACATGTCCATGGACTGTGTTTTGCAGTCCAGTGAGTCACGCAAACCCTGGACACAGGTTCCTTTCTCTGCTCAGACAAGATTTCAGCTCGTTTTTTCTAATTTGCCCATTGAGCAGAGTTGAGTGGGGTTTTTGTAAACTCAATTTTAATCTGCTCACGAATTCAGACAAAAGAGGAAACTTTTGCCCGTTTCACTTTTTTGCAAATATTTTTCCCAGCCTTACTTACCCACAGGTACTGAATGAACATCTATTATCAAGCGTCAACTAAAATGGACAGTTAGAGATCTTGAGGATTCAGTACGTTTTTAAATTGTTTCTTCTGTGTTAAATTTAGTAGTCCAAAACCATAGTAAAAAAAGTAACATTCTTTCTTATTTTTTTGCCCACTTGGTTTGTGCAATCGCATAATGGTCTAGCTGCTTTGTCTAAACCTTCCTATAAATTCTCAAAAGTTGTCAAATGGTGAGGCCAGAAGTAAGACTAAAACCTTGAATGTTGATAGAAATAAACTGATATTGCTTTAAAGAACATGCTGGAACGTCTGCAAATGCTGACTCTGTATCTACGTGGAAACACATTACATACAGCACCCTCAACAGCAAACAAATAAGTAGCATAACTCAGCTTTGAATAAATATCCCGCAGTGTTGGCCCATGTTGTTTTTTCTCATAAAGACCAAGTTCCACGATACAAATGGTGTGAAAAGCTAATCAGACCTACATCCATAAAACCTTTAACTATTGCAGGGTTTTTATTATTGCTTAGTTGTGCATTTCTGAATCACTGAGGTAGCCTCATAACTTGTCATGCCTAAAGATTCGTGACAAGTGTCCAACTGTGTAGCATGTGTTAGTCACTATTGTCACTTCAATGAAGCAACCTATGGGACACCTTCATTGGCTGCAAATACTTATTTCTCCACTCTTACAGCTCCATGACCTCCATCTATGTAACTCAGTGCTATACAGGAGCCTCCTAAATCGAAAAACAAGTACATACTATGTACATTTGGTTAAGTTCATCATGTACCTGAGCACGAATATAATTTGTACTGGTTGAATTTCAACCCAAAATTATTTTCTTGTTTTTATGTTATTTCATTTGTCTACAGTACATACAACAGGTTGCTTGTTTAGGCTAAGCAAGGAGTGTATTAAAATGGAAGTGGCATCTTCTCCGACCATCAGCCAAATAGTAGAAAATCTCTGGTATTTCTTCAACATCTGACACTCAATTTATGATGCAGCTATGTCATCCTTTCACCCCGCAATGCAGCGCAAGGGCACCACAACTTCTAAGTATGATTTATCAAGCCATGCAAGGTCACCTCTAGAGTAACACAGCGCAAATCTCCCCAACCAGAGGCATTCCATGGGTTGAGTGTGGGTGTTCCCGCGCTTCCACCCATGGATTTTGGCGTATTCTCAAATTGACAATTACTGGTAGACCTGGGAATGCATCGAAATTCTATGCCTCCCCAGGTGAGACGTAACAAGGGGAAATATCTTAATTGCTCCTTGTATGTTCCTCTTTCTACTTATGCTGCATTTTGCAGCACCAGTAGAAAGAGGAAAATGCCTCATGCACCATATGCAAGGTGCACGGGTGCCTGAGCTGTCAGCAGGATTTTTTTTGTGCAGGAACGGGCACCTGCACAAAAACAATCCTGTAAGACATTTAGAATACAGCACACCTAGAAAGAGGAAAAAAAAGGAGAAATAAACATATTTCTCCTCATTGCGCCTAATGTTTTGTTGCATTCCCAGGTCTACCACTTATGTTAAATCTGGGAATGCGTCAAAATCTACGGGTCTTGCATTGGAACACCCAGGCACCACTCATAGAACCCCTCCCTGGGCAGAGTGACACACCTCACCAATTTCCGCTCCATTGCATTTCTCAAGATTTATCATGCTACTCAGGGCCATGCAAGGTAACCTTGTATGGCTTGATAACTCACACCTATTAGTTGCGTTGCGCTTGCACCCCTTTGGGAGGTGCAAGTGCAGCTCAACTACATGTTAAATAAGGCCCTTCGTGTTGAAGTCTGATAGTATTTCCCTGTCTGCATGTGACTTTTTAATGTTATGAATGACAGGTGGTGGGAGGACCAGGAGGCCTTGAGCTCGCAAGACAAGACGGGATAAGAGGAATAGAGAGCCTCGACAATGACCAGGGGAACAAGAGAGACCAGAGTCAGAAATATCAGACCCAGCTGGACAGACCTAGTCGAATAATTGCCAGAAGACCTAGGGAGAGCAGGACTAGGGGGATGGTGGAGGATCGAGGAATGACACAGATCACATTACGAGAGACCAAGAGACCAGAAACAGAAGGGCCAAGGTTTGGAAGACCATGACCAGAAAGGAACAGGGAAAGCAGGAATACAAGGCTCTAGATCAGCCGGACCAGGAGGTATAGAAAGGACCAGGAAATACAGGTCTAGCGGGATGAGGATTAGAAGGTCCATGATGCCTATAATCAGGCGGGCTCTAACCTAGAATGACAAGGACTATTTAGACCAGGGTGACTTGTAGCACAGAAAACTAGACAGACAGGGCCAGGGGGATAGGTAAGACCAGACCCAAGAGAGCCAATATTAGGATGACCAGGACAAGGGGATCAGGGTGAGAGGCCCAAGAACAAAGTGGAGTAGGCAAACCAGGGTACCAGGTGGACTGGCCGAAGTAGGATAGGCTTGAGGACCAGGGGGACTAAGAGGGCTAGGAAAACTAAAGGCCAGTGGGCCCAACACTAGAAGATCAGCTGAAGGCAGAACCAAGATTGTCAATGTGCTAACTTTAGGCAAAAATAATAAGCAGGATTGTTCTTTGAGAGCGAGGTTTTGTTCAGTTGAATTGAATGGAAGCTCCTGGAGCTACAGTAAAATGTCTGGCAAAAACTCAAAGCACGGGATATTATACCATTGCCCAGCAATACAAATGTATTCAGCAATTTAGTTCACAGGCAGAACAAACAGTTGTGCATTCATTATACATGTAACAACTCCATCCTTATACATTGATGACTTTTGTTAAACAGTTACTTCTTTCATCTGAGGCTTTGACCTTGAGAGATAATTGTACATTCCAAAACAAGATCATATCTCACTGCTTAGTCTTCCCATGCCACCCAGGCTGAGCTCTGTAAAATGCCCTTAGTCATTAGTCATTGAAGCTCAAGCTTGTATTAGTGCCATAGCAATGCATTCATATGACACAAGCAAGATGTAGTCTGTTTAGTGTTGTTACCTAGGAGTCCACAAGAAACACAAGACTATATGGTGCAGGAGGACCACAGTGACTAGGATCAGGCAATTCAGGTGGACAAGGTAAACGAGGGGAGCAGGACCACCAGCCAGAATTAGGGTGAGGAGGATGAAAACAGCCAGTACCAGGAGCCTGTAAAACAGGAGAACCAAGATCCAGAGGACCAGGGGCCTTAGTACCTGGGTATGGTGACCAAAATGACCAGGTTTGGTTAGCCCAGGACCAAGTAGGGCTGAGGGACCGATTACAAGTTTGGTGGTCAGATCACCAGTCTGTTGCAGCAGCAGTCCCAAGTACATCACGGAGTTGGTGGTCTCTTGCACACCCAATTACAAAGCATGCAGTCTGAAATCCCAACCCCGAGACAGGGATTGGCCCATCAGTGAAGCGGCGGACTGCAATATTGGCCATCAGTGCAGCATGTTCCAACCGACCAGATTACAAAAACGAAGTGACACTGGCAGTCCATGGTGAACCACCCCAGTACACCCACAGCATTGCACCAGAACAGTGGCCAATGCAGGTAGACAAATATAACACACCAGATGACCAACATCAAAGTGGAAACACCTGGCAATCACACTATAAAACATACCCCATTCCAGACCACGATCCTTTGCCACTCCTCTGCAGCACAGCCATTCTGACAGCGAATCTTATTGCAAAAAGGCAGGCCTTTTTTTCGAGTCCCATCCCGATTATTTCTCACCACACAACATGCCAGAACCCTCTTTGTATAAACCTTTTGTGTAGATTATTCACTTCTATTGTTGAACTGTCCCTCTATCCTGGGGACATGTCACAGCCCAAAAACCAACGTTTTTCAGAGGCAGAGTTGAGAGTCATGGTGAATGAAACCATAACAGTAGAGCCACAATTGTTTGGAGCCCTAGTCCTACATATAGTTTTCAGTCAGAAAAGGGAAATGTGGTTCAGAATAGTAGATAGGGGAACATGCATTCTCTGTCCTCCAAGCAACACATGGTGTCCAATAGGACTGGGGGTGGCCCTCCCAGCAACCCCATCAGACGATTGCTGTGGGAGGAGAAGGTCTTAAAATAAATTACTTGTGAGGTGACTTAATATTCAGTATACAGCATCTCAACAGTTAAAGGTAAATAATAAAAAGAGTAAATAACCTCAGTTTACATATAAAGCAGCAAATGGAGGATAAGTTCAATAGTGATGAGTGACTGGGGGAAAAATGACTGTTATGAGTCCACTGGGAACTTACCTCAGGGCAGGTGACCGGTAGGCAAAATTACTATTCCTACTCCTCTGTGTACTTACCACAGGGCAGGTTCTGGACAGTTGACTGGGGGGCAAAATTACTATTTTTACTCTGCTGGGTACTCACCTCAGGGAAGGTGCTGGACAGTGACTGGGGAGGCAAAATTACTATTTTTACTCCGCTGGGTACTTACCTCAGGACAGGTGCTGAACAGTGACTGGGGGGCTAAATTACTATTCTCACATCATCGGATACTTACCTCAGGGCAGTGATGAACAGTGATCAGGGACCAAAATGAGAATTCCCACACTGCGGGGTACTTACCTCAGGGCATGTGCTCGACAGTAACTGGGACCAAAATTACTATTCTTACTCTGCCGGGCACTTACCTCAGGGCAGATGCTGGACAGTGACTGGAAGGCAAAATTACTATTCTCACTCTGCTGGGTTCTTGCCTCTGGGCAGGTGCTGGACAGTGACTGGGGGGCAAAATTACAATTTCTACTCTGCTCGGTACTTACCGCAGGGCATCTAAGGGACAGTGACTGGGAGGCAAAATTACTATTCTTACTCCACCGGGTAGTTACCTCAGGACAGGTGCTGGACAGTGACTGGTGGATAAAATTACTATTCCAACTCCACCGGGTAGTTACCTCTGAGGCAGGTTCTGTAGAGTGACTGATGCTTCGGGTGACAAAGAATATAGTGAAGCAGTACTAATTCTTATTAATTTATATTTACCCTTACAGAGCTTTCTATGCAAAGAAACCTTTTATACTACAAGGTAAGTGTATAGGTGAAAATAATATTTTTAGAAATAAAAGGGCCAAGCAATAATTTCCAATCTCATGCATTAACATTGCATTTCTCTCTTGTCATGTATTAATGTAACATATCCAGTACTATCGGTTGCTTTATCTTGCAGTTCTCAACAGAAAGAATCAAATACCCCATACATCAGAGAAACCAAGTAGCACATCAATCTCGGGTAATTAAATCAAGAATTGAAATTTAAGACCTCAAACTGCAAAGTAAAAACACCACAAAATAAAAAAAAAGTACAACAGAAAATGTATTTTTGCAACTGGGTTTTCAACTTTCCCCATTTCTCTACAGACTACAAAAATATAATAAGTAAATCTTTTTTCTCAACAGGGAACAAAATGCAAGTATGCCTACTCTGCGGATACTTACCTCGGGGCAAGTGCTGGACAGTGATGGGGGAGCAAAATTACTATTCTTACTTCACTGGGTACTTACCACATGGCAGGTGCTGGAGAGTGACTGGTGGGGTAAAATTACTACCCTTACTCCACCGAGTACTTACTTCAGGGCAGGAGCTGGACAGTGACTTGGTGCAAAATTACTATTCTCACTCCACCATATACTTATCTCTGAGGCAGCAGCTTGACAGTGACTGAGGAGCTAAATTACTATTCTCACTCCACCAGGTACTTACCTAAAAAAATAAAAGACGGAAAGATGACATTTTTCTAAGCATTTAAGAGTGCCATGAGGGGAGATGTTTATATTAAAGCAAATGTAGGAGAAGAAACACAGCCTGAGGGTACACCAGCTTACATTGTCATTGAAGAAAAGGGCGTAGCACCATGTCTTTGGTTAAAACAATGGTGCAAATTAACAGAGAAGCATGGAAGTGTAGCTTTCCCTATCCACGGGTCGTTTAATCTAAGGGTTTTAGAAAATCTGAGATTTGCGCTATACGACATGAAAGTACCTCCAAGACCAGCACAGTTTGAGGCACTAGCAATTTGGGAGCTAATTGCTAGAAACCAACAACAAAAGAAGCTGGACAGTGGCAGGTGCTGGACAGAGACTGGGGGGGGCAGGGGGCAGGTGCTGGACAGTGACTGGGGGGGGTCAAAATTACTATTCTTACTCCACAGGGAATTTCCATCAGGGCAGGTGCTGGACAGTGACTGGGGGGCAAAATTACTATTCTCGTTCCGCCAGATACTTATCTCAGAGGCAGGTGCTGGGCAGTGACTGAGGGGCTAAATTATCATTCTCACTCGGTCAGGTATGTATCTCAGGGCAGGTGTTAGACAGAGATTGGGGTACACAATTACTACCCTTATTTCACCAGGTACTTACCTCAGGGTAGGTGTTGGGCAGTGACTGGGGGTCACAATTACTATTCTCACTCCACCGGGCAGTTACCTCACGGCAGGTGCTGGACAGTAAATCTGGTGCAAAATTACAATTCCTCTTCCGGCACTTACTTCTGGGCAGGTTGTGGACAGTGACTAAAGTAAAAAAGTACTACTCTCACTCCACCATGCACATTCCTTAGGGCAGTTGCTGGACAGTGGCTGGGGGGCAAAATTATTAATCTGACTCCACTAGCTACTTACCTCAGGGCAGGTGGTGTAAAGTGACTGGTGGGGTAAAATTACTACCCTTACTCCACCGAGTACTTACTTCAGGGCAGGAGCTGGACAGTGACTTGGTGCAAAATTACTATTCTCACTCCACCATATACTTATCTCTGAGGCAGCAGCTTGACAGTGACTGAGGAGATAAATTACTATTCTCACTCCACCAGGTACTTACCTAAAAAAATAAAAGACGGAAAGATGACATTTTTCTAAGCATTTAAGAGTGCCATGAGGGGAGATGTTTATATTAAAGCAAATGTAGGAGAAGAAACACAGCCTGAGGGTACACCAGCTTACATTGTCATTGAAGAAAAGGGCGTAGCACCATGTCTTTGGTTAAAACAATGGTGCAAATTAACAGAGAAGCATGGAAGTGTAGCTTTCCCTATCCACGGGTCGTTTAATCTAAGGGTTTTAGAAAATCTGAGATTTGCGCTATACGACATGAAAGTACCTCCAAGACCAGCACAGTTTGAGGCACTAGCAATTTGGGAGCTAATTGCTAGAAACCAACAACAAAAGAAGCTGGACAGTGGCAGGTGCTGGACAGTGACTGGGGGGGGGGCAGGGGGCAGGTGCTGGACAGTGACTGGGGGGGGTCAAAATTACTATTCTTACTCCACAGGGAATTTCCATCAGGGCAGGTGCTGGACAGTGACTGGGGGGCAAAATTACTATTCTCGTTCCGCCAGATACTTATCTCAGAGGCAGGTGCTGGGCAGTGACTGAGGGGCTAAATTATCATTCTCACTCGGTCAGGTATGTATCTCAGGGCAGGTGTTAGACAGAGATTGGGGTACACAATTACTACCCTTATTTCACCAGGTACTTACCTCAGGGTAGGTGTTGGGCAGTGACTGGGGGTCACAATTACTATTCTCACTCCACCGGGCAGTTACCTCACGGCAGGTGCTGGACAGTAAATCTGGTGCAAAATTACAATTCCTCTTCCGGCACTTACTTCTGGGCAGGTTGTGGACAGTGACTAAAGTAAAAAAGTACTACTCTCACTCCACCATGCACATTCCTTAGGGCAGTTGCTGGACAGTGGCTGGGGGGCAAAATTATTAATCTGACTCCACTAGCTACTTACCTCAGGGCAGGTGGTGTAAAGTGACTGGGGAGTTAAATTACTATTCTCACTCTGCTAGGTACTTACCTCAGGGAGGGTGTTCAACAGTGACTGGGGGCAAAATGACTATTCCACTCTGCCAGGTACCTACCTCAGGGCAGGTGCTGGACAGTGACTGGGGAGTGATGACGCAGAAAAAAAGGGTCCAACATATATTCATACATATCATGTAATCGAAAGCATATAATGTAGTGTGATTTTAGTAAAGAAAAAAAATGTACAAGGGAAATTGTGCCCTCGGGGTAGTTCGCCATCATTGTAAACGAGCTTTGTTAATCATGAAGTATTGAAAATGTAGTAATCCGTCATAATTGCAAATGTATGCTATGATTTCTCGTTTGAAACTGTTTTGCTTAGCTTAAATTTAGTAGAGGCTTTGGCCTAGTTGCCTGGTCTCAAATTCTAACTGCGTGGCTTTTTTCCTTGAACTAATGAAACATATATTCTTGCTTGAAGTTGTATTTTTCCAGCAGAGATGACTAATACACTTATCTCCAAGGTTTCGTACTAGGCCGGTTTCATCCCCTTTGATACAAGGTCAGTCTGCAGGTGCGGACAATGAAGGTACAGATACCAAAATAATTGGCAAACCATGTTACAACTTGTGTTCCAAGGCTCCAAGGCCAATGTATGCATAAATGAGTTCTAGTAAAAGACAATTTTCATTGGACAATTTGAAGCCAACCTATGAACCCTCCAATGGAAGACCCTGCAGAATTTGGAATGTTTCTTACTTAAACCCACTGGACAAAGAGAAGTCAGCCATTTTTCCTTGATGCCAATTTGAAGCCAGATGCCAGACTCCATTTTGGACGACACCCTGATGCCCTTCTCTCTATCGGAGAGAAAGAGACTTTAAGAATTATCACCCTAGAGACTTTAACTTTGATTTGCCCCGTCTTGCCCATAAAGTAACTTTGCCCCATTCTCCTTGTCGCTGCAAGGAAGCTTGCCCTTAACTTTGCCCCTTTGAAACCTGCCCCATGCTGATCGAACCGGTACCTGAGGGACGAAGTCTTTTCTTGAATGCTGTTTGTATTTGGTAAATATGAAAGGATAAATGTATTATGCATTGTGTTTTTCCTTTTAGGTACAAACTGCTATTTTGATAGGGCCCAAGTAAGAAGTTTCCAAATTTGTGTTGATTAAATTCGTTTTGCATGAAATCCCACATGCCAATGCTAATTAGAGGTTAATTGAGATATTCACTTGATGCACCATGTCGATTTGAAATCTTGTTATGCTGACCAATGTATGAAATTGTCAAATTCAGTTAGTCATATTAGTGATTTGCATTGCGATAACTGAGTGTATCATTATTCAGATTTTGCGTAGATTGCGTTTCTTCCGCCGTTATGGACAGCCAGTAATGTTCATATACATATATCATTTGGTTTTGAGACTTATATACATTGTGCTAGCTTTAGTAATATAGGGAAATAAATTCACTAACTTTTAATAAACTGGTGTGGTTATTCATGACTGAAAGGTCATGGTGCGCCGAATTACAAACTGTTATTGATTTCTGGTGTGATATCTTGATCTATTAATTGAGTATTGATTACCGATTACAATAGTTATTGATTATTGATCTGAGTGACCTGACTATTTTAGGATGAGGAGAGCCCGACTCGGTTAAAAGATTCACCGACCTCCAACGTGTCCAGGTACAGGTAATTTATAAGGGCTGGACGCGTTATCAGTAGATGGTAGCAGAGATTGATGGTTTAGCCCTTTGGGACCCCATCCGAACAATAGACAGAGTCAAGTTAGAATTTTCTATGATAAAACAAGTTCGAGGGATGATGATGCCCTAAGTCCCCAATGACTTTCCTGGGATCTCGGAGCTTGCGAATGGAGGACATGGAGGTGTGAGAATGTTTTCGGTGTTTCTAGTGACGGTATGAGTGAAATTAGGGTTTTGCGCTTGCACAGCTTATTGCCGCAGATTAATTGAGAAGTTTGTGAGGATTTTAGGGGGGTTAAAAGATATTAGAAGAGTGTTACTCTAAAAGTGTGAGAGTAGGGAAGTCTTCGAACTTCACGTGTGTGTAGCGCTTTTGTGCAGAAAAATTGTCCACGTGGTTGTTGATGTTGAGACGGGCCCTGCGAGGTCAAGAGACTCCGGAGTATGTTGAAAAGTGTATGAGACACTTGTTTGATGTTGTGATCTGGTCGGTTTTAATAGGTTGATCGGGCGTGGTCAACAATGAATGTTGCGGAGTAAAGGAAAACTTCGACTTTGAGATTTGACGAATTCTAAAGTGCACTAGAATAGTTCATTGATCAGTTGAGAGTAAAGTTTGCGGGTCAAATTTTGCTTGCGAAAGCGGGGAACCAAGAAAGATGGAATAACTGCCGAGGCTAGTGAAAAATCCCTAAGGTTTCTGAAGCGATTGTGTTACCCTTCCTGTAGTAAACTGACAGATTTGTTTTATTCTTTTGGTTAGTGCTCGCGTTATATTGCAGAAATTAGTTTGCGAGTGAAGACGAACGAAAGAGGACAAGCCGCGGGACTTTGTCAGCCGCTGTGCGTGAGTGTGACGTCACTAGGAGCCGCGCTGGGATAGGTCGATTGGAGAGAAGGGGCGCGCACGGATTGGACACAGTCCGCGAAGTGCAACTGGTAGGGGAAAGGCAAGCGCAGAGTATTCCGGGAATTAAAGTCACTTATTAATTATACGTTTTAGAAAAATAAAAGACGGAAAGATGAAATTTTTCAAAGCATTTAAGAGTGCCATGAGGGGAGATGTTTATATTAAAGCAAATGTAGGAGAAGAAACACCGCCTGAGGGTACACCAGCTTACATTGTCATTGAAGAAAAGGGCGTAGCACCATGTCTTTGGTTAAAACAATGGTGCAAATTAACAGAGAAGCATGGAAGTGTAGCTTTCCCTATCCACGGGTCGTTTAATCTAAGGGTTTTAGAAAATCTGAGATTTGCGCTATACAACATGAAAGTACCTTCAAGACCAGCACAGTTTGAGGCACTAGCAATTTGGGAGCTAATACCTAGAAATCAACAACAAAAGAAGTTCGAGACCAGAATAAGAAAAGTAGAAAAGACACTAGCGGATGCTAGATGGGACAGCACACAAAAGGTTTGGAGATCAGACGTATTGCAGGGGATTAAATTGTTTCCAGCAATTACCGATGAAGCGGAGACGGAAGGAAGGAAAGCTACCTATAAGACAAACAGGAGTCAGTCCAGAGATAGAGAGAACAATAGAAACTCGAAAAGGGGAGACGAGTCAGACGATGAGGAGTTCATTATACAATTGCTGAATGATCGCCCGCCACCATATGTAGAAAGCGAAAAATGCTCAAGCATTTGTACTGCCCCTCCAGAACCAATACAGGGTAATGTAACACCAAATTTGAGAATATCTCAGAGGCCGAGCAGTTCCGATATGCCTTTCTCACCACAAATACCACAGGTTCGGAGATATACCCAGACGTGCCTACGTTGAAACCTGCTGATAATTATCAGCCACAGGTTCAAAGGCACTGCTGTGATGAGCATAACATGGGAACGACTTCTGATTCAACGGCGCAGGGAGGACAGAGTTATCAAAGACCAACATTGATTCAAGCTGAATCAACACAGTTCTCGATGCCTCAAAAGCAGACACAAGAAGTGCGAGTAATAGAAAGCCAGTTAGGTATGCCAGCAATGATGAACCAGAATGTGGGGAGTAACATGCCACAGAATTCGGGGAACAGACAGAATCCAGACGCGATATCTCTGCCTATCACTGTAGGTCCACCAGTACCACTGTACATACAGGCAAATTCAAGCACAAGCGTCCAAGGGTTAATGGTACAGAATGGGACAGGGAGAAGATGCATAGAAACCACTCCAGAAACAACTCCGATAGCGGCACTGCCAAATGGATCTGGGTCCTTGTCGGAATTTAGTCCAATCCCAATTTGTGCTCCGTCAATCGTGGTAAGGTCACATCCACCACTATTAGTACCGTTAACCTCAGAGACTGAAACATTACAGAAACCATCAGTAGCAGTTGATGTAACTACTACACTGATGAGACTGAACGCGCAACAGTTAACACAATGGTTCAACAGCCTGAACTCCCCACAGAGTACATCCAGCGGGAAGGGAGAAGAATACCTGAATAAAATAAGGTTGGGTATGGAGGCAGATGAACTGGTAGAGGGAACAATGGGTTTGAACAGATTAGAATCATACACAGAGGAAGAACTAAGATACATGTGCCCTAGGATTACAAGAGAAGTAAGCAGCATACATAAGAAGTTACAAGAAATTGCAGACAGAAACAAGATTGAAATAAGTAAGACTAAACACCTGAGCAGAAGCTACAGGTTAGACTTTGAGACAAAAGATTTTGAACACATGAGATCCGCAGGGATGAAAACACACCTTAAAGAGATACTGCAGAGTGCACAGGTCTGGAGATGTTTAGACAAGTGGGAAAGTAGGTGGGTTAAGAAAAAGGACAAAAAGAAAGAAAATACTCCAGAGCGGAATGAGAAAAAACAACAGAATGACGATCTGATAACTATGTTACCAATGAGAGAGACAGCAGGGGGAAAACTTGTACATGTACCATGGCACAGGTGCGATATTCAATCCTTTACGGATGACTTTCCCAAATTGAGAGAGAAGCTGATTGAGTGGTATCAACAAACGGACAGATTTGTGAAACTCGTGAAATGTCTCTGGGAAGACCTGAATACTTTATTTGAAATTGTGGTTCCAGCAGATTTGTGGGAAGATTGTAAAAGGGCTGTAGGTTGGCTGATGAGTGAACCAGAGAGAGATAGGGACACAGGTGCGCCATCACCTACAGTAATGAGTTTGTACCACAAGGTGATCGAGCACTTGAAAACCAAGGTTGCGTCGAAAAATGTGGATTGGCAGAGGATTGACAGGACCGCCCAAGAGGTTAAAGAGTCTATACATGCGTATTATGAGAGGTTGTTAAAAGCGTTTAAAAATTACAGTGGCACGGAAACGATTGAGACAAAGGACATGCTCCATTTTGTGTTCAGATTTGTGGAAGGGTTGAGACCAGAAATCAGCCAGATGATCAAAACGCATTTGATTTGTTGGCAGTCAAAGTCGATCGATGAAGTGTTGAACTATGCAAAATACTGCAGTGATGAGATTGAGACAAAACAGAAAAGGTTGAAAGAAAAGGTGATGGTGATGCAGCTTAGAGCAGCTCAGACAGGTTTGCAAGGTTTAAAAGGTTTCCAACAACAGATGCCGCAGCAACAGCAACAGGGAAACGCTATGTTTCAGCCGCAGATGAGAGGCAGAGGCCGAGGAGGTTTTGTGAATAATGCTCCTGATTTGAAAACCGTTATGATTCCAAATGGTATACAGGCAATGAAGAAGGTGATGCCGTGTCACACGGGCGGAATCGTCGGGCATTGGAAACGGGAGTGCCCAATGATGCTGCAGGAAGGTGTAGGTCAGCAAAACAATGATGTCAATGCATTCCAGACTATGAGAGGACCGAAACTGAGAGGTCCAAATCCAAATTTTCAAAACAATATAAACCAGCTGCAGGGTTTACAACCCATGCAACCGCAACAGGTGCAAATGCCCCGTGTGCAAATGGCACAATTGCAGCCAATGCAACAGCAGTTTCCTATGGTACCTAATCAGCAAATGCAAATACCCTTAGCACCAATGAATCAGCAGCAAGCAATGCTTCCTCAACAGGTCACGGGTCAAGGAATGAATCAAAATTACACAGTACACCAGTTGCAATTACACAGTGAGAATGGAATAAACAATGTATGGGAGAGTGAAAGTTCAGATGAGGAGGGAAATTGTATGCTTACAGCATCTTTGGAAGTTGATCAAAAGGGTCCGTATGTGGAGGGAAGAGTTATGGGTCATCGCGTTTCCTTCTTGGTTGACACAGGAGCTACACGTTCCACTGTTAGGAGCATTGAAGTACCAAATTTGCCACTTTCAGGGAGAACAGTTCAAGTAGTGGGAGTAGCAAATAGGTACCTGACGAACCCAATCACAGACCCCGTGCAAGTCAGAATTGGCAACTACCAAGAGTCACATAAATTTGTGTTGTGTGACTCAAGCCCGATATCACTATTAGGGAGAGACCTATTGTGCAAATTGGGATGTTCAATTATGTGTTCAAACGATGGAATTAAAATTCAGACGAGCAGAGATGGGGAGGAAGAGGACAGTGTAGGAGGGGATGAGGTGGAAACTGTCGATGAAGAGTATCCCCTGATTGCCCTTTATCCAATGCTCACTGAAGCAGATATTCCTGCTGAGTTACAGGAAACAGTCGGAAAGGAAGTGTGGGATATGACAGGGAAAGAAGTAGGATTGGTCAAAGGAGTGGAACCAGTGAAAGTGACGGTAAAACCCAATGTAACCTTTCCCCAGACCCCACAGTACCATATGGCACAAGACACCCTCATGAAAGTCGCCCAACTCATTGATGAGTTTGTAAAGCAGGGAGTACTGAAAGAAGTGTTAAGCAGTCCATGTAATTCACCAATCATGGGACTAATAAAACCGAGTGGAAAGGTCCGAATTGTTCAGGATTTGAGGAAAATAAATGACATAATAATCAAATGTTGTCCCGTAGTACCGAATCCAGCTGTGATAATGTTTCAAGTTCCCTGTGATGCTGAGTGGTTCTCAGTCATCGACTTGTCGCAAGCATTCTTTTCTGTGCCCCTTCACGAGGACAGACAATTTCTCTTTTGTTTCAAATTCTTAGACAGAGTCTACAGTTGGTGTCGAATTCCTCAAGGGTTTTCGGAGTCACCATCAATTTTCAATCAGATTCTAAAGAAAGATTTGGAATCATTAGAGTTACCATTCGAGTCAACCTTAGTACAGTACATTGACGATTTGCTGATCGCATCTAAGACAGAAAGTGACTGTACAGCTGACACCATTGCCCTATTGAACCATTTGGGAAGGAATGGACACAAGGTGTCCCCTTCAAAATTACAGTTCTGACAGAAGAAAGTGAAATATTTGGGTCACCAAATAGAGAAAGGGTCATGGAGAATAATGAAGGAAAGAATAACAAGTGTACTTCAAATGAGTCCCCCAAAGACGAGGAGGGAGGTGAGGAAGTTTTTGGGAATGGTGAGCTACTGTCGCCAATGGATTCCCAATTTCTCAACCCTAGCAAAACCTTTATTGAAACTGACCCAGAAGGATGCGTTGGATGAAATAGAGCTGAAAGGAGTTGAGATGGATGCTTTTATTGAATTGAAAGAATGCATGTGCAGGGCTCCAGCTTTAGGTATGCCTGACTACACAAAGCCGTTCACATTGTTTTGTCATGACCGTGATGCATGTTCCTTGTCTGTCTTGACCCAAGCCCATGGTGGCGTAAACAGACCAGTAGCATATTTTTCAGCTACTTTAGATCCGGTCGCAGCAGCACTACCAGGGTGCCTGCGTGCCGTAGCCGCAGTTGGTATCAGCCTCACTCAGAGTGAAGGAATAGTGATGGGTCACCCTTTAACAGTCATGGTCCCTCACTCAGTCGAGATACTTTTGACACGTTCCCGAACACAGCACATGACTGGTGCTAGGCTCACAAGGTATGAGACGATAATTCTGGGATCACCTAACGTGCAGCTGAAACGGTGCACTACGTTGAATCCAGCAACCTTGTTTCCCAGTGAAAATGCCGAAATTTAGAACGCTGAAGACATCGAGCACGACTGTCTTCAGGTGACTGAATTTTGCACCAAACCAAGACCTGATATCAAAGATACCCGATTGGAAGAAAATGATCAAGTTATTTTTGTTGATGGTTCATGTTTAAGAGATGCACTGGGAATATTGAAGGCAGGATACGCTGTATGTACGGTAACAGGTGTTCTGGAAGCATCTTGGCTTCAAGGAGTTTACTCTGCACAAGTAGCAGAACTGGTAGCCCTTACTAGAGCTTGCCAACTCTCTGCATTAATGAAGGTTACCATTTACACTGACAGTCAGTATGGATTTGGAATAGTGCATGACTTTGGACAGCTGTGGTCACAGAGAGGCTTCATGACCTCTTCAGGATCACCCGTGAAAAATGGTGAAAGAATAAGAGAATTGTTACATGCCATTCAATTGCCAGGGGAAGTAGCAGTGGTAAAATGCAGCGCACACTCGAAGGGACAAGACTATGTTTCTGTGGGAAATGGATATGCAGATCAAGTCGCAAGGTTTTGCGCATTGAACTGTATATTGCTCAGGGATTAATGGAATTTGATAAATGAGCCAGAACTTGAACCAAGTGAAGGTTTTGCTCTAAAGGTTGTGGATACAATGGATGAATTGAAATCCTTACAGAATGATGTCAGTGAGGATGAGAAACTCTCATGACCAAATCACAATGTGTAAAGAGACTAGACGAATTATGGGTTTCAAGTGAAGGGAAATTTGTTCTTCCAAACAGCCTTCTGACACAGTTAGCCAGATTCTATCATGGAGAAGCTCATCTTGGGAGGGATGCCATGATTAGACTATTTAAAACTGATTGGTTTAACCCCAAATTCCATCAAGTTGCTGAAGCAGTTTGCTATCGTTGCGTCATTTGCCAACAGATGAACGCAGGGAAGGGAACCGTAGTAAATTTGAGCCACATTGGAAGAGCAGGGGGTCTCTTCAGCAGGATGCAAATGGACTTTATTGAGATGCCTGTGCATGGAGGCTTGAAGTATGTGTTGGTGGTTGTGTGCATTTTTAGTCACTGGATTGAAGCATACCCTACACGCAGAAATGACAGTCTCACAGTTGCAAAACTACTCTTGAGAGAACTAATACCACGTTTCGGATTTCCGATCTCCTTAGAATCAGATAGGGGAAGTCACTTCAATAACGAAGTAATAAAATTACTTTGTGCTGCGCTGAACATTGAGCAAAAGTTGCATTGTAGCTACCGACCTGAAGCATCAGGTCTAGTGGAGCAAATAAATGGCACATTGAAATCAAGGATGGCGAAAATATGTGCATCAACAAACTTGAAATGGCCTGACGCATTGCCCTTGGTGCTAATGTCAATGAGTAACACCCCTGACAGAAAGACTGGACTGTCCCCGCACGATATTCTCATGGGCCGAGCCATGAGACTTCCCGCAATTCCTGCAAATGCTCTTTTGAATATTACAGATGATATGGTGTTAGACTAATGCAAAGGTCTAGCTGATGTGGTCCGCTCTTTTTCTCACCAGGTGGAGGCAACCACCTTGCCACCGATCCAAGGTCCGGGACACGCCCTGAAAGCAGGTGACTGGGTCGTGATAAAGAAGCACGTGAGGAAGTCGTGTTTGGAACCACGTTGGAAAGGACCTTTTCAAGTGATTCTGACGACTACCACCGCTGTGAAGTGTGCGGAAGTTCCCAACTGGATTCACGCCAGTCACACAAAGAGGGTATTGTGTCCCACAGACGAGGAAGTTAAAGCGCTGAAATCACCAGTACCTGATAACAAAGTGCCAAGCGCCGAGGCAGAGCGAAAAGGAACTAGAAGCGAACAGGTAGAAATAGAGGAGGGAGAAATATTCTCTGAGGACGAAGCAACTGATTCATTTGGGGAAGACCAAGGAGGAGCCTCAGAGAGTGACGAGGATCCGGAAGGTGACAAAGAGCCTGAAACAGCTGAAAGTGACAAAGAGCCTGAAGAAAGTAACGGTGACAAAGAGCTCGAAACAGGTGAAGAAGCAGGAGAGCCTGATCAGAGGAGGGCTTTCCCAGAAGCAGACGATACAGGAAAAGAAAAGGAAAACCTGATTGACTCCCCAGAAGGAGGGGACAAGACAGAACAGAACGAAACTGCTCAAACTCCTTCAAAAGAGATTGCAGGTCCCTCAAGTGGACACAGTGCAAAAAGGAGACAAAGCATATCGCCAGTAAAATTAAGAATTAGAGAAACGACAGTGAAGGGCCAAAAGTGAAAGAGAAAAGAAAGGATGTGTCTGTCGTAATACCGGCACCAAGTGAAGAAAAGGACTTGGCCAAGGAAGAAAGTACCAGCGAGAAAGAATCAAAGAGAGATGCAAAATTGAAAAGAAAAAGGATACCGAGCAGAAGGTATTCTGGTCCGGAGGGGGCATACTTAGCCAATAACGATTGGTCAGACGAATTCGTATCCCTCAGTCTCGAGAACGAAGAGGCAGAACTTCATTTTGGCACATGAGAAATAAAACTTCATGAACTCTACCGATTAAAGACATTGATCACCTGATTGACTTTTCAACCGGCTAAGGCATTGCTAACTTGATTGACTTTTAAATCGATCTTGAGACAACGCTGCTAACCGATAAAAGACTAAGCTGCTAAAGAAAACTGTGTGAACATTGAACTCGTTCAGCTTTGTAAATATCTGCAAATCCGCTTTGATAAAGTGTCTTCAACTTTTTGATTCTATACAGATCATGACTAGCTTCACTACACAGGGGCGCAAAATGAAGTGTTGTAAATACATGTGTATAGGTTTAATAACCGCATGCGTACTAATCATTGTAGCGATAGTTCTTGGAATGCATGGTAAGAATGAGAGTGAGACGAATGATGCTTCTACTTCTAAACCTACTATTGTTACTGAACTAACAGCTCTGAAGAGACTCGAACAAGACGAGAGACATTTGCATGATAAGAAGGAACTTTCATCTAACGTTTTCTATCGCTTGCTGAGTGAGTATGTTGAGACAATGGATGCGAAAGATTGTTATGTGTGTACACAAATGCCTACCTCAGTAGTGGAAGGGGTGACGTATCACAGCATGCCTCTTACTTACGGAATTACATGTAGTATAATAACGTCCAGATTTTATGGTCAACAGTATATTCATTATTTTTACTCTAACTATGATGTTACATTTGCATATAACCCCATAATCGAGTATCTGAGTAAAATAGCTAGAAATTATTATTTCAAATTAATGAGAGAATTCTTTGAGCCGTTGTCACCTTTTCACACAGCACACGCACATAGAGAGAACCTTACATGCTTGCTTTCACAGGTAGAGATAAACTTCTTAGACCGCACTGATGATAGGAGGAAAGAAACGAAGGAGGAATTAGAAAAGGGAATTACACAAAAAGACATCCGTAGACAATTATGCTTTTGCCACAATAAAGACACAAGGGAAAATAGCTTTAGATACATTGCACGTAGGGAGATTTTGTATACATAGACATAAATCATATTATGACACAGTTTTTGTGGGATCGAGAGAATGCAAACATACGTTTTTGTTTCAACCTAAGTGGGCGTTCATGCTGAATGGACAAGACCCAGTTATTAGTGGAATATATTATATTTGTGGACTTAACGCCTATTATCGTCTTCCTAAAGGATGGTATGGGAGATGTTATTTGGGAATAGTGTTCCCAAAGATTTACCAACTGGATGATTTAACGAAATTTCCAAAGCTGTCTGAATCACATCATGTTCAGAAGAGAGAGACAGCTTCTGGTGTGGTAGGAGATATATTTGGAGCATTGATTCCTTCAGTGGGAGTCATATTGAATTAAATTAAAATACGAAAGTTGTCTACTATTGTGGATAACATGCTGACAAACTTTTCAGGAGCTATAATCCTGATGGATGCTGAAGTCGCTGCAGAAAGAGCTATGACTCTTCAAAATCGGCTTGCCTTATACATTCTTTTAGCAAAGGATGGCGGCGTTTGCAAAATGCTTGGTACACGTCACTGTTGTACATATATACCAGACAGCAGTGGAAAAATTAGAACGATGCTTACAAATTTAACTAAAGAAAGTATAGATTTAAAGGAATTGAAAGAACCAGGAGTTTGGGAGAAAGTTGGAAAAGGATTTGCTCCAGCACATACTTACCCCAGAGCAGGTTGCAGACAGTCGCTCAAGAGCAACATTACTTCTCTCACTCCACCAGGTACATTCCTCAGGGCAGGTGCTGGACAGTGACTCTGCCAGGAACGTTCCTCAGGGCAGCTTGTGGACAGTGATTGGGGGCAAAATAACTATTCCTAGTCTGCCAGGTACTTACCTCACAGAAGGTGCTCTACAGTGACTGATGATTCAAGCTACTAAGAATGTACTGAAACAGTACTAATTCTTATTATTTTGAATTGACCCATACAGATCTTTCTATGCAAAAAAACGATTGAATCCACAGATCCAATCAAATCTCACAACAAAGCTTCTATTCTGTAGAGAAAGTGCATAGAAAAAAAGAATGATTTTGGAAACAAAATGACCAACCAACAATTCCGAATCTTGTGCATTGACATTGCATTTCTCCCTTGTAATGTAGAAATGTAACGTATCCAGCAATGTGGATTCTTTGATCTTGCAGTTTCCAAAAAGAAACAAATGCCCCATACATCAGAGAAACCACATAGCACATCAATCTCAGGTAACTGAAACAAAAATAAAAATTTGAGTCCTCAAACTACAGAGTGAAAACACAACCAAATAAAATAACACAACTTCAAATGTATTTTTGCAACAGGTTTTTTCAACTGTTCCCTTTCTCCACAGGCTAGACAAATGTAATATGTAAATCTATTTTTCTCCACAGGCAACAAGATGCAAATGATCACTTCAAAAAACGTAATACAACGAATAAGTAAAAAAATATATATCTTTTCTTTAACAGAATTACTAACAATAGCGTCACAATGTTAGATCTCGAACAGGAAATAAGCTTATTAAATATGGTGGCTATCTCTATTGTAAAGAGAGATTGAGTACACCCCGGAGTCATTGGAGGTGTGTGCAATTATTCTGCACAGGCAGAGCGGTTACTCTGGAAGATACCGTTGTTAGGACAACAGAGCATAACCACTCTGCCTCTGCAATGGAAAAAGAAGTACGTGCAAATGTAAAACAAATTAAAATTCTTGCATCCACCTTCAATGAACCCTGTGGATCACTGTTAAGAGAGGTAGCACAAAACATTCCTGCACATGTTGCTAGTAGCATGCCCTCCATACCCAACCTTCAAAGAACGATCCAGAGAAAAAAACTGGCAAGTAATCTCCACCGAGTAACACCCCAAACCTTGCCTCATGTATGATAATGAAACCCCTCAAAAAAGAATACATTTTTTTACTACAAACCATAACCTAGTTATCCTAGAGTATAGTCCAGTTTGGATGATGGATGGCACTTTTAAATCAACCCTCCACCCATTCACCCAAATTTATACTATTCATGCCAACCAAAGGAATACAACTATCCAACTAGTGTACGCCTTACTCCCTGAAAAACATTCCTCAACTTACACAGAGTTTTTAACTGTAATCAAAGAAAAAAACATGAATAAATGTCCTAGAAAAGTAATACTTGATTTTGAATTGACAATGATTAACACAATAACCAAATTATACCCAGATACCCACATTTGAGGATGCTTCTTTCACTTTTCTCAGGCATATTGGTATAAAATTCAGAAGTCAGCCTTGGTTGAGGAATATTTGTCAAGCAGGAAACTTCAATTGGAATTAAGAAAATTAACTATCTTATATGTTGTACCACCTGACAGAGTAGATGAATTCTACACTGCAGCTACAGAATCTGAATTTGTTATACAAAACGAAGATAAATTGGCACAACTACTAAATTACCTTGAAGAAACATGGATCGGGCACCTAAGCAGGCCGAGACACAGGAGGAAGCCAAGATTTCACATTGAATAGTGGAACTGCTACACAATATGTTAAGAAGGTAGTGCAAAAACTACAATGCCATTGAGGGATGGCACAATTCCTTTAACAAATCTATTAGCAAACATCATCCTAACCTGTCCCATTTCATGGAAATTTTGAAAAAGGAACAAAGTTTCCAGGAAATGAGGCTTGGCAATCACTGTCAGGTAGCCTAAAACCAAAAGTATATAAAAAAGCAAAGATATGACAGAAAGGCTATTAGAAAAAATCAACAATTTGCATTGATGGTACCTTTAGACTTCCTTGACAGACTTGTTTACATACTAAGGGGCAGATTTATGAAAAGTGGTGCTGCATCAAGTGCAGCGCCACTTTCCCTGCGCCCCTTAGCACCCCCCTACCACCACCATGTGTGCGCTGTATTTAAAATACGGCGCACCATGGCGCAGGGTAGGGGGCAATAGTGCCATCGTTCATGACGCTGTTGATGTACTCTGCAGGAGTAGCGCCAATATATTGGCTCTACTCCTGCAGAGTACATAGGGCCCCATTCTAAAGAATGAAAGGCCCCTTTTAACGCTTGCTCTTGAGCAGGCATTAAAAGGGCAGTAAAAATGGTGCAAGGAAATCTCATAGATTTCCTTGCACCATTTTTCCGGCTCCCCAAACGGAGGAATGCCCCCTTTGCATACTTTATGTCTGGTGCAGGCATAATGTAGCGCAAAGGGTTATATGGTGGTGCAATGCATGCATTGCGCCACCCTGTTATTAGGACATGGGGATTTTGGCCTTGTTGGGCCACATTAACATCAGAATAAATGTCGTTAATGTGGCGCAAGGTGGGGCTAGGGTCCTATAAATATGCCCCTAACTTTCTAACCCTTACTAAACACTACCTGTATTACTTGCCAGTTTCGAAATCTTATATCAATTCAATTGATATTTTTGCAATTTTTTATTACTAAAAAAGAAATGTAAGAATCCTACCTGGAGCTGTCTTATTTTTTTTCAATCCGTGGTGACATTTTAAGTCCACATGTCACTATGAGTTTCATCAGTCTAAAGTATCCAGCCCTAAAATGGAAATTGAAAAATGTAAGAATGCTATCAGGCAAAAAACCCACAAATCTTCTGAAAGCATTTTTTTCATCAAGCCCATTAACAGATTTAGAGATAAAAAAATAAAAATGCAAGTATATTATAAATATTATTTTCAAGAAAAGTACTTAACTTCTAAATTCCACTATTCCCTCATTGCAGGAGAAAATGTGTGTTTCACACAATTTAGAAAAGTATCCTATCTGTGTGAAAAATGGTGATTACATTTAATTTGAGTATAACCCACCCAAAAAAAACCATGATTGGCAACCACTTACAGCATATTTGTAGAAAACTTACTCCTCCAAAAAAGAAAATATCAAAATAAATAACTGACATACGCTTCCTCCTTAATATCGATGTACCCATTTTAATTTATTAAATATTTGCAACGTAATCAAAACAACAGAAAGAAATGGTTTTATAGGAAAAACGAACTTCATAGCCATGAAAGGTCGATGAGGTATTTTTCTAGCTTCTTAAAATAAAACGCCATCCTCATACTAACTCGACTGAAAACTTTTTCAAAATTCACTTTTTTTTACCGAAAATTGTTTTAAATGGTGATATTTTATGTTTAAAAGCAACATTTTAAACTCATCCAAAACACAACTTACCTGACGCAGGCATGTGAAAACAATATGTTAAGGAATGAAAACATGCTTAAAATGAAACAAAACAGTAATATTAACATTACTTACTGTTAGAAATGGGGTCATTGGTTGGCAGTCAGTCTACCCCCTGTCCAAGCAAGGACCCTCACTCTAGTCAGGGTAAGTCACACACAATCCAAATTATCCTGTGCCCACCCTCTGGTAGCTTGGCACTGAGCAGTCAGGCTTAAAGTAGAAGGCAATGTGTAAAGTAGTTGTGCAATAAATCATACAATAACACAATATAGCACCACCAAAAATACACCACACAGTTTTTAGAAAAATCTCTAATATTTATTTGATAAGATGCAGGTCAAAACGATTAAAATGCAATAAGCATGTGTTGAGACATCCCTGTAAAAGTGATATCAAGTGTCTTGTATTCTTTTAAAAGCAATCAAAGTCTCTTTCAATCACAAAGTACCTGGTTCACATGCAAAATCTCTGCAAAGAACCGCAGAGGAAGAGATGCGTGGAAACAAAGGTGTGTGCGTCGATTTCTCAGGCCACACACAGCGATGCGTTGTTTAGTTTTCAAGCATGGACGGCTGTGCGTCGATTTCTTGTGCTTGGTCATGGATACTCTTCGGGTTGCGGGATTTTCAGACACCCCTGGAATGATGCGTGGATTTCCTGCGCAGGATGAAGTTACAGGAGCTGTGTCGATTCGGTGGGCATTGCGTCTAATTTTCTACAGCACGGCAGTCGCTGCGTTGATTCCTCCCTGGAAGTCGGGCTCTGTCGTTCCGGCTCGGCTGTGCGTTGATCCAGTGGGCCATCTGTCGAATTTCTGGTCACTACGCTTTGCTGCGTCGATCATCTACATGCGAAGTCGGGCTTCGACGTGCTGTGAATTTTTCACTGCGGTGCACTGTGCATCGTTTCTGGCAGGCTGAGCATCAAATTCCGCCGCACAAGGAGTCCTTCTTGCAGAGATGAAGTCTTTTTGGTCCTGAGACTTCAAGGAACAGGAGGCAAGCTCTATCCAAGCCCTCGGAGAGCACTTCTTCACCACAGCCAGAGAGCAGCAAGGCAGCAGGGCAACAGCAAGGCAGCAATCCTTCACAGAAAGCATACAGGTGAGCCTTTGAGCAGCCAGACAGGTCTTCTTGGCAGGATGCAGGTTCTGGCTCTGGTTCTGGTTATCTTCTCCAGGAAGAGTCTGAGTTGGTAGGGGCAGAGGCCCTGTTTAAATACCCAAATGTGCCTTTGAAGTGGTGGAGAATTCAAAGAGTTGCTTAGACATGCACAATGTCCACTTTCAGTTCAATCCTGTCTGCCAGGGTCCCAGTAGGGGGTGTGGCAGACCTTTGTGGGAGGGTAGGCTATTGTCCTTTGATATGCAAGTGTCAGGCCCTCCACCCTCCCGGCCCAGGAAGACCCATTTAAAATGCAGATGTATGCAAGTGAGGCTGAGTTTCCTGTGTTTGGGGTGTGTCTGAATGAATGTACAAGGGAGCTGTCAACTAAACCCAGCCAGACGTGGATTGTAAGGCACAGAACGATTTAAGTGCAGAGAAATGCTCACTTTCTAAAAGTGGCATTTCTAAAATAGTAATATTAAATCCAACTTCACTAGTCAGCAGGATTTTGTATCACCATTCTGGCAATACTAAATATGGCATTCCTACTCCTTCCAGATCAGCAGCTACCACTCAAACTATATATGCGGGCAGCACCAATGTTAGCCTCTGAAGGGAGCAGGCCTCACAGCAGTGTAAAAACATATTTAGGAGTTTTACACTACCAGGACATGTAAACTACACAGGTACATGTCCTGCCTGTTGCCTACACAGCACCCTGTCCTTGGGATACCTAGGACAAACCTTAGGGCTGACTTATATGTAGAAAAAATAGAGTTGTAGGCTTGGCAAGTACTTTTAAATGCCAGTGGCAGTGAAACTGCACACACAGTGCTTGTAATGGCAGGCCTGAGACAAGGTTAAGGGGCTACTTATGTGGGTGGCACAATCCCTGCTGCAGGCCCACTAGTAGCATTTAATCTACAGGCCCTGGGCACATATAGTGTACTTTACTAGGGACTTATAAGTAAATTAAATACTCCAATTGGGTATGATCCAATGCTACAATGTTTAAAGGGAGAGAGCATATATGTACTTTAACACTGGTTAGCAGTGGTAATGTGTGCAGAGTCTTAAATCCTAAGGCTGACCGATCTAACACTTACCATATTACTACGTCCCACATTTTCCATTAAAATAGAGATAGCCAACTATTTACTTTAAATTATCTAGCCATTGCATCCCGTTCGTAAAGGTGGGCATTACAGGATTTAAAAAATAAATAAATTAGTAAACTGTAATAATAAATTGTAAATACTTCCATGGTATTTAAACATTACTTCTAAAGTATTTACATTGTTACCTGAGTATTAAAAAACTCCCTCACTCACAATCCATGAATCCTTTGCATCCCATCCTTAAAGGAGGGTGTCACATGATTTTCTTTAAAAAGCAAATCAGCAAAATCTTAAAAATACATTTAAAATACTTTTCTGCCACTTAAAAATTAATAATCAAGAACTAACATTAGCAGTTGAGTTTTGAAACATTTTTCCACCCATAAGCCCTGTAACCCTATCATCCTGCCCCTAAATGAGGATGTTACAGTTGTTTTGTTTACATTAATTCCTAAAAAAATGTAAATTGATTCAAAATACTTATTTACCTTTTAAAAATTCCTACTCAAGTAGTAAAATCAATACCTGAGTATTAATACACTTCCTCTCCCATAACCCCTGTATAACTTGCATCCCACCCCTAAAAGAAAGCATACCATATATTTTACAAAAAAATAATTTATTACAATTCTAAATTTAAAATGAAATACATTTGTGAATTTAATAAATTAATACTTAGGTATTAAAAAAATACCTTTACATTAATAAAATTCCCCTCCCATTACCCTTCCATACTATTAAAAAAAAGTATATATATATATATATATATATATATAGATAGATAGATATATAGATAAATAGATATACAGATAGATATAGAAGCACTTACAGTTTTTTTTAAATAAGGCACACACACACATATATATATATATATATATATATATATATATATATATATATATATATATATATATATATATAAATATATATATATATATGTAACACAATACCTTGAAAATCATTGAGGTAACCAGCACTCCGCGATTGGCAAACCAAAGGTTTTATTTACACAAAACAGGAACGTGTTTCGGCGTGACCGCCTTTATCAACCTGCAGGCCACCATTTTGGCACCTTTTATATACTCTATGTGTTTGGCTGAACTTAGTTCACTTAAAGCGACATCATGCATTGAAATCTAATATGTGACTCTAATGTCGAATACATCATAAATGAATAGATACATGATTCCATAAATCTCGGAAACACATTATATGAATGCCAAAAATGAACAGTATCTAAATGAAATATTAATCATCAATTAAAACTGGGTGAGAAAAATCCTACGGAAATCCACAAAATTTCAAATCGTGACTCTTAAGCTCTGAATAATTTTGAAAGAAAAAAAAAAATATATATATATATATATATATATATATATATATATATATATATGTGTGACCATGTGAAATATATGGTTCATACTGAGACATCTAATGGATCTATCTCAACATCCTCAACGTATGGCAACCCGAACAGTACTACCATAGTCAAGTATCCGTAAACCAGGAAACATAATGTTATAGAGTGTTTACTATTACAAAAATAATTCCGGGCTTTTCCCATCACTGTTGAATAATGAAAATAAATAAACATCTTAGCTCAAATGAATATATAACTCTTCACTTGAATTTAACCCCATTGGTTCTCTTCAATCTAATGCCAATATGTATCTGGATTCTAACTTTCTCAAATGTTTCTCCCTATCACCTCCAAGTATGTCCTTTCTTATCCCATAAATTACACTGTATTTAACCTCTTCTACACGTCCACCATGGAACTCATGCATATGACAGGCAACCGGGTAAGTCTCATCTTTGTTGACTATTGCCCTAAGATGTTGTAAAATCCTTTTATGTACTTGAAGTTTGGTACTACCTATGTATAACTTAGGACAACTGCATTTCAAAATGTAAATTACATATTCACTCTTGCAGTCATATCTGCCTTTGATGGTATGTATTGTTCTATGTGCTTGCCTAATGGTTGTGATATTTTCCCCATTTTTGCACGCCTTACATTTAGTACATTTATAGAATCCATCTTGTAACTTTAACCAGCCGGTTTTAGAAATGTTGCCGTGTCTCACATCACTTTTGACCAAAATATCTCTCATCGATGTCCCCTTCCTGTATGTTATAACTGGCCTGTTTTTTTAATCCTATGTTGTTTACCATAGACAGGAAAGGTAATTCTTTGGGTACAAAGAAAAATGCCAAACATAATGACACGGGAAATGTAAGGTTTATAACCACCTTTAACACTGCTCATGAATCCGTAAGAAAGCTATTACAGAAACATTGGCATATGCTTAAAAGTGATCCCGTTATAGGTATATATATATATATATATATATATATATATATATATATATATATATATATATATATATATATGTATATAAATAAACCGTACAACATTTAACATCAATATATCCATATAAAAACCATATATATGTATATATATATATATATATATATATATATATATATATATATATATATATGTATATATATATATATATATATATATATATATATCTCAATTAAAGCAATTTCCTCAATCCAGGAAAAGGAATCCGGACACCATGGCAATGCAATCTTATTTTTTATTAATCAAATAAGATTGCATTGCCATGGTGTACGGATTCCTTTTCCTGGATTGAGGAAATCGCTTTAATTGAGATTATTTGGGTTCCTGGGACCCGCACCGGACCGCTCAAGAATCCGCCTTGGCGTTTCACCAGGACAGTGTTTGTTTGTTCGGATATATATATATATATATATATATATATATATATATATATATATATGCACACATATATATTAATATATATATATATATATATATAAACACACATATATATTAATCTATATCTATATATAAATACATATACACATTTTTGTGTGGCATTAAAGACTCACGTTAGCATGCCATGGTGTAGGAGGCTGGCCTGGCTTATAGTGGGCACCTTTTGGTACTTACACCTTGTGCCAGGTCCAGTAATTCCTTATTAGTAGATTAGAGGTGTTCTAGCAGTTTAGGCTGATAGAGGTAGCTATAGCAGAGCAGCTTAGGCTGAATTAGGAGACATGCAAAGCTCCTACTATACCACTTATATCACTTAGCACTATATCACAAGAACACACAATATTCAGAGTTACTAAAAATAAAGGTCCTTTATTTTAGTGACAATATGCGAAAAGTATCTCAGAGGATATACTCCCTTAGGTGGTAAGTAATATATGCAAAATATACACACACAAACCAAAATCAGGTAAGTAACAGTTAGAAAAGTGGTGCAAACAATGTAGAACACAATAGAATGCAATAGGGAGAAATAGGCCTAAGGGCAACACAAACCATATACCCCAAAAGTGGAATGCGAACCACGAATTAACCCCAGGCCTAGTGTAGTGTGTAGAGGGTCACTGGGAGTGTAGGAAAACACTAAGGGTGTCCAAGATACCCCACCCCAAGACCCTGAAAAGTAGGAGTAAAGTTACCCTACCCAGAAAGACAGTAAAGTTAAGATAGGGGATTCTGCAAGGACAACTGACTGCAAAGCACTGAAGATGGATTCCCGGACCAGAGGACCTGTAAAGGAAGGGGACCAAGTCCAAGAGTCATGCAAGTGTCCGGGGGGGCAGGAGCCCACTAAAGACCGGATGAAGGTGCAAAAGGGCTGCCTCCGGGTGGAAGAAGCTGAAGATTCTGCAACAACGGAAGGTGCCAGGAACTTCTCCTTTGGTCAGAAGATGTCCCACGGCGTGCTGGAGGAAGCAGAGTTGTTCCACGCAGAAGGACTGCAAACAAGCCTTGCTAGCTGCAAGAGTCGCAGCTGAGGATTTTGGTGCTGCCAGGGCCCAGGAAGGACCAGCAGGTCGCCCCTTGGAGGAGGAGACAGACAGGGTACTCAGCAACACGGAGAGCCCACGCAGAAGCAGGCAGCACCCGCAGAAGTACCTGAACAGGCAATTAGAAGATCTGAGGATGACGGTCAACTCAGAACAACAAAAGAGGGTACCACGACGTCGGAGTCCAACTCAGAGAGTTGAGCAATGCAGGACGGAGTGCTGAGGACCTGGGCTAGGCTGTGCACAAAGGAAGTCTTGCAAAAGTGCACAGAAGCCTGAGCAGCTGCAGTTCACGCAGCACACAGGATTACTGTCTGGCGTGGGGAGGCAAGGACTTACCTCCACCAAATGCAGAAAGAAGGGCCACTGAACTGTCGGGGACACTTGGACCCAGCTCCTGTGTTCCAGGGACCACGCTCGTCAGGATGAGAGGGGACCCAGAGGACCGGTGATGCCGAAGTCTGGTGCCTGCGTTAGCAGGGGGAAGATTCTGTCGACCCACAGGAGATTTCTTCTTGGCAGGGTGAAGGCAGACAGCCCTCAGAGCATGCACCATCAGAAAACAGTCGAGAGAGCCGGCAGGATGAGGTGCTGCAATGTTGCTGGTAGTCTTCTTGCTACTTTGTTGCCGTTTTGCAGGCGTCCTGGAGCAGTCAGCGGTCGATCCTTGGCAGAAGTCGAAGAGGGAAGTGCAGAGGAACTCTGATGAGCTCTTGCATTTGTTATCTGGTGAGATACCCACAGGAGAGACCCTAAATAGCCCACAGAGGAGGATTGGTTACAGAGAAAGGTAGGCACCTATCAGGAGGGGTCTCTGACGTCAGCTGCTGGCACTGGCCACTCAGAGCTGTCCATTGTGCCCTAACACCTCTGCATACAAGATGGCAGAGGTCTGGGACACACTGGAGGAGCTCTAGGCACCTCCCCTATGAGGTGCTGGTCAGGGGAGTGGTCACTCCACTTTCCTTTGTCCAGTTTCACGCCAGGGCAGGGCTGGGGGGATCCCTGAACCGGTGTAGACTGGCTAATGCAAGGAGGGCACCATATGTGCCCTTCAAAACATTTCCAGAGGCCAGGAGAGGCTACTCCTCTCAGGCCCTTAACACCTATTTCCAAAGGGAGAGGGTGTAACACCCTCTCTCAGAGAAAATCCTTTGTTCTGCCTTCCTGGGTCTGGGCTGCCCAGCCCCAGGGGGGCAGAAACCTGTCTGAGGGGTTGGCAGCAGCAGTAGCTGCAAAGGAGACCCCAGAAAGTTAGGTTGCCATTACCATGGCTCTATGCTCGAGACCCGGGGATGCATGGAATTTTCCCCCTAATACCAGAGTGGTATTGGGGTGACAATTCCATGAGCCTAGACATGTTACATGGCCATGTTTGGAGTTACCATTGTGACGCTACATATAGGTATTGACCTATATGTAGTTCACACGTGTAATGGTGTCCCCGCACTCACAAAGTCCGGGGAATTTGCCCTGAACAATGTGGGGGTATCTTGGCTAGTGCCAGGGTGCCCACACACTAAGTAACTTTGCACCTAACCATCACTAAGTGAGGGTTAGACATATAGGTGATTTATAAGTTACTTAAGTGCAGTGTAAAATGGCTGTGAAATAACGTGGACGTTATTTCACTCAGGCTGCAGTGGCAGTCCTGTGTAAGAATTGTCTGAGCTCCCTATGGGTGGCAAAAGAAATGCTGCAGCCCATAGGGATCTTCTGGAAACCCAATACCCTGGGTACCTAGGTACCATGTACTAGGGAATTATAAGGGTATTCCAGTGTGCCAAAGAGAATTGGTAAAATTAGTCACTGGCCTGCAGTGACAATTTTAAAAGCAGAGACAGCATAAAAACTGAGGTTCTGGTTAGCAGAGCCTCAGTGATACAGTTAGGCACCACACAGGAAACACATACAGGGCATACTTTATGAGCACTGGGGTCCTGGCTAGCAGGATCCCAGTGACACATAGGCAAAAACAAACATACATACAGTAAAAATGGGGGTAACATGCCAGGCAAGATGGTACTTTCCTACACATGGTGACTGGGACTTTCGTTGTTTCTTGACAGATTGCGATTGTTTGAAGCAAGACGACGAGTGGAATGAATGTAATAGGGGGTTGCAACCCTGTTCTGGTGACCAGTATAGGGAAAGGTGCAGAAGACATTGTGACGTGAAGGGTTAATTCGCTTGAGCCGTGTAGATGAGCGTGATGCCTGCTGAAACCCCCGAACAACGTGGAAAAGTTAATGATATTATTTTCAAGCTTGTTTGTCTAGGAGACTCCGTCTCAACCTTGAGAACGAGAGTACAGGGAGAAGATGGAATAAAAACAAGGCTGGGGAAGGGCAGAGCAGCCAAGAGACAAGTGCTGATAACATAGCTAGAAAATGCCAGAAAGAGATAGAATCCAAGCTTCGAGTTATTTAGGCACTGAAGTGCGGTTGAGGGATTTGAAGCTCGCTGATGGGGTTGTGAAAGCTGCCATCTTCAGACCCAGTGCTGCCTCCCTGTTTGCTGTTCAGAGACCGTGATGCTTGAGAGGGGGAGAGGTCCAAGCGGGCGGTAGAGGGCTTCCCAGCATTTCGTGAACTAAGTTAAGTTCCATACAGGGATGAAAGGCCTTTGTTTCTCTGCTCTATTATTATGATTGATTATTATGCTTGCACTGTGTTTATAATATGAAGTATTCAGCTTGTTTATATTTTGTTTTCTGAACATCGTAGTGTGAGCTTGCTGCAGTAACTGAAACATGCATTTTGGTATGCAGTTAATCAAAGCTAATATGAAGTATTCAGCTTGTTTATATTTTGTTTTCTGAACATCGTAGTGTGAGCCTGCTGCAGTAATTGAAACATGCATTTTGGTGTGCAGTAAATCAAAGCTTATCTGAAGTATTCAACTCATTTATATTTTGCTTCCTGAACATCGTAGTGTGATGCATTTTGGTATACAGTTAATCAAAGCTTATATTTGTCAATGAACTCTTTGCTTATATATACAGTATATATATATGCATAGATGCTCTTTGTAGTGTACTCATATATAAATAGAGGCTTTTCATTGCTATTCTTATTCTACTATTGTTGACGTACTAAATGCATACATTTACCTGAAATTCTAGTAAAGCTAAATTGTATTCATAGTTGGCGTGTGGTCCTTCATTGAGCGTCCCTATTGACTTATACCGAACAGGTGTCAACCAGTCACCTGGATAAGACACCTGGTCTGCCACGTTGTGGCATCAGGACTAAGCAACTTTTTTATATTTGTATATATATATATATATATATATATATATATATATATATTCACGTTTCAGTGTGTTTATGGTTTTTAAACTGTAGAGAGTCCACCCTGGGTCTCGAGAGACCATGACATTGCAAAATGAAAAACATGTATATTCTGTTTGGCTCTTAAGGGCTAGGGATTCAGGACAACTAATCCCTGCCCCTCTTTATATGCTTTTAAAAACATTTTCAGGACTCAGAGTGGATTCCAGGAGTCCTGTAATGGTAGCCTTAACCTTTTTGTTTATTTTGCTGCTGCCAATCACATCAATCAGGCCCTCATTATGACTTAGGCGGTTTTCGGGCAAGACCGCCATGCAAAATGTCGCCACCATACCGCCAGTAGTGGCGGAACAGCGACCGCTGTATTCCGAGTCACAAAGAACAAACTGCCCAAATACAGCCACAAAGCCAACACTACCAGGCCGCCCGACGCCGAAATGGTGACTCACCTACCACCAGCCCCGCCATGCCGACCCCATTCCAAGCCTCTATTACGAGTCAGTTTTTAGCATAGCGGCACATGTATGGTGTTAATCCAACAACCGCTGTAGTACAAAAAGGCACCACCAACAGTAGCCAACACCACACTGGACAGTTTGAATTCCCCACACCTGAAACACATACACACACACCTGCTCATGGTACCATATAATACCCCCCGACACACACAGTCCCTTGCGACTATAACAACCAGCTACAGAGACACGAGCCATGAAGCACACCCCATACACCACAAACACCTGCACATTGCATACTATGCACACACACTACCACAACCCACCAGTGCCCACATCCAAACACCCCCACACCACCAATCACCGTGCACAGCACACCCTCCACAACATGTCAAACCAGAAGCACCCATGTTTCACAGACAATGAGTTGTGGGGCATGGTGAATGAGATCATCAGAGTAGAGCCACCACTGATGGGAGTCCAGGTCCAGCAAACATCATTGTCCAGGAAAACTGAGTTATGGCAGAGGATCGTCGACAGTGTCAATTCAGTCTGCACATATCCACGCACAAGGGAGGATAACAGGAAGAGGTGGAACGACCTCAGGGGGAAGGTTCGTTCCACAGCGTCCAGACATCAGATCCCCCTCAAAAAGACTTGCAGTGGGCCCACCTCCTCCCCTTGACTTAACATCCTGAGAGGAGAAGGTCTCAGACATCATGCATCCGGAGAACCTCACTGGTATCATCAGAGGTCTCAACACTAGTAAGTCAACAGCACCCCCCCTCAGGCACCAACCACTCCTACCCAGCATGCCTATCCACCACCCACTACTTACCTCCACTACTCACCTATCCACCCCATCCATCACCACTGCAACCCCACAATCACCCCACACCCCTCCTATGCATGCCACACCACCCCTCTCCCACCACCCCCACACACTCCCCCTCCAATGCACGGATAACAATCACAATGTGAAGAACCACAACTCGCACAATGCATCACACCCCACTCAACTAAAATTAATGTACCACTTCACAGTGGAACAGCTGCATGGAAAACCATGTCACAACCTACTCCTACTGGTTGCTACAACTGCCTCCCAACACATGGCAATGACAGTAATGCCAACCACCATCCACAACCCACCATGGCACATAGAAACCATGGCACAATCCCCATACCCAAATCAATGCCTGCAGTGCTGCAGCTGTCATTGCCATCACTGGGAAGCAAATCGAGCCACTATATCCACCACCCCATTAAAATGACAACTACACATCCACATCCAAACTCTCCCTTTTTCCATCCACAGGTAACCCTGCCACTGCTACCCAGCAGAGGAGGCCACGGTATGACAGCTCTCCCCAGGGTGATGGCACTAGTGGATGTCTGGATGGGGATGAGTTGCCTGGGCCATCTGGGGTGACTGGTCAGTGCAATCCCTGTAGCCCCACCCTGGACACACCAGACTCACCCTCCCATGTGGCCACAACACCTCAGCCAGCCCCTCCTCCCCAAACCTGTGCAAGGACCTCACAATCAGAAGTGTGCCCCACAGTACAGGGGCCAGAGTCAAGGGCACACACCCTAGACAATGAAGGGCCTGGTGCTACCGGGAGTGGGCACATTGTGACGCAGGGGCCTAGGGACAGTGGGAGCAGATCAGTGGTCCAAGGGTCGGGGCAGCCACAACAGCTGAATGCCCAGGACGCCTTCACACAAATGCTGGCTGCATACCACCAAATCCAGGACATAATGGCCCAGATCCTCCCCACTGTGAAGGAGACCCAGAGGCCTCAGATTCAATACCATCAGAAGGCCATGTAGCAGTGTCAGACCTACAATGCCACCATGGCCTCCATGGCAGGGGTGCTGAAGGAACTCATCACCATCCTCTGTGCATCTCCCACCGGCAGGCTCCTTTCATTAGCCACATCCCATCTGAGCCCTCCACGTCAGCAGCAGCTAATGGAATGGAAGCCCTGCCACAGGAGCCTCAGGACACAAGCACCCCTACCACTGTAGCTGACGAGCCCTCACTACGTCCAACCAGATATCTGGCCGGAACTGATGCTAAGACCACCACCAGGAGGTGAACCCCTCCTGAACATTCTACCTTGTGTGTCACTGAGGCACCCTGTTAATTGTCCACTGTCATCTCTCTGTTCTTCCACGACAACCATACTGGGCCTCGACTACCCACAGATGGCCCAAGTATTCTGATGATCCCTCCCGCCATGACCTCAATAATCAACCCTTGCACTTGTACCTCCCAAATAAACACCATCGAGCACAGTTACTGCCTACGTCTTCATTGTCTTGAGTACAAAAGAGACTGCCATCAAATGTGCAACAATTAGCCCAATGTCCTGCAAATTTATGTGTAAGTGACAGAGGGGGAGCAATATGTAGCTAGGATTACAGTGGAGCAGGCAGTGGCTGGAGAGATGGGCCAAGGGAGGCAACAGGTGAGGCAGGGACCAGAGTGCACTATAATAATGTCCCGAAAGTAGAAGAAGACAGGGACATCAGTCACTGTAGGCGTCACATATGCCAAATCAACACACATGCACTGTAAGTACAGTAAGGCAAGGCTGAGATGTCAAGTCAAGGTCAAAAACATGTGGCCATGACAAACCCACATTCCCAAGACATACCTCCCAAATGGTCACTCCCTCACAGCTAACAGGGGCACATGTTAGGCAGCTCACACTGCCATGAAAGGTAATGCTGCACCACCTCCCAGTGTCATATGCCAGGACAGGATGCAATACAGAGGAAACCACCTAGTGTAGCACACATATTGCACTGGATGTGCAGTTCAGGGAACAATGGTCCTGCACATAGATGTCACAAGTGCAGCAACACAACAGGATGAGAATAGCACTGACCTGTGCACAATAAGAACCCAACTCATGGCCACATGTAACCCCCCTAACCCACCCAGAGTCAGAGCTCCAAAATCTCCAGTTATTCCAGACAGCAGGTGGTAGTATTGTACAATGCAGACGGTGGACAGAACACATACCATACATTAGACACATACCTGTTACTTACTGAACCAAAAAATTGCTAAAGACGTGGGCCGCTCTCCCTCTTTCCATAATTGGAAGATCCAACATTTTGAAGATGTGTATTCTCCCAAAATTCACCTTTTTATTCAACACTATTCCACTAGAGTTTAAGAACTGCTGGTTTAAAAAACTACAGGGGGATTTATCCTCGTTTGTATGGGCCTCTAAAGGAGTAAGGATCTCGTGGAAAAAGATGAGTAAAAAAAAAGAGTGGGGGGGCATTGCGTCTCCAGATTTCTTCAAGTATTATCTGGCATTTCAATTAAAAAACATTAGAAACCTATTGAATAAGAAGTCAGAATATGATCCGGCGTGGAAAGCCTTAACGGCACACCTCGAGGAAAAAGCAGATCATTTTCTATATAAATTCGGCCATCCTAAGTACTTCAAGAAGGTACGCTTGAAGACACTCAGACATGCATGCAACATTTGGATGCACTTTCGGAAGGTGCTAGAGATACCCTATTTTTGCAGCTCTTCCCCCATTTGGGATTCACCTGGCACTCCTGAATGCCTCACTGATAAATTATCAATTCCTTTGAGAGTGAGTGGGATTGTAAGATGGGGCCAGATAATGGAAGGACCAGAACTGTTAAGCTGGTCGACACTTTATGAAGGGACTGGAGGCACAGTCTCCAAATTCAAGTATCTTCAGATAGCTAGTTGGGTTAAATCGCAACAAATAGGAGAAATAGGAAGGAATATATGGGAAGGGAAATTAAACCAGAAAATCATTAATAAGGAAGTTGCTTTGTGGTACCATGCTCTGTTGGAAGCAACAAGGGATGGGACATCCCTTCCCTTGTCGAAGTGGGGGGGGATCTTTCCAACTCTAGATGTGAAATCTTTATGGAATAGGTCCTGCTCAGAATTGTGGTTCACGACCAGCCCGGCAGAGTTGAAGAAAAACCATTTGTTCACACTTCATAGGGTTTACTGGACGCCGGCCAGATTAACAGCTATCGGGAAAACTCAGAAAAACTGTCCGAGGTGTGGTGACGATAAGGCAAACGATATACACATGTTTTGGCAATGTTCAAAGTTGTGGGAATATTGGGAGGAGATAGGAAACACTTTAAAGATAATATTTAATGTGAACGTAAAATTGGATCTTTCTATGGTGGTGTTTGGGGTCAGTGAACAGGGTATGAATTATCAAAAATTGTCAGCACATCAGGAGCACCTGTTGTTTGTATTAATACTTTTGGCTAGACGAGAAATTTGTCGTAAATGGGTTGACCCCTTTCCCCCCCGTTCTAAGGATTGGCAAATATCTGTAAATCGAATGTGCATAATGGAACAACGAGGTCCCCTTTCTAGAAGGGATAACTTCTGGATGAACTGGGAAAATGTCTACCAATAGTATATTACTGTTTTGCTGTCTGGTCTCCTCCTCGTGCAACTTAAGTCCAATGATTAGTACTCCCCTTACCCAATACTGGGCGATGCTTTGGTTATGACTAGGTTTCATAGAAAATAGTATATCCTGGTTGATGGCATACGATTGGGAGAATAATAAAACGTAGACCAAACGGGACGACCCAAGGTTTACGTTTCCCCCGTCCGGTACCATTTTTCCTCTACCAAAGCATGGGTGATAATTATGAGGACGAAAAAAAAAAGAAAAAAAAAAAAAAAAAATACCTGTTACTTACTGGAAGTACTGTCGTATCAGTTCTCCTCTGGAGGCAGCTTCATCCTCATCATCTTCCTCCTCATCACTCCTCATGTCCCCTTCATCAGCCACTGGTACAGCTGCCACCTCCTCTGCATCCAGTAATGGGATGTGATGTCTGAGGGCCAGATTGTGTAGCATGCAGCAGGCAACAATGAACCAGAACACTTTCTGTGGTTTGTAGAGTAGGGTACTTCCAGAGATGTGCAGGCACCGGAATCTGGCCTTCAGCAGGCCAAATGACCCTCCTAATGACCTGTCTTGTCCTACCGCGGGCCTCATTGAGACAGTTTTCAACAGGTGTAGTTGGATGCCTCACAGGTGTCAGTAGCCAGGGAAGGTTGGTATAACCAGAGTTACCTGTGTTCACAGAGATAAGAGCCATGTCAAGACCAGGAGGGTGTAGTGCAGGTTGTAAAAAGTGTTGAGAGCAGAGGAGCACACATATGAAAGGATACATACCTATGAGCCAGGCCCAGTCCTTCTATATTGGTGCCATCATGTGTGGGACAGTGCTGTTCTGCAGAATGTAGAAGTCATACATAGACCCAGGGAACCTGTCTTTCACTTGTGTGATATATTGGTCAGTCAGACACCCCACCTGCACATTGGCTGAATAGAAGTTGTTCACTCCTCCTGGGTGGCACCAGGGTAATGTGGGTGCCATCTATGGTCCCTATCACATGAGGGAAATGTGCCAGATCATAGAAGGCAGCTTTGACAGTGGCCAAATCAGCACGATGTGGTAACCTGCGCATATGTTATAGCAGGGCACATAGGACATCCCTCAGGACGTTGCTGAACATGGGCTGTGACATCCCTGCTGCCAAACCCACTGTCATCTGGTAGGACCCTGAGGCAGGGAAGTGGAGGACTGACAACATCAGTACTGTTGGAGGGATGGCATTGGGATGACGAATGACAGGCAAGAGATCCGGCTCCAACTGAGTCACCAGCTTCATGATGGTCTGACGGTTCAGACGATAGGTGTGTATGACTGTCACTCTTCCAGAGTGGCAAGGTCGACTAGGGGCCTGCACACCAGAGCATTCCTCATCCTCAACCTTCTACCGTACCTACATAAAGTAGAGAGTAGAAGTCATGATGTGCGGCATTGACTGTGTGGACGTAGTTTAGCTGTGCACAGTTCACAAAATGTCACTCATGACGCACCTTAAATGCACCCTCAATACACATTGCACTTGTAAAATGGCAGCCGCCTGTCCTGCATGCAATGGACAGATGGAAGTGAGCTCATACCGCCAGCGTAACACGTCAAGGCGGTAGGCGATCTAAAGTGCCGTGCTAATTGGTTAACATGGTTGCCTATGGGAGACAGGATCCAATGATGCTCGCTGCCGGTGTTGATGGTGATGTCCTCAGCGGCCGTGACCACCATTTCATGTGCTCATGCTCACTTGACTCCTGATAGTTGTGCACGGAAGACCTCCACTGCGTGTGCTGCTGTGTTCTGACTCAGGTAGCCAAGATGCCACGTCCTGCAGGAGATAGGGCCCCAGCTTTCACCCAGGAGGAATTGTTGAAGCTCGTGGAGGGGGGGTCCTACCCCTGTATGGATAGTTGTATGGGTTACCAGAGCAGCAGGTGAGGCCAATATGACTGTCCTGTCAGTGAGCAGTGTTGGGAAGAGGCAGAGTGACTGGAGAATAGACATGGGGGAGGAGTCTGAGCCTACATGGATTGATGACATGTGAGTGTGGTTGTGAGATGTGTGCTGTCCACTGCTGTTACTGTGATGCCACTTTACATTACTTTTTCCTTCTAGCTGGGTCACTATGCAGGTCAGCGCCCATCAGAAGAAGGGGATATGGTGTGCCATCACCAAGCAAGTGCGGACCCTGGGGGTCCATGCCCGGTGGAGCACCCACTGCAGAAAGAGGTGGGAGGACCTGAGATGTTGGGCCCAGAAGACCGCTGAGGCCCAGCTAGGGACATCTACCCAATGTGGGAGGGGTACCAGTCAGACCCTGACCACCCTGATGGCCCGCATTTTGCCGGTGGCCTACCCTGAGGTGGATGGGCACATGAAAGCAGCACAGCAGCAACGAGGGGGTGAGTACACACTCTCACTTACAATATGTTCTACCATAGTGGCCTTTGGTGTGCACTATTGGGAAGCTGTAGCATGGGTACTAGGTGGATTCATGTCCACTATGGGTATTAGACAGCCAGGCAGGATTGGCATCATAGATGTGTGGCCATGCAGTCAGTAAATGGAGGAGCAGTTAGCTCTAATGTGGTATCTATGTTGTCACCTACTCCCAAGATGTGCTAGTCAGCATATGCTAACTGGATCATATCATCTGTGGTGTCAGGCCATTGTAATCAGTTGATACCAACCACTGTGCCAGGGGTGAATGTGGGGTCCTCAATCTGCTGCCAGGTACTGAATATGTAGTGAGGTAAGGTGGGCCAAGATGTCACTGTGCAGTTTGACTATGGCCTAGTTGGTATGCCAACTAGCCATGCAGGATTCTGTTGGTTCTGTAGTACAGGAATAGTGTCTTGCTACAGGCATGTGAAGAGGGCAGGTGTGGCGGGTATGCCTCTCATCATGTGCACAAATGCATCTGTATCAGCTTCAGCGGTGTAAATGTGCATTGCTGTGGTGTCCCCCATGGTGTTCCATTGTTGTAGCATGTGTAGGTGAGGGCATGGCCCGTCATGGTATGGCATCAGAAGATGATGTAATTACTCTGTGTGACTGTTGTGCTGGCATTAACCTATTTCACCCTCTCTCTCTCTTCCTCTTGCACCCACCCTACCTCCCTATCCTCCTCTGTCTTTGTGTGCATTAGCATCATCTGATAAAGGAGAAGAGGCCCCGGCAAGTGGGGATGCTGCAGCCAACGGGACCCAGGAGGCTAATACCAGCAAAGCCAGAAGGACCAGAGGGACGGAGGACGAGGGGAGTGCCATGGGGAAGACAGGATAGATGACAACTTCTTTGGATTCCTCCTCCGAGGGACACTCCTTGGTGGTGGCGGAACCATTTGGGACCATCCCAGCACCATCTTTGTCTGCCACCCCCTTATCCGCACCACTCTCTCTATAGCTCCTCACCCAGTTGCATATGCCCGCTCACCCAGGAGGGTGGGTGTCTTCTTCACCGCAGGCACTTCTGCCCCAGTCAGCCCTTCTGCCCTCAATGAGGAGGCTATTGACCTCCTGAGGAAATGCATTCCTGGAATGCAGGCATTCACTGTGCCCTGTCTGGCCTGAAGAGATCATTTCAGGCGCTGGCCTCCTCCTTGATGGCAGCTAGTGTCCCTTCTTCTTCAGTCCTACCTCCAGCTACCTGTTCCCAAACCCACATCCCTCTCCCCTCACCCATCCAGGGCACGCTTACTGACCCACGTGCATCCACATCAACGGACACGGTATGCAAGGACAAACAAAAGCACCACAAACGCCACCACGGCCATACAACAAACCACATTCAGATGCAGACAAGTGAACATCCACTCCCTTCCCCAACTCCCCCACCACCTCCCCTGGCAGTCACAACACCAATCACACCTGCAGTCAGCACCTCATCAGACCCAGATCCTGCCACATGTGCCCTCACTGACACCATCACCCCAATGTCAGACCCCCATACATGCACCCCATACACCATATGCACACACACCATGACAATCAACACCCCCACATGCAGCACATTCACCCTACCTGTAGACACTACCCCATAATTCACTCACACACCCCGCCATCTCCCTGCATCTTGTCTCCCCTCCTCCCAGTACACCTAAATGCCCACACTCCTCAACCCAACAGTCACCCAGCACATACATGGCACCCACCCATGCACCTACACCCAAGGGACCACCATGTACACACTTCACAACCATACCCTCTCCCTCCACTCCCAAACATCCTTCCCACAGTCTCTCTTGTGCCCCTAAGAAATGTTTCCTCACAATTTTTTTCCTGTTTTCCACCACTGTCCCAGTCCCTGTTCCCCCCAAGCACTGTGCAACACTTCCCAGACCCCTGCCTTCCACCTCCCAGGCATCCCATGGTCATCGCCATGCCCCTCCCCCTAAGACTTCCACCCCCACCACGTCCACAGTTACCCCTCCCAAACCCAAGGCCAAGCCCACTCCCTCCACTTCCAAGGCCAAGCTCAAACCCCCCCCCCCCTCAGCTAAACCAACACCTTCCAGGGGCAAGCCTAAGGAGCCCCCCTCCAAGCCCAGCCCAATGGACCCCCCTCTAAGCCCAACCATCCCTCCACCCCCTCACCTCTGAGGTGCCTGCATGCCCATTGATGCTCCTGCTCTGTGGAGGTCAGCACTTTGCAGTCAGGAGTCAAGTTGGGGCATGCTGCTGTGCCTCATGGGCTCGGGGTACTGCTGGGCATTTTGGAATGGCCTTTGGACCCCAATATATATAGTTGGTTGCTCATTTTCATTGTATTTTCAAAATATCTGCACCACTGCACCACTGGTGTAGATGGTAACAACCTTGTTGTGGCTTTCGTTCAACATGTATGCGTGGTGAATGTGCAATTTTGCATGTGTGTGTGTTGTATGTGTGTACTAATGTCCTTCCCTCCAGTGTGTGCTAGGCTGGTATACTTAGAGTTGGTGTCTTGGTCGGCGTCGCTGGTCCTAGAGGTCAATGGCCAGCAGGAGCATTCCCTTGCCATGGTGCCTGCGGATGTGCCTTTGTTCCTTAAGGTAAGTGTTCCCTTTTATGATGTTAATTTCAGCCATGCTTTTCATGGTGGTGAGACCACCCCAGAAATCCTGGCGGTGTGCAGCCTCATAATACGGTTGTGGGATACTGCCTGACCGTCGACCTGGAGATGCACGCCGCCGGCTGCAGCGGTCTGTCCACACTGGCGGTTTGGACGAAAACCTGGCAATGTTCTGCAGTTGCCTTCCTCCCACTTGTAATATGGCATTCTTCATCGCCGGGCCTGCAACGGTGCGACCGCCACCTCCACCACGGTGGTCTACTGACCGCCATACTCGTAATGAGGTCCTCAGTTCTATGGTACACCTGCGGACCTGATCAATTAGAATGAATTGTGTGTTGTTTTTTCCAGCATGGTTTCCATGCGAGTCCCACAGCAACAGATACCTATTAATTTTAAACCTAAATTCTCTGAAATGACTGAACAGAATAATATCAAATCACAATAACACACTTTCAGAAAAAAGATGAAACTTTTTGCCAACTTTTAGGTAATTCTGTTCAGTCGTTTTTTCTGTATAATTTTTTCTATAGAAATTTTATGGGAACAAGTGTTTTGGTACCCCTTCCTTTTCTGGCCTCCTTTCATGGATCACCCTGAAACTTTACAGGAAGGAGCAGAGGAGGATGGACGTTTTTTAGAAAGTTTGATGAAGATTGGTCATACAGCGACAAAGTTAATATAAAAAATAAAATATTCTTCTTAAGAAAGCCTCGTAAAGCAGCTTGATTATGTGGAAGGGCTGAGCTCGCTTTGAAGAAATGAAAAGAGAGTTCTACCTCTGCTTAATCATGGCTCGCCCACCTATTGAACTTGGATGTCTGGAGGGAGTGGGCTCTCCATTAAGAGTATTTCAGAGAGGACAAGCTGTGCATAGTAGGGACTAACCCATGTAATGGAGCTTGGTTATCTGAAGGGAGCCGGCTCTGAACCCTGACTGTACGTAGTCGAAGCTTGCCCCTTTAGTGATGCTTGGGTCTCAGAAGGCATGGGATCTACACACAGTCTGCACACTGAGGCCGTCATTATTAGTGTGGTGGGCAGAAAAGGCCAGTGCAGTCTCCTTCCCAATAGCCCTATTATGAGTTTCCACTGGACCATTGGTGTGAAACACAGTTTCCGCCTGCTGGCCCAGTGGGAAACGCACAACAACATTGACGCCGGCTCGTAATACCACCTGCGGCAATGCTGTTTTGCATGGGTGCTCTAGCACCCATCGCACGAATCACTTTTTGTTGTGCACTGAATATTTTGGGCTGATTCGTCAATCGGGGGCCGATTTTTCCAAGCTAATTCCCATAGGATCTTTAGACACGTCTACAGCCCAAACCGTTTCATGGAATTACACCAAATTTGGCAGAAAGGTAGCTTTGGTACACAGATTGTGTAAATCCATTTAGTATTTTTTGATAAATTTAGGAAAATACAACTTTGTATATCTCTGGCCGCAACGACTTCACAATTATTTGCGGATATTTTGCGAAAATGTTAGAATTTCTGTGAATGTGTGCGCATAATGAAGCATTGCAATTGGCTGACCGCAATCCGTCTGGAAAGTAGTGACCGTCCTTTTATTTCACAAGACACGGTCCCCAGGGATGGAAATCATAATTGAAAGGGGTATGAGGGTCAGGGTGAAGGTACCCTGACCCCAGGGGTGTGATATAGGTTTGTTTCAGGGGCAAATTATGAGTTTAAAAAAACTTTTTGTTGCTTTGCATGATATTCACACAAAAAATCTAACATTTTCGGGATTTTATGTGAATTTTTCACAAAATAGTTGTAAATGCACCCATACTGCCACTCACACACCCACAACACTACTCACACACCCACTCACAGTCACACAGCGACCCACACCCACTCACAAACTCAATTACACACCCATAAAACCACTCACACTCCCATGCAGCCACTCACACACCCACTCACAGAACCACACACACAGCCATGCCACACACCAACTCACACACCCATGCAACCACTCACACACCCATACAGCCAACCACACCCTACTCAAAGACCCACAAAATCACTCACACACACCCGCACAGACCCACACAGCAAGTCACACACACACTCACAAACCCACTTAAACACCCACACAACCACTACACCCACTCACACACCCATACAGCCAATCACACACCCACTCAAAGACCCATAAAACCACTCATGCACCCACTCACACACCTCTAACACATTCACTCACACATCCATGCACACACACACACACACAACCACTTGCACACCTTCACAGTCTTTCACACACCTAATCACACACCCACTCACATACCCACACACCCACTTACACAGCCACTCATAGACCTACAAAACCACTCACACCTGCACAACCATTCACACACCTACTCAGACACCCACACAGCTACTTTCACACCCACTTACACAGCCACTTACATGCCAATATAGCCACTCACACACCCAGACAGTGAGTCACACAGCCACTCACACACCACACACAGATTGTGATACACTTATAGAAATTGTAATAGCATATGTTTGTATTAAGGGGCAGATTTATGGAAACTTGCACTGCACCAAGTGCAGCACCACTTTCCCTGCACCTCTTAGCACCCCATGCCGCCACCATGTGTGCGCCATATTTAAAATATGGTGCACCATGGTGCATGGTGCAGGGCAGGGGTCAATAGAGTCATTTTTAATGACTCTATTGATGTACTCTGCGGAAGTAGCTCCAAACTGTTGGTGCTACTCCTGCAGAGTACATAGGGGCCCATTCTAAAGAATGGAAGCCCCCTTTTAATGCCTGCTCTTTAGCAGGCATTAAAAATGCCGTAATAAATGGCGCAAGGAAATCCAATAGATTTCCTTCCACCACTTTACCGGCTCCCCTAATGGGGAAACGCCCCTTTGCATACATTATGCCTGGCGCAGGCATAATGTAGCACAAAGGGTTACAGGGTGGCGCAATGCATGCATTGTGCCACCCTGTAAATACGGCGAAGGGATTTTGGTCTTGTTGGACCACATTAATGTCAAAATAAAACACGTAAATATGCCCCCCAAATGTTGTGTTTTTAGTATCGAATGAGTGCGTGTGGTTGGGAATCGATCCGCTGACCTGCCCTGGTTCATCCTGCAATATAACTGGCAGACCCCTTATTTGTTGAAAGATTTGTGGTGGATCCACCGATCCTTAACTTGAAAAAAAGACTTGGGCCCATATTTATACTTTTTTAGTGCCGCATTTGTGTCATTTTTTTACGAGTAAGCGGCACAAACCTATAAAATATAATTGTTTTGTACGTTTACACCGCTGTTGCATCAAAAAACGACGCAAATGCGGCTCTAAAAAAGTATAAATATGGGCCTTGGTGCACTGTATTTATAGAAAGATTGTATAAGTTACCTTGCCTTAATTTTTAATTTTTAGTTTCGAAATATATAATAAGAATGAATGTGCAACTAAAATGTGTTTATAAATTTGTGAAAATGTATATTAGTAAATTGAACTTCTGGATCAAATTGTAGTACAATTTATTAAAAGAAAAACTGGTGAAATTCACAAAAAAAAAACTAAGGCTACAGGGATGTTATAGTTAGGACATAGCATTAAAAACCCATAAAAATTCTATTAAAAAACGAAGGTTACAGGGACGTTATTGTTAGGTTCCGATTTTACACACATGAAAGCATAGAAATTCAGCATTTATGAGTGATGTAATATGTGAGGTCATAAGCAGTGTATTGTGGGGTTGTAAATTATAATTAGCTCAGGCAATTATAAATGCTGGATTTTTAAGGGTTTGTTTGTGTAAAATCTGAACTATGACAACCCTTTAATCTTTGTTTTTTTTTGGTGAAAATATATATATATATATATTCTTCCTTCACATCACGGTTGCCGGCGTGCACATGCAGAAACCTAAGCTATGCTCTTCTGAAATTAATAAAGAGATCATCACTCTGGTAATTTCTTCAAAATGCAATTCAGTTTATTTGGCTAAGGCATGATCAGCATTGTTCATGACAGCGACGCTATATTAATTCATTGTTTCAATACCTTGCCATATGTCAATTCAAAGTCATTAACATAAATGAAGGACAAAAACAGACTGAAAACAGGATAAATCATCATGGAATAGGCAAATGTCTCATTGAAATTCTAGTATTATTTCAAGTGCTTTATGTACAAAACAATTACATTGCACAAGTAGTGAACAACGAGGTACTTTTAACATTTTATCTCACAATCCTTGTAATCATACACATTTTACATTCTCCATAATCGCAACCCCGATCAAATTACCCACGGGGCGATGTGGCGAATATGTTTTCCAGATAGTATCCGACCCACTAGAAGGACAATTGCATTGATGATGAGAAACTGCACTTGTGTGCTTCAATAAGTTTGTACACCATTGGGTGTTGGAATGATGCTTTATTATTTTTATTAGTCTTATCCTACTTGGGATGCTAAATAGGTTGAGATTATGGCAAATGTAAAATGTGCATGAGTACAAGGATTGTAAATCAACATGTTAAAAATACCATGTTGTTCACCGACTACCTGTGCAATATGATGGTTTTCTAATATGAGCATTTCAATGGGATGTTTGCCTATTCTGGTATGTTCCACTACATTTCTGTTTTACGACTAAGACAGTCTCGTTCAAGGCAGCACCATGAAAGATGCCTGTGTATCGTGTGTTTTTTTCTTAGCTGAAACCCTGTTTGGGGCATTGGGATTTATTGTTTAGATGAACAAGTGACCTCACTCAAGCCTCCTGTTCTCCACTGCTAAGTGTATAGTTTCTGTCTATACTAGCGTGCTCCTGTCTTTCATTTGACTTTAGGTAGATGCTGGACGATTAGGGTAAGGGCTTATTGTTATGTGGCTGACAACCAGCCACATAACAATGGTCTACTTGCATGAGACTTTCAGTTTTAAGTGTGTTCTTAGAGAGACAGGGATTATTACATGCTCCCTTTAAGTGAAGAATTCTCCAAAATTGCTGCATTTCATCTATTACACATAGAGGTTTGTTTCACTCCCCGACTCAGTTACGTGCACAGTCACCTTGCGCAGCTAGAGGATTGTAAATCAAGTAACAGGAAAGTGGGGTGCCAGAACAAAGATGTTTTCACTACAGAGAGTGATAAATGGCGTCTTTTTCACTTTTTTAAAGTTAAATTAAGTTTAAAATATGCAGTTTATTGAAAGGAAAGATACCAATATTTATGGTATTATTACTTGGTAATATTCATAACAAAGCACAGCATAATTATAAGCATAATAATAAATTGAAATACCAAATTAGGTCACCTACAGGGAGAAATAAAAGAAAAAGTAGGAATATGAGAAAGAGAAAGCCAAAAGGTAAAAAAAAAAGGATCATAACACTGTATCATAGTAGAGTTACATAAAAACAATTTTAATGATTTGAAGTGAGAAAGGAGAAAGTTAATGTAGCATGGTAACACTGAAAGTATTAATACTGTACACATTATAATGACGTTAGTAAAAAATCACTGAGGAGGTTTAGTGTAGGTGTAGGAGGCTGGCCTGGTTTATAGTGGGTACCTGATGGTACTTACACCTTGTGCCAGGTCCAGTTATCCATTATTAGTAGATTAGTAGTGTTCTAGCAGCTTAGGCTGATAGAGGTAGCTATAGCAGAGTAGCTTAGGCTGAACTAGGAGGCATGCAAAGCTCCTACTATACCACTTATATCATATAGCACTATATCATAAGAATCACAATACTCAGAGTTACTGAAAATAAAGGTACTTTATTTTAGTGACAATGTGCCAAAAAATATCTCAGAGGATATACTCCCTTAGGAGGTAAGTAAAATATACAAAATATACACAGAAACCAAAATCAGGTAAGTAAACAGATAGAAAAGTAGTGCAAACACTGTAGAATACATTAGGATGCAATAGGCCTAGGGGCAACACAAACCATATACTAAGAATTTGGAATGCAAACCACTTAGGGACCCCAGGCCTAGTGTAGTGTGTAGAGGGTCACTGAAGATGGATTCCTGGACCTGAGGACCTGTAAAGGAAGGGATGTAGGAAAGTAACATTTTGCCTGGCATGTTACCCCCATTTTCACTGTATGTATGTTTGTTTTTGCCTATGTGCCACTGGGATCCTGCCAGGCAGGACCCCAGTGCTCATAATGTATGCCCTGTATGTGTTTCCTGTGCGGTGCCTAACTGTATCACTGAGGCTCTGCTAACCAGAACCTCAGTGTTTATGCTCTCTCTCTGATTTTAAAATTGCCACTGCAGGCTAGTGACTACTTTTACCAATTCTCATTGGCACACTGGAACACCCTTATAATTCCCTTGTATATGGTACCTAGGTACCCAGGGTATTGGGGTTCCAGGAGATCTCTATGGGCTGCAGCATTTCTTTTGCCACCCATAGAGAGCTCAGACAATTCTTACACAGGACTGCCACTGCAGCCTGAGTGAAATAACGTCCACGTTATTTCACAGCCATTTTCACTGCATATAAGTAACTTATAAGTCACCTATATGTCTAACCCTCACTTGGTGAAGGTTAGGTGGCAAGTTACTTAGTGTGTGGGCACCCTGGTACTAGCCGAGGTGCTCCCACATTGTTCAGGGCAAATTCCCCGGACTTTGTGAGTGCAGGGACACCATTACACGCGTGCACTTCATATAGGTCAATACCTATATGTAGTGTCACCATGGTAACTCCGAACATGGCCATGTAACATGTCTAGGATCATGGAATTATCACCCCAATACCATTCTGGTATTGGGGGGACAATTCCATGCATCCCCGGGTATCTAGCACAGAACCCAGGTACTGCCAAACTTGCTTTCCGGGGTCTCCACTGCAGCTGCTGCCAACCCCTCAGACAGGTTTCTGCCCCCCTGGGGCCTGGGCAGCCTGGTCCCAGGAAGGCAGAACAAATAATTTCCTCTGAGAGAGGGTGTAACACCCTCTCCCTTTGGAAATAGGTGTGAAGGGCTGGGAAGGAGTAGCCTCCCCCAGCTTCTGGAAATGCTTTGATGGGCACAGATGGTGCCCTCTCTGCATTAGCCAGTCTACACTGGTTCAGGGATCCCCCAGCCCATCTCTGGCGCAAAACTGGACAAAGGAAAGGAGAGTGACCACTCCCCTGACCAGCACCTTCCAGGGGAGGTGCCCTGAGCTCCTCCAGTGTGTCCCAGACCTCTGCCATCTTGGATGCAGAGGTGTTTGTGGCACAATGAACAGCTCTGAGTGGCCAGTGCCAGCAGGTGACTCCAGAGACCCCTCCTGATAGGTGCTTACCTTTCTCAATAGACAATCCTCCTTTCTGGGCTATTTAGGGTCTCTCCTCTGGGCTATGCCTCAGATAACGAATGTAAGAGCTTACCAGAGTTCCTCTGCACTTCCCTCTTCGACTTCTGCCAAGGATCGACTGCTGACTGCTCCAAGACGCCTGCAAAACTGCAACAAAGTAGCAAGATGACTACCAGCAACATTGTAATGCCTCATCCTGCTGGCTCTCTTGACTGTTTCCTGGTGGCGCATGCTCTGAGGCCTGTACGCCTTCACCCTGCACTGGAAGCCAAGAAGAAATCTCCTGTGGGTTGACGGAATCTTCCCCCTGCTAACGCAGGCACCAAACTTCGGCATCACTGGTCCTCTGGGTCCCCTCTCATCCTGACGAGCGTGGGCCCTGGAACACAGGAGCATGGTGCAAGTGTCTCCCACAGTCCAGTGGCCCTTCTGTCCAAATTTGGTGGAGGTAAGGCCTTCCCTTCCCATGCCAGACAGTAATCCTGTGTACTGCGTGATCTGCAGCAGCTCGGGCTTCTGTGCACTTTTCCAAGACTTCCTTTTTGCACAGCCTAGCCTGGGTCCCCAGCACTCCGTCCTGCATTGCCCAACTTGCTGAGTTGGACTCTGACATCGTGGGACCCTCCTTTGTGACTCTGAGTTGACCGTTGTCCTCAGATTTTCTAAGTGCCTGTTCTGGTACTTCTGCAGGCGCTGCCTGCATCTGTGGGGGCTCTCTGAGTTGCTGAGCGCCCCCTCTGTCTCCTCCTCCAAGGGGCGACATCCTGGTCCTTCCTGGGCCCCAGTAGCACCCAAATTTCTCCACCATGACTCTTGCAGCTAGCAAGGCTTGTTTGTGGTCTTTCTGCGTGGAAATAACTCTGCATCCTCCAGCACACCGTGGGACATCTTCCATCCAAAGGAGAAATTCCTGGCACCTTCCATTGTTGCAGAATCTTTGGAGTCTTCCACCCAGAGGCAGCCCTTTCGCACCTTCATCCAGGGTTTAGTGGGCTCCTGCCCCCCCTGGAAACTTGCGTGACTCTTGGACTTGGTCCCCTTCCTTTACAGGTCCTCAGGTCCAGGAATCAGTCTTCAGTGTTTTGGTAGCAGTTGTTGTTTTTGCAGAATCCCCTATCTCGACTATTCTGTCTTTCCGGGGTGGTAGGGTAACTTTACTCCTACTTTTCAGGGTCTTGGGGTGGGGTATTTCGGACACCCTTACTGTTTTCTCACATTCCCAGCAACCCTCTACAACCTACCATAGGCCTGGGGTCCATTCATGGTTCGCATTACACTTTTGGAGTATATGGTTTGTGTTGCACCTAGGCTTATTTCTACCTATAGCATTCTATTGTGATTCTACATAGTTTGCACTAATTTTCTTACTGTTTCTTAACTGATTTTGGTTTGTGTACATATAATTTGTGTATATTACTTACCTCCTAAATGAGGGTATCCTCTGAGATACTTTTGGCATATTGTCACTAAAATAAAGTACCTTTATTTTTAGTAACTCTGAGTATTGTGTTTTCTTATGATATAGTGCTATATGATATAAATGGTATAGTAGGAGCTTTGTATGTCTCCTAGTTCAGCCTAAGCTGCTCAGCTTTAGCTACCTCTATCAGCCTAAGCTGCTAGAAACACCTCTATTCTACTAATAAGGGATAACTGGACCTGGCACAAGGTGTAAGTACCACACGGTACCCACTATAAGCCAGGCCAGCATCCTACATTGGTGGCAACGGTGGGATAAGTACTTGTAACTGCTTTACCACTTTGTCATTTGGTGCTTTTCATAAGAAAAACACATACCAATTATTTCAATATATGTACATTGAACCAAAACAGTTTACTGTTCTGCTCTAAAACTTTCTACTAAGTTTCAGAAAAGTTATGAAAACTTTTTAAAGTTTTCTAAAAGTTTGAAAAAGTTTTTTCTCTGTACTTTCAAAAGCTCTAAAACTTTTTCTCTCTCTCTGTCTTAAACCTTTTCTACCAGGACTTCAGTAGAGCCCACTCCCAAAATTGTTCAAGCAACCTATGAGAGTTTAAACTATGAACGTTTGAGGGGTCTCTGCCTGGAAAGAGGTTTAAACATTAGTAATCCAACAAAATAGTTTCTCTTTAACATGCTCTTAGAAGGTGACCAGAACCAGTCTGGCCCATCTCAGGAGAAAGAGGTAGGAGGGGAAGCTGCCCAGTCAGACTCAAAGGAGTTCCCTGAAGATGCTGGGGAGGGTTCTTACAAAGACCTGATATCTAGCAGGCCACCTAGTGACACTGGTAGTGGGAGAGGTTCACACATTAGTAGGGCATCTTTCACTCCTAGAGGCCAGGTTACTAGGATCCAGCCAGTTAGGGACAGGTCTCTCTCTGCTAATTCCCAAATCTCCTCTGTATCCAAACATTCCCAAGCCTCCCACCCTGAGGATAACTTAATGGAAAGGGAACTCAGAAAGCTGAGGTTGGAAGAGACCAGACTGAAGCTTAAACAGCAGCAGCTGGCCTTAGACAGGGAATCCCTAGATGTAGAGAGGGAAAGACAGAGAATGGGGTTAGTTCCCCATGGTGGCAGCAGCAGTGTTTCAGATAGTAATCCTGTTAGAGAGCAAGATTCCAGAAACCTGCATAAGATAGTCCCCCCTTACAAGGAAGGGGATGACATTAACAAGTGGTTTGCTGCACTTGAGAGGGTCTGTATGGTACAGTTGGTCCCTCAAAGGCAGTGGGCTGCTATCTTGTGGCTATCGTTCACTGGAAAGTCTAGGGATAGGCTCCTTACTGTCAGAGAAAGTGATGCCAATAATTACAAAGTTTTGAAGGATGCACTCTTGGATGGATTTGGCTTAACCACTGAACAATAAGGGATTAAATTCAGAGACACCAGAAAAGAGTCCTATCAAGACTGGACAGATTTTGTTGACTATTCAGTGAAGGCCTTGGAGGGTTGGTTACATGGCAGTAAAGTATCTGACTATGAAAGCCTGTATAATCTGATTCTGAGAGAGCATATTCTTAACAATTGTGTATCTGATTTGTTGCACCAGTACTTGGTAGACTCAGATCTGACCTCTCCCCAAGAATTGGGAAATAAGGCAGACAAATGGGTCAGAACAAGAGTTAACAGAAAAGTTCATACAGGGGGTGACAAGAATGGCAAGAAGAAGGATGATGAGTCTTCAGACAAGGGTGGGGACAAAAGTAAACATTATGAGTCTTCATCAGGCCCACAAAAATCCTCTGGGAGTGGTGGGTCCAAATCCTCTTCAAACAATCAGAAAAAGCGTTGGTGTTATTTATGTAAGGTAAAAGGCCATTGGGCAAGTGATTCCACTTGTCCAAAGAAAAACACCAAACCTCCCACCACAAACCCAACTGCAACCTCTAGTGCTCCTAGTAATAGCAGTGGTGGTGGGAAATCTACTACAATCCAAGTGTGTAGCTGGGCTCACTATTGGTAATGTAGTTGGGGTTGGTCTTCTTAGGGAGACCACAGAGGCTGTTTTAGTCTCTGATGGTGGCATTGACTTTGCCACCTTGATTGCTTGTCCCCTTAATATGGATAAGTACAAGCAACTACCCCTAATCAATGGTGTTGAGGTTGAGGCCTACAGGGACAAAGGAGCCAGTGTAACTATGGTGATAGAAAAACTGGTCCACCCTGATCAACACCTACTTTGTCAGCAGTACCAAGTGACTGATGCTCATAACAACACTCTTAGCCACCCCATGACTGTTGTGAATCTCAAGTGGGGGGGGTACTGGTCCAAAGAACGTTGTGGTAGCCACTTTAATTACCTGTAGATTGCTTACTAGGCAATGATTTGGAAACATCAGCTTGAGCAGAAGTGGAGTTGGAGGCTCATGCAGCAATGCTGGCCATTCCTGTGCATATTTTTGCTTTGACAAGGGCTCAGGCCAAAAAGCAAAGAGGACAGGGAAACTTGGATCCTGGAACAATGGACCAAGTGCTCCCAAAAGCTTGGGGTAGAAAGGGTAAATCCCTGCCCACTATTCCTCCCGCTACAGAAGATTCTCCTTTTGAGGAAGAGGAATCCTCTCCCTGTACAGAACCTACACCAGAGGAGCTGGCAGCAGACACTGCTGAGCTTTTGGGTGCAGGGGGGCCTGCTAGGGAAGAGCTGAGTGTGGCACAGCAGACCTGTCCCACACTAGAGGGTTCAAGACAGCAAGCTGTCAAACAGCAGAATGGGGATGTCAGTGATAGCCATAAGGTATATTGGGAAGACAACCTCTTGTACACGGAGTCAAGGGACCCTAAACCTGGAGCTTCCAGGAGATTGGTCATTCCCTTGCAGTACAGATAGTTTCTTCTTACCTTGGCACATGACATTCCTTTGGCTGGGCATTTAGACCAGACGAAAACTTGGGAAAGACTTGTCCATCTGTTTCACTGGCCTCATATGTCAGAGGACACTAAAGAGTTGTGTCGCTCTTGTGTGACCTGCCAAGCCAGTGGCAAGACTGGTGGCACTCCAAAGGCCCCTTAATTCCACTTCCAGTGGTTGGGGTGCCCTTTGAAAGGGTAGGGGTTGACATAGATGGCCCCCTTGACTCTCCAACAGCATCAGGTAATAGATTCATCCTTGTGTTAGAAGACCATGCCACTAGGTACCCTGAAGCCATCCCCTTAAGGACCACTACAGCTCCTGCAGTGGCAAAGGCCCTCCTGGGAATCTTTTCCAGGGTGGGTTTCCCTAAGGAAGTGGTGTCAGACAGAGGTAGTAACTTCATGTCTGCATACCTCAAGGCAATGTGGAAGGAGTGTGGTGTAACCTACAAGTTTACCACCCCTTACCATCCACAAACAAATGGTCTGGTTGAGAGGTTTAATAAAGCTCTCAAAGGTATGATAATGGGACTCCCTGAAAAACTCAGTAGGAGATGGGATGTCCTGTTACCTTGCCTCCTTTTTGCTTACAGGGAGGTACCCCAAAAAGGAGTGGGCTTCAGCCCCTTTGAACTCTTCTTTGGGCACCCTGTGAGAGGTCCTCTTGCTCTTGTAAATGAGGGTTGGGAACAACCTTTAAAAGCTCCTAAACAGGACATAGTGGACTATGTACTTGGCCTAAGATCCAGAATTGCTGAGTATATGAAAAAGGCCAGTAAAAACCTTCAGGCCAGCCAGGAGCTGCAAAAGCAATGGCATGACCAGAAGGCTGTCCTGGCTCAGTACCACCCAGGACAGAAGGTGTGGGTATTGGAGCCTGTGGCCCCAAGAGCACTCCAGGACAAATGGAGTGGACCCCATCTAATTGTTGAAAAGAAGGGTGAGGTTACCTATTAGGGAGACCTGGGCACTGCCAGGAGTCCCCATAGGGTGATTCATGTCAACCGCCTAAAACCCTACTATGACAGGGCTGATCTCACCCTGCTCAGGGCAACAGATGAGGGACAGGAAGAAGAGAGTGACCCTCTCCTTGATCTCTTCTCCACCACTGAAGCAGATTGCTTAGTGGAGGGAGTGGTCTTAACAGATTGTCTTACTGCTGAACAGAAAGACAACTGTGTAAATCTCTTAAGTCAGTTTTCTGAACTCTTTTCACTTATACCAGGTACTACTACTTGGTGTGAACATATAGTTGATACTGGAAACAGCTTGCCTGTCAAAAGTAAAATATATAGGCAGCCTGACCATGTCAGGGACTTCATTAAACAAGAGGTACAGAAAATGTTGGACTTAGGGGTGATTGAGCCTTCAGAAAACCCCTTGGCTATCCCAGGTGTGCTTGTCCCAAAACCTCACACCAAAGATGGAAAAAGAGAGATGAGGTTTTGTGTGGATTATAGAGGGCTCAGCCAAGTAACCAAGGCAGATGCTCACCCTATACCCAGGGCAGATGAGCTAATAGATACACTGGCTTCTGCCAAGTATCTAAGCACTTTTGACTTAACTGCAGGGTATTGGCAGATTAAGTTGTCAGAAGATGCTAAAGCCAAAACTGCATTTTCCACCATTGGAGGGCACTATCAGTTCACTGTTATGCCCTTTGGTTTGAAAAATAGACCTGCCCCTTTTCAGAGGTTGGTGAACACAGTCCTGCAAGGGTTGGAAGCTTTTAATACAGCATATCTAGATAGTAAAGCTGTCTTTACCTCCACCTGGGATGAGCACCTGGTCCACCTATGCAAAATTTTGGAGGCCCTGCAAAAGGCAGGCCTCACTATCAAGGCTTCAAAGTGCCAGATAGGGCAGGGGAAAGTGGTTTATCTGGGCTACCTGGTAGGTGGGGAACAGATTGCACCACTACAGGGGAAGATCCAGACTATTATGGACTGGGCTCCCCCTACAACTCAAACCAAGGTGAGGGCTCCATAGCAGCCCTTCTTAATAATCTCACTAGCAAAAAGATGCCTAAGAAGGTATTATGGACAGCTAGCTGTCAAAAAGCTTTTGAGGAGCTCAAACAGGCCATGTGCTCTGCACCTGTCTTAAAAAGCCCTTGTTACTCCAAGAAATTCATTGTACAAACTGATGCTTCTGAATTAGGGTTAGAGGCAGTGCTATCACAGCTGAATACTGAGGGTCAGGATCAACCTGTTGCTTTTATCAGCAGAAGGTTGACTGCTAGAGAAAAGCGTTGGTCTGTGTAGGAGGCTGGCCTGGCTTATAGTGGGTACCTTGTGGTACTTACACCCTGTACCAGGTCCAGTTGTCCCTTATTACTAGAATAGAGGTGTTTCTAGCAGCTTAGGCTGATAGAAGGTAGCTATGGCAAAGCAGCTTAGGCTGAATTAGGAGACATACAAAGCTCCTACTATACCACTCATATCATATAGCACAATATCATAAGAAAAGACAATACTCAGAGTTACTAAAAATAAAGGTACTTTATTTTTATGACAATATGCCAAAAGTATCTCAGTGAGTACCCTCAGTTAGAAGGTAAGTAATATACACAAGTCATATGTACACAAACCCAAAACAGGTAAGTAATAGTAAGAAAAGTAATGCAAACAGTGTAGGATTACAATAGGATGCAATAGGTGAACATAGGTCTAGGGGCAACACAAACCATATACTCCAAAAGTGGAATGCGAATCATGAATGGACCCCAGACCTATAGGAGCTTGTAGAGGGTTGCTGGGACTGTAAGAAAACAGTCAGGGTGTCCAAGATACCCCACCCCAAGACCCTGAAAAGTAGGAGTAAAGTACCCCTACTACCCTAATAGGACACAATAGTCGTGATAGGGGGTTCTGCAAGAAACACAAACACCAGCAAAGCACTGAAGATGGATTCCTGGGCCTGAGGACCTGCAAGGCAAGGGGACCAAGTCCAAGAGTCCCAATAGTGTCCAGGGGGGGCAGGTGCCCCGAAACCTCAGATGAAGGTGCAAGAAGGCTGCCTCTGGATGGAAGAAGCCTAGGATTCTGCAACAACGAAGAGAGCTAGGAACTTCTCCTTTGGATGGAAGATGTCCCAAAGCATGCTGGATGTTGCAGAGGTGTTTCCACAAGGAAATACCGCAAACAAGCCTTCCTAGCTGCAAGGGTCGCGGTAGAGGTTTTTGGGTGCTGCTGGGGACCAGGAAGGACCAGGATGTCGCCCCTTAGAGGAGGAGACAGAAGAGGCGCTCAGCAACTCAGAGAGCCTCCACAGAAGCAGGCAGCACCCACAGAAGTACCAGAGCAGGCACTTAGAAGATTTGTGAACCAGAGCTGGCTCAGAGTCACAAAGGAGAGTCCCACGACATCGGAGTCCAACTCAGAGGATTGAGCACTGCAGAACGGAGTGCTGGGGACACAGGCTAAGCTGTGCACAAAGGAATCCTTAGAGAAGTGCACAGACGCCGGAGCAGCTGCATATCATGCAGTACACAGGTTTGCAGTCTAGCTTGGGGAGGCCAGGACTTACCTCCACCAAACTTGGACTGAAGGATCACTGGACTGTGGGAGTCACTTGGATAGAGTTCCTGTGTTCCAGGGACCACGCTCGTCAGGATGAGAGGGGACCCAGAGGACCGGTGATGCAGTCTTTTGGTGCCTGCGTTAGCAGGGGGAAGATTCCGTCGACCCACGCGAGATTTCTTCTTGGCTTCCAGTGCAGGGTGAAGGCAGACAGCTCACAAAGCATTCACCACCAGGAAACAGTCGAGAAAGCCGGTAGGATGAGGCGCTACAATGTTGCTGGTAGTCGTCTTGCTATTTTGTTGAGGTTTTGCGGGCATCCTGGGGCAGTCAGCGGTCGATCCTTGGCAGAAGTCAAAGAGGGAAGTGAAGATGAACTCTAGTGAGCTCTTGCATTCGTTATCTGAAGAATACCCCAGAGGAGAGACACTGAATAGCCAGAAAAGGAGGTTTGGCTACCAGGATAGGAGGATTGGCTACCAAGAAAGGTAAGAGCCTATCAGAGGGGGTCTCTGACATCACTTGCTGGCACTGGCCACTCAGAGCAGTCCAGTGTGCCCCCAACACCTCTGTTTCCAAGATGGCAGAAGTCTGGGACACACTGCAGGAGCTCTGGGCACCTCGCCTGGGAAGTACTGGTCAGGGGAGTGGTCACTCCCTTTCCTTTGTCAAGTTTTGTGCCAGAGCAGGGCTGGGGGATCCCTGAACCGGTGTAGACTGGCTTATGCAGAGATGGGCACCATCTGTTCCCATCAAAGCATTTCCAGAGGCTGGGGGAGGCTACTCCTCCCCAGCCCTTCACACCTATTTCCAAAGGGAGAGGGTGTAACACCCTCTCTCAGAGGAAATCCTTTGTTCTGTCTTCCTGGGCTGGAGCTGCCCAGGCCCCAGGGGGGCAGAAACCTGTCTGAGGGGTTGGCAGCAGCTGCAGTGGAGACCCCGGAAAGCAAGTTTGGCAGTACCTGGGTTCTGTGCTAGATACCCGGGGATGCATGGAATTGTCCCCCCAATACCAGAATGATATTGGGGTGATAATTCCATGATCTTAGACATGTTACATGGCCATGTTCGGAGTTACCATTGTGACGCTATACATAGGTAGTGACCTATGTATAGTGCACGGGTGTAATGGTGTCCCCGCACTCACAAAGTCCGGGGAATTTACCCTGAACGATGTGGGGGCACCTTGGCTAGTGCCAGGGTGCCCACACACTAAGTAACTTGGTACCAACCTTCACCAAGTGAGGGTTAGACATATAGGTGACTTATAAGTTACTTATGTGCAGTGAAAAATTGCTGTGAAATAACGTGGACGTTATTTCACTCAGGCTGCAGTGGCAGGCCTGTGTAAGAATTGCCTGAGCTCCCTATGGGTGGCAAAAGAAATGCTGCAGCCCATAGGGATCTCTTGGAACCCCAATACCCTGGGTACCTAAGTACCATATACAGGGGAATTATATGGGTGTACCAGTGTGCCAATGAAAATTGGCAAATTTAGTCACTAGCCTGCAGTGACAAATTTAGAAAGCAGAGAGAGCATTGTCTGTTATTGGGGTGACAATTCCATGCATCCCCGGGTCTCTAGCAAAGAACCCGGGTACTGCCAAACTTGCTTGCCAAACTAGTGACAATATGCCAAAAGTATCTCAGAAGATATACTCCCTTAGGAGGTAAGTAATATACACAAAATATACACACAAACCAAAATCAGGTAAGTAAACAGTTAGAAAAGTAGTGCAAACACCGTAGAACACAATAGAATGCAATAAGAGACAATTGGCCCAGGGGCAACACAAACCATATACTCCGAAAGTGGAATGCGAACCACAAATGGACCCCAGGCCTAGTGTAGTGTGTAGAGGGTTGCTGGGAGTGTAAGAAAATACTAAGGGGCATATTTATACTCCGTTTGCGCCGAATTAGCGTCGTTTTTTTCGACACAAATTCGGCGCAAAACTAACGCCATATTTATACTTTGGCGTTAGACGCGTCTAGCGCCAAAGTATGAGGAAAGAGCGTCATTTTTTTGCGTGAACGCCTTCCTTGCGTTAATGAGATGCAAGGTAGGCGTTCCCGTCTAAAAAAATGACTGCGCCGCAAATGCGTCGTATTTATACTCCCGGGCAAAAATGACACCCGGGAGTGGGCGGGGCAAAAAACACCGCATTTGCGCCGGATTTTAGCGCCTGGGTCAGGGCAGGCGTTAAGGGACCTGTGGGCTCAAAATGAGCCCACAGCTGCCCTCCCATGCCCCCAGGGACCCCCCCTGCCACCCTTGCCCACCCCAGGAGGACACCCAAGGATGGAGGGACCCACCCCAGGGACATTCAGGTAAGTTCAGGTAAGTATAATTATTTTTTTTTTTCTATATTTTTTTGGCATAGGGGGGCCTGATTTGTGCCCCCCCTACATGCCTCAATGCCCAATGACCATGCCCAGGGGACATGGCCATTGGGCAAGGGGGCATGACTCCTGTCTTTACTAAGACAGGAGTCATGTAAATGGCATCTGGGCGTCGTTAAAAATGGCGCAAACCGGGTGGAGGCGATTTTTTGCGTCAACCTGACTTGCACCATTTTTAAGACGCCCTAGCGCCATTTTTCCCAAGCCGGCGCTGCCTGGTGTACGTGGTTTTTTTCCACGCACACCAGGCAGCGCCGGTCTGCTTGCGCCGGCTAACGCCATTCAATAAATACGGCGCCCGCATGGCGCTTCAGAATGGCGTTAGCCGACGCAAAACTTTTTGACGCTAAACTGCGTTAGCGCAGTTTAGCGTCAAAAAGTATAAATACGGGCCTAAGGGTGTCCAAGATACCCCACCCCAAGACCCTGAAAAGTAGGAGTAAAGTTACCCTACTACCCCAGAAAGACAGTAAAGTCGAGATAGGGGATTCTGCAAAGACAACAACTGACTGCAAAGCAATGAAGACGGATACCTGGACCTGAGGACCTGCAAAGGAAGGGAAACAAGTCCAAGAGTCACGCAAGTGTCCAGGGGGGGCAGGAGCCCGCTAAACCCCGGATGAAGGTGCAATAGGGCTGCCTCTGGGTGGAAGAAGCCGAAGATTCTGCAACAACGGAAGGTGCCAGGAACTTATCATTTTGTCAGAAGATGTCCCACAGCATGCTGGAGGATGCAGAGTTGTTTCCACTCATGAAGACCGCAAACAAACCTTGCTAGCTTGCAAGAGTCGCGGTTGAAGATTTTGGGTGCAGCCAGGGCCCAGGAAGGACCAGGAGGTCGCCCCTTGGAGGAAGAGACAGAGGGGGTGCTCAGCAATTCAGAGAGCCCATGCAGAAGCAGGCAGCACCCACAGAAGCACCTGAACAGGCATTCAGAAGATCTGAGCATGACGGTCGTTGCAGCACAGCACAAGAGGGTTCCACTAAGTCGGAGTCCAACTCAGTGAGTTGGGCAATGCAGGACGGAGTGCTGGGGACTTGGGCTAGACTGTGCACAAAGGAAGTCTTGCAAAAGTGCACAGAAGCCCTAGCAGCTGCAGTTCATGCAGTACACAGGATTACTGTCTGGCATGGGAAGGCAAGGGCTTGACTCCACCAAATTTGGACAGAAGGGCGACTGGACTGTGGGGACACTTGGATCCAGCTCCTGTGTTCCAGGGACCAAGCTCATCAAGATGAGAGGGGACCCAGAGGACCGGTGATGCAGAAGTTTGGTGCCTGCGTTGACAGGGGGAAGATTCCATTGACCCGCGGGAGATTTCTACTTGGCTTCCAATGCAGGGTGAAGGCAGACAGCCTCAGAGCATGCACTACCAGGAAACAGTTGAGAAAGCCGGCAGGATGAGGTGCTACAATGTTGCTGGTAGTCTTCTTGATACTTTGTTGCAGTTTTGCAGGCGTCCTGGAGCAGTCAGCAGTCGATCCTTGGCAGAAGACGAAGAGAGAGGTGCAGAGGAACTCTGGTGAGCTCTTGCATTCGTTATCTGATGAGAAACCCACAGGAGAGACCATAAATAGCCCTCAGAGGAGGATTGGCTACAGAGAGAGGTAAACACCTATCAGGAGGGATCTCTGACGTCACCAGCTGCACTGGCCACTCAGAGGTCTCCATTGTGCCCTCACACTTCTGCATTCAAGATTGCAGAAGTCTGGGACACACTGGAGGAGCTCTGGGCACCTCCACTTGGGAGGTGCTGTTCAGGGGAGTAGTCACTCCCCTTTCCTTTGTCCAGTTTCGCGCCAGAGCAGGGCTGGGGGGATCCCTGAACCATTGAAGAATGGCTTATGCAAGGAGGGCACCATCTATGCTTTTCGAAGCATTTCCAGAGGCCAGGAGAGGCTACTCTTCTCAGGCCCCTAGCACCTATTTCCAAAGGGAGAGGGTGTAACACCCTCTCTCAGAAGAAATCCTTTGTTCTGCCTTCCTGGTACTGGGCTGCCCAGGCTCCAGGGGGGCAGAAACCTGTCTGAGTGTTGGCAGCAGGGGTAGCTGCAGAGAAAACCCCAGAGAGTTAGTTTGGGAGTACCCGGGCTCTATGCTGGAGCCCTGGGATGCATGGAATTGTTCTCCCAATACCAGAATGGTATTGGGGTGACAATTCCTTGATCCTAGACATGTTTCATGGCCATGTTCGGAGTTACCATTGTGACGCTACATAGAGTTATTGACCTATATGTAGTTCACGCGTGTAATGGTGTCCCCGCACTCACAAAGTCGGGGGAATTTGCCCTGAACAATGTGGGGGCACCTTGGCTAGTGCCAGGGTGTACTCACACTAAGTAACGTTGCACCTAACCTTCACTAAGTGAGGGTAGACATATAGGTGACTTATAAGTTACTTAAGTGTAGTGTAAAATGGCTGTGAAATAACGTGGACATTATTTCACTCAGGCTGCAGTGGCAGTCCTGTGTAAGAATTGTCTGAGCTCCCTATGTGTGGCAAAATAAATGCTGCAGCCCATAGGGATCTCCTGGAACCCCAATACCCTGGGTACCTAGGTACCATATACTAGGGAATTATAAGGGTGTTCCAGTGTGCCAATGAGAATTGGTAAAATTAGTCACTAGTCTGCAGTGACAATTTTAAAAGCAGAGAGAGCATAAACACTGAGGTCCTGGTTAGCAGAGCCTCAGTGATACAGTAAAGGCACCACACAGGAAACACATACAGGGCACCCAGTGACACAGGCAAAAACAAACATACATATAAGTAAAAAATGGGGGTAACATGCCAGGCAAGATGGTACTTCCCTACACCAAGTCACTAGGGTTACACCCATTAGAGAAAGATCTGACTCTGCTCATTCCCATGTCACTTCAGTCTCAGAAGTGTCCCGCACATCCAACCCAGAGGACAACTCCCTAGATAGGGAACTCAGAAAGCTGAGGTTGGAAGAGGCCAGACTCAGGCTACAACAGCAACAGTTAGCCTTAGATAAGGAAGCCCTAGCTGTGGAAAGGGAAAGACAGGGGTTGGGAGTTAGTTCCTCATGGTGGCAGCAGCAATAGCAGTTTCAGGAGCTATATTGTTAGGGAGAACACATTTGACTCTAGAAACTTGAACAAGATTGTCCCCCTTTACAAGGAGGGGGATGACATCTAGAAGTGGTTTGCTGCACTGAGAGGGCCTGTAAAGTTCAGAGGGTCCCTCAGATGCAATGGGCTGCTATTCTGTGGTTGTCCTTCTCTGGCAAGGGGAGAGATAGACTCCTTAACTTTTAGAGAAGATGATTCAGATAATTACAATGTTTTGAAGACAGCACTCTTAAAAGGATTTGGCTTAACCACTGAACAATATAGGATTAAGATCAGGGAAACCAGAAAAGAGTCTTCACAAGATTGGACAGACTTTGTGGACTGTTCATTTAAGGCCTTAGAAGGTTGGTTAAATGGCAGTAAAGTGTCTGATTATGAGGGTCTATATCATCTAATCCTAAGAGAGCATATTCTTAACAATTGTGTGTCTGATTTGTTGTACCAGTGCTTGGTTGACTCAGATCTGACCTCTCCCCAAGAACTGGGAAAGAAGGTATACAATGGGGTCTGAACAAGGGTGAGCAGGAAAGCTCATACAGGGGGTGACAAACATAAGAAGAAGGATGGTAAGTCTCATAAGAAAGGTGGGGACAAAGATAAAAAGTCAGAGTTTTCATCAGGTCCCCAAAAATCATCTGGGGGTGGGCCCAAATCCTTTTCAAACCAACAGATAAAGCATTGGTGTTATTTGTGTAAAAGCAAAGGCGAGAGGGCAAGTGACCCCACTTGTCCCATGAAGAACATCAAACCTCCCACTACCACAACCCCCACTGCTTCCAATAGTGCCCCTAGTAATAGCAGTGGTAGTGGGAAAAACTCTACCAATAGCCAATCTAAGGGTGTAGCTGATCTCACTTTTGGTAATGTAGTGGGGGTTGGTCTAGTTAGGGGGACCACTGGGCTGTTTTAGTCTCAGATGGTGGCATTGACCCTGCCACCGTGGTTGCTTGTCCCCTTAATATGGATATGTAGGAAAGTACCATCTTCCTTAGCATGTTACCCCTATTTTACCTGCATGTCAGTATGTTTTTGCCTGTCTTACTGGGATACTGCTGGCCAGGACCCCAGTGCTCATAATTTATGGCCTAATGTGTGTGTCTGTATATTGCTTAGCTGTGTCACTGAGGTTCTGCTACTCAGAACCTCAGTGCTTATGCTCTCTCTGCTTTTAAATTTCTCACTGTAGGTTAGTGACTTCATTTGCCAATTTCAATTGGCACACTGGACCCCCCTTAAACGTCCCTAATATATGGTACTGGCTAGCAGAGCCTCAGTGACACAGTTAGGCACCACACAGGGAACACATTCAGGCCACAAACTATAAGCACTAGGGTCCTGGCTAGCACGATCCCACTGAGACAGGCAAATACAAACCGACACAAAAGTAAAAATGGGGGTAACATGCCAGGCAAGATGGTACTTTCCTACACAACCCCCTCCCAAATGAGGGCCAATAAGGCTAACCTTGCCCAGATGAGTCTTCATTGTCTAAGTGGAAATATCTGGAGAGTCCATCTGCATTGGAGTAGGCACTCCCAGGTCTATGTTCTACTGTATAGTCCATTCACTGTAGGGAGATGGACCACCTCAACAATTTAGGGTTTTCACCTTTCATTTGTTTAAGCCATAATAGAGGTTTGTGGTCTGTCTGAACAATAAAGTGAGTACCAAACAGGTATGGCCTCAACGTTTTCAGTGCCCAGACCACAGAAAAGGCCTACCTCTCTATTGCAGACCAATGCTTTTCTCTAGGGGTCAACCTCCTGCTGATGAAAGCAACAGGTTGATCCTGGCCCTCAGTGTTAAGCTTTGATAGCACTGCCTCCATCCCTAATTCAGAAGCATCAGTCAGGACTATGAACTTCTTCGAGTAACAAGGGCTTTTTAGGACGGGTGCAGAGCACATGGCCTGTTTCAGCTCATCAAAAGCCTTTTGACAGCTACCTGTCCACAATACCTTTTTAGGCATCTTTTTACTAGCGAGGTCATTAAGAGGAGCTTAGTTCTTAATGAACCTCCTATAGTACCCTGTGAGACCTAAGAAGGCTCTCACCTGGGTTTGAGTTGTAGGGGGAGCCCATTCCATGATGGTCTGGATCCTCCCCTGCAGTGGTGCAATCTGTTCCCCAACTACCAGGTGGCCCAGATAAACCACTTTCCCCTGCCCTATCTGGCACTTTGAAGCCTTGATAGTGAGGCCTGACTTTTGCAGGGCCTCCAAAACCTTCCATAGGTGGACCAGGTGCTCATCCGAGGTGGAGCTAAAGACAGCTATATCATCTAGATATGCTGCACTAAAAGCTTCCAAACCTTGCAGGACTGTGTTCACCAACCTCTGAAAAGTGGCATGTGAATTATTCAAACCAATGGGCATCACAGTGAACTGATAATGCCCTCCAATGGTGGAAAATGCAGTTTTAGGTTTAGCATCTTCTGATAATTTAATCTGCCAATACCCTGCAGTTAAATCAAAAGTGCTTAGATACTAGGCAGAAGCCAGTGTATCAATTAGCTCATCTGCCCTGGGTATAGGGTGAGCATCAGTTTTGGTTACTTGATTGACACCTCTGTAGTCAATACAAAACCTCATTTCTCTTTTACCATCTTTACTGTGAGGTTTTGGGACAAGCACCACTGGGCTAGCCCATGGGCTTTCTGAAAGCTCAATCACTCCTAAATCCAGCATTTTATGCAATCTCTGACATGGTCAGGCTGCCTATAAATCTTACTTTTGACAGGTAAACTGTCTCCAGTATTGATTGTATGCTCACACCAGGTAGTAGTACCTGGTATCAGTGAGAAGAGGTCAGAAAATTGGCAGAGGAGATTTATACAGTTGTCCTTCTGCTAAGCAGTAAGACAATCTGCAAGCACCACTCCCTCCACTAAGCCATCAGCTTCAGTGGTGGAGAAGATGTCAGGGAGAGGGTCACTCTCTTCTTCCTGCCCCTCATCAGTTGCCCTGAGCAGGGTTAAGTCAGCCCTGTCCTAGAAGGGTTTTAGGCTTTTGACATGGAGCAACCTAAGGGGACTCCTGGCAGTGCCCAGGTCTATCAAATAGGTAACCTCACCCTTCTTTTCAACAATGAGATGAGGTCCACTCCATTTGTCTTGGAGTGCTACTGGGGCCACAGGCTCCAATACCCACACCTTGTGCCCTGTGTGGTACTGGGTCAGGACAGCCTTCTGGTCATGCCATTGCTTTTAGAGCTCTTGGTGGGCCTGAAGGTTTTTACTGGCCTTTTTCATGTACTCAGCCATTCTGGATCTTAGGCCAATGACATAGTCCACAATGTCTTGCTTTGGAACTTTTAAAGGTTGTTCCCAACCCTCCTTCACAAGTGCAAGGGGATCTCTTACAGGGTGCCCAAAGAGGTGTTCAAAGGGGCTAAAGCCCACTCCTTTTTGGGGTACCTCCCTGTAAGCAAAAAGGAGGCATGGCAAAAGTACATCCCATCTCCTTTTGAGTTTTTCAGGGAGTCCCATAATCATACCTATGAGAGTTTTATTAACCCTCTCAACCAGATCATGTATCTGTGGATGATAAGGAGTAGTGAACTTATAAGTTACACCACACTCCTTCCACATAGCTTTGAGGTAAGCAGACATGAAGTTACTACCTCTGTCTGACACCACTTCCTTAGGGAAGCCCACCCTGGAAAAGATTCCTAGGAGGGCCTTTGCCACTGCAGGATCTGTAGTGGTCCTTAAGGGAATTGCTTCAGGATACCTGGTGGCATGGTCCACTACCACATGCATGAATCTATTGCCTGAAGCTGTTGGCGGGTCAAGGGGGGCAACTATGTCAACCCCTACCCTATCAAAGGGCCCCCCAACCACAGGAAGTGGAATTAAGGGGGCCTTAGGTGTGCCACAAGTCTTGCCACTGGCTTTGCAGGTCACACAAGAGCGACAAAACTCTTTAGTGTCATCTGACATATGAGGCCAGTGAATCAATGGAACAAGCCTGTCCCAAGTTTTACTCTGGCTCAAATGCCCAGCCAGAGGAATGTCATGTGCCAAGGTCAGAAGAAACTCCCCATGCTGCAAAGGGATGACCAATCTCCTTGTAGCTCCAGGTTTAAGGTCCCTTGGCTCTGTATACAAGAGGTTGTCTTCCCAATTCACCTTATGGCTATCAGTGACATCCCCATTCTGCTGTTTGACAGCTTTCTGTCTCAAACCCTCTAGTGCAGGACAGGTCTGCTGTACCACACTCAACTCTTCCCTAGCATGCCCCCCTGCACCCAAAAGCTCAGCAGTGTCTGCTGCTAGCTCATCTGGTGTAGGTTCTGCACAGGAAGAGGATTCCTCTTCCTCAAAAGAGGAATCTTCTGGAGAGGGAGGGATACTGGGCAAGGATTTACCCTTTCCACCCCTAGCTATTGGGAGCACTTGGTCCATTGTTCTAGGATCCAAGTTTCCCTGTCCTCTTTGCTTCTTGAGCTGAGCCCTTGTCAAAGCAAGATATGCCCAGGAATGCCCAGCATTGCTGCATGAGCCTCCAACTCCACTTCAGCCCAAGCTGATGTCTCCAAATCATTGCCTTGTAAGCAATCTACAGGTAATTCAGTGACTACCACAACTTTATTTGGACCAGTAACCCCCCCCCCCACACAATGAGACAGCCATGGGGTGGCTAAGAGTGTTGTTATGAGCATCAGTCACTTGGTACTGCTGACCAAGTGGGTGTTGATCAGGGTGAACCAGTTTCTCAATCACCATAGTGACACTGGCTCCTGTATCCCTGTAGGCTTCGACCTCAACAATATTTATTAGGGGAAGTTGCGTGTACTTACCCATATTAAGGGGACAAGCAACCAAGGTGTCAAAGTCAATACCACCATCAGAGACTAAAACAGCCTCTGTGGTCTCCCTAACAAGACCAACCCCAACTACACTACTAATGGTGAGCCCAGCTACACCCTTTGCTTGGCTATTTGTAGTAGACTTCCCACCACCACTACTATTACTAGGGGCATTAGAGGTTGCAGTTGGGGTTGTGGTAGTGGGAGCCTTGGTGTTTTTCTTTGGGCAGGTGGAATCACTTTCCCAATGGCCTTTACTTTTACATAAATAACACCATGGCTTCTTTTGATTGTGGGAAGAGGATTTGGACCCACCACCCCCAGAGGATTTTTGTGGGCATGATGAAGACTCAGAATGTCTCCACCCTTGTCAGAAGACTTACCATCCTTCTTCTTGCCATCCTTGTCACCACCTGTATGAACTTTTCTGTTCACTCTTGTTCTGACCCATTTGTCTGCCTTCTTTCCCAATTCTTGGGGAGAGGTCAGATCTGAGTCTACCAAGTACTGATGCAACAAGTCAGACACACAGTTATTCAAAATATGCTCTCTCAGGATTAGATTATATAGGCTTTCATTGTCAGTCACTTTACTGCCGTGTAACCATCCTTCCAAGGCCTTCACTGAACAGTCTACAAAGTCTGTCCAGTCTTGAGAGGACTCTTTTCTGGTATCTCTGAACTTTATCCTGTATTGTTCAGTGGTTAAGCCAAATCCATCTAAGAGTGTATCCTTCAAAACTTTGTAGTTGTTGGCATCAGTTTCTCTGACAGTAAGGAGCTTATCCCTACCCTTACCAGTGAACGATAGCCACAAGATAGCAGCCCACTCCTTTTGAGGGAACAACTGTACCATACAGGCCCTCTCAAGTGCAGCAAACCACTTGTTAAGGTCATCCCCCTCCTTGTAAGGGGGGACTATCTTATGCTGGTTCCTAGAATCTTGTTATTTTACAGGATTACTATCAAGGACACAGCTGCTGCCACCATGGGGAACTAACCCCAACCTCTGCCTTTCTCTCTCTACATCTAGAGATTCCCTGTCTAAGGCCAACTGCTGCTGCCTCAGCTTCAGGCTGACCTCTTCCAACCTCAGCTTTCTGAGTTCCCTGTCTAGGTGTCATTCTCAGGTTGGGAAAAACTTTTCAAACTTTTGAAAACTTTGAAAACTTTTTAGAAACTTATTAGAATGTTTGTAGAAAGAAAGGTAAACTGTTTAGGTTAACTGTGTATATTTTTAAGTATTTGGTATATGTTTTTCTTATGAAAAGCACCAATGACAAAGTGGTAAAGCAGTTACAAGTACTTATCCTACAGCTGCACCACCAATGTAGGAGGCTGGCCTGGATTATAGTGGGTACCTGATGGTACTTACACCCGGCGCTAGCTCCAGTGATCCCTGATTAGTAGTGTTCTAGCAGCTTAGGTTGATAGAGGTAGCTATAGCAGAGCAGCTTAGGCTGAACTAGGAGACATGCAAAGCTCCTACTATACCACTTATATCATATAGCACTATATCATAAGAATCACCATACTAAGAGTTACTAAAAATAAAGGTACTTTATTTTAGTGACAATGTGCCAAAATATCTCAGAGGATATACTCCCTTAGGAGGTAAGTAAAATACACAAAATATACACACAAACCAAAATCAGGAAAAGTAAACAGTTAGAAACGTAGTGCAAACACTGTAGAATATAATAGGGTGCAATCGGCCTAGGGGTAACACATACCATATACTAAGAAAGTGGAATACGAACCACTTAGGAACCCCAGGCCTAGTGTAGTGTGTAGAGGGTCGCTGGGAGTGTAAGAAAACACTATGGGTGTCCAAGATACCCCACCCCAAGACCCTGAAGAGTAGAAGTAAAGTGACCCTACTTCCCCAGAAACACACTAAAGTCGTGATAGGAGATTCTGCAAAGACCACAACTGACTGCAAAGCACTGAAGACGGATTCCTGGACCCGAGGACCTGTAAAGGAAGGGGACTAAGTCCAAGAGTCACAAAAATGTCCAGGGGGGCAGGAGCCCACTAAACCCCGGATGAAGGTGCAAAATGGCTGCCTCTGGGTGGAAGAAGCTGAAGATTCTGCAACAACAGAAGGTGCCAGGAACTTCTCCTTTGCACAGAAGATGTCCCACGGTGTGCTGGAGGATTCAGATTTGTTTCCATGCAGAAAGACCACAAACAACCCTCGCTAGCTGCAATGGTTGTGGTTGAAGAAAATGGGTGCTGCTTGGGCCCAGGAAGGACCAGGAGGTCGCCCCTTGGAGGAGGAGACAAAGGGGGTGACCAGCAATACCAAGAGCCCATGCAGAAGCAGGCAGCTCCTACAGAAGTACTTGAACATGGGTTCAAGAAAACTGAACACAGTGGTCATCTCAACACCACAAAGGAGGGTCCCACGAAGCCGGTGGTCAACTCAGCAAGTTGAGCAATGCAGGACGGAGTGCTGGGGACCTGGGCTGTGCTGTGCACAAAGGATTCCTTGTAAAAGTGCACAGAAGCCCAAGCAGCTGCAGTTCATGTAGTACACAGGATTACTGTCTGGCGTGGTGAGGCAAGAACTTACCTACACCAAACCTTGACAGATGGACCACTGGACTGTCGGGGTCACTTGGATCCAGCACCTATGTTCCAGGCCCCACACTCATCAAGATGAGAGCAGACCCAGAGGACCGGTGAAGCAGAAGTTCGGTGCCTGCGTTAGCAGGGGGAAGATTCCGTCGACCCATGGGAGATTTCTTCTTGGTTTCCAGTGCAGGGTGAAGGCAGACAGCCCCCAGAGCATGCACCACCAGGAAACAGTTGAGAAAGGCGGCAGGATTAGGTGCTACAATGTCGCAGGTAGTCTTCTTGCTACTTTGTTGCAGTTTTGCAGGAGTCCTGGAGCAGTCAGCAGTCGATCCTTGGCAGAAGTCAAAGAGGGAGATGCAGAGGAACTTGGTGAGCTCTTGCATTCGTGATCTGAAGAGAAGCCCACAGGAGAGACCCTAAATAGCCCTCAGAGGAGGATTGGCCACCTACTCAGGTAAGCACCTATCAGGAGGGGTTTCTGACGTCATCTGCTGGCACTGGCCACTCAGAGGCCTCCTTGTGCCCTCACACCTCCGCATTCAAGATGGCAGAGGTCTGGGACACACTGGAGTAGCTCTGGGCACCACTCCTAGAGTGGTGATGGACAGGGGAGTGGTCACTCCCCTTTGCTTTGTCCAGTTTCGTGCCAGAGCAGGGGCTGGGGGATCCTTGAACCGGTGTAGGCTGGTTTATGCAAGGAGGGCACCATCTGTGCCCTTCAAAGTATTTCCAGAGGCTAGGAGAGGCTACTCCTCTCAGGCCCTTCACACCTATTTCCAAAGGGAGAGGGTGTAACACCCTCTCTCAGAGGAAATCCTTTATTCTGCCTTCTTGGGACTGGCTGCCCAGACACCAGGAGGGCAGAAGCCTGTCTGTGGGTTGGCAGCAGCGGTAGCTGCAGTGAAAACCCCAGAGAGCTGGTTTGGCAGTACCCGGGGTCCATGCTGGAGCCCCAGGGATGCATGGGATTGGCACCCCAATACCAGATTTGGCAAGAGGGGACAATTCCATGATCTTAGACGTGTTACATGGCCATATTCGGTATAGGTATTGACCTATATGTAGTGCACACATGTAATGGTGTCCCCACACTCACAAAGTCCGGGGAAATTGCCCTGAACTATGTGGGGGCACCTTGGCTAGTGCCAGGGTGCCCTCACTCTTAGTAACTTTGCACCTAACCTTCACCAAGTGAGGGTTAGACATATAGGTGACTTATAAGTTACTTAAGTGCAGTGTAAAATTGTGGTGAAATAATGTGGACTTTATTTCACTCAGGCTGCAGTGTCAGTCCTATGTAAGAATTGTTTGAGCTCCCTATGGGTGGCAAAAGAAATGCTGCAGCTCATAGGAATCTTCTGGAACCCCAACACCCTGGGTACCTAAGGACCATATACAAGGGAATTATGAGGTTGTTCCAGTGTGCCAATCAGAATTGGTGAAAATGGTCACTAGCCTGCAGTGACAATTTTAAAGGCAGAGAGAGCATAAGCACTGAGGTTCTGGTTAGCAGAGCCTCAGTGACACAGTTAGGTACCACACAGGGAACACATTCAGGTCACAACTATGAGCACTGGGGTCCTGGCTAACAGGATCCCAGTGAGACAGGCAAAAACAAACTGACACACAAGTAAATAATGGGGGTAACATGCCAGGCAAGATGGTACTTTCCTACACCCTCTCCCTACTTATAGGCCTTCACCTGTGGCTTGGGCCTATAACTCGCGATCAGGGCCTTTCATAATCAGTCTAGCACTTGGCAGTGGGCTATAAGGCTATATCAGAATACTGAAAGGACGAGAGTTCCAATGAAGACAATGTAGTAGCTCTGGGCTTATAATGGCTGATATATTTCTTCTGCTCCAATATTCCAATGTTTGGTTTTCTGTTTCTCCGTTTTTAATTTAGAACATTTCACCCTCAGTGGGTAGAAAGTTCTAATAACCTTATAGCTCTTCGGTCTTGGGCTATACCAGTTGTTAAACAGCCTGTCCCTGTTTTAGGCCCTCGCCCACGGCTTGGACCTATAACTCGGATTCAGGGCCTTTAACAACCGGTAAAGCCCTTGGCTATAAGGCTCTATTAGAAAGTGTTATCTATCATTACATACATCTACGTGGCAGATCAGAGGGAATTTCTGTTTGTCCTTCTTTGGTATTGATGTAAACAGTGACAAAGTAGAGAAACTCTATCCGCACTTCAATGAAGGAGAACTGTATATGCATACCTTGTAGTGACCAGGTGATGCTCTCACAACAACAGCTTCCTGACCTAGTCTTGATAAACTTAGGATTTAAACTAAAAAAGAGAAACAAATCTGTCCCACTAGCCCTGGCACTGAAGTTTCAGGTGGATGTGCACATATGATCAAACAAAATGTTGTCTCTCACCCTGCAGGAGAGACAATGGATAAAGTGCGCTGAACTATCTCCTCATGTATACTGAGATGGGCAGAAGAAAACGTGAGTGATTTCCAAACAGACTCATGGCTACTGAAAGCCCCACTTACGCAAATGTATGTATGCATGTTTATGATTTATTCTACACAAGAGCCTGGCAAAAAATGAGGGTGCAGCGAGCGCAGGAACAAAGTAGCTGTTAGGGGCCGCACAAACTGTACTCCACACAGAGGTAGAACCAACCAGTGAGCCGTACCGAGGGTGCCCCTTGGAACAGTGGCGGTCCGTCCTTCAGGGCGGAGGGGCCATGCTCCCCCACCCCATAAAGAGTGTCTGTCAGGCTGAACAAAGGTCAGCCTGACAGACACTCTTCATGTTCAGGTCAGGCAGCCAGGGGCAGACATGCGCGATTTGCGCAGACTCCTGGCTGCCTGAGCTGAACTTTGCTGGGATGAGGAGATCACGACCCCTATGGGCGTGACCTCCTAGGCCCAGCAAAGGTGCCTCGAGGCCCTCCCCTGGGTGACGAGGAAAGTGTCACCCATTGACACTCTCCCTGGGCGCTTCAGGTTTAAGCCCTGAAGTGCCCAGGGCGAGTGTCAATCAGTGACACTTCGTCACAGAGTGGGGTGGGGTCAGCAGTCTCACTGACCCCATCTCACTCTGTGACGAGGCTGGGACTGCTGCCTTCCCTCATTGGCTGACCAGTGAGGTCAGCCAGTGAGGGAAGGCAGCAGTCCCAACCCTCCTGGGACCTGGAGGCTAAAGGTAAGTGTGTGTGTGTGTGTGTGTGTGTGTGTGTGTGTGTGTGTGTGTATGTGTGTGTGTATATGTATGTATGTATGTGTGTTATGTTTTACATTGAATGTTTGGTGCGCACGTGCATGTTTGAGTGTTATGAGTGTTGTTAATGGATGTGAGTGTGTGCGTGCGTGTGTGTGTGAAAGAATGAATGTGTGTGATCTTGTAAAATGAATGTTTGGTGCGTGCGTGTATGTTTGAATGGAATAAGTGTTGTTAATGGATGAGCGTGCGTGCCTGTGTGTGAAAGAATGAGCCTGTGTGTGTGTTTGTGTGTGTGCCCCGCCCACCCCCCTCCCAAAGCTGCCGGCCGCCACTGCCTTGGAAGGTGGGAAAGAGAGTCCCATGGATCTCCAAAACACCTTGTTAAAGGCTGCTGCAGTCGTTCACTACAAACACCTAAAGAGGGTGTCTGTCCCCCATTGAAAGGCAGGGCTGCTTGCTGCCTTCAAAGTGAAAGACGGACCGGCGACTTCAAGTAGCTCCTTTCAATAATATGCTGCACTCAGGACAGCCACGAGCACAGGGGTCTCCAACAGGTAGCTCAGGAGCTACGAGTAGCTCACCAGCTGCCAAAAGTAGCTGTTCAACTTGGAGTCTACCCTAGTTTAAGATTCAAAGGATCTGGGGCCAGACGTAGCAAAGGTTTTTACCCATTCTGTGTCTATGGGAAAAAGTGTTCGTACATATGGCCCCTGGAGCTTAGCAGTGCTGACTTACTCACCACTGAGTTGTAGACCCTTGAAGAAGAGGCCAGGCTAACCAATAGCAATGTTCAATGCTCAAACACCACATGAGACTAACGGCATAAAGCCTGTAACATAACAAATGGCCATGTAGCAAAGCCACCTGCTGCAGTGGGCTTTGCTACTGTTAGTCACATTGTCTGTGGCTCTGGCTGGGAAGTAAGAGAACAGTATCCCAAGTCTGGGAAAGCATGAGATGGAATCAACATACACAAACTTAATAAAAATAATCTGATTACCATGTCTGATGTGGTATCTACTGTAACAGTGAATGTTTTTTAGTAGCTCAAGATGATTTCCATTAATCCAAAGTAGCTCAGCCTGTAGAAAAGGTTGGAGACCCCTGCACTAGCCTGTTGCTGAGCTGGGAGCAGTGTGTCAACTGACAAGGATCAGACCCAGCGGACCCTTTTAAAGCTGCGCCCCGGTGAATTCCAGGGCTGTGCACCTTATACATAAAACAGCGCATGGACTACAATGTTGCAATCTTATCTTTAACAGAAACATTTTGAGCTTATGTCAGAAACCAATACCGCAAATACATTTTCGAGGCACCGAGTTCCATCCAGACGATAGGAACCTGTATGAATTTTAAGGATTTTGATTAAAAATATGTGCATTCTGTACAACTTGACTTTTTGAATTGTATTTTTCATAGTATAAAGGATTTGGCCTCTTAAAACCTATACTCGCTACATTACACTACGTTAGTAGTTCACCTTGGTGACTGTGGATTCCTAGATCGAATTTTGGTAATTAGTGATGTACTATTCGCGTTACTGCCTTGTTACATATTGCTCACATTGAGAAAGCCTGAGAGATTTACTCCTATGTCCTTACAAGCATAAGTACTTGCTGATATATGGATCTGCTTTTAAGTTAACACGTTCACTCCCACCACTTATTTGCCTCGCCACAAGCAAACCAAATGTGTGATTTTTATCTCCAGTTATGAACCGCCAAGTGAGTGTCTCCGGCCCCCATGTGGATCTGTAGCTTAACTTGTGTATGTTTAAGTTATCATAGAAATGTTACTGATATCTGATTTCTTCTTGATTTTTATTGTACACTGATCTTCCATATAGCTTATCCCTATAACACACTTATTATTATAAATATCACTAAGACAAGAATAATTGTTGACTCTATAGTGAGTTAGTGTTCTCTTTAAAACCTTATCATTTTGTCCCCATTTGTCGGATTTGATAAAAAAAAATCCTTTGCAAAAAACATTTGTTTTATTGTCATAATGACAGCCCTCAAACCACTCTGCAGTGCAGAGCTTCCACGGTGTTAGACAATGGTAGGAGTATGCGAAAATGCAGGATCAGAATGTGCAGCACGTTTAATCTATTAATGCAGAAGAAAAAGGTAAATCATCCGGCAAGTTCTTTGCCAATAATATTTTGAACTATAAAGATCATTTTTTAGAACTCTGCAAAGTTTGCATAATATGTGGAACATGTAGTTAGCACAGAACTTTGCAGAAAACACTGCAACAACAGACACAGGAATCTTCTGGTCAACGTTACTGACCAGTTTTTACCAACAATGTATTCATAATAAGTGAACAAAACCTATACATTCAAGTTCCAATCAGTGGCCAGTGTTAGCTGCACTTCCGAGAAAAGTGATGTTTAATGTTAACTAGATCAAAATAATGATGTAATATAAAAATACACGAGTAACGGCAGATAGAGAGTTATTATTTCGAGAATTAAATACCCATATTAACTTAATAAACACGCTCTTGTTAAGTCTTACCACTGTTTTCAGTGAACATCTGCTCAGCCCCTGATAGCTGAGACACAAGTAGGAGGCCATTCTCAAGAGAAATGACCAAGTCCAAGCAGTGCCAAGAATTGTAAAGTCAAGAAAACAACAAAATAAAAACCCCAACTTCGTTTAGAAAATATAGAAACACGTTCTGAACAATAAGACACAAAACAATGAAAACTGGATATGGGTTAACAGCCATATGAACTTTACATTTTTAAGGCAAAAAGTACCTACGAAAAGCAAATGACCAAAGTGAAGCAAAAGGCCATGGTTGACTATAACCTATGAATGATAAGAGGCAAACTGTTAGACCTGACAGCCTTAGGGTTGTCATCCCCCAACTTTTTGTCTGCCTCCCTCCACTTTTCTGAGACTGTTTTAGCTGGTTTTAGGGTTCTGGGAACTTTATCACTGCTAACTAGTGCTAAAGTTCAAATGCTCTCTCCCTTAAACATGGTAACATTGGTTCATCCCCAATTGGCATATTTGATGTACTTATAAGTCCCTTGTAAAGTGCACTACACGTGCCCAGGGCCTGTAAACTAAATGCTACTAGTGGGCCTGCAGGACTGATTGTCCCACCCACCTAAGTAGCCCCTTAACCATGTCTCAGGCCTGCCATTGCAAGGCCTGTGTGTGCAGTTTCACTGACACTTCAACTTGGCATTTAAAAGTAAACATCAAGCCTTAAACTCCTTAGGGCTTACTTTTCTACATAAAAGTTACCCCTAAGGTAGGCCCTAGGTAACCGATAGGGCAGAGTGCTATGCAGGTAAAAGGCCAGACATGTACATATGTATTTTATATGTCCTGGCAGTGAAAAACTCCTAAAGTCGTTTTCCACTACTGTGAGGCCTGCTCCTTTCATAGACTAGCATTATGACTGCCCTCATATACTTTTTGAGTGGTAGATTTTGACCTGAAAGGGGTACCCAGGTCATATTTAGTATGGCCAGAATGGTGGAAGAAAATCCTGCTTTTAGAAAGCGAGCATTTTTCTGCACTTAAAAAACATCTGTGCCTTACAGCCTGTCTCCAATCAACATCCGTGCTGGTTGATAGCTCCCTTGTGCATTTTACCCCGACAACCACAAACACAGGACACTCAGTCACACCTGCACTCATCTACATATTGAATGGGCCATCCTGGGCTGGAAGGGTGGAGGGTCTGACACTTACATTTCAAAAGGTCAGTGGCCTTCCCTCACACAATGGACTGCCAAACCCCCTCCTGGGACCCTGACAGACAAGACTGATCTGAAAGGGGAACTTGTGCACTTCAATACCACTCTATGAAGTCTCCCCCACTTCAAAGGCTCATGGATCTGCTGTCCAGGGTGATCTAGGAATCATTGAACAAAGGGAAATTGCCAATGGATAAGCAGATAGCGGAGAAAGTGGTTATTTAAATACCCAGCTGTACTCCTGATTGTTGCTTATCCTATAGGCCCATATCGCTCTGTATCATGGAGGTCAAGGTATTGGCCACGGTTCTCATCACTTAGCTCTCAACAGTGATCAGCTAATCAGCTGGGGTCAATGTGGCAGAACACCACTATAAACAACATCAGAAGGATGCACAACACCCTTGCTCTGACAGATGAATTAACCTAGACAACTATGAGAAGATGTTTGATTCAGTTGGCTTGGCAAACTTATTCACAGGGCAATTTGGAGTGCCGGCTAACCTTGCTGGGAAACTCACTGGCGGTGTGTAATATATATATGTATATATATATATATATATATATGTGTGTGTATACATATACACAGCATATACACTGGAAAAAACAAACGTTAACATTGAGTTATAGTTTGGTGAAAGCGCCAGTTAAAACACAACATTTAAAACTAAAACACACTGAATTCACCAGTTATAGTTAACTGAAGTGACTATAATTCACACCTCTGCTATACAATATGTCATGAGTGATACTATATGTGAAGTTATATGCAGTGTATGGGGTTGGTTGCAGAGCCTGGGAGTCAGGATCCCCCTTCCCCACCACCGTACCCCTTTTTTTGTTTTGTTTTCCTTGACACATAGATCAAGATCTCAAGCCTTAAAAAAGCAGACGTAATTTTCTCTTCATATTGTGGTCAACCAATCATTTCACATGTTTTGAGCTTGCAGTAAAGCGATACTTCACAGTACAACCATTAAAGTTCTGTGGCCTGAAATATCATAACAATTTGAACATTAATTTCTCAAAAACTACTGAACAGATTTACACTAAATCACATAAAGCATGCCTTCTGGGTCAAGCTCCAGCTTTTTGCCAGATTTGGTGGAATTCTGTTCAGTCATTTAGATTATAGTTCTGTTCAAACTTTCTATGGGAAATTACATGGTGAAAACACATTTTGCCTCTTCCCTCATTTTTCTTAGTCTCTGCTTGACAGATCAACCGTAAACCTTCCAATAAGGGTCTGAGGTGACAAGCCTTTTTTTGGAAAGTTTTGGGAAATTTTTTCAAATGGCACCAAAGTTGTTTGCAAACAAAAACACACATTTCCTAGGGAAACCCAGTCCTAACTATAACAACACAGTGGCAATCTTCACTGTGTGTATTTTTTTTAAAGTTTCATGAAGATTATCCTGATGTTACTATCAAAACAAAAAAAATGCTCTTCTCATGGAAAGTGTGACCCAACTATAACTATACGGTAGAGAAGCCACTGTTGATAGATATATATATATATATATATATATATACATACGTTCAAACAAAGCGGCTAATTCAATTAGCGCCGCGCTCAAGTAACGGTGCTCGTGCCGAGGGCAAGCCGAACCCTCGCAGTCTTGAAATAAATAATTAACACGGAGTCCTTGGTGGAGTGCTTTGCCAAACTTCTGTTTTTATATATACATATGTGTATATATATATATATATATATATATATATATATATATATATATATATATATATGTACATAAATATATAAATATGTATGTATTACTTAGTAGGTATAGTTCAGACCTAGTTTCTATGTATAAAGCATTTTTGTACTTGCCTATATCTTTCACGCCGCTTGATGAATCTTCACTAAACTTTCCAAAAACATTTGCCAGTCAGGTCAGCTGCTGTCTGGAAAGTTTTGGGGAAATCCACCGGGGGGGGGTTAAAAAAAGGGGGTTCCCAAAACACTTTTTACCCATTCTTTTTTCCATAGGGCGTTTGAACAGCAATAGTACGGAAACTACTGGACGGAATTCCACCAAATCTGACAGAAAGCTAGATCCTGGTCCAGAAAGCAACTTTTTTGTGTTTTGGTGTAAATCCGTCCAGCAGTCTTACAGAAATGTAATTTAAGAAAATCCAAATATGTATATCCAGGGACGCAAAGGATTCGTGACCCCTCCCGATCTTGCGCTGACACTTCAACAACGAACCCTTGGAAGTTTTGGCAGCCATCTTGGGACAAATGCAAAATACAAAGGACGCCAGGGTACGAACACCCCAACCCCTTAGCTCTGGTGCTGGTGTCCCAAAGGGACCCCCCAGGGCTAAAAAGCATTTTTGTAAAATATTTTACTGCAAATTGGCGACTGGGTTGAGAATCTGCGGTGCAAATTTAAAAAAAACAAGAGGTTTTTTTTTAAATAGGCCCCTGGGTGGGCCATGTCCTGGGGGCACTTTTTTGTTTTCAATAGGAGGGCCTCCAGACCACCCCACAGCCATGGGGACTACGACCTCCCCTGAGCGACTAATGTGATATGAGTGGGCGGGCACATGGCTACCCCGGGCCCCGGGGACCACCATCCCCAGGGGCAAAAATACTTTTTTAACGTCAGGGAGGCCTGATGTCCTCCCGCACAGCACCAAGCACCACCACCTGTTGGAAAGTGGATTATTGGTAAGGGCAGGTAAGTACCTATACTTAGCAATAGGCTACTAACCCCCACTAGGTCCAGTCAGGTCTCAATAAATTAATCCTCACTCAACCCTTGGTAGCTTGGCAACAAGCGACAAGGCTTAACTTAGGAGACAAGTGTGTAAAGGATTTAAAAATCACAAAATAGTAATTAAGTAAAACGCAAAACACATTAAAAATCCAACAACAATTTATATTTATATTTTTATCTTTAAAAGGACTTAGATAAGGGGAAACAGAGATATGAATTTTCAAAAAATTAATGTGTTCTAGCGCATAGAATCTAAAAGCGCCAATCTAGTCATCTGGTCGAACTAGACCGGGGAAAAGTCGAAGTTTGAGGCCGACCGCGATCGAGCCCTGCTCGGCTACATAAAGCGGGAGGCCTCAATCAAAAGTTTACCTTTGGACTTAGGGCCAGATTTACAAAGGTCTAGCTCCAGTCCAACACCACATTAGCTGCATTTTGTTTATGCTAATATAGTGTTGAAAGGGCACAAACGCTGCACCATATTTACAAAGTGGTGCATTGCTTGCATTGTGCTGCTTTGTAACCCCATGCACCAGGCATAATGTATGCAAGACGGCGTTCCAGCACTAGGAGGGCCGTAAAAATCGTGCAAAGGAATCTATGAGATTCCTTTGCGCCATTTGTATCAGCATTTTTTAATGGCTGCCAAATGCAGGCATTAAAAAGATGCTCCCATTGTGTTCATTGGGCCTCTGGGTACTTTGCAGGATTAGCGTCACAATTTTTGACACTAGTCCTCCAAAGCGCTGGACTATCATAAAAAATGATGATGCTAGTCCCCCTGACTACCGCCATGGTGCGCTGTATTTTAAATAGCCCTCTGCGGATACGCGTCACAGGAGACCTCGGTGAAGAATTCTACCTTCGGACTTAGATGATTTTTCAGGACGAAAATCTTCATCTGGGCCAAAGCTGAAGCTTGATCCGACGTCCCGGGAGCCCTCCTTAGATATGCTGTGCGGGAAGTCCCGGTCAACTTTTTATGTTCGGCCGTGGTCACTTTTTTTGAGCTTTTTCTCTCCGACTTTGGACGACCCTACACAGCAAGCCAGTTTCAAGTCAATGTCGTCAAATTGCCTTTCCAGGAGTCCCCGGTGAAATCCTGGAAGTCTGGGGCTAGGGAGCTTTTCAACAGGATGAACCTGCAGGTCAGGCTGGGTCACGGTCGTTGTAAGCCGGCTTGACTGTCGACAGAGGGTTGGTCCCTTTATGGAGCTATTTACCAAAAGTTCTCCAATCTTCTCCAAAATTCTGGACCTTCTTCCAGGAGGTCTTTGAAGGTCCTTTAGAAGTCCATAGCTCACCATAAGGTTCCAGAAGCTCTGAGCTGCTCCTTGAAAGCCAGGACTCCAATTCCCAGAATGCACTTAGCTCAAACTCCAAAATGACCACTGGATAGTGGTCAGCTAATCAGTTTCTACGGGATCTGATGCTGGGGACTCTGGGTAGCTATTTTTCACCTGTAGGAAGCTGGAAGTCTCTTCTTTAAGCAGTTGAAGACAAGCAAAGTCCTTTTAGTGGTGAATCCCAAGTTGCAGTTTGTGCAGTCCTTCCGAGTGCAGTGTCCAGGTGCAGGTCAGGGTTCCAGCAGGACAGTCCTTCTTCTGATGTTGTTCTTTGTAGGGATCTGAGGTGTGGGTGCAGCTCGGCCAAATTTATCCTTGCTCCTGGGGTGAAAAGCGGGGGTGGGCAACTGTCCAATTACAGGCAGGCCACTAACCTCTTGAACGACCGGGGAAGTGTGACAAAATTAAATCCCAGGGAGCAACATACTTTAAGAATCCTAAATGGCAGAAACTGAATTTTGGAGGTTAGGTCTGGCTGAGCCCACGAACGGTGTGGCTAAAAATCCTTAACACACCCCTCTCATACCCTCTCCTAATCTAATCAAGAGGGCGCCTATTTGTCTGAGTTTGCAGAAAAAGGGGGAAGGTCCTGAGCTGCTCCAAGTACCCCTCCCTCCTTTGAAGACCAGTTTGGCTGCTCTCCCCCATCCTGTTTCACCATCTGCTAAGGCAGATCTCCTTCCCCAGGCACTTCCTTTGTGTTCGTCCAAGGCCATTTCACACCTCATTAAGGCAGCCTGGACAGGCTGCCAGAGGCTGACCAATCAGAGAGGGGCACTAAAGAGCTAAAGTTGGCAACTTTCAGGTAGAATTCTAGAACTCTCCCCATGAACTAGTTATATTAAATCCAACAATGGCAAGCTGTTGGATTTATTGTAACAATCAGTGTAATACCAAACTTGAAATATCTGACTCCTATTGGGACTCTATTAATTGAAATACAGTCTTCCCATTTTAACCTATGAATCACATTCAATACAGTGAGAGAAAAACAAATTTGACTACTTTACCTCACCAGGGTTTATAAAACAATCTTTATAAGGTCCCTGCTTAGTGTTACATAGCACCCAGTCCTAGGGTCACTTAGGGCACACCTTAGGGGTGACTTATATGTAAAAATAAGGACGTTTAAGACTTTGAAGTACTTTTAATACAAAAGTCGAATTTGCATATAACTTTAGTTAGCAAGGCAGGCTTGCTTTTAAAATGACACTGGACACCTAACAGTGCACCTATGGGGGTCCCTAAACCTACATGCCCTACCATATACTGGGGACTTATAGGTAGGTTGATACTGCGAATTATAATTAGCCTAATTTGCATGCCTATTTTAATTAGAGCACAGGCCCTAGGACTGGTTAACAGTACCCAGAGCACCATCAGATTCAGGAAACCACCAGCAAAAGTGAAAAATGGGAGTTAGGGGACTTCTGCAATCAGCTCAGTTTTCTGACATATATATATGTATATAAACTAATATATCAATGATGTTATTAAAGATGTCATGAGTGCCGTAATTTGTAGGTTAAGTAGCAGCGCATGTCAAGGGCGTGCGTTATAGATACCTTACGACACGAGTTAGAGTTACTTGAGATAACGCTAACAAGTGAATTTCCATGGTTTTGTACATTTAACATGTGAGCCTAACTATAATGTCCCTATAACCTTTGTTTATATATATATATATATATATATATATATATATATATATATATATATATATATAACCTAGTGTCAGTCGCTACTAGGAAGTTAAAGTTAGGACCATGTCTGCATAGAAAAAGCATTTTTTGACTTGCATATATCTTTGGCACCATTTGAAGAATCTTCACAAAGTTTTCCAAAAAGAGTGTTGTTTGATTTTTGCCTCACACAGAAAGTGTTGGAGTGATCTGTAAAGCAGGAGCTGAGAAAAAGGAGGGGTGAAAAAAGTTGCATTTCCGTTGTTAATTCCCATACGCCCTTTAGACACGTCCACAGCCCAAGCCGCTGCTGGACAGAATTACCCCAAATTTGTCAGAAGGCTGGCTTTTGTTACGAAGATCATGCTTTCTCCTATTTGGTGTAAATCTGTTCAGTAGTTTTTGAGATATTAAAGGGGGAAAAAAATTGTATATCTCTGGCTGTGATGACTTCGTGAATATTTTGTGAATAATTAAAAAAAAATTGTGAATTTTAACAAATATGCATGCGAGAAGAAGAGTTGCAATTGGTTGACTGCAACCTGACTAGAAAGTTGCGGCTGCCATTTCATTTCACGGAATATGGTCCCTGAGAGTGAAAATCCAAATTGAAAGTGACATAAAGGGTCAAGGTGAAGGTACCCTGACCCCAGGGGTGTGGTACAGGTGTGTTTTAGGGGCAAACTATAGGTTTCAAATGATTTCTCATAACCATGCTCGGTATTCATGAAAATTCATGAATGTTTGCAAATAATTCACAAAATATTCGCAAACATGAAAAAATGTGAAAGAAAAACCACAGGCTCATTCATACACTAATTAATGCAATCATACATGTACTGAGAGACTCAGGTGCACAGTCACACACCCTCTCAGACGCTCATGCACCAACTCAGGCTCACACACCGACTTTCTGAGCCACTCGGACACTCATGCACCCACTCACAGAGACAGGCCCTGTGGCCAATCCACGCTGCGCACGGCCAACGGTCATGCGTGGTATGGGGTTGGGTAGTTATAAGGGCTCGGCTGCAAGGACTGGCTGCAGGCCAGGACTTGTGACCAACCCCCGCCATGCATGACCGAAGGAAGTGCGCGACGACAGTTCTAATGACGCATAGTAATTAAAATGACTTTACATTAAAAAAAACATGAACATTCACTGAAAAAAACAAAGGTTACAGGGATGCACAGCCAGTTACTCCACATATTATATCACTGGTGAGATCTTGTATGGTATCTTTGATATTATCACTGGAACATTTGCAAAAAAATTATTAATAAGAAAACTGTGCATGGCAAGGGCGTGAGTTATAGTTACTTGAAAGAACTATAACTATAACTATAACTATAACTATAACTATAACTATAACTATAACTGTTGAATTTCTATGGTTCTGTATGAGTAAATTCAGAACCTAATTATAATGTCCCTGTAACCTTTGTTTATTTCATTGAATATATATATATATATATATATATATATAGAACGATAGATATATTATTATATATATATATATAGATATATATATATATATATATATATATATATGTATATATATATATATATATATATATGTTTACATATAGATATTGAAAAACCAAAGGTTGCAGGGATGTTCTAGTTTGGAAATATAATTAAAAAACATAGAAATTTGCTTAAGAAACAAGGTTACAAATACGTTTTAGTTAGGTTTCAAATTTGCTTGCACAAAAACCACAGAAATTCGGCAGTTAGGGCTATGTCAGGTAACTATAACTTGTACGTTAAGGTAAGCTTTTGTTCCCACCATTCTCATCAATAATTTTACTGAAAATATTGCAGGGATATTATCAATGATGTCATAGTTGATATTATGAGTGATGTAGTATATGGGGTACTTAGCAGTGCATGGCGATGGTGTGAGTTATAGTTACCGTAGAGCACATGTTAAAGTTACTTGAAATAACTCTAACATTAAATGTCTGCACGCATGGAAAGATATGAAAACTCTGGTTCCCGCAAGCGGGAGCAATTTGACAGCTCGTACTTGCTGGAAGCAGACTGTTTGCTTTTGCTTGGTGGGAGATGTCACACCTCCCACCAAGCAAAAGCAAACAGTTATCTCCCAAGGTTGGGCACCTGCAGCCTCCCTCCTTTGTATAAAAACGCCCCGGCAGGTGGAGGTCCCCGGGGCCTGGGGTGGTTCTGCATCATGCCCCCAACCATATATTTTTTTTAAACTAGCCGCCGGAAGGTTGTGGTCCCCGGAGCTTAATAAAGTCCTTGTAAGGAGGCCTTGTGCACCCCCTTCCCTTTTTAAATAAATATGAATGCCCCCAGGATCTGGCCCACTCGGGTGCTACATTAAAAACAAGCGAAGGAGACTCCAGATTGTTTTTTTTTATTCAAGGTGAAATTTGCAACTATTCACAAATTTTGCATTGAATTTTATAAAGAGCAATATTTAGGTCAGTGAAACAGATCTAAAGTCCGCTCCCAGCAGGTGGGAGCATTTTTCAAGCTCCTGCCCGCTGGGAGCAGACTTTGGGGGTGATTCTAACTTCGGCGGGCGGCGGAGGCCGCCCGCCAAAGTTCCCCCACCAAAATACCGCTCCGCGGTCGAAAGACCGCTGAGGGTATTTTGGGATTTGCCCTGGGCTGGCGGGCGGCCGCCAAAAGGCCGCCCGCCAGCCCAGGGCAAATCAACCTTCCCACGAGGACGCCAGCTCAGAATTGAGCCGGCGTAGTGGGAAGGTGCGACGGGTGCAGTGGCACCCGTCGCGTATTTCAGTGTCTGCATAGCAGACACTGAAATACTTTGTGGGGCCCTCTTACGGGGGCCCCTGCAGTGCCCATACCATTGGCATGGGCACTGCAGAGGCCCCCAGGGGCCCTGCGGCACCCCCTACCGCCATCCTGTTCCTGGCGGGAAACCCGCCAGGAACAGGATGGCGGTAGGGGGTGTCAGAATCCCCATGGCGGCGGAGCGCGCTCTGCCGCCATGGAGGATTCTGCAGGGCAGCGGGAAACCGGCGGGAGACCACCGGTTTCCCGCATCTGACCGCGGCCGAACTGCCGCGGTCAGAATGCCCTGCGGGGCACCGCCGGTCTGTCGGCGGTGCTCCCGCCGACCCTGGCCCCGGCGGTCTCTGACCGCCGGGGTCAGAATGACCCCCTTTGTGTTTGATCGTGCTTGAAGTGAGATTTGAAATTGTTCCCACCAAGAAAGAGAAAGTACAGGTTTCCGTGTCCCCAGTGGTCGGGTAGGTAAACAGCTATGTCCTGGGGTTGGGCATCCAAGGACATAGCATATGAGCTAGTCCTAGGGGATGGGTTCACTAGGGCCATTAATGGCTCAGGGAGGGGGCCAGGAGTCTCCCCTCCCCTTTCTGCTTATGGATGGGCTCTGGGGGATGGGATCCTGGAGACTAAATGCAGCCCAGTGAGGGGTCCTCTCCCTATTTTCACTGGCCCCGGAGGATGAGGTCTGCATGCCAGGGGCTGCGAGCCCACCTTTCTACATGACTGGGCCCCAGGGGATTGGCCACTGGGGCTGCATACATCCCGATGAGGGGGCCCACATGCTTTACTACACCTCAGGGCCCTGGAGTATGGAGTCCCCGGGGCTGAAATCATCCCGGAGAGGGGGGCTGTGGGTCCCCGTCCCCTCTACAAATGCAACCACGCCGCAGGAGAGCTGGGTTCCCCACTCCCTTTTACATATGGAGCCAGGCCCCAGGAGATGGGGTTCCTGGGGCTGAAAACAGCCTGGAGAGTGTGGCACGCACACCTCCCTCCCCTAAACTTTAAATATCTTTTCTCCCTGGGCCCTGGCCCACCTGGAGGACTTAAAAACAACCACGAGAGACAGCACCTTTAATTTTGCAACATATTTCCAGATTCTCTGTGAATTCACTGCAATATTTTTTTTTAAAATGCTTTGGCCCTGGGACCCCACCACCAGGTCTAGGGGGTCAGTGCATTCGTACCATGCCCCCTTGTGTTGTTTTTCTTAGTTTTTGTTTAGGACTCGGGACCGAGTCCTGAATCCTAACATGCCTGCCATCACTTCCCGGGTGAGTTGTAAGCAGTCAATAAGATCTCGGATGGAAATCTGTTGGGATCCCCAGAGCCTCCACAACTCTAGATATACAACGTTTTTGAACATTAATTGCTCAAATACTACGGAAAGAATTTACAACAAAACACAAAAAGCACTCTTTCTGGGGATAGATCTACCTTTCTGCCAAATTTAGTGTAAATCCATTCAGCGGCTTAGGCTGTAACTGTGTCTAAATTTCCTATGAAAAAATAAATGTGGAAAACACGTTTTGGGATTTCCCCTTTTTTCTCTGCTCCAGCCTATCAGATCGACCTGACAGTTTCCGTATGCAACATAAGCAAAAAAGAGCACTTTTTTGGAATGTTTTGTGGAAACTCACAGAACGGCGCCAGAGTTATTAGTAACACAAAAAATGCATTTACTATACAAACATGATCCTGATATGGGGACCCCTGCATCTAGCAAAGGGTTGCCTTTAGTCACTCCATGGGCCAGAGCGGTGGGGGCTGTTATGGTTGTACCAAAGAAATACATAAATATTTTATTAAAAACAGAACTGCATCCAGTATGGTCAAGGATTCTCTATGGGCTGTATTTTAGGATCACAGATATAAAAGATCTCTTTGTGAGCCAGCACACATATTGTGGCATGCCCAGCACTGAGAGGTGAGGTAGCTATGTTGTTCCTATTTTTGAGTGATTACCCCTGGGGTATTTGAGGTTTCAAAACCTGTAGCCCAGAAGTCCCACAGGCTCGCTGGTAGAAATTCACAATTTTGAATACCCTGTTGGCTTTGGGCTAGCAGCCAGTGCAAACTGCATCACAACCCATTGAGCACATAGAGGAGGGAAAGGAGATTCACTTTTAAGAACTGTCAACGCTACAGAGCATCAGCTTTATAGTTGGTGATTGTAGCTGGCTTGGCTACTTCTCAGGCAATGCCCCGGCCTGCCAAATGTGCAGTCCTTTTACCAGTTCAGTGAGGATTGGCAGGAGATAGCAACAGCCTAGGTGCCAGGCAAAACGTGGGCATCAGCCACTGATACCACAATCATGTGCTCCATTGCGCTCCACCATACTCAAACGGACACGATCCCACTATGCACTCCTCTCCTAGGACAAAATTCCAATAGATGTCTTTTATTGGGATCCAGATTTGCAGTGAGTTGCCTAGGTGTATATACCATACTTGGCTACATATATAGGAAGATTGCTAGCACAGTGCTTGGAACAGGCCGTCAGGTCTTTACTTTACCTAGATTTCTGAGTGTAAAAAATTAGGTGCTGTGACTGGTTCTGCTCTTTGTTAATAGGCGGTGGGCAATATCACAAAGTTTTAAGGTGTGGTAACTTCATACGTTTAGCATATTAGACCTTGAACTAATATTACAGTAATGAGGTTATCCAAAAACCACGTTGGTCATCCGACAGAACTCTTACCTCTGGTGCCCATAATGTTTTCTGGGGTGTGACCATACGGTCTTCGGAAGCCCCAGCAGGGACAGTACACTAAGCGGCTCCCTCAAAATTGTACTCATATATTACAGTGCCCTTGAATTTATTATCAAAACTTTTTTTAAAGAGAGGTGCTAAGGGTAGGAGGCTGCTTAGAGGGCTGACTGACCTGCTGGTAGCTGTGACCTGTTAGCCCTACCATGCCCCAGCAGGGACAAGTTGCTTGGACTGGTGGATCCTTCATCAGTAGAAATGCACTAGCTGAAATTGTAATAATGCATCAATCAATAACCTAAGGAGGAGGTTCATCGGTAACATGAAAGGCCAAAAAAAAGCAAATACTGGTCTTTCCACAAATGAAACCAAAGTCTGGCATAGCCTGCACCTTACAGCCATCATTAATGTGCAATATGCAGTGTACAAAGCCCTTGGGTACTCATCCACTTAGTGTTTTACCATTGGCTGATGGCTTACCCAAATTACAAGACAAGGTTTCTGACCTTCTAAGGATTAGGGGAAGATACCTGCTCAATGGAAATTATTGCTTCTTAGTTCAATATTTGGAATTCCGCAGATTTTTCTGATTCCAGTGAAGAGTTTGTTCAAAAAGGTGGCAGCCAGCTTAAGCAGATAAACAGAAAATAATTCAGGCGCGGCCCATACACAGACAAAAGTTACAGCAGGGACCCCAATTCCCTGCCGGGGGGCGGCTATAGATTCTTTAGAGGATTATACACAACAGGAAGTTAATGACATAATAGACAGATTCAGGCAGTGATCTGGGGAAACATTACTTACATGGATGGTGTAATTATTCGACACAGGAGCTTCTGCAGTAATGAAAGATGTGGGAGGTGCTCCTAAGGTTTGCATACTCAGCACTGATTCCACTGTACAGGAGCAGTTTAGGGGTTATCAGGGTAACCAGCATATCACCCTACTGCAGCTAGCAGTCATGGGGTGTAATCATAAGTATCCTACAGAATCAGACTGGCCACAAAATGATAAGCCTTGATATACATTAAGAGATGCAATACAGGGAATTAAGGAGGAGAGAATGAAAACTGCTGTTTTTCTACATGATGCTCACCATCTTCTAGACAGACCGCTCATGTGATAATTACCCCATTAATCAGTCAGATAGGTAAACCTTTAAAAGATGTGCTGGAGGCAGTTCAGAGACTGAATGAAACCTGAGAGAGCCTCAAGGTCTGAGGGTCGCACAGACTAAAACAGAGTATGTATCTAGAAAGGATATGTTTATGGTGTTGTTGAAGGATGGTGTCAACACAGAGCAGATAGATGGGATAGACACTAAGGCCCATATTTATACTTTTTTAGCACCGCATTTGCGTCGTTTTTTGACGCAAAATCGGCGCAAACCTTCAAAATACAATTGTATTTTGTAAGTTTGCGCCGATTTTGCGTAAAAAAACTACACAAATGCAGCGCTAAAAAAGTATAAATATGGGCCTAAGAACCTGTGGGAGATGTACTGTAAGTGAAGGCTGGACAAAAAGGAGAGCAGCAGAAAGGTGAATAAACTAAATAACATACAAGTGAAACAGAGTAAGTCATAGATGAAGGAGGACAGTAAAGAGAGGGAGTAAAATGTTTGTTCACGGGATAAGGAGGAGGAAGATTTGGACACGATTGGTTAACTGCTGAAAACAGAGAAGGAGAGGAATCTCCTTGCAGATATGAGAGCATATATCCAGATCAGACTTGGGCAAAATTTGACAGGTTTAAATCAGATTAGGAAACAGGCCAAGTTCCGGTACAGGGATTGGCTAATAAAGATAACAGACCCCATGTTGGTTTAGAAATTCATTAGAAATATAGAAATGTTCAAAACGTTCTGGCCTGGGTGGACACCGGAGCAGAGGCCTCTTTAATTTATGGAAATCCAAAATAGTTTACAGGTCAGCACTACACCATCACAGCGTTGGGTGGAAAAAAAAAACCACAGTGCAAACTACTGTTCAAATGAAGATAGGGAGAATGCCTATAAGAGAATACACTGTATTGATTGTGCCCCTCCTAGATATATACTGGGAATTTACATTTTGAAGGGGATGACTTTATACTTGGATGGTGGTTGTTAGCAAAGCTATATACTTTTGTAGCAGCCGTGAGGTTGCGTAATCTGACGATACCACCAGTGAAAGTGCTCCCAGCAACCAAGTTGGTTCGTTTGAAACAATACCGAATTCCAGGAGGGCATGAGGAGATAAGACTATACAGGATTTGATGGAGGCAGGTGTGGTGGCCCCAGTCACCACTGAGTAGAACAATCCTTTGTGGGCGGTCACCAAATCAGATGGGAGCTATAGAATGACTATCGATTATAGGGAATTGAAAAAATATACACCCCCATTGATGGCTGCGGTCCCCGACACAATCACTTTGATTGAGAGGATACAAAACATAAAGGGACTAGTATGCAACTAGACAATTCAAGATGTTAAGGCTCCCCCAGTGGTATGTACATAGCCCCACCATCTATCACCGGATGGTGGCAGAAAACCTGAATGAAGTATTTATCATTCCACGGGTGCAATTGTCTCATTATATCGATGATGGAATGATTCAGAGAGAGCCACAAGAACAGGTGCAGACTCAGTTGGACAGGGTTGTTGAACTTTTGCAGAGCAAAGGGTGGATGATCAATCCAGCTAAGACACAGGGACCCTCTCAAAATGTGAAGTTTCTAGGAATCCAGTGGAATCAGGGACATAGGGAGGTGTTACCGCAGGTCAACAAAGGACATTAGAATTTGCCATATCCTGTAATAACTAGGCGACATAGAGATTCATTGGATTGTTTGGTTTTTGGAGACAGCATATCCTTCACTTGAATCAGAGTGACAAGAAAGAAGCATTAGTTTGAATGGGGAGAGCAGCAGCAGTGTGCGTTTGAATTGGCAAAGGAGGCAATTCAACAGGCTTTAGAATTATGGCAAGTACAGGAAGGAGACATTGAGTTACATGTAATAGTTCAGGGGCAATATGCAAATTGGAGCATGTGGCAAAAACAAGGAAGAAAGAGGGTGCCCCTGGGTTTCTAGACCAAGAGGCCACCAGATGCTGGAGAGTGATACGCTCCTTTTGATAAACAGTTACTCGTATGTTGCTGGGCTCTAGTGGCTACTGAGCAAATGACACTAGGTTATAATGTGATTCTGAGACCTGAGATTCCAATAATGCAGAGATTGATGAGTTTACCTAACACATACCGGATCGGACATGCGCAAGTATAAAAAAATGGAAGTGGTACAAACAGGACAAGGCCCAAGTGGGACCCGCAGGGACAGCAGGCCTGCATGAACAGGTGTCACAGGCACCCGTGCAGGAAGATGAGAGGGTACAGGAGGTACCAAAGATAAGAGAGTCACCAGTGAGGTGGAGTGAGCCATTTGAATACTTGTCCCCTGAGGATAAGAAGCATACATGGTTTACTGATGGGTCAGCCAAGTATGGGGGGGCAAAAGACTTTGTAAGGCAGTGCCATACAATCCAGTCATCAAGAAGTTGTTTTCCACTACAGGAGAAGGGACGAGTAGTCAATATGCAGAATTGTAAGCTGTATATCAGGCAATGAAACATGAATTGCCTGGGACCTGTCACATTTATACTGACTCTTGGTCTACCACCAATGGGCTAAGCACCTGAATTCCCACATGGCATGCACATAACTGACAGATACATTCCAAGGAGGTGTGGGGCAAAGAATTGTGGCAAGAAATTTGGGAAATGCTAGAGCAAAGTACCATTACTCTGTATCATGTAGATGCCCACTGTCCCAAGTACTCACTAGAACAATGGTTTAGTTCCCGTGCAGACAATTAAGCCAAAATAACAGAAGTGGTGACACATGATTCTGATTTGGTGGGGATGGCTAAGTGGGTCCACCAAAAATGTGGACACTTGGGAGGGAAGGCCACTAACAGGTTGGCAGAGATTAGAGGGATGCACATTCCCCTAGATTTGATCAAAACAGTCATTCTTCAATGCCCTATTTGTCAAGACACACAACAGAGATCCTTCTTTCAAACTGCCACAGGTCAGTTGGGGAGATGGAAGTTGTGGGGCAGACATGACAGATGTATTACATTGGGCCACTGCCGAATAGTTGCAGGTGTCAATACGTCCGCACAGTGGTGGACACTTATTCTGGCTATTTGATTCCAGTCCTTTTCAAACGTGGCACTCACTTTAACACTATCAAAACTTCTGGACTTGCTAATGTTGAATTACAGAGTTCAAATTCAGAGTGACAGCGGGTCACACTTTAAGGGTAAATTGGTGCAAGATTATTATTCACAACACAATATTGGGTGGATTTATCACATTACATATTATCCACAAACTGTAGGATTAATTGAGAGAATGAATGGCTTATTAAAAGCCCAATTATGATAATTATCTGATGGAACTTTGAGAAACTGGAGAGAGCATTTACACGAGTCCCTCCAAAGTTTAAATAATAGACCTTTGACAAATGCAAAGACTCCTCTAATGTGAATGTTGACCCCAGTGTTACAGATACAACCCCATGTAGCAACCCCAATACATGTACACCAGCATGTATTGGGAATTAAAACCAGAAGCCTGAGCTCCATACGAGCTACACCAGAATCTGTAGGTCTTGATTTACATGCTTTGAATATTGAACAGATTAGACAGATTGAAACCAGACTGAAACCAAGAGACATGGCACTTCTTGAAACAGGTGTTGGAATACAACTTCCCCCGGAGCACTTTGGTTTGATTGCTCCTCGATCGGGGTTGGCACTCAAGGTATTCAGGTCTTGAAGGGAGTGATCGATGCAAACTACCAGGGAAAAGTCAAGGTTATCCTATTGAACAGTGGAGATGATGATTTGATAAAACAACCTGGAGACAGAATTGCTCAGATTATCATTATTCCAGTGTGTGGAGGAATAGTTAAAAAGAGAACTGCCCCAGTCCTTCTTACAGTGTGTGGGGAGGGAAGTTTTGGCTTAACTGACAAAACCTCTGGTGCTAAGGTGTGGGTAAAATCCCCAAGTCATCATCCTGAACCAGCAAAAGTTATAGCAAAGGGCAGGGACAACATTTTATTAGTCAAGAAACCAGGACAGGAAAAATGGGAGCATGTACCAGCTGATAAATGTTATTTGCAAGAATGATCATACTTGTCTCTTTTACAGATCATACTGCTATGTGTCTTTATGCTGATTGCGCTACCTGGTCGGTGTTCGGCTGTGTCTAAGTGGGGTCGGGAGGGACCGAAAGCCACCAGCTCCTGCAGCATGATCATGGCTGCTCAGAATTTGAGAATATGTGCTGTTTCAACTTGTTCAGAGCATTCCACCTCTATCCAGTACCATATTAAAGCTTTGCATGAATTGGTGAAGGGAGTAAAACGAGCTATAGATAAAGGGTGGTGGGACTGGTTATTTAGCTTGCTGCCTGATTTTGGGCAATTACGCACTATTTTAGGTGGAATACTCGCAGTGATTTGTATTATAATAATGCCATGTTACATTATACAATGCATATCTAACTTGCTTGCAATGTTTAGAACAAAAAGGGTTACTTTCAGGCCAGTATGTGTTTAGAGTCACTTGTCAAAGTGCGGAGTGTAATGTTATCTGTGTTTAACCACTGACACCATCTTGACCACTGACTCCATTTTGTGCTTAGCTTAGCTTCAGGTGCTTGCCGTCACATCAGTGGCACAGGAGTTTTCCACACCGAGCTTCTGTTTCCACATAGAACGTGTTTGCACTCCTTCTCACCAGCACCGGGTTGCACTGTGCAGAAACATAACATGGGTGATGTGGACAGTAGACGTGATAAGACAGTCTCCGCTTGGGAATGTTTTCAATGTTTTAATTACAGAAAAGTACTGCTCCTCTGTCTCTGGAATGTGCATCAGGGCAGGGCCCGTTCCTTTGTGTGTTTTAGATGCCGTCCGAGTACAGCCAATACTTGAATTTCATAACTTACTCAAAGGGGGGGGGGTCGCCAGAACCTTCCTCTTGTTTTTTTTTAAGGTATATAAGGTGGGAAGCTTGGCACTGAGGCAGAAGGAACTCATTATGGGGGTGGGCGCGTCGCCCAAAACAAAATCCCATCTGGAAGGTTCTCCTGTCACGGATGTCCAGGGTTCCTCAGCTTGACGTTAGCAAGGATGATGTTGGATTCAATTCCCATGGTGATGTATTTTTATTCTTAATTATCTAGCTTGGCTGTGCACATATATATATATATATATATATACATATATATATATATATATATATATATATATATATATATATATATAGTCACTGCATACATATTCATTGTTGATGCATTGTACTTTTTATGCCTGTCATTGTTTAACTGCTAGCCCATTCACGTGTTTTAATGCATTCAAGTTAAATCCAGACACACTTCAGATAAAGCTGACAGTTTCATATTTTTGGGTGCTTTTGTGCTTTTATTTGATATGTAGGAAGTGCCTTAATAAATTAATTACTCAAACTAGAGGTCCTGCATTCCTTAGCATTGTTTTCCTCTTAGTTTGAAGCAAAGCAGAACACTCTTCTTTCTTGTTATGGAATGGGAGGGAGGGGTAAGCTGCATGGTACTCCTCACAGCAAGGCGGAGTTAGTGATTGGCAAGTTGTTAGGTCACTATGATATGACGACCCCTGTATCTAGAAAAGGGTCACATTTAGTCGCTCCATGGGCCAGAGAGGTGGGTGGCATCATTTTTGTGACCAGGTTTCCACAGTTTGCGAGACTAGACACTCTGTTCATTCACAGCACTGTGTGGGTACTAGGCATCATGATGTCATCTAGAGTGGGTACCACAATAGGAGGCTTAAAACTCCATAGTATTTGGAAGCCGCCTTGTTTGGTCACCTGACTCGGTGGATGTAAGATTCAGACACACTTCAGATACGACTGTCAGTTGGTTTGCTAAACACCCACATACACTCACTTGGAGCAAGAAGCAGAATTCTTTGTAGAAAAGAAGGGGGATACTCAACAAATCTGGCTATTTTGTTGGTTTGCGTCTGTGATAGGGTAATGAGTATCTGGGCATGAGCCTGACTGGAGGGGGAACTGGCCTGCTGGTGGTTCTGGACCTTTCAGCCTTACCCTGGGTTGCCTGGGATTGATTATTGATGGGGACTTCGCTTGGAGGCTGGTCAAGGCACAGTTGCCCTAGCAGGGACGGTGCCTTATGTGGTTCCCTTTTGTTTTGCTCATTTACATTAATTTGTATGTCATTTTTCATCCCTCACTAGTCAAGGGGGGAACTTGTTCAAGTGATTGTTGATGGTGTTATTTGCCTCTGATTCTTGGTAGAGAATGGAAATTGTTGGCATGAGGTGTCTACCCCTGTGGGGATGTAAATAGAAGATGATTTGCTGTCTGCAATGTGACCATTTCAAGGTGCACACAACTGGGGGAGTTAAGCCTAATAATGAACTGTGCACAACTGCTGAGTCATGGTGGAATGTATTTTGATCTTGTGTTCTGTGTCCCTGATGTATGCTACTGACTTCTATTTCTTTGTTGAATTTTTATGGATTAAATTGTTACATCTTGGTAGAAAAATGTTTTCAAGCCACCCTACCCATAGTGTGACAGGGCCCATGGGGCAACAGTAGTACTTTTTTATTTTGAGAAGAGAGGCTTATGTACCCCCTCCCCAAGCTTCTGAAAGGGCCTGGAGATCCCATCCCCCAGGGTTGTGGTAGAAAAAGAAGAAAAGTGGTGTGCAGCCCGTGTCCTGAAGTCTAGTTAGTCTCCAGGGACCCCATTCCCTGTGGCCAAAATGTATGCGGAAAGCGAAGAAGGCCCTCTCCCTAAGCCTTAAAAATGCCCAGGGAACCCCACCCCCAGGACCATAACAGATATTAAAAGGGAGGGAAATTGCATGGGCACCCCACAAGACTTTAAAAGTCATGGTTACCCCATTCCCTGGGCCTGGGTCAGTTACTGCATCCCAGAAAGCCCACCCCTGGGACACAGTAGTTTCTCTGCCTGTATTGATGGAGGCAGGGAAGCATATGTTTGCTCTCACATGGCAGGAGCATTTTTAAATCTCCTGCCAGGTGGGAGCAAACATGCTTTCGGGACGTGCATGACTGCAGGCAGGGAAGGCAAGCCTGCTCCCACCCGGAGGGAGAGTTAAACATGCTGCCACTAACTATGAGCAGACTCTGTTCTGTTTCCCTGTCTGCACTCCTTTCTGCGGATAATGCTCCCACCCAGAGGGAGCATGCATAATTAGGCTCTCCCTCCGGGTGGGAGCAATGCCATCTCCTGCAACATGCAAGGAGTTATCCTGGACTTCAAGGTCACTGGGGCTCCCCGTGTGGGCCCCAATGTGTGGTTTGTGGGTGTCCCAGGTGGGCACTGGAGCACCCACATCTGGCCCCAGGAGATGGAGACTATGGGGTCTGAGAAGGCTCAGGGATGGGGCTTGCATGGCCCCTTCTCCCCTTTTTAGTTTAATTTGGCCCTATGGCTGAATCTGGTCCACGGGCCTAATAAGACTAGGGCATGCCCCCTCTGCTTTTTAATTGAATTTGACCCTGGAAGATGGGTCGCTGGGCCAATGAAGGATTAGATGGGGGCTGCACGCCCCCCTTTTTTATATATGTTTTGGTCATGGAGATGGGGTCCCTGGGGTCGAAGGCCAACCCCTTGCTGCACACACCAAAGATTGTACACAGGGCGGAGTTGACAACCTGTGGGGGGGTTAACTGCCTTCAGGTGGGTTGGTCACAGGGCCCTGAGGTAACTACAACTCACATCCTTGACATGCAGTGCTAATTATCCCACATATTACATCACTCATGACATCTTCTATGACATCAATGATAATATCATTGCAACATTTATAATAAAATTATTGATGAGAAAACTGTGCATTACAGAGGGCAGAGTAAGAGTTAGAATAGCTGCTGCATGGCGGGAGCAAAAAAAGAATAGCTCTTGTGGAGTGGGAGCAATGCTGGCTCCCAAAGTACCTGGGATGGGTTCTGGAAGGGGACCTCGGAGCTCCCCCAGAAGCCTCCAACATAGCAAATATTTTGGGCTTGACCTTGATGCGCACTAGGGCACACCAGGGCCTTGAGGTACCCCCTTAGCCCCCAACATAAAAAAATTATGTGGTGTGCTACAGGGGTGGGGGCACCAGGGCACCCCAGTTTAAAAAATATGTATATGTAAAAAAGGGTTGTTAACTCCTGTGTGGCCCATAGACCTGACTGTGGGGAAATGGTGGGCTACTGGGACCCTAGGGCTCACCCAGTGGCCACCAGCAAAAATTTAACATGAGGGTGTCCCAAGTAGGCACCAGGACACACACAAAATACTTTAAAAAAGGTATTTATTATTCACTGCTCCAAGCAAGGAACACCCTATTATGCCCTTTGAGGTCTTCTTATTTACATTTTAAGATCCTGCTGGTGCCTCTGCAAGAGGTTGGGTACCACCAAACATTTTTTGTAATGATGTGGGGGGCTCCAGGGAGTGCAGCAGTACCCCAGAAATATTAAAAAAGACCACTAAGTTTCCTGGGTAATTAAATCCATGACCCCAGGACAGCTTTCCATATTTATTAAAGCACTACTTACTGGAGCTCTATGCTATTCAGCTGGCGTGCACAGCCCCTTGTGTTTGGTTCTATAGCTGTACTTTGTAGCTCAAAAAAATGTAAAAAACAGACTGAAGACATGTTGAAATTTTTATTAATGAAACGTTATATTTCATGACAATCACTTTTATTATAGATTGTAATGTGTAAATAAATAAAGTATACATTTGATTATAACCATTGGTGATAATTTGACAAAAACAATGGGTGTGGTTTATTGATATTCTGAACCCCTTCATAAAACTAATAGGCCACTTTTTATATGTTGGTGTTGTGAGCCTTTGACAAAGCCAGTATATCTGCCTTAAAATGGCCTAGTCTAGATTGTAACAATACATAGTCAACCGTGTAGGCCTGTAGGGGTTGACTGTCCAAGAGGGCCGAAGTATGAAGGACTTGCGTGGCATAGAGGTGACTGCTGAGAAGGGTTTAAATGTAGGACCTGACTGCAGGCTAGGCCCTGTGACGAACCTTACACTGTGAGTGGTGGGTGTAGCTGCTTGCTAGATGTTTACTTTGGGTTGGTGTTACTTTATCCCGTAGGTTCTCATTATCCTAATGAAACTACTGGATTTGGGTGGCAGAATCACATGCACTGTGGGGGACTGAGTCTGAACCTACTACAGGTGACACCTGTCGGCCTAATCCGGGTTTTGCTCCGGCTAACTAGCAGTGCCTCATCTCCACCGAAGAGTAGGGATGATTGGGCGACCGAGCACATGACACAATTGACTCCTCAGGGAAATCGTGGTAACTCAGATCTCATCCATTTGTCTCAGTTACATTAGTCTCTCATATACAAGGACCATCAGAGGCAGTGTTTAATAAGGTTTTATTGAGTAACTACATGTTAGATAATAAAGCATGTAATGCATTAACTAGGACGATGAAGCATGACAGGATTAAAATTGTGACAAGGAGAGTGAAACATAAAAATAATGTTGCCATATTGTGACTAGAGTCATTAAATAGCTCCTTCCTATGCTATCTTAGAGCACAGCATGTTAAGCTTTAATTCTGCCTTTCAGGTTCCCTGGGAAGACATCATCCTGCATACCTGAGCAAGAGGCCTGTAGTCTATATAAGCAGCTGCAGAGAGGCACTCAGCAACCAGAATACAGTTGTGATCATCTGGCTGGAACATCCCTCTAACGTACATGGGTCAAAGTAGTGTTTTTATAATAAAACAACTGCTGTTCCAAGAAAGGATCCCCACGTAAGAGTGTGTATGTTTCTATGAACACTAGAGACAAAGCGTTACCACGTTTGCCGGTAACCTATCTTACTGCAACCTTGAGAAAAGCACAGAGTGAAAGAAATGTCTTATTTAAGAAAGCAGTGCTGGCCTAGGCAAAGAACAGCTAGATAGAGAAAATAAAACAAGACCGCAAATGTGGCTATTTTTATAATAATAAAACAAAGCTGAATAAAATATATCTAGGTTAAAGTGCACAGCGGCAGGCCTAGTTTGCTAAAATAACATGTATGAAGCTATAACCAAAATGGCTACACAACAACTTATTGTAATAAAATATTACTTTACATTAAAAAAAAACAGAAATCCACCAAAAAATCAAAGTTTCGAATGGCATTATAGTTAGAGATGGTAATAATATCTTACTTTGTGTTAAAAAAAACTTTAGAAATTCACTGACAAAACAAATGTTAACGGGATGTTATAGTTAGGTAGAAATGTCAGTGAAAACATACCGTTTTAAACAAACAAAACCACACCACTAACTTATCCACCTCAGTTATAGTTATCTCAAGTAACCATAACTCCTGACCTAAAATAACTATAACTTGCACCCTCATTATGCTCTGCTTATGATCTCACATGTTACATTGCTAATGACACGTTCTGTGGCATAATTGATAACATGACTGCAACAGCTGAGATTAAGTAATTGATGACTCTCAGGGCCTTGGTCACAATAAAAAAGTCCTTTCTTTCTCTCACACTTGTTGTGTTACCCTTAGCTAGTCACTGCTGCTTGTATAATACTTTAAGCGATGCGGTCCAAAAAGTGGCATGCTCTATCAGCTGGTACCAGTGTGAAGGATGGACCAACCTCCTTACAATTCGTCCTTCAAAAAACAGTAAAGCTGCCCTTCAGGAGTTATAAATCACTCTGTGTTATTTAGAAAACACAGCACAACACTGACCTGTTTTGCCCCTCAGGGTAAAAGGTTCTTTAATTCTTTAACTATATATGGCGTTTCACCTGTACTGTTGATTAGGAGGCATTCTGGGGAATGTAGCTCAATTATTTACTACATAGCTCCTGTAGTGTAGCAATTAATGAACAAAATGTCCAAAAATGAAAAGGTTATCATCCATGAATTCTTTGCATTATGTGTGCCTCCTGCAGGTAGCCGTATGGAAGGGATAAAGGAGGTCCTATGGACCCCCCATACATCCTCCTGCAACGGGGGTGCAGTCAATCTCTGCACCCACATGCAAAGGGATCTCATTCTCCTCTTGAAAGTGCAGGTGGGCTGCCTCCTGCACTGTGAAACACATGAGCAGTTTTTAAATAGCTGCTCCGTAGTTCACTTGAATGTGCTGTCCTGAAGGCAGAGAAAGGTCGCTGCTGCCCCGTGGGCAGCACATTCTTTATATTACTGCGCACTGTCTGTGTTTGTGCCTGGCACACCATTTGAAAGGTACTCCATGGCACAAACAGAGAAAGTGCCTCTTATTCATGATACGACCCCTGGCATTCAAATTTGGAGCACTCAGTTGAAAGAAGTACTTAGGGCCTGAATATTAGTTTAGTAGTCTCACCATGGGACCACCAAACTCATAGGGAGGACGCATTTTGACGGTGTTAAGCAGGGGTACCCCTGCACTGCCCATGCCATGGGTATGGGCAGTACAGGGGCCCCCTGCGGCACCCAGCACTGGCTTATCAACAGCCTTTTCATGGCATACATCCCATTCTGAAAAAGCTGGCGGAAAGAGAGGTTGTAATCAGCCAGATGGTGTTGAGCTCAGCACCACAGTGGCTGTTACAAGCTCGACCATCGTCATCCCATCAGGATCTTGGATGCTGGCACGGATGGTGGTCTCCAGGGGGGTCCACCCACCAAACTTGCAATATGGCGCCTGGACAGCCACAGCCATAGCGGTCTGACCGCCACCACAGTGTTGGCAGTCCGAGGTAAGCGAGCGTCGTAATTGGCCCTTTAGACTAATATTTTTAAGGAATCAAGGCTCTTTCCACCTTGCCGCTATCATCTACATACTCCTATACAAAAATTATGCAAGTCCTCTCTTTTACCATGTGGCTCTGCAAATTAATATAGGGCTATAATTGATCTCTATTGTCTCCTCAGTTGCCAGTGTCTTATTGTGCAACTAAGTTGTTAATGATCAGTATGTCAGAGACCCAAGTCATGATATGAGGACTGTGTCAAAGATCCAGGTGATGATATTTGGACTGAAACAGAATTAATTTTCTCAGTGGCTGGGTGCTCAGAAGCTGGTGGTCATATAGCAATACAAATAATTCGGTGTACTATTCACTTATCTGGCTAGCCCACATAGGAAGGACCTGAAGTAAAACACTAGCCACCATTGATGCCCTTGCTAAATTCAGCAGACTATACAGAGGACTTTCTCTGATCTGTCTGGTCTAAACTCACAAAAGCAAGGCACCTCCTTTACCACTTTATGAATGGATGGACTAAGGTGCTTGACTGTGGATACAATTTTACAGACTTTGGGGGTAAATTATAAAAAAGAGTCATGAGAACAACCATAAATTCATTGGTGAAAGCTCAGGCTATATATTTTATGACAACGTGTATCTGAATGGTGAATATTATGTTGGAGAGTCCACTTTAAGTAACTTTGGAAGAATTAACTAGCTTGAGTTGGTGCTAAATTTAAGATTGTGGAGTATAAATGTATTTTCTGTTTCACTTCTCTCCACTACCATATTTCTCTGTGAAAGAAGAAGCATATAGAAGTCTTCTATTTGAGGGCTGCTATTGACAAGAACAGTGTGATAAAACTTTGCTGTAGGTTTCTCACTAAAACAAACAAACATCATATACGCACGCTTGCTTTTGCAACAGTTAGTACGTTAATGGCAGACCTAATGGCTTTGCATTTGCCACCATTTTATCATGGTCTCCCAACAGTAAAAGCACCCTCAATCCTGCAACCTGCGTTGTTGAGCTTTATTTCAGAAAATGTTTTAATTAAAATAGTTACAAATCTGAGAGCTTCCCACTGATTCTCTTTTGTCTAGTCTGAATCCCTCATTTAGAAGCATATTTAAGAGCCCCTAGTGCCTCCTTACGGCACATTAGCATCATTTGTTTTTACACTAATGTGTCCCAATGAGACCAAAACTGCCACACGAGATTGCACCAGGCATAATGTATGCAATAGGGGGCATTCCCCCGTTTGGGGGTGGGGACAAAAAATGGCACAAAGAAATCTAAAAGATTTCTTTGCATCATTTTTTACTGTTTTTTAAACGCCTGCTCAGAGCAGGCGTTTAAAGGGGGCATGCCATTGTTTTCAATGGGCCCCTATCTACTGTTCAGGGTTAGCACCAACATTTTTGTTCTAACCCTGAACAGTACACAATACAACCAGACATTCTGGTGCTATTGCCCCCTACCCTGCGCCATGGTGCGCTGTATTTTAAATACCACGCACACATGGTGGCGGCAGTGGGGCGCTAAGGGGCGCAAGGAAAGTGGAGCTGCACTAGTTGCAGCACCACTTTTCTTAAATCTGCCCCTTAGGTTTTCCAAGTGCCTTGTCTTTTTTAGTAATTATTCAGAATATTTTAGCATGTTTGCTACTCAGATTGAATCTGTATCAGGGCACATTAAAATGTGGTGTTTACTCTCCGATAGCATGAGAGTGGTTTCAAAGTAATGTGTATTACTTCTGTGGCACTTCACGGCTTTATACAGTTTTTTGTCCAATTGTTTTTTAAACTACAATGGTGCTCATTTACAAGTCACTTGCACCGCCTTAGCATCATTGTTTTACACTAAAGTGGAGCAAAACTGCCCCCACCCCACACCATATTTACAAACTGGAGCAATGTCAACATTGTGCCAGTTTGAAAAGCCTTGCACCACATTATTCCTGCGTCAGGTATAATGTATGCAAGGTAGGTATTCCCCCGTAGAAAGCCCTGCAGAAATGGTGCAGTGAAATCTACAAGATTTCACTGTGCCATGCTGTGGCAGCATAGAGTAATTTCTTTGGATGCCTGCTTGGAGAAGGCATTGAAAGTGAGGCTGTGCTGTTCTCTACGGGGCCCCTTTAACATTGCTGGACTAGAGTCAAAATGTTGATGCTACCCCAGTAATGTTAAGGGTTAGTGCCACAACAGCGTCAGTATTTCTGACTTTGTTGAGGACACTCGTGCCATTGAGCACTGTCTTGTAAACACAGTGCTCCCATGGCGTCATTAGGGGGGAGCAGGGCGACACAAGAAAAGTGGCTCATCAGAGCTGATGTGCCACTTTCTTGTAACTGAGCCCCAATGTTCTTCTCACGTTTTGCAGTACATGAATTTCCGTGCACTTTTTTTCCTGAATATTGACTTTTCCGCAAAGTTCTTGACACTTGGCCTGTCTCTAACCACTATCTAATTGGCGCTGTTGATATTTTCTATGTCAGGTCTGACAGGTCATGTTCTACTTAACGTGTCAATCCTGCATTCAGTGGCATCTGTCATTGGGGCCCTTCCTTCTTACATACCAGATGCAGAAAATAAAATCTGGGCAAATTAGTTTCTGCAGTGACTTGGTTTCAAGTAGAGAACTTTGGAAGTGGATGAAAGCAGAAATAAACACATTTGTGGTTCAAAAGAATCGTGAGTCTCTCGCTTAGGTGCTTATTTCCAAGCCCCTTGGTCCACCAGCGCAAAACCTTTCCACATATAAAAAGTGACGCAATGGTGGCAAAGCCCCTTAATTTGTTTGTCTTAAGTTACCAAGTATGCTTCAACATAAACCTACTGCTGCTAAGGAGCATATCAATTTACAGAAAAGATTTCTGAAGCTAATCCCACTTCCCACAAACTACTTTTAGAACAACAAATTGCAAATTTAACACTATTGAAACACAGACAGACTGACAAACCTTGTATTCTTCAGTGGTCACTGTGATTTGTTCTCTCATTTCGCTGCCCTCTGCTTTCTATGCTCTCTATGCATTCTTAAACATATATCTTTTTTTCTACCTGTTTGCAGTGAAGGTGACATTTTGGTGCTTCTGCGTCCATGGGCATTTTTGCACAAGAAGGGATACGCTGGCTGCGGACTGTGAAAGATTATAAATATCAATTATGGCACCGGTCACAGAGTCACACACACCCCCAGGACCAGTACCTTGTGAAAATGAGGGAAAAGGGTGGTGCACGGAGCCGGGGATCGAGGCATCAGTGGATCATGTGCGGCATCGGTTCCGGTGGTGCGGAGCGAAGGAACAGAGGCATTGGTGCGAGGCATCAGGTCCTTGCTGTGGACCTGTGTAGGTGAGGCGGCGTTGGTGCGAAGCGTTGGATCCGTGCACTTCCAGTGGGCTCAATATCCGGCAGTCAGGGCATGGTGCGGCGAAGTCGGGTGCCACGAACGTTGGTGACACAGCACTTCAAGACTCACAGAGTCATGGATTGTGGGGTCGTCACACTCTAGCGAGGACCACGGCTTCAGATGCAGGCGGTGCCACGGAATCGAGCAGCGGCGTCAGTCCGAAGTCGTCCAAAGTTGGTGCACTTGGCTTTTCTTGGTTTTGACCAGCTTCTCCTTTCAAGGGCCTAGGGACTGGATATGGCACCGCTTTGCAGAGAAGGAGTCTCAGCAGAGAGTCCAGGTGCTGGCAGAGGAAGTCTTTGATGGCCCTGAGACTTCAAAACAGGAGTCTAAGCTCTTGGAGATACAGCTCAAGCAGGAATGCACAACAAAATCCAGACTTTGGCCCTCATTACGACCCTGGCGGTCGGTGATAAAGTGGCGGTAATACCGCCAACAGGCTGGCGGTAACTACCACGAAATTATGACCATGGCAGAAAGATCTCTGAAAGACAGCCAATGTACCACACCGACCGCCAGGGCGGAAACAACAGCTACCATGGCGGAAGCTGCCTACAGCAAGGCGGAAGTCAATGTTCCGTCCACCATATTACGACCGTGCAATCAGCCACCTTTTCCAGGGCAGTACCAACGACATCAAAACCCTTGCGGACTCACCATTGGAGACACAGGGAACAACCACACCTCCATGGAACATGAACTGCATGTCTTCCCCATGATCTTCTATGTTTTGTTCCACCACGAAAACCAATGCCGGCGAAGACGATGGCGGTGTGTACATCCGCCTAGCACACAAGGGAGGGGGGAGGAAAATGAGAGTGACACACACGCACAACACACTCCCCACACACACACCATACACACAAATAGATGCATTACAAAAACAATTTTACCTCGTCACTCAGCTGAATGATGCAAGGACAAAACGATTTTGCAAAAGTGAATGTAATAAGATCAACACAGTATGAAAAATAAGTTAGGCAAGATAATAGATATATACATATGTACAGAAAAAGGGACACAGCCCAGTCCACAGTTTGGAGGCCACATGGTCACAGGCCAAAATCCAAGGTCACACATGTCACCTGCCTCAACACAGAGAGAACACTGCAGGGGCATCAGTTGGTAAAAAGGCAGGCACCTCAGGGGGACGGGGGACAGGGGTGCACCTCAGCCGGGAGATGGAACAGGACCACTGGTTCTGGAGGGGACCACATGCCCTGTGCTTATTCCTGAGGAGTGCAAGGCCACAGTCTCTCAAGTGGGTGTCTCCCACACTAGTCCTGGAGGGGGCAACGTGCCCTGTGCTTGATCCTGGGGTGTGATGGGCATGTGGGTGTCATACCCACTGTTTCTGGAGGGTCAATGTGCCCTGTGCTTGATCCTGGGGTGTGATGGGCAAGTGGGTGTCATACCCACTGGTTCTGGAGGAGGCAACGTGCCATGTGCTTGATCCTGGGGAGTGATGGGCCACAGCCTCTCAGGTGGGTATCATGCCCACTGGCTTTGGAGGGGGCAGGCTGCACAGCAGCTCATGGAGGCAGGATTACATACTGTCCGCGGGCGGTGACGTCTGCACAGTGGTGGTGGTGCTGCTGGTTGAGGGAGGCTCCTGCCTATCCCCTGCAACCTCAGACGGTTGCACAGTGGTGGTGGTGGTGCTGGTGGGGGGAGGCTCCTGCCCAATCCCCTGCAACCTCAGACGGCTGCACAGTGGTGGAGGTGTTGATGGTAGGGGGAGGCTCCTGCCCATCTCCTGCAACATCGGGCGGCTGCACAACCATGGTTGGTGGTGGGGGCTCTGGTCTTCCTGCCTGCTGACGCAGGCTCCTTGGTCTTCCTGGCAGCAGGGGCAGGCTCCTTTCCCTTCTTGCCTGTAGGTGCAGGCTTCTTGGTCTTCCTGGCAGCAGGGGCAGGCTCCTTTCCCTTCTTGCCTGCTGGTGCAGGCTCCTTGGTCTTCCTGGCAGCAGGGGCAGGCTCCTTTCCCCTTTTGCCTGCCACCTCACCACCAGGGAGCTTCATTCTGTGGAGGTATCTGTGTCAGAACTGTCCCCTCCAGTCTCCACCATGGTGCTCCCCTCGCCTTCCGTCCCACTGGTGCCCTCAGGGTTGGTGGACTCTGCCTCCTGGGTCCTGTGGGATGCAGCTCCCTTTGTCACCAATGCCTCTGCTCCTCTGCCAGATGATACTAATGCACATAAGGACAGGATGGCAAAACAATAAGGGGGGGAAGAGACAAGGAAACACTTAGTCAGTGGCTCCACCAACACCACAGTTGGCATACACAGCAAACAGGGAACAGGCCTACGCAATATGCCATAGCACTACCAGAGAAGTAGTTAGCGGGCAAGGCATGGGGAGGGGCACACACCACCAAATGCAGCAGACCTGGGACCCACGCAGCCCTGACCAGTAGTGGATGCCTACGAGCTAGGTAGCAAGAATTTCCCTCCTGAACGCTAGCCACCAGGGGACCTGTGCTGCAATGTCAGGCCTGGCCTAGGGGCACCCACTGACCTACATCTCCCACCCAGATACCACCCTACCATGCGTAAGTTGTAATGATGGGCATTGTACTGTGTTGTGATGCCCTCAAGCGCCCATCCAGCTCTGGATAGGCCACCGCCAGTATGCGGCCCATCAGGGGATCAGGGTTTGACGGGCACCTCTTCCTCATTTGGAGGCCATCCCCAGCTGGGCCTACGCCGGCTTCCGTGCCCAGCGTCTCAGGTGCTCACACCGTTTGCAACAGTGGGTGCTCCGCCTGCCATAGAACCCCAGGGTCCGCACCTCCTTGGCAATGGCATATACCCTTCTTTTAATGGGCGCTGACCTGCAGAGACAATACACACAGGAAAATAGAATTAGAGAACCAGTCCTGCCTGTTACACATATTGCCCACCATATCCCTTTCCACCACCATTTACACACTGCCCAGCACACAACCTGTATGCCACCCCCTTTACATGAGGCCTTCACACACACACAACTCCATGCATTCATTGAACATGTATTGAGCCAACAGTGTACTCATCTGTTGGTCTGGAAGCGCATACAACAGTCCGTACTGGGGTAGGGGTAGGACCCCATGCACTAATCTCCTCAACTCCTCCAATGTGAAGGCTGGGGCCCTTTCCCCGGTCACACGGGCCATGGTAGGTTCCAGACACAGGTCACAGCAGCACATGCAGTGTATGTCCTCTCCTGTGGAAGGTCAGGTAGCAAGTGAGGAATCAGGTAGAAAATGGCGGTCACGTCCGAGGCGGTGTATACCGTCACCGCCGGTGTAGATCACTATTGCCCACTGTAACCCATGTGGTCCAATTATAGCAAATGATTAATAGCACGGTGGTTCCCGACTGCCTCCAGCAACGGCGCGCAACGGCGCAAAACGTCAGCGGAATTACCTAACTTCCACGTGTCCCTCCACACAGGACAGACGGCTGCCGTTTCAGAGGGGGGCAGGCCCTTGAAAATGCTGCGCCACTGGTGATATTAGGACACACTGGACATACCAGCTCCATTGGTCAGTTTGTGACCGGCTCCTCACTCTTTTGTCCCTTAGATTCCTACCGCTGCGGATGAATAGGAGATGCAGACCCCTGGTGGACATGGCTACACTGGAGGACAGGCACATTATCCTTACCTATAGACTGGACAGGACCACAATCACAGAGATGTGTGCCCAATTGGAGCCTGACCTGATATCTACTATCCTTCACCCCACTGGGATCCCCCCTCTTGTGCAAGTGCTATCAGTTCTCCATTTCCTGGCAACTGGTTCTTTCCAAGTGACAGTGGGCTTGGCAGCAGGAATGTCACAGCCAATGTTCTTAATTGTGCTGACAAGAGTGTTGTCTGCCCTGATTAAACACATGTGCAGCTACATTGTTTTCCCCCAGGTTGAAGATTTGGCCACAGGGAAGGCCGAGTTCTATGCAATGGGACATATCCCCAACATAACTGGGGCGATGATGGAACACATATAGCATTTGTCCCCCTCCGCCAGAATGAACAGGTGTTCAGAAATCGTAAGAGCTTCTACTCTATGAATGTACAGATGGTGTGCCTTGCGGACCGGTACATCTCCCACGTCAATGCTAAGTATCCAGGGTCGATGCATGATGCCTTTGTCCTGAGGAATAGCAGAATCCCAAATGTGATGGCCCAAGTACAGAGGCACAGGGTGTGGCTAATAGGTGAGCCATGGTTCCCACCCAGTATACGTTGGTGTATGGGTATGGTGTGGGCCATATGGGATAGTGTGTGGCTAAATGTTGTCCCTCAATATTTCAGGTGACTCTGGTTACCCCAACCTATCATGGCTGCTGACCCCTGTGAGGAATGCCAGGACAAGGGCAGAATAACGTCATAAAGAGGCTTTGACCAAACCAGAAGGATAATTGAAAGGACCTTTGGCCTCCTGAAGGCCAGATTCAGGTGCCTACATCTGACAGGTGGATCCCTGTGCTGCTCACCAAAGAAGGTCTGCCAGATAGTGGTGGCATGCTGTTTGTTGCATAACCTGGCCCTCAGATGCCATGTTCCATTCCTGTAGGAGAAGGAGGGTGGAGATGCCCGTGTGCCAGCAGTGGGCCCTGTGGACAGTGAGGATGAGGAGGCAGAGGATGTGGATGAGGACAACAGAATATCTGTGACCAGACAATACTTCCAATTACACAGGTAGGCCATTGTTACTTCACATTTCAATTACATTTGTTTGATTGTCTGTGTCACCGGCATGCTGATATTTCCTACTTCTATGCCCACTTACTGTTCTCTCTGGCAATTCATTTTGCAGATGTTGGTGACCTCACATATACTCCTGGTGTGATCACTTCAGCCAGCTTCAGGTCATTAATCTATGCTCATTTTCTGTACAGTTTAATTAAAATGTTTGCATCTGTTTCAATGAATACATAATTGATATACATGACATACTCAAAATTGAATTATTGAAGTGCTAAGAAAAAGAGGGGATAGTGCAATGGGATGGGGTGATGATGGAGGAAAGTCCAGGGTATGTGGTGATGATGGAGGAAAGTCCAGGGTATTGTTCCAGTCTGTTTGTAGCACAGGTGCATTGTTCATGGGGACATAGGAAGGGGAGCAATGGCAGTTCAAGGTGGACAGGGTGACTGAGTGGGACACAAGGGTGACAATCAGGAGATTCTCATTTCCTGGCAGGAGTCTTGGCAAGTGTCTCAGGCTTCTGTCTGGATTGCAGGGAACGTTTGCGGGGTGGTTTACCTTCTGCAGAGGGAGGGGTGCTGTTGGCCTGTTGGTCCTGGCCACTAGCAGCAGCAGAGGTGGAAGGCTGTTCAGATGTCTGGCTAGTGGCAGGGGGCCCGCTAGTGTGAGACTGCCTCCCTCATAATATTGGCCATGTCTGTCAGCACCCCTTGCTATGGAGACCAGGGTGTTGTTGCTGGCCTGCAAGTCCCCCCTGATCCCCTGGTAGTGTACCTCCTGCAGCCGCCTGTTCTCCTGCACATTGTCCAGGATCTGGCCCATCATGTCCTGGGAATGTTGGAAGGCTCCCAGGATCTCTGCAAGGTGCCTCCTGGAGAGTCGGTTCCCTTGGCCTGCCCCCCCCCCCCGGCGCACAGCACTCCTCCCAGTTTTCCTGTTGGCCTGTGCCTCTGTCCCCTGAACCATGCGCCCACTGCCACTGACCACAGATCCCTGATTGTCTTGGGTATGAGGTGTGGCCTGGGGGTCCCTGTAGAGGTGGACACACTGCTGATTGGCGTGTCTTGGGGACAGAGGTGTGGGTACGCTGGGTAGGTGCTGTGGTGGTGTTTCCTGATGGGGGAGGCTCTGTGGTGGTGTGTGACTGGGCCTTAGTAACCGGCTGTCCTGAGGTCCCTGATGGGCCAGATAGGTCATCCAGATCCGAAGACCAGAGTTGCTGTCATCACTGTGGGCCTCTTCAGTTGGGGGACTGGATAGTGCTGGCTGAGGTCCCTGATGGGCCAGGTAGGTCATCCAGATCCGAAGACCAGAGTTGCTGTCATCACTGTGGGCCTCTTCAGTTGGGGGACTGGATAGTGCTGGCACCTCCTCTCCGGTGATATTGGCTGGGGTACCTGTGGGGATGTAAATTATGTGTTATGGTTTCTGTGTCAGACATATTGTGCATCAGTGGCCTGGCCTCTTTGGTTGTATTTGCCCTGACAGGTTTCACTTGTGTACATTGGTGTATGGCGGGATAGCTAATTCTCTATAGTGTGCATGCTTTACTGATGAGTATTCATGCAGGGCTGTGAGTCGTGTCCATGCATTGGTAGAGCATGCAGGGCTTTGCATTGAGATGTGTGAGATGTGATGGTGGGGTGTGTGGGAAGTGGTGGAGTGATGGTATGAGAGTGAGAGTGGGGGGGGTGTGATGGCATTCAGGTAGGGGGTAGTAGTAGTAGAGAGTTGACTTACCAGAGTCCAGTCCTCCTCCTACTCCCGCCAGGCCCTCAGGATACAAGATTTCCAAGACTTGCTCCTTCCATGCTGTTAGTTGTGGGGGAGGCAGTGGGGGTCCACCGCCAGTCCTCTGTACAGCGAGCTGGTGTCCTGCTGCAATGGAACATACCTTCCCCTGTAGGTTGTTCCACCTCTTCCTGATGTCATTCCTAGTTCTTGGGTGCTGTCCCACGGCATTGACCCTGTCCACGATTCACTGCCATAGCTCCATCTTTCTAGCTATCGATATCTGTTGCACCTGTGCTCCAAATAACTGTGGCTCTACCTTGATAATTTCCTCCATCATGACCCTTACCTCCTCCTTTGTGAAACAAGGGTGGCTTTGTGGTGCCATTGGTGTTGTGTGAGGAGTGGGTGAGGGTGTTTGGGGAATGTGTTGGGGTGTGTGATGTGGGGTGCGTGAATGGTGTATAGGTGTGAATATTGTGTGGCTCTAGTTGTGTCTGTGGTCTTGGTGTCTCTCTGGTGGCAATGCTTTGTAGTCACAAAGGGTTGTGGGTAACGTGGGTGTGTGTTTTATAGTGGTGTGAATGTGTGGGTGTGGTATGTGTATGAGTGTCAGGTGTGTGTTGTTTGAATTCTCCAATGTGGTGTTGTTTTGTTTGTGTGTTTACATTTTGAGCACGGCGGTATGTACCGCCAATGGTTTATCGTTGTTGAATGTCCGCCGTGGTGATTCGTGGGTCATAATGTGTTGGGCGTTGTTCTGTTGGCGTAACAGTGTGGGTTTTGGAACCGCCAGTTTATCACTTACCTTTGGAATGGCGGATTTGTGTATGTGGCTGAATACTGACGGATTGGTGTGTGTATGTGTCATAATATGGTAAACAGATATCCGCAGCTGCGGCGGTAAGTAGGTGGCAGTCAGCGTGGTAGTAAGTGGGATTTACCGCCAATGTCATAATGAGGGCCTTTGTCCCCTTTCACAGGCAAAAGCAGCACCTGCAGGATAGCCCAGCTCTTATCCTGGCAGAAGTTCCTCTTGAATCATTGAAGTAATCTGAAAATCTCAGGTTTTGGGTCCATTACTAATAACCCTTTCTGCCTTTGAAGTTGGCAAACTTCAAAGGAAAGTCTCTGTTGTTCACAATGTCCTGTCTTGCCCAGAACTGGCTCCAGACTCACACCAGGTGGTTGGAGACTGCACTGTGTGAGGACAGGCACAGCTCATTCAGATGTAAGTGACCACTCCTCCATGCACTCTAGCCCAGATGGCCCATCAGGATATGCAGGCTACACCTCTGCTCCCTTTGTGTCACTGTCTAGAGGGGATTTACAAACAGCCCAACTGTCAGTCTGACCCAGACAGGGAATACACAAGCAGGCAGAGTCACAGAATGGTTTAAGTAAGAAAATACTTACTTTCTAAAAGTGGTATTTTCAAACTGACAATTTAAAAAGCAACTTTACCAAAAGATGCATTTTTAAGTTTAAACTCCACATTTCTATCTGCTCTCAAAGGGCAAAATGCATTTAAACGTTATTTAAAAGCAGCCACATGTTCAACTATGAGAGAGATGGGCTTTACAAAAGTGAAAACCGAATTTGACAGTATTTCACTGTTAGGACATATAAAACACATCAGTACATGTCCCGCCTTAAACATACACTGCACCCTGCCCATGGGGCTACCTAGGGCCTACCTTAGGGGTGCCTCACATGTATAAAAAGGGAAGGTTTGGTCCTAGCAGGTACACTTGCCAGGTCAAATTGTCAATATAAAACTGCACACACAGACACTGCAGTGGCAGGTCTGAGCCATGTTTTCAGGGCCACTCATATAGGTGACACAACCAGTGCTGCAGGCCCACTAGTAGCATTTGATTTGTAGGCCCTGGGCACCTTAGTGCTCATGACTTACTACTAAATCAAATGTGCCAATCATAGAAAATCAAATTACACATACATTTTACACAAGTAGCACTTGCACTTTAGCACTTGTCAGAAGTGGTAGTGCTAAAGTGCCCAAAGTACCAAAAACAGCAAAAGCAGAGTCCAGCACAGAATCAAAACATGGGAATCAGACGCAAAAAAGACAGGGGAGGCCACACCAAGGATGCCAGGTCTAACACATGTCCCCCCCCAGCTGAAAGTGGGAAGAATTACCCAACCTCATGGGAGTTCTCTTCACTAAGGTGGAAGAATCTGGGCAGGCCATCAGCATTGGCGTGTTCTGTTGCAGGGCGGTGTTCCACCGTAAAGTCCATTCCCTGTAGGGAGATAGACGACCTCAACAGTTTTGGGTTATCACCCCTCTTCTGCATTAACCATCTGAGGGCCCTGTTGACTGTCTGAACCCGGAAGTGAGTCCCAAACAACTAGAGTCTTAGCTTCTTTAGCGCCCAGACCACAGAAAAAGCTTTGCGCTCAATTACACTCCACCTACCTTCCTGGGGAAGTAACCTCCTACTAATGAAGGCTACAAGCTGGTCTAGGCCATCTTCATTTAGCTGTGACAACACTGCTCGCACACCATGCTCTGAAACATCAGTCTACACAACAAATTCTTTAGAGAAGTCAGGTGCCTTCAGCACGGGCATCTGGCTGCCTATAGGGCATCAAAAGCTTTCTGGCAAGCCTAAGTCCAGATCACATTCTTTGGTTGTTACTTGGAAGTTAACTCTGTTAAGTGAGTCACAATGGTGCCATCCCCTTAACAAACCTCTTATAGTAAGACATAAAAAGGCTCTCACCTCAGTCTGGGTCTTGGGATGCTCCCAAGCCAGAATGGTATCAATCTTTGGCTGTAGTGATGCCACCTGGCCACTCCCCACCTGGTGTCCCATGTACACCAAAGAACCCTGCCCTATTTGGCACTTACTTGACTTCTGTAGGGCCTTCTGCAGGGCCTCTAACACTTTGCAGAGGTACTAAAAGTGTTCCTCCCAAGTGGACCTGAACACAGTAATATTATCCAAGTAGGCTGCACTGAAATACTCCAGTCTACCCAGCACCTGGTTAACCAGACTCTGAAAGATGGTATGGGCATTTTGCATACCAATGGGCATCACCCTAAACTGGTAGTGCCCATCTGGGGTAGAAAATGCAGACCTCCCCTTAGCCCCCTCAGTGAGAGCAATCTGCCAATATCAAGACCTTAAATCAAATGTCCTGAGATATTTGGCCGTCCCTAACCGATCAATGAGCTTATCAGCTTGGTGGATGGGATGTGCGTCAGTGTTGGTGACAGCATTGAGTACCCTATAATCCACAGAGAACCTGAGTTCTGGAGTGGCACAAGGAATAGCAGCTTTTGTGACCAACACCACAGGACTGGCCCAATGGATATTGGAGAGCTCATTAACCCCAAGAGCTAACATTTTGGATATCACATCCTTAATGCTAGCTCTAACCTTGTCAATCACACTGTAAACTTTATGTTTCACAGGTGGACTTTCCCCAGTGTCCGCATCATGTGTGCACAAGTGTGTGACCCCTGGGATCAAGAAAAAGAGAGAGGCAAACTGTCCCAACACTTGGCAACAGTCCCTCTGTTGTTGTAGAGTCAGGGAAGGGGAGAGGTTCACACCTTCCACCGAACCATCTTTCTCTTTGGCAGACAGGAGGTCAGGAAGAGGCTCACTTTCTTCCTCCACCACCTCATCTGTTGCCAAGAGCATAGTCACCTCTGTCCTCTCAAAGTGAGGCTTGAGGTGGTTCACATGCAGGACTCTCAAAGGGTTCCTAGGAGCCTGCAAATTCACCAGATAGGTGACATCACTCTTGCGCTCCACCACCTTAAAAGGCCCAGTCCACTTTGTCCTGGAGAGCGCAAGGCTCCACTGGGGCTATCACCCACATTATTTGTCCAGGATGAAACTCAACCAGAGTGGCATTCTGGTCATGCTACCATTTCATATCTTCCTCGCCTGCTTCCAGGTTCTCTTGAGCAAGCTTCCTGAAGTGGGAAAACTGGTTCCTAAAAGCCAGCATGTAACTGAATTCAACTCTGGGGGGCTCACTGGAGGCTTTCTCCAAGCCGTCCCTAACCAGACTCAAAGGTCCCCTGGCAGGGTGGCAATACAACAACTCAAATGGCTAAATCCAAGACCCTTTTGTGGCACCTCTCTGTAGGCGAACAGAAGGCATGGCAAAAGGACGTCTCACTTACAGGCCCATGATCATGCCCCTCAAGGTGTTTCCTAGGGGATGGTAAGGAGTGGTAAACTTGTAGGTCACCCCATACTCCTCCCACAGAGACTTCATATATGTAGATATGAAGTTGGTACCATTATCAGATACCACTTCCTCAGGGAACCCCATGCGGGTAAAACCCCTATCAATGCACGTCCCACCACAGGGGCAGTGATTGATCTCAAAGGAATAGCTTCTGGGTACCTGGTGGCATGGTCCACCGAGACCAGGATAAACCTGTTGCCCATAGCTGTCTTGGCGTCCAGAGGCTCCACAATGTCAATAGCAACCCTTTCAAAGGGGGTGCTGACAACAGGAAAAGGTTGGAGGGAAGCCTTACATTTCCCCCCACTCTTGCCACTTGCCTGACAAGTTTGGCAAGACCTACAGTGTGCATCTGAGTGCCTGCGCATCTGGGGTTTGTAAACTTGAGCGACAAGCCTCTCAAAGGTCTTGTCCGGACACAAATGTCCGGCTAAAGTCACATCATGGGCCAAACCCAGTAGGAAGGCTCTGAAGCACTGGGGTACCCCAGGCTCAGCAACCTTAGGCTCGCTATATAAGAGGCCATCCTCCCAATAAATCAGGTGTGAACCAGACTCCTTGCCAGACCCCTGGTCTGCAGCCTGCTGCTGCAAACCCTCCAGAGTAGGGCACGTTTTCTGTGCCTCATAGAATGCTTCCCTGGTGGGTCCCTCTTCCTGCTGCTACTGAATCAACTCAGGGACCTCCCCCAGTTCTGCCACCTGTTCCCCTGTAGGCATCGGAGCATCCCCCTCAGGTTCAGCCTCCTCCCGGACCGTGGGAACTTCTGGAGCAGGTTTCCTGCACCCCTTGCCCTTCTACATTCTGGCAGACACCTGGGCCACTCTTTCAGGCCCCAGGGCCTCCTGATCACCCTGAAGGGATGCCATTGACCTGGTGAGCACACATACCCATCCATGCAAACCCATCATCTCCAAGTGAGACCTGTATTCCACCTCCTTCCAAGGGGAATCCTCCAGATCATTGCCAAGCAGACAATCTACAGGTATGGTTGGACTCACAGCTACCCTCAAGGAACCTGAGACCCACCCCACCCCCATTTAAAGGGACCCTGCTCCACTCTCACAGGCTCTTTGAGTTGTTTACCACAACTTGGTGAAGTGCATGGGGAACTACCTGCTCCTCAGACACCAGGTGACTTCTCACAGTAGTCACATTGGCTCCTGTGTTTCTCAGAGCCTCCACCCTTTGTCCATTGATGGCTAGATTTGGGAAGAAATGTCCACTGTAAATAACTATGGCAAAAAAGCTCCTGTCCTGTGCTGACGACTGAGGTGCTTGAACTTGTCGTAAGTCTTCTACTTTCTACATTCTTAGAGTCCACGCTGAAACCTTAGTTGTAGAATACAGATCCAAAGAACTTAATATTCCTTTTTAGGAATTGCCTTTTGTCTTTGTGGAAGGTAAACTCTGCCTCACAAAGGCACAAGAGGGTGTTTTGTATGCGTTTGTTCTGTTCTGCTAGGAGCCTGACATGAATAATGATGTTGCCGCTCAAACTTAGAATGACTACCAGTACATTCAGAGACTCTCAATTGTGTTATGAAAAACCTCAGCGGCTAAGGGTGACCCAAAGTTCAATCTTATGTATCACTTCAACCCAATGTGAATATGAGAATGTTGTTATGTACCAAATGTTTGTGTCTAACAGTAGCTGTTTGTATTCACCATTAGGTACAGCATGGAGAACCACTTTGTTCCACTGAGGTCTGCCAAAACTTCTTCAAGAGCAGGGTGATGTGTCATTCCCTATGAATAGCTGACCTCATGTAAATGCATATCCATATGGCTTCTGGTTGATTGTGCTTCATGTTCACCACCATGCAGGAAACCGATGGGTGGGTCCTGTGACCTTCTTGATCACCCCATCTGTTTGACACACTCAAGCTCTTTTTCTGCTTTCATCTGTACTTTAAAAGGGACCCTCAATATGGAGCTTGATAGACTTACAGTTTGGGCACCGAAGTCCCATGAAGAAGTCTTAGAATTCATGCACTATAGCATCAGTTTCCCTGATGTTGATGCTTCAGGCAATTAAGATCAGGCTGAGTGTTTCTGCAGTGTTGCAAAATATGAATGTATCAGTGCCAGTACTAAGAATTTTGCTTGCACTGATCAGCATGTTTGATGTTGGGGGCGCTGAAGGGAGCAACGATTTGAAGCAGGTTGTGATTTGATTCAGATAAATTGCATCATGTCCACCACATTGACTGTTGTTCCTGCCCTGTGTTGATGAGTGTTGTGATCGTTGTTCCGTCAATGGCAACTTTACATTATAGGGAGGTGTAATGCGAGCTGTATTTAACCTCTGACTCAATCTTGACCACTGACTCCATTTTGTGCTTAGCTTCAGATGCCGTCACATTGGTGGAACAAGCATTTTTCCACAAAGCTCGTTTTCTACACTGAACGTGTTTTCGCTTCTTCTCACCAGCACCGGGTTGCACCATGCAGGCACATAATATAGGGGATGTGGACGGTAGACATGATAAGAGAGTCTCAGCCTGGGAATGGTTTCAATGTTTTCATTATGGAAAAGTACTGCTCCACTGTCCCTGGAATGCGCATTAGGACAGTGCCCATTACGTTGCGTGATTTCAATGCAGACCGAGTATAGCCAACGTTTGAAGTCAACAACCAAGGGAAGGGAGGGATCGATTGCTCAAATCTTCCTCTCAAGTTTGTTTAAGGTATATAAGGTGGTCAAGCTTGGCACTGAGGCAGAAGGAACTCATTTTGGGGGTGGACGCACTTCCCAGAACAAAGTCCCAATCTGGAAGCTTCTCCTGTCTCAGTTGTCCTGGGTTGCACACCTTGATGTTGGCACCAGGATGATTTTGTTGGATTCGATTCCCCTGGTGATGCACTTTTATCCTTAATTACCTAACTTGGCTGTGCACATACATATATACATATATATTCACTGAATACATATTCATTGTTGATAAATTATACTTTTTATGCCTGTCATTGTTTAACTGCTGTAAGTATTCTAGCACTAACACTTTTTATTGCATGCAAGTTAAATTCTCATGTTTATATTTTCGTGTGCATTCATTTGAAAACTGGGAAGTTCCTTAATAAATTCATTATTTAAACTAGAAGAGCTGCACTCTTCGGCATTGTTTTCCTCTTAGTTTGAAGCAAAGCAGAACAGGGTGGGTGTTTGCTTGTTGACCTCTTATTTATGGCTGTGATGAGGAATATATCTTCAAGTTACTATCTTCTGCTAACAACTCTCGAGTCAGTGCTCCATTCCTTGGCGTGTGGTCAACATTGAGTGACATCTTGTTCTATATCTCTGTTTCCTATTGTTGAGGGAAGGGCTCACTGCTGCTGGCCTGTCTTCCATACCCACCAATGTACACTTGCGTGAAGTGATTTTGGTGCCCATGCACAAAGCGTGTTTTTTGCACCAATCAGCCAGGGGTAGAGTGAAGGTCCCCTCCGCAACGTCCACACCTTTGGTGGGTTACAGTGGGGTTTCTGCCTCAGGCCATATTGTCATATGTGAATTGGTGCCTTCTGTGTTGGCAGCTTCTGTCTTGATTGGTCTTGTGGTTTCTCCACTGACAACAAACTCGATTTTTGCCATGGTTGTTTCCATGGTGATGATGCAGATGTCCACTAGCTCATGTAACCTGCCCATCATGAGCATCTCATTTAGAGTTACCTTAAGCTTCTGGAGGGTCCAACTTCATAGGCTGCTGATTGACATCCTTCAATGTTTTGGGTGCACACTTCTTTGTTGGCGTCCCATCAATACATATCCTTGCCAGTTAGGCATACTTAAAAAGTGTCAATTATTTCAAAAAAAATTATTTAGCTTGTCTTAGAATGAAGCATTCATAGTCTGTGTTTAGCTGGAGATTAAAATGTGTCTCTTAAGGTGCTGCCATTCCATCATAGTCATTGTAATCTCCCTTGTTTGGCAGTTTTTGACACAAGTGTAAATCTTTTCTCCTGCTTAGTGTAGGAGTAGTAATTTTTGATTGTGGTATTTGTCTCTCTTGTTGCTGTGCAGTAGTTGTTTAGCTTACCCATCCACTTCCTCCACCACGAAGCGGCTGTTGCAAGTGCAGCACATTCACTAAATGGAAGTATGTTGCATGCAACATTTCTGAAATGGATGGGCACTTGGGTTATGCCCTCTGTTAGCAGAGAGGTTGAAGTTAGGTGGTACGTCATATGCTGGTGCACATGCCTCCATACGGGTAGTTGAAGGGTGGCCCCTTGTTCCTTATTTGTTTTTGATTGTTCAATGCTTTTAAAGATCCTTCATTGCGTTTTAATTTGGGGGCCGATGGATGTTGGTAGGGAATGCCTCTTGGTGAACCACTTGATGCATCTGTTATCACTTCTGTGCGGTGGTTTGTTGGCAAAAAAGGGGGAGCAAAAGGGAGCAACTATTGGTGTGATCAAGGCTGTGCTCTATTAGTACCTCTTGCAGCCAGCCTGACAGAGTGCAGGGTGGGTGCAGGCAGGTGCACTGTCTACGCTGTTGCTGATAGTAGTTTGGAGCGTGGCCTGGTGACTTGATTGCCAAAAAAGGGGGAGCAACTATTGGTGTGATCAAGGCTGTGCACTGTTAGCACCTCTTGCAGCCAGCCTGACAAAGTGCAGGGTGGATGCAGGCAGGTGCACTGTCTAAGTTCCCACTGATAGTAGTCTGGAGCGAGGCCTGGTGACTTGCAAGCCAGGATTCTTATACTTCAATTACCAGCTTTGTCGCCAATCTGGTGAGTTACTGCAGGGACCACATACTCACCTAGACTCCCTGTATATGTTTTGGACACTGAAGCAAAGTCCACACAGTTCCCTTTTATTGTACTGGTGACAGGTGTGCGCAACGCCACACCCAGATGTGTATACCTCAGACAGTGCTGGGTGGAATTCTACAAAGCCAGAATTGGAGCGCTAATCCTCAAGGCTGGGATGGCCAGCCAGAAGTAGTAAACAAATGAATCCCCTGTTGTTAGAGCTCCCATGTGATAGCCTACCTTATAGAGAGGAAATTATGGGACTTGAGGGACTGCTGATGGCTGCAGGGATCATGGCCTTGCACCATTTAGAATTTAGCTGGTGTGGGTTTGCTGCCCTCCAGTGTCTGAAACAAAGATGAGGAAGCTTGTGAACTGTTCACTAACCAGTGAATGGTGCCTCTTCCTGCACTCCTATTTCATTTCCTTCCTTCTGGGATCGGAAAACAAATGCAAACACAGTTGATTTTAAGAGATGAAATTGTTTTTGGAATAATGGCAGGAAGGCCTGAAAAGCTGGAACTGTCTTCTGGAAAATTGTAAGAAAACATATAATAAATAAAAACATTCCGCCGCTTCTGTGCTTGCTACCATGAAAATTTATACAGGGTTGCCAAGTTTTTTTTACTGCATGCTATTCATTCTGGACTTCAACCAGAAGTCTCCCCTATAAGTCTCCTGGGGCCATATGTACTAAGCCCATAATTTGCTATATTTATATTTATAATTTGCAACTCGCAATAGGAAATCGCAAATAGGGATGTACATAGGTTGGGGCAGAGAAATTGCGACTCACAAAGCATACGAGTCGCAATATAATGAATTGCAATTTGCGAATACCTAGTTAGCAAATACATACTCAAATTGCGAATGCATTCAAAAAAGCAAAAAAAAACACTTCCTGTAACATGGGCCATACCCAAAGCACATACATCTGGAGCAGAAAATGCAAATCAGTGTCTGCCAGAGAGGTGAGAGAGAGGGAGAAGATGTGGCAGCCTGCTCTGAGTGCATACAATTATGTTCTTATGAAGAGAATGCCGCAAACTGAAACAGGATGGCAAGCCAGCAAGGAGAGAAGGAGACGGGGCAAAAAGCGAAAGTACAAATTCAGCAAGAAGGAGATTGAAATCCTGACAGATGAATGCTGCACCAACCACAACTTTTTGTTTGCAAGGCCTCCATGACTGTCCCCGAGGCCCAAAGAAGATCTGGATAGACATGCAGGCAAACATTAATGCTGTCGGGGTCACTCAGTGCTCTGAGGAGGAATTATACAAGAGGTGGTATGACCTAAGGTCCAGGAGAAAGGAGAAATTTGGTCAGATGCCTTGCTGAGAGCCGAGCATTAGGGGGTGGACCCTCCTAAATACCACCACCTACAGCTATAGGGACAATGGTGGAAGGCACCATCGAGCCTAAGGCTTTTGCTGGATTCGGCCACCTGGCCACCTCAAGTCCTGACCCCAACCCAAAATGGGTCATGTATAGAGTCATGTTAAGGTAACACTTACTGCTGCCATACTAATGCATCAATGAATATTCAGTTCCAGACACACATTGAGCTTAAAGTTTATTGTAACGAAAACACAATGGTAAGAGTAGTAGGCACACAAACAGAAGTTAAATAGATTATTTTCTGCAAAACAGGTGTATCTGGGCATATGAGGCAAGTCACATGGAGGAAAACCACGATAACAATCTACCACATTCACATCACACAGCATCCCCAGCAGTGCTATCACCCTCCTTTGCCAGACGTTGATGAAGGTGATCCATAGACAATTCTGACTTTGACTTCCATCGTGAGACCACGCCAGCCACTTGTAACAGGACGTGGTTGATAGCGACGCAGGGCACGACCTGTGTCACCACCATTTCCACAAATCCCACAGGCATCCGATGACACATGTGTATAGGGGGCTTGAGAAATCAATGTTGCGAATTCAACATCTGCAACATGAAAAGATGAGTAGACAGTTGCACATCATGCATGACTGTAGGGCAGTGGGGTTCCAAATCTTGCCACATAAATGGCAGAGATCCAAAGCCACTTGGACAAGAAAATGGAAAGCATGACCGCTGCCATCGAGAAGCTATATCTAAAACTCTCAAACACTGACTCAGGGCAAACATAGAGAGATAGGTAGGGTGCAGCCAGGATGGACATCGTAAGCAGGTCAGTCGAATGACTGGCACATGCCACTGCAGCCCTCTGCAGAAAGACTGTGAAGGTGCAGTTGGAAATGGGCCATGTCACAAATGGTCTGCAACAGATAATATCTGCTATTGAAGCAATGCAGACTGACCACATTGCAAGGGTCACAGGGACAGAAGGGGTTGATAAAGAAGACAGATCAAGCATCAACAATGTCTTTGCCATAGATGCTAGTACTGTGAAATGCAGCAGCAGAAGACATGCTGCATCACAACAGGGAGTTAGCCTATCTGGCTTGAGGGGCAAGAAACACTGAGCAGTGTATGCAGTTTAGGAAGTCATACCTCTGTTAACTTATCTGGTGAAGTAACAAGCAGAGTAGCATTTTTATTTACTATTGTGTGTTAACTTTAATAAGTACACACTGTGTACCTGACATTAAATGTATATTAGTGTACATACATCAACAGCATTTTGTGTTTCTTTCACATGCACAATTCATTAACATTGAAGACATACCTCCCAAAGTATTCTATGGTAATGTGGTCCTTACGCCTTCTCCCATCCACTGCTCTGCTCCCATTATTTGGCTGCTGTAGTGGTGATGCAGGATCATCATCCTTTTCCTCTGACATCTTGATGTGGATGCCTCTTCTGGTGGCAATGTTGTGGAGGATGGCACACATTGCTTTATTTTGCAAGCTAGTTCTGGTGCGTATTGAAAGGCACCCTCACTCTTGTGCAGGCACCTGAAACATGATTTTAGTAGGCCGAAGGTATGCTCAATCACACTCCTAGTGGTACGATGTACATTGTTGTATTGGTTCTCACCTGGGGATGTGGAGGCGAGGTATGGTGCTAAGATACATGACTATAGAGCATATATACTGTTACCAGCAAGACAGACATAGTTGTGAGCGTACATGACATGATGAATAGTTGACTGCACATTAAATCTCATATTTACTTTGTATTCAGTACCTAGTAGATATCTGTCATCAAATTCCCCTCTTTCAAGCCACCTGTGTATTTTGCTGTGTTTAAACATGTAGGAGTCATGGGTGCTTCCTGGATATCACAACACAATATCAATTAAGATACTGTGGGCATTACATACCACCTGTACGTTAAGAGAATGTGTACTCTTCCTGTTTCTGAAAATGTATTCCAGGTGAAATGTGTCCCATCTACACACCCTATGACATGAGGAAAATTTGCAATCATGGAAAACTAATTTGGTATTGTGCAGTTCCTAGGTGTTCCTAGGTAAGTGTATATGTGTTGCTGAAAGCAGGTCAGCATGGTATCTAGCAGACACAGAAGAACTATAAAAGTGCACTTTGTGACACCCCTCTTGCTACAGCAATCACACCCTGATAAGTGCCAGAGGCTAATGCATACAATGAGCACAACACCAGTACATGAGTAGGGATTGCATTACTGTGTAGGCTCCTGCTTGGGTGTAGGAGTGTAATACTCTCCAATATGACTTAGCCTGTATTTCTCATATATTTCTTGCTCGGTTTGTTGAAAGAGGGTAAGCCTGATTCTGAAAATCCACTCTTGTCTCCGCCTCCTCTTCCTCCCCTGAACAGCTAGTATTCGCATCCTGCGCGCAATAAGGTCAAGAGCAGCATTGTGGTGTTCCCTGCTGCATTCTAGGCTGGTTTATATACTCTGCACCAACATACCACCTGTTCCAAATGTGTGATAAATTGCATGTGCAAAAACTCTTTTTTGCAAATGTTCGCTATTTGGGAATGCATTGAGCATACCGTTTGCAAATCACTAATACGGATTTCCTATTTGCGATTCATAATTTGCACTCGCAGAAGTTAGGAACTACGAAAACAGTTACATCACATTTTGGGGTTTGCGGATTGCTTCTGTACATCGCTGAAAGCCATTTTTGCGGTCACAAACCCCTTCTGTAACCATTTTGTGAGGTGCAGATGTTTTATACATGTAGCCCCTGGTGCATTAAACAGATAGCTGGAGTGTGCTAGTGTGCTAGATGCAGTTATCTACTCGCGCACAAGTGCCTCTCCCAAAAGGGTTTAGCGTGCTCTTTATTGCAGGGGCTTAAATTAACCGAAGATTTCACAAGGAGTCAATGTGTGTGTTGCAGAAAGCTACTTATAAAATGTGGATTGCGAGTTTCCTGCTCCCAGAGTTAATGTCTTCAACCAAGGGAACTGCTGCATAGGTGAGACCTAAGGTCAATCCTTTCTTTCTATCCAATGGACTCTTCTCCCTTGATGCTGTGGGTACCATAAAGGTAAGTACATGTGCTGCAGGGTTCTGGGAAAACTGATTGAGCCGCGGCTCAGCCTGGAAGACACTTGGGGTAGAATCTCCAAGCTCGGGGTTGAACCTTTGCACTGAGGACTGCAGTACAGAGATTCCACCCCAAGTTGAGAGATTCCACTCTGACTGCAGAGACTCTGTCACGATTGCAGTCACTCCATACTCATAACTTTACTACACTTAAGTACCTTCATGAATCGGGCCTAGTGTACTGCAGATGGGGCTGTGTGTGCACCGTGGACTAGCTACTTCTCCTTAGAAGTGTATCTGTTATAAGTGGTATGGGCCAAATATGTGTTCCCTAAAATAGGTAAAGTGGGTACTGCTAGACGTAGAATGTGTGTACATCTATAGGAGACAACCTATTTATAATTTCAATTAATAGTGTATGTACCTGTGCACCTATATAGGGGAAAATATATGTAGTGCTTTAAATGTGTAGGGACAATATACGAACTATTAAATGTGCACTCTACGGAGAAAACAATAATTGTGGATACTCTAATGCAAAATGTATCCCAGTACGTGTAGCAGCCCATCTAGATTTTAGAAACTCTTAGAGGCATACAAATAGAAGACTTAGGGGGTCATTCTTACTCCCGCCGGCCGCGGTAACCGCAGGGCCGGCAGGAGCCGCCGAATGACCGCACCACGGTCAAATGACCGTGGCGGCCATTCTGGCTTTCCCGCTGGGCTGGCAGGCGACCGCCAGAAGGCCGCCCGCCAGCCCAGCGGGAAAGCGCCTTCAACGAGGAAGCCGGCTCCGAATGGAGCCGGCGGAGTTGAAGGCGTACGACGGGTGCAGTGGCACCCGTCGCGATTTTCAGTGTCTGCTTGGCAGACACTGAAAATCTTAGTGGGGCCCTGTTAGGGGGCCCCTGCAGTGCCCATGCCATTGGCATGGGCACTGGAGGGCCCCCCAGGGGCCCCACGACACCCGTTACCGCCATCCTGTTCCTGGCGGCGAAAACCGCCAGGAACAGGATGGCGGTAAGGGGGTCGGAATCCCCATGGCGGCACTGCAAGCAGCGCCGCTGTGGAGGATTCCCCAGGGCAGCGGGAAACCGGCGGGACACCGCCGGTTTCCCGTTTCTGACCACGGCTGTACCGCCACGGTCAGAATGCCCATGGATGCACCGCCAGCCTGTTGGCGGTGCATCCGCGGTCCCCGGCCCATGGACTGCCAGGGTCGGAATGACCCCCTTACTCTGTAGAAATGCTGCTGAGTATGACAAAATGCATGTATTATACAGGGATTCTGCATTTCCTGCATAAAACTTGTCTCTTATTTCTTTATAATAGGTGACTAGTGACACACCCAGCTGCCTTTTATACTAAAAATGATGTTGCTGCTCAAGACCAATCACTCATTACAGTTGAGTTCTGACACACTGCCTGCTGCCAGAGTCAGCAGCCAGGTAAAATGCAGGTCAGGTCCCGGAGCATAATTAAAGAAACTGTTCTAAAGAACGAAAACAAAAGGTAGCGTTTTTTTCATTTTCCAGGTGTACAGTGACATGCAGAATGGAGATATTTATGGGAAAATGGGTATTTTTCCCACTTCTTAGGTAATTGTATACAATTTAGAATCGTTCTACATGTTTCTACACATTCTTCACTACTGTGCCGTTTTGCAAATAAAAACTAACATATACTCAAATATTCATAACCTAAAAAATGAATGAGGTGAAAAGCATCTTTCCTTAATATGGTCATGGAATTTCTCTGTGACTTGCAATAACCATATATTTTTATGGAGGGGTACTTTATTCCATATATATCTCTTTGGTTTCACTGTATGCGCCTAAAAGGAGCAATAATGGTAGACCTTGTTGTACTGTATTGCACTGTATTGTAATTGTATTTTGTGTTTACTGTCCTCGATGAGGCATTGAAGCACTTTGCACCCAGCAGAACACGCTCTGGAACCCACGGTTAGTGGTTAATCTAGTGGGTATTTGTTGTTGTTGGTTATTGGAATTAGAGCCTGATTCTGACCTTGGCGGATGGGTTACTCTATCACAAAAGTGACGAATATCCTGTCTGCCATTTTACAAGTTCTATAGGGTATAATGGAACTTGTAATACAGCAGACGGGATATCCGTCACATTTATGACGGAGTAACCCATCTGCAGAGATTGTAACCAGGCCCTTATTCTTGTGTTCCCTATGTCTGTGTTATGTGTTGGGCTTGAAAGGGCAAGGCATGACCCAATTTGTTACTCTGTAGCATCTACCCACTGGTGCTGGGCGCAGCCTTGTCATGAACCAGAGATCTGCTTTGCAAGTCTCCTGGCTCGTGACGTTAATTTGTAAATGCTAAACTGATGGCAGAAACACAGCTCCCTGGGTTAGTGGTCATGGGTGGTCGGGCCATTATCCCTGTCGGGTTAATGCCACACATAGCTGCATGAAATCTTTCTGGCCAATCTCTGGTTGGTTTATTGCTATTTCAATTCAGGTAGTCACATTCCTTCTTATCAACATCAGCTGAGCACACTATGCAGGGCTGCACACAGAATGGCACACCCAAGTCATATGTGACAGTGTGCATCAAGAGTATACTCTCTTAATAGCACAGCCACAAAGTGCTTATTGCAAATTTAAATGGAAGCATTTACTTTCGAGCAAAAGAGACTCTCTAGACTGATGCAATCATTTTTCCAAACTGGGACATTATAAGAAAGAAAATGTGACTAGTGAGAATGGAAATGTGTTGGAGAAGGATTTGTGTGAGTGTCTGTCTCACCTTGCAGCTTCTGCCCTTTCACCTCTCGAACCGCACAGTGAAAAAGTTAGAAAGCGTAGAATGTGAGTTAGAACTCATTTTCTGACTGACGTCATACGTCATAAATTCGTCATGACAGCATAGAGAAGAACACTGTATTGTCATAAAAATAAATGTGGCTAATCAATTAATTAATGTTATATTATATTGTCTTGTTATCGTGATATACCTTAGTTTGGAGAAAAATTACTTCACCGTTCTAAAGTGTATGCCCTCGTAAGTAAAAACAGATTTGACAGCCCACCGTGATTAGAATGGTAAATGCTTTGAAGCACAAACCCTACAAATCTGAAAAATCTATAGGATGGAGAAATTCAAGCGCTTGAAAGGGACATGCATTAATTTAATATTTGAATGATCTAGATTAGAGTTTACAATAGGAGCCAAAAGTGGAGCGACGCATGAGTAACATAAGAAAATATGTTGCTTTAAAAGTGTGGCAAATGTACAAAAGCCTCTGAAAAGAAATGGTAGTTTATTTTAAAAGCAAATCTACTACTGAATGCCATTGGGGGTTTTGTGTCTCTAGTGGCTATGACATTTTGTTTCTTTTCTTTTTTCTTTTTTTTTCTTTACATGTACAGGCAGGTGGCAGCCATCTGACAATACTGTGAAAGAAACAGCAACATTCTTAGGATTTAAGGAAAATATTGGGCTTGCGCAGAGGGTTGAGAACTGACGGGTAACACGGGATGAGTTGATTATTTCTTGTGATCTGAGGGCCAAAACCTCCCAAACACTTGGACTCTCACCTTTGCATGTGCATGGTGCCAGTCTTGCTAGTATCTGAACCATGACTTGTAGTAGGAGAGGTTTGGGAGGTCAACCGGTGCGCCCAATGGTAGCTTTCTTCAGCCTAGCATGACTAGGTGGAAAATGGGCCTTTTTTAGATGGTGTAGTTTCAACTCCGGTTGCCAACCTTGATTGATCAACTACTTTATCCTTAAGTCAGGTGGTATATTTGTACAGTAATCCACAGTATCCTTGCCTTACAAAGGTGCATGGCTAATATTCATGTCACCAACTTTCATACCTGTCCACTTGGCAGCATTTTACATATTGACAACATCATTGCTTAGTGCATGCTGTCATATGCATTACTTGGTATTAGACCTGACAGCCTAGGGTGGTCTTCCCCCAAACCTTCTGCTACTCCCCTCCTGTTTCCTGTTGGCTTTTAGAATTCTGTGCACATTACCAGGGCTAACCAGTGTTAAAGTCCGTGTGCTGATTCCTTAAAACATGGTAAAATTGGCCTACACCTTATTAGCAAAATTAATGTACTTATAGGTCCCCAGTAAAAGGTTATATCATATAGGGCCTGTAATTAAATGCTACTAGTGGGGCTGCAGCACTTAATGTGCCACACACTTAATAAGTAGTATTTTAAAACATGCCTCAGGTCTGCCTTTGCAGCATGTGTGTGGTTCTAAACTGCCAATCTAACCTGTTAAAATAACCCCTTTCTAAGGCCCAAACCTCCCTTTTTTAATATGTATAAGCCAACCAAAGGTAGCCCATAAAAAACCCATAGGGCAGGGTGCATGGTATCTAAACGGCTGTACATGTACTTAAAATATTTTTATGTCTTGGTAATGAAAAACCTCTAAACTCGTTGTTCACTACTGTGAGGACTACCTCTCCCATTGGATAGCATTTATTATTATATGATATATTTGTGATTGGGAACAGGTAGAAATGTCATGTTTGGTATCTTAAAAACTGTAATTTAAAATTTTCTTCAATGGTAAAGTTAGAATATAGACAACACAGATCTGGGTTAAATCCATAATTTTTTGCTCACCATGCCACCCCATTTTGGACTCAGCCCTATGTAAATCAGTCTTGACCCTGCTCCCCATGGGAACAGTCCTGATCGAACTGCCAGACCAGGTCCTCCTTCGACTGGAAACAAGCATCCTGGGACCAGTTTCACGGTATCACCCATCATCAGCCAGTCTAGCTTGAAACAAGTGGCACAGTGACCATGTCTGGGCATAGCCTTCCTAGGTAGGGTAACTATAGCAACACAAAAAGTCCATTTTTAAGTTACAATTCTGAAAATGACAGCTAAAAGTACAAGATGATGAATGGATTGTTTAAATTAATCTCAGCCACTAGCAATCGCTCAGGTCACATCCCAATCCATAGCTTTTGACCCACCATGCCACCTCAGTTTGGACCCAGCTATATGGAAATCAGTCCTGACCCTGCTCCAATCAGAGTCCTCAAGCCCGAACTGCCAGGCCAGGTCCTCCTTGAACTGGAACACAAGCAACCCTGTCCTTCTGTTCTGCACTTATGGGAAACAAAGAGCTCCAACTACTTGAACGCTGGCACCTGGACACTGTTTGAAGTCAAGGCCACTTTCCAAGCAATGCCCACCCTGTCCTTGACCCTTTGAAGTGGTGCTAAATGTGCCCAAACAGTCTAAATCCAAAACTTGGCAAAAAGTGCATTGCCAGCCGACTTGATTTTGCTGTGGCTTCTCTGCAGCAGCAGATCCTTTTCAGCGGCTCCTCACAGAAAGGGCATTCAGGTTGATGGAGCCCTCATTGGCTTTGTGCCGCTGGAGAGTTTCAGCTTCCAAAAAAGAGACTAAGGGCCTGATTATGAGTTTGACAAGGTTGGACTGCCGCATTACTAGCTGTTTGACTGCAAGATTACAATCCTGGTGGTCGGACTGCCAGGAGACTGCTGCTACCACCAGGATCATTGATCCTGATGGGGTGGCGGTGGTCGAAGTCGTGGTCAGCCACAGCGGTACCCATGGCAGCACCGACATGCTGATCATGACTTCGTTATCTGCCAGTCTTTCCATGGTGGTTGCCTTGGAAAGGTTGGCGGAAAGCCTGTAATAGGGGATACAGGGTACCCATGCACTGCCCACGACCATGTTGTGGGCAGGGCAAGGGAAGGGCTCCCTGCCAACATCCTCAGAATACGCACTGTCTGCTATGCTCATTCCAAGGGTGCTGGTGTGCGATGGCTTAGGCCTAGCCTTCCTTAAAGAACTGAGGCCAATGCTGCTGCACTGTTTCCACCGGGCTGATAAAGACGTGGTAATGTGAAATTTCCGCCTGTCAGCCCAGTGGCAACATTGAAATACAACGGGGTGAGGCCGCCGACTTGACAGTGGCCTCATCCCCATGGCATTGGCAGTCTGATGGTCGGACCACCAAAGTCGTAATCGGGCCCTAAGTCTGAATATAGAAATATTCACTCTGGCTACCTGACAATGACTCTTCCCTATCTTTTAAGCACTAGATTTTACTAAAAAATTAAGAACCAGAACTCTGATTCTACTGATTGAATGTTTAACATTTTGGTGTCAAATACTTTATTAACTTTTGCTCTAATGTTCGAAAATGTTGTGAGATTTTTCTTGTGTTGTGTTTTTTACTTTGCTACCTCAATACTGACAGCTTTTGTGCCAAAACTACCAGACGGTTAAGCACAGGTTGATTCAGTGACTTTGTTTGGTTCACCCTGACGGGGATTGTGGTTGTTGTTTGAGGAGGGCTTACATCCTCTCAAACAAAAACCCAAATTCTAACACAGCACCTAAACTGGTTACCTCTCTTCTCCCTTGCGCATATGTGCATAAAGCACCTCATTGCCCTTCTGACTAGGTTGGTACTTGTAGATGCATGTATCTTTAAGTCCCCTGTACACTCCTGCCACCTCCAGCCAGACCACCTTTAAAACAGAACATTCAAGCACATCCCGGCCTCATCCCATGCTTCTATCATACTAGAAACCTTGAAATATAAAACAGGAACTGCAGAGTAAACTATAACTGCCACTAATTACAATTTGATTCTGTGTTCTTAACTCACACAATACAGTAACTGACAAATTGTTCATGTATTTTCTTTTGTGTGACACTCTCATGTTTTCTGTGTATGATGGCCAATTTTCCATTTGCAGCTCGCAGGATATATTGTGCATGTTGACACACTTTGCATGTGCCTAATCATCTGAAGTTGTTTGTTGTGGGGCAGGTGAGACTGTAAGTTGTGTATGCCATTTTTTTAATTTCATTCTCTACCCACCCTTCATTGCATCACACCATCCTAAAAGATGTATCTCAGCTGAATATTTAGCTCATCAAGGATGATTACTATTCATACTGTAGTCAAGTTCCAATCCCTTTACTATTCCAGGAGTAAGCCACGACTACTCACTACTGCCATGTGTGAGAGACATGTTTACAAAATGAACAACACTGTTATCCAAGTGGAATGAAATTGTTGTAATCACCAACAAGGTGGGCAGGTAAGTTACTGTGGTGAACCGACAAAAGAACTCAATGTGATCCAGGGAGTATGTTATAGCTATTGACACAAAATCTCAGCTCTACTTCTTTGCCTAAATGTGCTGAAAATAGGCACAGTACCTGATGCAAATACTATGATCTGGGCATGTCAGAAGACTGTGAATTGCCTAAGTAGGAGTGATTGTTGTACACCCCCAATACACCTCTGTATATGGGGAAATGTATTCAAAGATGTATTGTTTACCCCTGGGGACGCTAGGTTAGGCTGTGCAATCATATGTGATACAAATTGTCTCTACTCGCTACTACTGTTTGCTACCTGTTCAAAAACCAATAAAAACATTATTTTACATTTGGAAAGGGCAAAGAACAGCATGACATTTCCCTGGAAAAGATAGTACCGTTGGCCTTTATTGCTAACTGTAGTGGTCCAGTGGGCTAGTTGAAACTATAAAAACAGAAGAGTTTTGAAGTTATTCACAAAGATAACTAACATTTGTGAGTAATTTACACATGTAATTTGCTCTTTCCAATGTACTACTTTTTGACATTCCCAAAATCTGAGTTGAAAGTTACTCAACAGTATAGACTTACATGTTGACATCCCCAAAAAAAGACAGTGGAGCCAAATTTATGAGTGAAACTTATTACTGCCAAAAAAGAAACAGAAGTTCAGCAACCACTGATACTGCATCATCCTCCCTCAGAAAATAATGGCAGTATGGACTTAAAATAAAACCCAGATGAATTAATGTAAATTAAATTGAATTATTTAAAATAGTTGAACACATACATAAATATATCTTAGGGCCTGATAACGACACTAGCGGTTTTCTGACCACTAGCCTCACAGTGGCAGTCAAGGGCGTCACTTTTGTGGTTGTCCGACCGCCACATTAAAACCCTGATGGTCAGATCACCAGGGTTCTGCCAGCACCGCCAGTATCCATGATCCTGATGGCCTGGCGGTGGCAAAGATCATAATCTGCTGGGGCAGGGCTGCAAGCAGTGCTGCCCTGCGGATTACAACCTTGTTCTCTGCCAGACTTTCATGGCGGATACACCACCATGAAAAGGCTGGCAGAGAACAGGTGCAGGGAGTTACGGGGGGCCCCTGCACTGCCCATGCACTTGACATGGACAGTACAGGCTCCACCCAGCACCGTTGCAATGTTCGCTGTCTGCTGACAGTGAACATTGCAAGGATGCTGGTGCACCCTGCGGGCTACAGCATTGCCGCTGGCTCGATTATGAGCGGGAGATAATGCTGTAGCTGGTTTCCTGCTAGGCCTAGCAGGAAAATCCTAATAGCTCAGGTGGGGTGGTCTCGACAAAGGCGGCTGCCACCCTCTCAGGAGTTTGGCAGGTCAGCTTTCCTGTCTGCCAAACTCTTAATTGAGGCCCTTAATATTACAAAAAAATATATATATATATTTATAATTTAATTATAAAATGTTTAACAATCTGTTGTGAATATATAAATTAATGTAACATAATTTGTAATTAACATATAACTAGATTAGTTTGAAATAACTATATACATCACTTTGAATAATTATTACTGACTAATAAACAAGTTTACATATTTACTTTGTGAGAATATATTTTTTAATTTAAAATACAGAATTATTATTTTGTTTAATTTAACTTGTATTTTGTTTACTTTGATATATATTTAAATTAGTTAAAGATTTAATTTGAAAGTAAGTTGAAACTGCAATTGCATTTTTTATTTTATTTTAGATTTAAAAAAACAAATAAAATTAATTTCCATTAATATTTAGCATAAACATATTTTCACTACTTTTATACTGGCAGATCGCCACATTGACTGTGGAGTCGACCTTTGGTAAATTATAGAGAAAAGTTTATTTAGCTAAAAAAACAAGTAGTATTTTTTATGTTAATTATTAATATAAATAAATTGTATGCATTTATATCAAATGTTGATCAAAATTAAAAAAGTTACCACAATGTAAACTGAATTTTAAACTAAAACTATAATTAATTTAAATATATTTAATATACTAAAGATTAATTTAAATATACATGCCTACCTAAAGTAAAAAAATAATTTTTTGTTAAGCATTAATAATGAATAAAATCAATCTATGCAATTGATTAGAAGTATTTTAATTATATTTTAACAAAAATAATGTTACATTGTTGAACCTGGCCCTTTCTGAGGGTCTCCCACAGATTGTTGTCTTCTGCTACTAATCCCATTTCTGTTGGCATTTTGTTGTGCACTTTTTCCTAGCTAACCAGTAATAAAGTGCTTGTCCTCTCTTGTTAAAACATGAAATAATTGCATTCTACCTGATTGGTACTTTTAAGTGCCCAGTAAATTGTACGACAGGTACCTAGGGCCTGTAAGCTAAAGGTAACAATGGGCCTGCAGCATTCATTGTGCCATCCACTAAAGTAGCTCTTCAAAGCATGTCTCTGGTATGTCACTTATGTACCTAGTGTAGTATTAAACCTGGCAAAAGAAACCTTTTGCGGGCCTAAATCTTCCTAATACTTATAAGCCAGCCCTAAGGTAGGATCTAATGGGTCATAAGGCAGGATGTATTGTATTTAAAAAACAGGACATGTTTTACATGTCCTGGCAATGAAAAACTCCTAAAGTTGTTTTTCACTACTACTGTGAGGCATATCTCTGCCAATTACTAACACTGGGTTACCTCTTTATATTTACCTTTGTATTGGGCGCAGATACAAATATACTGTTAAAATTCAAAATCATTTTAATTTAAAATCCTCTTTAATGGTGAAGTCGGATTTTAGCTCACAGTTCTAAAAATGCCACTTTTAGAAATTTGGCATTTTCTTATCCAACCATTTGTGCCTTCTGCCAGGTTCCTAGGTCATATGACAGTAAATGGCTCTGCTGACGGGGGGTTAAGAAATCCTGAAGTTTGGGCTCTGTGCAACTCCAAATGGGACCCTTGATGCCATGACTGTGCCACCCACGATGACTGCCAATGTAAAGCTCCAGTGAAGACCTGCTCCTTGTGCTACAGCAATCATCAGTGATGATCGGCAGCATGAGATCTGCGTTACAGCAATGACACCCTTAGGTGATTGCCAACGCGAAGCACCAGTAGAAACTGTCTGCGACGCCAGACTGGCTCTTCGCACTACAGTGATAAAAGCCCACACCTTCAGGCATTCTCTTCAGGCTACAGTGACAACCATCCATGATGCTCTCCCTGCTCCTCACAGAATCCTCCACCACACGTGGAACTCTTTGCATGGGACTTAGACAATGTAACTCTTTCAGCAGAAGTAACATGCCAAACTGAGAGATATATCCACCTCAGTGGATTACCCCTTCCATCCCGCTAGTTGGGAAGTGGATCAAACAAGGGTGAACCCGAAGGCACGGCACCTATATGCCTTCTAGCGCATGATTTGGTTAGCCCCAAATCCTGCCCAGATAGTGCGGTGGCACCAACTTTTATTGGCTGGGGCTGTAGCTCCACAATTGATTACATATTTGTTTCCCAAAACCTCTTACCCCTGACCAATGGGCTTGAAGTGATTCCCTCAGTTTTCAGTGACCATTAGCCTTTGGCGAGTCAACTTAAAGTGCCCTCCCAGACTAAACTGAGAGAACTTGGTCCCAGACTAAAACTATGGACAAAGGACAATGGTACGAGGGTAGTTTGGCGCTCGGCAAATCTGGCGTTTATTATGGACCAGGTGCAACCCTCCCTTCAATCACAGCAAACCTTAAGTCAAATGAGCAGTGGGAACCCTGCCATTTGCCTAACAGGTTTTTCTGAACTCCCGTCTTATATTAGGGAACTCATGAGTAGACCAATTAAAAATGTCCCTTTGACTGGCTGCCCGTAGTTTGAAAGATCCTGTAGGGTAGCCAACACCTCTCTCCACCAGGCACTTAGCCAAAATCCTAGAGACAAAACCACTGTCATTACTTGTAGAAAGGCATATACCCAGTCGGTAAAAGAGCAGAAGGCGGAAGTTAAGATAGAACAGTGTGAAAATGTAATAGAAGCCTCTAAAAAGAAGGACTCCCAGGTTTTTTGGAGGGTAGCCCAGGCTGGCCTCCCAGATGGCAAACTGCCAGAAGCAATTACATCGCATATCCTCCCTGATGCTTGGGTTGGCCATTTTTCAAATATCTATGAGGCTAGTGAGGTAAGGGGTCAATCTGTACAGATAACCTTGCCCTTGAACCCTGGCTTCCGCTTTTTAGAGAGTGAGGTCCTAAAGGCGATTCGTAATAGTCTCCAAAATAAGGCCCCCAGTCTGGATAGGATCCTGATGGACCTTTTCATAAAGTACACAGAGTTTTGGGCCCCTTTGTTTACCAGGATTTTTATTATGGTATACAGGGTTGGACCCCCTATATCGTGGCAAACGTCTGTAGTGGTGCCAACTGTTAACAACGGTAGTACTCTAGACCCTAGGTGTTATCTGCCACTCTCGCTGCTCGACTCCTCCTCAAAATTAACAGAGAGGGTGGTTTTGAAATGTTTGATCTCTTGGGTGCAGGAGAAGAACATTCTTTCTTGGGCCCAATATGGTTTCAGGAAAGGTCTGGGCACTATTGAGCAGTGCCTGAACCTTTACCTTCTTAAGGCCAAGAACAAGTATGTGAAAGGTGGGTCCATTCACTTGGCCTTTATAAGCTGGTCTAGCATGTTTGATTATGTTAATAGGGAAAAGCTCTGGGGAATTCTTCTAAACATGGGTCTTGATGATGGCCTAGTAGGTCTTTTGAGATTCCTTGACCGGGGCAAGAAGACAAAAATGAGGTATGGGTTGAATGGTGAGACCACCTCCCATTTTGCTGTAAGTCCGGGTGTTCGCCAGGGGTGTGTCCTCACCCCCATTCTACTTCTTTTATACGTGAATGACTTAGAGAAAACCTTGGTTTCTACAGGAGCTGATGTGCCCTGCATACACAATAACACCATTCCAGCCCTACTGTATGTGGATGATGCAGTCTTACTGGCAAGGACTTCAAATGGGCTTAAACTGCTAGTGGATAGTTTTGTTGAGTTCATGAAAAATTTAGACCTTGAAACCAACTGCTCGAAGACCTTTGTAATGGTTTGTGGCCCTAAAAATACCAAGACGTTCCCTATGTGGATAGGAGAATGAACTTTAACAAAAGTAGGTTCCTTCTCATATCTGGGGCTAGAATGTGACAAAGGTTGAGGTGGAGTCCCTGCTTAAAAAACAGGGTTTTACGCATGGTGCGTACAGTGGGTATTACCAATATAGGGTGAAATCTGGTTGCCCCCATACTGGAGGTTTATAATAGAAAATGTCTGCCAGGTGTGACCTATGGGATGGTGTTGTGGGGGTACAAAGATGTTTGGAACCTTCAGGTAGAGGAAAATCGATTCTGTCGCCGGTTGTTCGGTGTCTCGCCCTCTACTCCCCTTTTTCTGTCCACCAGGAATTGGGTCTTGAATACTTACAGGATAGAATTAGTGTTGCCCCGTAGGAGCTGTGGTGTGCAATTTGGCTTAATAAAGACACCGTCCTCAACCAGCTGATAATTCAGGATTGCCTTCTTGTTTATCCCGCTTGTTCAATCCCATGGCTGAAATATATTAAAGGACTTCTGAATGAAGTGGGTTGCCTATATTGGATTACCAAAAAAGACAAAACATGGATATGTGACCGCTTCTTTGAGTTAAGGTGGGCGGCTCATGAATCAAATGAAGTGGTCAAGGTAACTGTCAAAGATTACTGTATGGTACAAATGTGCCCGGGGCTAGACCCTTATTTATTGTTTGGACACAATGTGTATTAGAGATTGCTTTTAACCCGCTTCATACCAGGGTCCCTTAAATGGTTACTGCCCTTTCCTTAAAGACAGTTCTCCTCCAGCACTATCTGTATCTTCCCCTGTGAAGAGCAATCCCCACAAACACTGCTACATTTCATGTTCTTCTGTGAATACTATGCTCCTCTAAGAAAATTGCACTTGGTACATCTGTTACGAAATTATAGCTTTACCAATTGCAGGGCTGCACTGCTTTCTTTTTGCCAGTTAAATGATTATGAGTTACGTAGCTCCGTGGGCCTTTTTCTGAAAGCAGCGGTGGCTAGGCGTAAGAGGACACTGTTTTAAAACAGTTGGGATGATTTGCTCGTAGGCAACGACCTGCAAGTGTTTTTAATATTTTCATGTTTTTACATTTCATATGATTTCATAAGATAGGTGTTTGTTTGAATTGCATCTAGGGGAGGACCTTTAAGTGTTATTTATATTTTATTTGCCTCTTTATCTTGCATGAATTTTAGTATCTTGAATTTATGTATGGTCTCAGTGATTTTCCTGTATGTTTTTCTTGGTGTTTCTTTTGTGTATATTATTTTATCCAAATAAAGATTTTACTTACTTACTAACTCTTTAGCAGGAGTAACCTGGTCCCGGTATCTGACATGATCTAATTGAAAATAATCATCCCACAAATATTTTATCACTCTTGCTCAATATCAGGCTATAACTTATCTACAATAATTACAATATATTAGTATTGTTCCAAATGTACACATTCTGTAATCTCTGTCTAATCCCCAATCATGGAAGGATCATTACCACATTATCCATCTATGGCCCACTTTTTGTAACCCTGACCACTAATTATAGACTGGACACAGTGTATTTATAAGATATTTATGCCTTACACTCCGGTTATTTATAAAAAAAATAGTGGTACTCATTATCTGTATTGAAGTCATTAATGGTAGTTCTAAATCTACCTTTCCATTTAGCCTCTAACTATAGTAGGTATTATTCTCTATTTCCACCTCTAATATGGTGGATAATTTGCCTTCCACTTGTGCACTTGCTCCATTAATTATTCTACAATAATGTAGGAAATACCAGTGTATATATAGTATGGACCACAAAGTAAATTATTCATCAATGTGGGACCACTTCCTGAATACAAAGAGCTTGTTGAGTGATTGATGATAAACAATTATATATGTTGGGTTGGATGTCATTTTGACCCTACCTGACATCCCGAACTGAAAATTACGAACTGGTCTTCTCTCTGGATGCTATGGATAGCTATGGTAGAATATTGTGATATGTTTTAAATAATTCAACAACATTTCTGTATTTTTTATTATACATGTTTATTATCTACAGCCTTGACAAAGTCCCATGTAGGATGAAACATGTCATCTGGTAATGAAATATTAGAATTTGAAAGAAAGTCTGTGAACTAAAGGAAAATAAAGCATATATCTTAAAGCATGGGTGGCATCTCATCTGGTTAAATTGCAAGAAGGGACAGATGTGGGATAAATGAATTGGAGCGATACATTGTGGTATAATTGAATTGTGACTGTATTAGTATTGTATTACCCAATAATGAAGGAAGCCCATGTCAGGAAGTATGGCCTCACCCCTGAGAAGGTCAGATTTGAAATTCAGGGACAACCAGAAGCTGCCCCACCAGTTTTTTGTGAACTTTGTGGATTACTTTTTCAAGTCCTCCCTCTCTTTCTCCATGTTGGATTTGTGTTTGTGACCCTTAGTTTATGTGTGTGGCATGTGTGTGTGTTGGCTGTGCATGAAGTTGTGCATGGCCTGCATTTGTGTGTGAGGACCTGGCATCAGTCCCACTGTGATGGGTATTTATTGTGTGTGTGATATGATTTTATAGTCATATGCATGTGTGTAGCTATCTTATGTATTATTTGTGGTGCGATGTGTTGTGTTGGTGTTGGGTGTCATTGTGTGGTTGTTGTGTGGGCATTTGTGTGTGTGGTGTTGGCTATGTCCTCTGCGTTGTGTGTGGATGTGACAACACATTAATTGTATGGATGTGTGTTCGTGTTGTGAGGTTTTGTTACTTGTTGTTCTGTGTATGTGTTGTGATATGGATGTGTGCAGTGAGAGTGGTTGGTGAAGCGTCTGTGTAGTTGCGGTTGTGATGTGGTGGTGTTGTGTATGACTGTGTTTACTAGTTGCGGTGTTGTGTGTGTTTGTGGGTTGGTGTGTGTATGTCCTGTGTGTTGCAGTGGTGTGTGTAGTTCATGTGTGTAGTATGTGTGTGTATGTTGAGGTGTGTGTGTATGTTCATATGAGTGTTCAGGTACGTGTATCTGTGTCCGTCGCAAGGCGTCCCGGCTGTGTGTGGGTGTATACTAATGCCTTTCCCTCCAGTGTGTGCAAGATGTCTACTTAAGGTTGTTTTCTTCGTCACTGAACCTGGCATCGTTGTTCAAAGCCACAGTCTCTCAGGTCTCTCCAGTGGGTGGTTTGCCCACTGCTTTATCCTGGGGAGTGCAAAGCTACAGTCTGCCAAGTCTCTCCAGTAGGTGGGTTGCCCACTGCTTTATACTGGGGAGTGCAAAGCCACAGTCTCTCAAGTCTTTTCAGTGGGTGGGTTGCCCACTGCTTTATCCTAGGGAGTACAAAGCCACAGTCTCTCAAGTCTCTCCAGTGGGGGGGTTGCCCACTGCTTTATCCTGGGGAGTGCAAAGCCACAGTCTCTCAAGTCTCTCCAGTGGGTGGGTTGCCCACTGCTTTATTCTGGGGAGTGCAAAGCCACAGTCTCTCAAGTGGATGCCTTTCTCCACTGGTTCTGGATGGGGCTTTGTGCCCAGAGTGATTCATCCTGCCAAGGACTGAGGTAGTGGATGTCTTTCTCCACTGGTTCTGGAGGGGGCTTTGTGCCCAGAGTGCTTCATCCTGCCAAGTACTGAGGTAGTGGATGTCTTTCTCCACTGGTTCTGGAGGGGGCTTTGTGCCCAGTGTGCTTCATCCCAAGGAATGAGGTAGTGGATATGACACTCCACTGACGGTGGTGCAACATGCAAGCTGGCCAGGCTCTTGGAACTGACCACCATCCTCGTATGATTGACCACTGAGGATGGCAGCCATGTCTGCGGTGGTGCCACTGGCTCAGGATGTCGCGGGGCCGCTGGCGGTGCTGGCGGCGGTGTCAGTAGCGGCGGTGCTTGCGGCGGACTCTGTGGCATCGGTGTTTGCGGCAGACTCAGTGGCATTGGTGCTGGCGTCGAGCTCTGTGGCATCAGTGCTGCCGGCGGGCTCTGTGGCATCGGTGCCGGCGATAGGCTCTGTGGAAACGGTGCTGGCGGCGGGCTCTGTGGAAACGGTGCAGACGGCTGTCTTTTTGGCGGCGGTACTGGTGGCGGGCTCACTGACTGCAGTGCTGGTGGCGGGCTCACTGACTGTGGTGCTGGTGGCAGTCTTTGTGGCAGCGGGCTCAATGTCTGCGGTGCTGATGGTGGGCTCAGTGTCTGCGGTGCTGGCGACGGTGTCTGTGGAGGCGCTGCAGGTGGCAGTGCTGGTGGCGGTCTTGTCTGCCATGCAGGTTGGCATCGACGTAGACCTGCCTTTGATTTTCTGGCCCTTCCCCACCTTGGATGGTGGCGCAGCTGTCTTGGCCCTTTTGTTTTGCCTGAGCCCTTGGTGGCAGGTGTTTTCGCCTTCTCCCTCCGGGATGTGGGCAACTTTTTCAGTTTTGGAGGTGGGGAAATGTCCTTGCCCTCGCTCATTGGGACACTGGCAGCCCTGTTGCTTGGCGCACTTGAAAATCCCGCTATTGCTGGCACCACTGTGCCCGGGGATGTGGTGGCTGAGGTGCTGGGTTGGGACCTGGGAAGGCGTGCCCTAGGGGATGGACGGGGGAGGAGGTGTAGGGAAGAGGTCAACATTTGATAGGAAAAGCTTTTTAGACACACTGTGACGGGTAGATGGAGGGGGTTTGGGAGTGGAGGAAGAAGTAGTGGATGTAGGAGGTGTACGTTTGCTGACTTTGGGTGAAGGTGCATGGGCTGGAGGCTGTTGTGAGGTGGATGGCTGTTGGGTGGATGTGTGACTTCGTTTGCGTACTTTGGGAGGAGGGCTCACTGACAGACTGGGAGAGGACACAGGGGATGTGTGAATGGTAGTGGGGGTGGTGAGTGCACGTGAGCGGTGTGTGGTGATGGGCGTGCTGGTGATGGAGGTAGTGGCTGAAGATGTAGTGCATGCAGGTGTGAGTGGAGACAAGACAGGGAGGGAGGAGGGAGACGTGGAGGAGGGGGACACAGTGGAGGCAGTGAATGTTGGTATGTCTGCATGGGTATGATGCTTGTGTGAGTGTCTGTGGGATGTGTGGTGCTTATGTTTGCCTGAGCCACCCTTGTGTGTTGAGGTGTGTGCACGCTGGTCTGATGGTGTGCTTGGGTTTGGCTGAGGTACAGGGGATTGGGTCTGGGTGGAGAAGGTTGGAGAGGGGAGGCTGGACACAGGGACAGTGGCCGGCATCAGTGCAAAGGCCAGAGCCTGAAATGCTCGCTGTTGGGCTGCCTGGCCAGAGTGAATGCCCTTCAGGTATGCATTTGTTTGTTGCAACTGCCTCTCTACACCCTGGATGGCATTCAGAATGGTAGACTGCCCAACAGTGAGGGATCTCAGGAGGTCAATAGCCTCCTCACTGAGGGCAGCAGGGCTGACTGGGGCAGGGCCTGAGGCGCCTGGGGCGAAGGAGATGCCCACCCTCGTGGGTGAGTGGCCATGGGACACACGCTGAGGGGCTGCTGGGAGGGCGGTGCTGGTAGGGGGGGTGGCAGCTGTACCTGTAGATGCGGTGGGTACAGAGGGGCCCGCCACCGCAAGGGAGCTCCCATCAAAGGAGGAGTTGGTGTCGCTGGTCTCTGTCCCCGCCGTGGAGCTCCCCTCGCCCTCCGTCCCACTGGTGAATTCAGACTCCGTTGTCTCGCCCTCCAGGGCCATGTGGGATGCCGCTCCCTCCTGCTCTGGTGGCACTGCTCCTCCGCCTGATGATGCTAATGCACACAAGAACAGAAGACCACAAAAAGAGGGGGGGGGAGAAAGAAGAAAGACATGTTCATTGCATGCAATACCGCTACCGCTGGTGGACACTACAGACACAGCAGCCCTCTGCACTACGCCATGCAATTAGAGTTCCCTAATTATTCCCAGGGACATGGGGTACAAGGCCTATGCCCGATTGCTGCACACATGGAAGTCACAGGAGCCTGACTAGGTGTAGATGGCTCTTACCACTGGTGGGTTTGGGGTGCCACATAGCCTGCCTCACAAAGGGTCCTTGCCTACAAAGCTCCCCCTGGCCTAGGGTAACCCACTGCCCACCTCCCCCACCCAGACAACTCGTAATGTGCGCAGAGTCAGATGGATGTGACGTATTCACCCCCTTGTGGCTGCTGTGATGCCCTCAAGCGCCGATCCAACTCCGGATATGCCACCGCCAGGATCCGGAACATTAGGGGGGTCATCGTATGACGGGCACCCCTCCCATGTTGGGAGGCCATCCCCAGCTGGGCCTCTGCCGTCTTCTTGCTCCAGTGGCAAATGTCCTCCCATCTTTTCCAGCAGTGGGTGCTCCGTCTGTGGTGGACCCCCCAGGGTCCGGACGTCCTTGGCGATGGCACGCCAAATATCCTTCTTCTGGTGGGCGCAGACCTAGAGGAATAGTACAGGGGAAAAGGATGATCTTTAATCGTCCGGACCGTCACAGTCATTGGCCCACGTTCCCACCCTTGCCCTGACGCACATACACTCACCGTCCGCTCATGCAGGCCTCAGTCCACACCACTCCAAATAGGCATTGCCCATACAGCATGCTCACAGTGTACTCACCTGTATGTCTGGAGGACTTTAGAGTAGCGTGTACTGGGGGAGGACCCCATCCACTATCTTCAACTCCTCCAAAGTGAAGGCAGGGGCCCTTTCCCCAGACACATGAGCAACCGTCGCTTCCAGACTGAGGTCACAGCAGCACTTGCAGTGTAGGGGGTCTCCTGTCGAAGGTCAGGTATCAAGTGAGTGAACAGACAGAAAATGGCGGTCACGTCCACGGCGGTGCGTACCGTCACCACCGGCGTACATCGTCATTGGCTCCTGGGACCTACAGGGCCCAATGTTAACCAATGCAGGATTGCACTGCGGTCTTCGACCACCTACCGCAATGCTGCACAGCGCCAGCACAGTTACCTCATCTCCCCTTGTCCCACATTACAGGTCAGGCAGCCGCCATTTGAGGTGGCCACATGGCATTATTTTTAAATGCATCACACCTATCTAGGCCTTGCATACACACAGTGACAGGCACATTGCGGATTGACAAATGTGTGCAATAAATTCTTTTTTTACTACTTCAGTGTTGGCTGACTCTGTGCTTGCTGTTCTCGTCCATAGGGCACGTCCGCTGGGGCAGGTGAGGAGATGGTGGCATCCTCCGGTGTACAGACTGCTGGTGGACCTGTCGACAATAGAAGGCAGACACATCATTATCACTTACAGACTTGATCGTGCCACAATCCAGGAACTGTGTGCCCAGTTGGAGCCAGACCTGATTTCAGCTATCCGCCATCCCACAGGAATCCCCCCTCTAGTGCAGGTCTTGTCAGTACTCCATTTCCTGGAAAGTGGGTCCTTTCAAGCAACAGTGGTCATTGCATCGGGGATGTCCCAGCCTATGTTCTCAAACGTGTTGTCCAGAGTGTTGTCTGCCCTGCTGAAACACATGTGCAGCTACATCATTTTCCTTCAGGTGGAGGATTTGCCCACAGTGAAGGGTGACTTCTATGCCCTGGGACATATCCCCCAACATCATATGTGCCATTGATGGGACACATGTGGCCTTGGTACCCCCCGCAGGAGTGAACAGGTGTACAGAAACAGGAAGAGCTACCATTCGATGAATGTGCAGATGGTGTGTTTGGCCGACCAGTACATCTCCCATGTGAACGCCAAGTTTCCAGGCTCAGTGCATGACACTTACATTTTGAGGAATAGCAGCATCCCTTATGTGATAGGGGAACTCCAGAGGCACTGTGTGTGGCTAATAGGTGAGGACAAGGACCCCATACCGTGTGAATAATTGTTTGGGTCTGGCGTTGTCCCTAAGGGTTAGTGTGTGTCTAACAGTTGTCCCTCGACATTTGCAGGTGACTCTGGGTACCCCAACCTGTCATGGCTACTGACCCCAGTGAGAAATCCCAGGACAAGGGCAGAGGACTGCTACAATGAGGCACATCGGCGAACTAGGAGAGTGATCGAAAGGACCTTCGGCCTCCTGAAGGCCAGGTTCCTGTGCCTCCATATGACAGGTGGTTCTCTCTACTACTCACCAAAGAAGGTGTGCCGGATCATCGTGGCCTGCTGTATGCTGGACAACCTGGCTTTGTGACAACAGGTGCCTTTTCTGCAGGAGGATGGTCCAGAAGGAGGTCTTGTGGCAGCTGTGGAGCCTGTGGACAGTGAAGAAGAGGAGGCAGAAGAAGAGGATATCGACAACAGAAACAATGTGATCCAGCAATACTTCCAGTGAGACACAGGTAAGTAGACATCACTGCCTCCTACATCTCATACAATTGTTAGACCTATCAAATGTCTGTCACTTTCACCCAGTGTATGGACCCTGACTTGTCACTTTGCCTTTCCATTTCACAGATATGGGTCCCACTGTGTGACCTCTGCTAAATTACCTCATAGACTAGAGCTGTGTGACATAGGTATGTTGACAATACAATGGACATTCCTATTTTCCTTAGTTGTAGCAAATACATATTTGTGAAAGCACAGACTGACTCCAGATTGTTTTGTGATTCAAGGGTGTTTATTTAAGTGCAAATTAGTGGAGGGGGTTGGAAAATGGTCAGGGGTGATGGTGGAGGAATGTCCATGGCAGAGTCCAGTTATTTGTCTCACAGGTGCATTGTCCAAAGGGGCATAGGAAGTGGAGGTAGGGCAGTTTAAGGATGGACAGGATGACGAAGTGGGACAGAAGGATGACATTCAGGGTGGTCTCATTTCTTGGCGGGGTCTTGGCATTGTTCTCTGTCTTTTTCCTGGATCTCAGGGACCGTTTGCGGGGTGGTACTCCATCTGCAGGGGGTGGGATGATGGAGTCGTGATCCTCTGGCGCTGCCTCCTGTCCACTAGCGCCGGCGGAGGTGGTGGGCTGTTCATCATCAAGGCTAGTGTCAGGGGCCCCTTGTTGTGCCACAGTGTCCCTCCTGGTGTTCACAAGGTCCTTCAGCACCCCTACAGTGGTGACCAGGGTGGTTTTGATGGACTAGAGTTCCTCCCTGATCCCAAATACTGTTCCTCCTGCAGCCGCTGGGTCTCCTGAAACTTGGCCAGTCCAGTTGCCATCATCTCCTGGGAATGATGGTAAGCTCCCATGATGTTGGACAGGGCCTCGTGGAGATTGGGTTCCCGGGCCTGTCCTCCCCCTGTCGCACAGCAGTCCTCCCAGTTCCCCTGTTTTCCTGTTCCTCTGTCCCCTGAACCGTGTGCCCACTGCCACTGCCCCAAGGTCCCTGATATTCTTGGGTTTGTGGGTTTGCTTGATTTCCCTGTAGTGGTGGACACACTGCTGCTTGTCGTGTCCTGGGGACAGAGGGATGGGCCTGCTGGGTGGGTGCTGTGCTGGTGTTTCCTGAGGCTGGAGGCTCTGTGGTGGCATGTGCCAGTGTGTGGGGAACCGACTGTCCCGAGGTCCCAGATGGGCCCGGCTGGTCTTCTAGATCCAGTTGCACAGAGCTGCTGTCATCACTGTGGGCCTCTTCTGTGGGGGGTGGACATGTCTGGCACCGCATGTCCGGTAACGTTGGGTAGGGGTCCTGCAGGGGTGTAAAGGCATGATTATTGCATCTGTGTGTGCCATCGTGTGCTATGGGTGGGTGACCCTGTACCCCAGTGCTTACATTCTTGTCTAGGACCTTGTGTGATATTTGGTTTGGGGATCTGTGTGGGGATCTGTAGTGGACATGCTTTGGTGATGGGTGTCCCTGCTTTGGTGTTGCATGCAGGGCTTGGTGTTGGGATGGGTGGTTTGTGATAGTGGGACATATGTGAGTTGTTGGAGTGATGGGGGTGACGGTGAGGGTGAGGGTGGGGGTATGTGATAGCATGCAGGTAGGGTGGGGGATGTAATAGTTAAGATTTGACTTACCAGAGTCCATTCCTCCTGCTACTCCTGCAAGGCCCTCAGGATGCAGTATAGCCAAGACCTGCTCCTCCCATGTTGTTAGTTGTGGGGGAGGAGGTGGGGATCTGCCACCAGTCCTCTGAACTGCAATCTGGTGTCTTGAGACCACAGAACGCACCTTCCCCTGTAGGTCGTTCCACCTCTTCCTGACGTCATCCCATGTTCTTGGATGCTGTCCCACTGCGTTGACCCTGTTGACGATTCTGCGCCATAGCTCAATCTTCCTAGCAATGGAGGTGTGCTGCACCTGTGATCCGAATAGCTGTGGCTCTACCCGGACAATTTCCTCCACCATGACCCTGAGCACCTCCTCAGAGAACCTGGGGTGTCTTTGCGGTGCCATGGTGTGGTGTGGGTGATGTGTGAAGTGGTGTGTGTTGTGATGTGTGAGGGGATGTGTTTGTGTGTGTTGTGTGAGGTGCGTGGTTGTTGTGTGAGTGATTGTGTTGTGTGCCTGTGGATGCTAGTTTGTTGATGGTGGTGTCTCTCTCTCTGCTTCTTTCGCAATTTTTGTTGTAGGGGTTTGTGAGTGATGTGGGTGTGTGTTATATATTAGTTTGGGTGTGTGGGAGTAGCGTGTGTATGTGTATCAGGTGTGTGTGTTTCGATTTGTCCAATGTGGTTGTGTTTTGTAAATGTGTGTGTATTTAGAGAGCGGCGGTGTGTACCGCCAATGGAATACCGCAGTTGAAAGACCGCTTCATGGATTCGTGGGTCGTGATAGTGTGGGCGTAGTCCTATTGGGGTGACGGTGGAGGTTTTGTTATTGCCATTTTATCACTGACCTTTGGTGTGGCGGACTTGTGTGGGTGTCTAGATTTTGGCAGACAGCGGCGGTCAGCAGGATTTACCGCCAATGTTGAAATGAGGTCCTATGTCTGTACACAACTTTTTTTTATTTTTTTATTTTATTGAGTAGTGCATGTCAATATATAAACAATGTGTTAAAAAAGAGAATTAAATAATACATCAAATTAAGGTCACATTGTAAAATATTATGAAATAACTTCTCAGATTTCTAAATACAAAAAACATAATACAGTATCAATAAATGCAATATGAGATATTATTCATAAGGCATCCAACTGTGAATTAAATCTTAGAAGTAGACCTATAAAAGAAAATCTGGAAAGACATAATTACACAATATGTATGAAACCATATATTGTAGATATTTAAAAGATAGTTGAGATAGTAATATCATACAAATCCACATATATAGCTTTTCAAATGGAGATATTCCTGCCAATTCAACAATGTTGAATAGGTGAGCAGTAAGCCCTAATTAAAATAACAGTGTTAATGGGTGAAGAGTCAATTGTCTTAATAATAGCATGACTCAAAACAATAATAAAAATGTCTTAATAAGGATAGAAGGAGACAAAAAAGAGGAAGGGTTGTTAGCGCATCAGAACCTTAATAAGTAAACTTACAAGGAGACGCGTTTAGGTCGACAAACCTTTGGACCAGGTGCGGGGACTTCCCAGTACGAGATGTCTTCTTGGCATCACAAATCAATAGATCAATGAACCAATCAATAATTACAATAACTAATCAACAAACTAATCAATAACATTTAATAAAACTCAATAAGTTGAACACACCATGACCTTTCAGTCATGAATAACCACACCAATTTAGTTAAGTGTTAGGATATTTATTTCCCTATTGGTTACAATCTAATGTCATCTCTGTTAATCTCATTAGCAATAAACCTCATTAGAAACTCTTCTAATTAGCACCTAAAACACAATTAATCAATGTATAGAGAATATTCATTCAGTATTTAGGCACATCATTAATATGAAGCAACTTAGCAAATTCTCAGTAATACATGATTCAACAAAGCAAGAACTCAGTCATTTGTCTATTTGCACAAGATATTACTGAACGCCTTAACTAACCTCAAATTAGCATTAGCATGTTGGGCTTCATGCAAAACAGTTTAGCAAACACACATTTTGAAAACATCTAAACTATGGCCTCTATCAAAATAGCAGTTGGTACCTAGAAAGAAAAGGCAAACAGACAATTTCAATTTCGCATCAGAAAGTTACCAATCCAACAGATCAGCAAACAGCGTCAGTCCTCGTCCTCAGGACATCAGTCGAATCGCCATCATCAGAGATAGGACAGGGCAAAGTCTCAATATAGCATAGCTAAAGAATAGGACCCTTCCCTCATATGGAGGAGAAGTAAGTATCTGGCAAGAATGGGTAGAGGATGGGTTAGAGTATCAGGACAAAACACTAAAGGAATAGTGGCAAGCTCTCTGGAAAGTGAGCGAGAGTGAGTGAAAAAGTGTGTGTGTCCGTTTTTTCTTGGGTCACGCCGTTAAATTAAAACTGTCTAATTAGCCCTTAACTCCTCATTGAATAATCATTGGTGCATCGTTATCTCTGTCCAATAATTTTTCAAGCATTTTGCCAGAATTTTCCACAAACCACAGTTCTCATGTCGCGGATTGGTCCATGTTATTGACGTCTTCATCGGTTGGAATGTCAGGTAGGAAAAGTTACACTTTGCGCTCCAGTCGGTGTCTTCATTGTCTTCTCCTAATACAGTTAACCTTGCACCTGTTACAAATTACACTGTTGCATTCAGCAAGTACGTCGAATTGAGCAAGTCGGTTCTCATGAGAAAAAATTTACTATGGCTACACACACATAACTTCTGTAAAAGTACAGCTGTGTCCTTTAGAAGAACAGCACATTACACATAAGAAAATACAGCTTGATATGAGGCCAGGCAGCTAGGCCCGGACCCTCGCTAAGCTAAGGGCCTCTAATTTAATAAAGCAAACTCTTAACACATAACTTCTAATTATGATACACTAATACAAATTCAAAACATTATTGCATAAAAATTCAGAATTAGCAAGCTTTTCATTAGTCTTCGTATACATTGGTAGCCACTCCCGGTGGGCACATTTCAAACGTGTGCATTATTTTCTATGTTAACACATTTTCTATGCAGCTTCATCACACAATATATTGCAAGCTTTTCATGTTAGCATGCTTTTAAAAGACACACTCCAACAGGGTCTCCTTTGTTGTATTTTCTAATTAGGGGAAAAAATGTAAGGATGAATATTAATAGAATATGTATTAGCTAGAAAGGGTTTCAAAATGTTGATGAAAATCCCAACATTATCTTGCAGTCTGTAAATCAGCTTTTCATATGATGTCATTTTATACATTTCAATAAGCCATTCATCATGTCTAGGACGTTGTGGTGTTCTCCAATGTCGCAATATACAATTTTTTGCTACAGGGAGTGCGACAGCCATCAATCTTCTTGTATGGTTTGTTAGATTTGGGAAATAAGTAACATCATATAATATAACTAATTTTTCTGCTAAAGAAATGGCTCATGTATAGCTCTGTGCAGAGAGGAAGTTATGGAAGACCAGTATTCTGTCAAAACTGGACATCAAAATAAAATGTGTTGTATATCACAGTCCGCATGGGGACACCTCAACATTTCGTTCCTGCCTCTCTGATTCCTATATCCATGTTCATAATACCATTTGTCTAGTCTTCACTGGAATAAGCTACATTAAGTAACCTAGGACGTGAAGTTGTGTTAGTAATGGTGATGAGTGTAGTTTATGCACTATGAGATTATAAAATCCAGAGACCTTTCCTTTAAATTTCCCCCTAATTTGTAAATATTGTAAGACTGGGGAATCCTCAGGTATCCACAGAAATGGTCCTAGTCTACTAAATAGAGGTTATTTCAGTTGTATTTCCCCTCTTGAGAGCTAGGGAGCTGAAATTCTATCTGAAGCATTGTAAAGGTTTGAAGCTTGCCATATAAAGTGAATAAATGATGCAACATTAGAATGCCTACTCTCTCCCATACATCCCAAGCAATGGTCTCCCTTTTCTCATATCAGCACTATGCCACTATGCACTATGCCATATGAGAGCCTTATTATGTAGCCTCATGTTACTCTTAAGGAGTTTGTGGGTGTGTATCCAAATCTTAAGCATAGATTGAATAATAGGGTTGGAAGTTTGAAAAGCAGGTGATTTATCAGTATAAAACATTTGTAAACCTGAAGATGCCTGTACAGATTGCCTTTCAATACGAACTCATAGTGGGGGTCATTCTGTCCTGGACAAACCAATTGCGATAAATGGAGGGCTGAAGTGTAATGCTCAATGCATGGTAAACTAAGGGCACCATATCACCTGTGAGCAATCAATTTGAAATTTTGAGGCTAGGCCTCAGAGAACCCCAAATAAAGGGTTCAATACCTTTGTCAATGTCTCACAAATTGCTATTTTAACTGTCAAAGGTAACGTACCTAAAACATAAGTGAAACGAGGTACTATAATCATTTTCACTGCCTGGACTCTACCCCAAAAGGACAGGTTAAGATGGGACCAATTTTCATACTCTGATTTCATTTTAGCATTATGCAGATCTAAGTTATCTTGAATCATACCTTCTAGACCTGTGTTGATATAAATACCTAGATACTTCAGGAGCTCTGCTGTCATTTGCAAATTGTAGCCTAAGATAGCTGCTTTTGTTGTACCCTGGGATAATGGGAGAGCTTCACTCTTATTCCAATTGACTTTGTATCCAGAAATGTTTGAGAAGCGAGAAATGGTAGACATGAGTGCTGAGAGTGAATTAGGTAGATCAGTAGGTGTAATTAGTATGTCATCTGCATATAAAAGTAGTTTTGAGATGCGTGCTGGTGTGGGAATGCCTGCTATTTGTGAACACTGTCTTATTGCTGCAGCCAGTGGTCCAAATGCAAGAAGAAATGAGACGGGTAATAAAGGGCAATCCTGGCGGGTACCTCTTTGCACTAAAAAGGTTTTTGAAAGGAAACTGCCACAATTCACTTGTGCAGAAGGTATCTCGTATAACCATCTAACCTTAGAGATTTATTCATTACCTAATCCCAACCTATGCAATGTATGTAACAAATAGCTCCATTCAATGCGGTCAAAGGCCTTTTCAGCATCTAAGGATAACACTACTCCGTCTTCTCCAGCATCCTTGGAAAAACAAAGTATGTGAACCAAAGTGTAGAGATAGCTACGAGAGATTCCGCCTGGCACGAAACCAACTTGAGAAATATGTATGAGTTTAGAGATAACTTATTTGAGTCTTTTGGCAAGAATGGTGGCGAATATCTTCGAATCTGTATTCAGAAGAGAAATCGGACGATAGTTACTGCAGTATACTGGATCTTTCTCAGGTTTGGGGAGGACAGTTATGATAGCTTTGTTTGAGAGTGAGGAGAGACTACCAGCTTCCTCTGCTTCTTTATAATCCTCATAAAGGGCATCCATTGCTTCTGGATTTACCCCACGGTAAAATTCCCCAGGAAAACCATCTTCTCCCGGTGCTTTATTGTACGGGAGATTGGAGATTGCTTGCGCAATTTCATCCTTTTTTTTTTGTCCTCCAGTATGAGCCGGTCCTATTCATTGAGACAGGGGAGCGTTATTTTATCAAGGAATTCCTGTTCTTTGAGGATGTCATTATCAACTTCTGAACTATATAACTTTGTATAATAATCTGCAAACATATTAGCTATTGCTTGAGTCTCAGTTATTAGCTGACCTTCAGGGTTATATATAGCTGGAATAGCTGTCATAGCTTCTCTCTGTTTTAATCGTGCCGCAAGTAAACAGCCTGCTTTTTCTCCTTGTTCAGAACTGCGAGCCGTAAGTCTATTTAGCATATATTCTGCTTTGGAAGTATATAGTGTATTAACCTCCATTTTAGCCTTTTTCAATCTACATCTGGAAGTTTTAGTTGGATTAGTAAAATGAGCATGTGTCAGTGTTTTAATATAATTTTCCAAAATGGCCGTGTTGTTTTATTCTGCATTTATTTGATATGGCAGAATCCCTCATAATTTGCCCCCTTATGTTGGCTTTTGCAGATGCCCATAAGATTTTTGGAGAAACTGAGCCTTTGTTATCTTTCATATATGTAGTCAAATGTGATTGTAAATGTGACTTTTCCACTCGTAGTTTGTAGCAAGATATGTTTCATCGCCATGATTTCCTACAAGAGCATTTCAGACCCCAATTAAGCTGGAGACTGATAGGAGCATGATCTGACAGTGCAATTTCTAAAATATCAAAATCTAGTACTTGTGGTGTAATAGAATGTGAAATAAGGAAGTAATATATTCTATAATGGGTATGATGTACTGCTGAGTGATATGTAAACCCCTTATGTGGTAAACACTAGAGGGTCGATCAAACCATTATCTTCTCGGATGCTTCCCAGTATGGCTCTATCTCTGCTATGACTTGTGTCTAGGGAACCCATTCTGTCTAAGATCACACCTGAGGCAAGATTCTAATCGCCTGCCAGAACTATTCTGGAAATTCAGATTTCTATTAGAACTGTAAAGAATATGGTGTACCCAATTTCATTTTAATTTTTCTGATTCTATATCAGATAGATGTGTCTCCTAGATGAATTTGAGACCCAGACTCTGCAGGGGAGGAAAGGAAACCACTCATGGTAAAAAGATTATAAGAACAACCACTCCATGGAGTTATAAAGTCCATCCAAGAGATAATCTGCATATACAACTACAGTATGAAATGTACATGGTTATTGAACAGTAATATTTGAGAAAAGGAAATGAATCATATCTATCAGAACTAATAACTGCAGTAAAACAGTAATACGCTTATATCATTACATAGCATGCAAATATATACTCATCTAGCTGGACGAAGTGATAGTGGAAGGTTGACCATCAGTTACTTTATTAAAAGATGTGGATGACTTTAGAGGTGATCTCGCTTTGTCTCTGGAATTTTCCTGCATGAGTACCCCTACGCAGTCGACTGCTTTATCTCTGTCAGACTGTTTCTTAAAGGTACGGACGTGGAATCTACTGGTACAATGGCTTTGTGAATCATTCTGTAATTGAAGTGGACGATCCATAGATGTTTTGTTCAGGGGTGGTGGTGTTGGTGTACAGTCCATGTGTTGGTCATCTAAGCTGTTCAGGAAGTGTACAGATCCACAGGCTCTGTGTAACCCCTTGATTTCCTATCCATTGTGATCCACATTGTGGCAGGTTAAAAAAAAAATCATATTTGATATCCCATTTTCGAAGTGTTGGCCTAAGTTGCAGAAACACTTTTCGTTTGGCATTGGTTTCAGTGGAGAAGTCTGCAGCAATAAATACTTTATGTCCTTCCAAGGACCATTTTTACAAGCAGCTGTTAATATTTGGCAGACCTGTTCATGAAGTAAGAGGCATGCAGTAATCGGTCTAGATCTAGATTCAAGAGTTGATGTTGAAGTTCTTGACCGAATTCTGTGAGCTCTCTGCAACTCAAGGGGATGCTCATACGATATGTTCAGTGGCCACGATATTAACGTTAGTAGCAAGTTCTTCACATCATTACTGACTTCCATTTTTTCTGGAATTCCATAAAAACTAATGTTATTTCTTTGGGCCCTGTCTTCCAAATCTATACCTTTTTGTTTAAGGTGCCAGATATCCGGGCCCAATGCTCCACATTATCTAATTTGTCTTCCAAAAGAGTGATTCTTTTATCTAGAGTTTCCACTTTGGTATGAAAAGAGTTTAGGTCAATCCGTATTGTCTTAATTTCTGTTGCGCGATCTGAAAATTTGACATCCGTAGATCCCAATCTTTGCCCCACGGCAGAGATCTCTTTTAAAATAAGGTCCATAGAAGCAATGTCTTGTGGGACAGTAGTAGAAGTGCCCAGAGGTAGAGTGTGTAAACAAAGGTTTTCTATTAGATTTTCCACTTACTATACTGTTACACTCCAATGTTAGGGAAGACAATAAATAAGTACAGCTTAGTAATCAAATATGGTATCCAATCGCAAAGTAGGTAAACAAAGCTACATATTTGAGGATAAATAAAAACCTGGTTAATGCCAAAGAGGTTTGCACATCCGATCTTGATGGGTAAATATGATTGTAGCGAGAAATTCTAAGTCCTTAGGAGAATATGCCTAATGGGTGCCAAACCTAGTGTGACATCCAACCACCAAGGAGGTCGAAATATCACTGACTGGAAGGCCAGTCAGAGAAGGATATAGTTTTAAATACCAGGGCACACCAAAATTGTCCACAGAGTGTTCATCCAAGTTGAACAGTACAAACAGAATCCAAAGACACGATATTGAGGTTGATGATAATTTATTCTTGTCGAGAATCCAAAATACAGCCGACACTTGTTTCGTCACATAGACTTTATCAAGGCAAGTTTGGAATTCGAAATTCGAAAAATTAGAGTTTGTCCTCAGAGACCTCCAAGAAGGTATCGCTGAAGGTGGAGGCCATGATAAGCCTGATTATATTACCCCGTGCACAGATGCGTCGGGAAGCTACGTATTTAGACAGTGACAGACATCTGGGTTTTTAAGTTTATGGCTATGTTTTCAAGCGGCCGTTGCTGAAAAACAGTGAATCAGAAATGTTGCACAGTTTTCGCCTGCCTATCCAAATTCACTTTACCCCCTGTGCTGATAGGAATTCCAGTGTTTACTTAATTTCATAGTGGAGTCTGAATTGTCAAATGGAGAGAAATACCTCAGAAATGAAAGTTTATTTGCTTCTCCTACAGCAGCCTTTTGACATTCAAGAAGAGGAATTTCACTTATCTCTTCAGAATCTGGCTGTGTTTCATGACAGAATGAGTAATTTCCACAAATTCTCACAGCTGTACAAATGGTGTACAACACTCACTTGCCCAAGTACATTTACTCCAAACACTCTGTAGACATGAAAGTCCAGCGCTTACATAATCAGGTAATGGAGTCTGAACAGTTAAATGAAGAGAAAATACCTCAAAGTTGAGAGTTGTCAGATGCTTCCCTTTCCTGTGAGGAGGGTTCAACCAGAGGTCACCAGTAATTTAATTTCCCTGGGGCAGCCTCCCAGTTTTAAACAGGAAGAAAGCCCCTTATCTCTTCACCAGCTGACTGTGTTTCCTGACAGAAAGTGCTGGAGCTTAAAGGCTTCAATTAAGAACTTGCACTTCAGAATAACTTCAGATATATGTTGGTGTTATCTCATTCATGTTGCCTTTCATTCTGGCTCCAAGGAGTCTTTTTGACAGCTGTTTGGGTAAGCCTTCCCCCCTCCGGTCTCAGAGTGCAATATTAAACCAAGTGTTGTATTTCTGTGGTACTAGCCTACAACCAATGTCATCTTTGTGCTTTCCACAATTATCCATAGTGTGCACTTCCCATCTTTTTGCATTAAGAACATCTGATACTTTGAGCCATTCACTGCATAGCCAATTCCCAGCCCTAGTTTCCTCCTGAAACATTCCCACCAACACTGGTAATTATGATTGGCACTCCATGCCTAATATTTTGCAA